>NC_135236.1:217381876-218022293 GCF_051348905.1 Ranitomeya variabilis | reverse complement strand
CCTGTAAGTCATCTCCTCCTGTATTAGTATATACCTGTCTCATCTGCTCCTGTATATAGTATATACGTGTCATCTCCTCCTGTATATATTATGTACCTGTATGTCATCTCCTGTATATAGTATATACATGTGTCATCTCCTGTATATAGTATATACGTGTGTCATCTCCTCCTGTATATACGTGTGTCATCTCCTCCTGTATATAGTATATATCTGTGTCATCTCCCCTGTATATAGTATGTACCTGTATGTCATCTCCTGTATATAGTATATACGTGTCATCTCCTCCTGTATATAGTATATACCTGTATGTCATCTCCTTCTGTATATAGTATATGCCTGTGTGTCATCTCCCCTGTATATAGTATTTAAGTGTGTGTCATCTCCCCTGTATATAGTATATACCTGTGTGTCATCTCCCCTGTATATAGTATATATCTGTATGTCATCTCCTCCTGTATTAGACCACGTTCACACGTTATTTGCTCAGTATTTTTACCTCAGTATTTGTAAGCTAAATTGGCAGCCTGATAAATCCCCAGCCAACAGGAAGCCCACCCCCTGGCAGTATATATTAGCTCACACATACACATAATAGACAGGTCATGTGACTGACAGCTGCCATATTTCCTATATGGTACAGTTGTTGCTCTTGTACTTTGTCTGCTTATTAATCAGATTTTTATTTTTGAAGGATAATACCAGACTTGTGTGTGTTTTAGGGCGAGTTTCATGTGTCACGTTGTGTGTGTTGAGTTGCATGTGGCTACATGCATGTAGCGACTTTTGTGAGATGAGTTTTGTGTGGCGACATGCGTGTAGCACCTTTTTGTGTGACAGGTTAGTGTAGCAAGTTGTGTGCAGCAAGTTTTGCACGTGTGGCGAGTTTTGCGTGAGCCTAGTTTTGCGCGTGGTGAGTTTTGAGCGGGACTTTTGTGTTTCGACTTTTATGTGGCGAGGTTGGTGTATGTGTGGTGAAATGTGTGCTGAGGGTGGTATATGTGTTCAAGCACGTGGTAGTGTGTGGCGCATTTTGTGTGTGTGTTCATATCCCCGTGTGTGGTGAGTATCACATGTCGGGACCCCACCTTAGCAACTGTACAGTATATACTCTTTGGCGCCATCGCTCTCATTCTTTAAGTCCCCCTTGTTCACATCTGGCCGCTGTCAATTTGCCTCCAACACTTTTCCTTTCACTTTTTCCCCATTATGTAGATAGGGGCAAAATTGTTTGGTGAATTGGAATGTGCGGGGTTAAAATTTCACCTCACAACATAGCCTATGATGCTCTCGGGGTCCAGACGTGTGACTGTGCAAAATTTTGTGGCTGTAGCTGCGACGGTGCAGATGCCAATCCCGGACATACACACAGACACGCACACATACATACACAAACACACACTTATATATATATATATATATATATATATATATATATATATATATATATATATATATATATATATATATATATATATATATATATATACGGTATATATATTTCAATAATATTTTTTATTTTAAATTTACTGTGGTGACTTTTTTTTTTTCTCTAGACTTACCGTATCTTGGTTAAGATGGAAGAGTGATAGTTAAATTAATGATGCATAATAATTTAATATTTATTTATTGAAAAATGTAGCCTTACTAATGTTAGATATTGTATAAGAAAAATGGAACCCTCAACCCATAATTTATTTTATACAGCTGTATATAATTTCTGCAAAATAGACACCCCAGCGCAATTTGAACCAAAAAATTAGCTAAGCATTATATTTGTTTATTTTATTTAGCTTTGCATGATTGATTTATTTATTTATTTATTTATTTTTTTAATTCTGGACTTGCAGAATTTGCAGTGAGCCTATTCAGAATTTGCAGCAAAATTTTCATTTTTCTGCTTGGAAAATCTCAGTGGTGTGTGGATGAGACTCTAGCTAATCCCTAAATATGTGTTTTGCTGCACGGTCTATGGCATTTTGTTTGAGAGGAGTCTCGGGAGGCTGGAGCTGCACTCGCTTCCTCGCAGCATCTATTGCCCCTTTTGGAATTGGATCTGTAGTAAGTAAAGGCCCCGTCTCACATAGCGAGATCGCTAGCGAGATCGCTGCTGAGTCACAAGTTTTGTGATGCAACAGCGACCTCAGTAGCGATCTCGCTATGTGTGACACGTACCAGCGACCAGGCCCCTGCTGTGAGATCGCTGGTCGTGTCGGAATGGCCTGGACCTTTTTTTGGTCGTTGAGGTCCCGCTGACATCGCTGAATCTGTGTGTGTGACACGGATTCAGCGATGTCTTCACTGGTAACCAGGGTAAACATCGGGTTACTAAGCGCAGGGCCGCGCTTAGTAACCCGATGTTTACCCTGGTTACCATCGTAAATGTAAAAAACAAACAAACAGTACATACTCACATTCCGGTGTCCGTCAGGTCCCTTGCCGTCTGCTTCCCGCACTGACTGCCGGCCGGCCGTAAAGTGAAACCACAGAACAGCGGTGACGTCACCGCTCTGCTGTTAGGGCCGGCGCTCAGTGAGTGCGGGAAGCGGACGCCGGGGGACGCGAAGGTGAGTATGTACTGTTTGTTTTTTTACATTTTACACTGGTAACCAGGGTAAACATCGGGTTACTAAGCGCGGCCCTGCGCTTAGCAACCCGATGTTTACCCTGGTTACCCGGGGACCTCAGCATCGTTGGTCGCTGGAGAGCGGTCTGTGTGACAGCTCCCCAGCGACCACACAGCGACAAAACAGCGACGCTGCAGCGATCGGCATCGTTGTCTGTATCGCTGCAGCGTCGCTGTGTGTGACGGGGCCTTAACTGCACCGCTGCTCCCTAAAAATGTCCTGTTCCAGGAAGGGCTATAGACCCTACAGGAGAGTAAGTGCAGCCCTGGCCTCCTGTGACTTCCAGTTTGAGATTCCTCACAAACAAACCGTCACAGGAAGTAAAGTTTAAAAAAAAAAAAAAAAAACACATTTAGGGAATAGCAGGATAGGGAGGATATATCAGGGTATATTTTAACAAAGCTAATAACAAGAGTGCCTTAGGGTATGTGTCCACGTTCAGGTTTGCTTCAGGCTTTGGTCAGGATTTTATGCAGGTAAAATCCTGACCAAAAATGCACCTGAGGTCACTGGCAGGTCACCTGCGGTGTTCCTGCGTGTTTTGCTCATTGTAGCAAAATGCTGCGTTCTGAAAAAACGCAACGCATGTGCGTTTTTGCGGGAATTCTGCATGCGTTTTTTAATGCACAGTGGAGTTGGGATTTCATTAAATCCCCTCCACTATGCTGTAACATCTGGACGCTGCATTTTTGACGCTGCGGCTCAACGCTGCGTCAAAAACGCAGCGTTTCCTGAACGTGGACACATACCCTAAGGCTACTTTCACACTTATGTTTTTCAGCTTCCGTCACAATCCGTAGTTTTTTGAGAATGCAGGATCCTGCAAAAAAATGTGCAGGATCCTGCATTTTCCCATAGAGTTGTATTAGCGACGGATTGTGACGGATCCGCCATTTCCTACCACGCATGAGCGGCCGGAACTCCTCCCCCTCCTCACCGGGACTTTACAATGGGCAGCGGATGCGTTGAAAAACTGCATCCGCTGCCCACGTTGTGCCAAATTTTCACCGACGCAAGTGTGAAAGTAGCCTTATGGTGTAAAAATAGAAAGTTCAAAAGGACATGGACATTTTATGTGGTGGACACTCTCTCTCTCTCTCTCTCTCTCTCAGATGCTATGGTCAGTGACAACTGGGGCATTTAAGAGTTTGATAGCCTATCGGGTACTGTGCTGACCCGACTCCTGGGTGACACTAAGTTGCTATAGCTACAGGGAGCTTTAGGCCCTTTTCATTAAATTTTGCACATGTTCTATCTGTGTCTTTCACAGATAGACAATGATGTGTAAGTGACATGTACTTTGGGGAATTCTGTCTGTCTGTGGTTTTTTTTTTACCTTTTGCGGACCAAGTGTTTACAAAAAAAAAAAGAAGGGATGTCTTACTTTGATGCTAGTCACAAATCAAAATCACTCATGCAAATCTATCACATATTTTTTAAAAAGAAACCTTGACCTCAATTCATCATTGCCTTTCCGCCATTTTTTTTTATAGCTTTGTTTTTTCTTTCTTTGCACCCAATTCATTTATTCTATTTGCGCCTTTTTTTTTTTACTCTTATTTTATTTCTTTTTAGCTTTGTTGGCAGGGTCTAGCAATTCCAGCTGTTTTAGCCAGATTCGTTAATTGTGACTTCTAAAAAGTGACAATTTGGCATAACTTTACTCCAGTCTTTCCCTGTTCTATTTTTGAGCACGCCAAAATTTTGTCACAATCATTGTGCGTTTTGCGCCATACCAGCAAAAACAGTAAACGGCGGACTTTAGTGGTTAGCACTAGAGATGAGCTAATATGTTCAGCTCCCTCCTTATTAGGCAAGCTATAGTGCTTACTGAATAAGCTGCAGAGGGAGCCCGGTTTCCTGGATCGCTCAGGCAGATCAGCCCCACAGCTGCATGTGTCGTGGCTGTTTCACTGTCCCAACACATGCATGGAGAGCCCAACAAACAGGATCTCCGTGAATATGTTGTGACAGTGAAACAGCCGCGACACATGCAGCTGCGGCGCTGATCAGCCGGAGCGATCTAGGAAGCCGGGTTCCCTCTGCAGTTTATTAGGTAAGCGCTATAGCTTCCCGAATAAGGAGGGAGCAGAACATATTCGCTCATCTCTAGTTAGCACTGTTGCTTTGCAGCGCTGGGGTCCTGGGTTCAAATCCCACCAAGGACAACATCTGCAAGGAGTCTGTATGTTCTCCTGTTTTTGCGTGGATTTCCTTTGGGTACTCTGTTTCCTCCCATATTCCAAACACATACTGATAGGGAATCTAGATTGTGAGCCCCAATGGAGACAGCAATGATGATCTGTAAAGCTCTGTGGTGCTATGTAAGCATACGGTAATAAATAAGGCAGGAAGAAAGCCCATTTTTTACTTTTTGCCAAGTTCATGAATTGCGTGTGCCATTGTGATGAATTTGCTATAAAAAGCAGCAACTAATACCACAAGACACAAAAGGAAAGTGGCTTAAAAAACTGCAAATGATAAATCGATGCCTTATGTGTGAAACTAGCGTAAGGAAAGCACCTTACATGGGTGTGAGACTGTTAGGATATTAGTAGAAGACTTCCAGGGAATAATAAATTATGAAAATATGGTTTACATAAAAATTATTTTTGAAGTTTAAAAAGGTTATAGGAAAACAAGCAAAATAAAAATTAAAATATTGGAGTTGCCCTATCTGTAATGAACTGAAGTATAAAATTGTCCATAATGATCTATACTGTACTATATCTTTTATAGCTTTATTAAAATGAAGGCTCAGCTATTAATCTAATCCAGCCCCTTCATCAGCGTCTGAGTCATTGGACGGCTTACCGAGGCAGGGATGCCATGTGCGATGCCTAGATGTGATGGCATCACCGCTTTTCTCTGAATTAGGGACTGCAGGTGATTGCGGGCAATCGGTGGATTTCAGAACATTTCAGTATATTAATAACTGTCTAAGGCTTGTTTTCTGTGTGCGAGAATAACCCTATATATTTCTCTCACTAATGTTAGTGTTTTTTTACACTGATAATTTTTGTCATTTCTAGTACTAGCATTAACCATCAAACCATGATAATCTCAGTCTAGACAGGGATTATGCTATCCTTCATGTATGCAGGATTATCCAGTTAGATTATAAACCTTCTATTTTCTAATGTCTTGGTGCCTGTACTTTGTAATGTGCTGAGCAGTCTAATTGAGGATTCTCAGCAGATGAAGTCTAATGGGATGGAATAAAGCACATACTGAAATCTCGCTCCTCCCAAATTTTACACAAACTGGCAATCAATGAATATGATACTGAAGCTGAGAACTTTGCCTACGAGTCAGCAAACCGGAGTAAAAACAGTTTTTTGTTGCTGCTGTTAATTTTTTCCATTCAAAATTGTCAGGAACGTGGGTTTTTTTTTTTGTTTGTTTTTTTCCCAAAGAAATCATAATTGGAGTGGATTCTAGAACTTGGTTTATAGAAAATTGCATTAATGTATGCAAAAACGGTATGTGTGTTTTTACCCTAAAATCAATTTTGTTTGAAGCATTGATTGGGGAATAACACTATTCCTAACTTTAAAAAAAAAAATGATTTAACAAAACACAACACTAAATGTCTTTAAATGTTGAATTAAAAATGTACCCTATATCAACCATCAGATAAAATATTGGTTGTACTGTTTGGCATTAGCTCACCCAATCTTCAGTAGCTATACAGTAACTCCTCGTTCAGATGTACATATTCTATCCATGATTTTCTCAGCTAGACTCTAAAGGGAACATGTCAGGTCCCACATGCCCTCCAACCCAGCAGCGTTCACCTATCTGAGTAAATTCCCTGCCTAACCAGCCCTGTAGAATGTTGTTCAGTTAAATGTTTCAAAAAATCATTTATAAATTTCCCATTTCCTATGCTAAAGAGGCGCAGTGATGCTGCCAAAATGAGCAGTGTGCATGTGCGAGATGTGCAGGAGGTGGCGATGATGGCCGGCCTGTGCAAATAATGTTATCATGCCCACAGGGAAAGAGGGCTGACTAGTCTGGGGACACTAATGCCTTATCGACTAGTCAAAACCCTCATCAGAATAGGAAACAGGAACATTCTAAATTCTTTATTAAGACATTTATTTACCTGACTAGCATTATACAGGGCTGGTTAGGCAGGGAATTTACTCATACACAGGTGAATGCTGCTGGGTTGGAGGGCATGGGGGACCTAACAGTTTCCCTTTAATGGGTATTCTAAGGTGCTGATCAGACTTCATGTTTCTTTAGGGTATGTGCACACGTTGCGGATTTCTTGCAGAAAATTCCTGAAGAAAACCGGAAATTTTCTGCAAGAAATCCGCATTTTTTTTTTGCGTTTTTTTTCCGTTTTTTTCGCGTTTTTTTTAGCATTCTGCAAGCGTAATTAGCTTGCAGAATGCTAAAGTTTTCCAAGCGATCTGTAGCATCGCTTGGAAAACTGACTGACAGGTTGGTCACACTTGTCAAACATAGCGTTTGACAAGTGTGACCAACTTTTTACTATAGATGCTGCTTATGCAGCATCTATAGTAAAAGATAGAATGTTTAAAAATAATAAAAAAAATAAAAAAAATGCTTATACTCACCCAGACATCTCCTCAGCGGCCGTCCGGCTCCTCTTCTAGCTGGTCTGTGCGCACAGGACCTCCCGTGACGTCACGGTCACGTGAGCGGTCACATGACCGCTCACGACCAATCACAGGACAGTGACGTCATTCGGCGAGGTCCTTCAGCGCACACCAGCTACAGGAACCGAACGGCAGCGTGCGAGGAGGCGGGAATACATCGAGGGTGAGTATAGGACTGTTTATTATTTTATTTCTTATTTTTTGACCACTTATATGGTGCCCAGTGCGTGGAGGAGAGTCTCCTCTCCTCCACCCTGGGTACCAACCGCATATAATCTGCTTACTTCCCGCATGGTGTGCACAGCCCCGTGCGGGAAGTAAGCAGATCAATGGACCCCTAGGTGTGCGGAATCCCTGCAATTCCGCATTTTTAGGCCATGTGCACACGTTCAGGATTGTTAGCGTTTTTTTCGCGTTTTTTCGCTATAAAAACGTGATAAAAACGCGAAAAAAAACGCTTACATAAGCCTCCTATTATTTACAGGGTATTCCGCATTTTTTGTGCAAATGTTGCGATTTTTTCCGCGAAAAAATCGCATAGCGGAAAAAAAAGCAACATGTTCATTAAAAATGCGGAATTGCAGGGATTCATGAACATGTTGCTTTTTTTTCAACATTTGCACAAAAAATGCGGAATACCCTGTAAATAATAGGAGGCTTATGTAAGCGTTTTTTTTCGCGTTTTTATCACGTTTTTATAGCGAAAAACGCGAAAAAAACGCTAACAATCCTGAACGTGTGCACATGGCCTTAGGGATTGTTTGTCTGCAAAAAATCAGAGACATGAACTTTTTTTTGTATCAGAGTAACAGATCAAAGGAAAAGTCACTGACAGAACACATTGCATTCTGTGTGCTCTCCATTTTTCACATTATTGTAGATAGAAGATTTGCATTTTTTTTTTTCACAGAAAAAAAATCACTGATCAATTGCTGCTGGTAAAGACTGACACTGACCAAACAATAATGATGATCTGATCTAAAACACTGTTGAAAATCAACTGTTTTTTTTGCGTTCTAGAATAATAACGGATGTCTGAATGAGACCTTAAAGACCGGGGTCACACCTACGAGTGCAATGCTAGAAACTCGCACATCAATACCCGACACTGCCGCCGGCACTCGGGGCCGGAGTGTGCGGCTGCATGTATTTCTATGCAGCTGAATGCTCCGGTCCTGAGTGTCGGCGGCAGTGCCGGGTATTGAGGCGGGAGACTCACGTGAGTTTCTCGCATTGCTCACGCAAGTGTGACCCTGGCCAAAGGGTTATTCCCTTGTGATTCGCTATGTCTTTTTCTAATGCACAGAGCATTGCAGTAGATTAGGTCTCTGTGGTTACGACCACTAACAACGAACTGTCACTATATGAGTGGTCATAATACCTAAGCTACTGCAATGTCCTGCACATAGGATAAGCGACATAGTGAATTAGAAGAAGTATACTATATCTCTAAGTTGAGGTATTTGCTAATCTTATTATTATACCTACTACACATTCTGACTGGATCCTGGAGCTGGAAATACCCCTTTAAAGGGATTGTTGCTTCAAGACACAGGCCTTTTTTTACAAAATGCCTTAGTGGACATCTTACTCATGTGGACATCTTAGGTAGGGGTCCAGACCAGAGGAAGAAACTGTAAGTCATCCTTGAAGTATAGAAAAAGTCCATTTTGGCACTTTGTATTGCCCATTGTATTTGTGGTTCCCCTGAAATCTGTGTCACTGTCTTGTTTTCTGCAAATAGATGATGTAAATATGCAGTTCAGGAAAATAAAGCCTTCGTCGGACTTGATGCTTTGTTATACTAAGCATTCATTAGATTTGGACAATATTTTGTGTCATCCTGCCAAATACATAAGCAGTCAGCAGTATAATAAATCTGTTACCAAGATGTTTGCAATAGCTGAAAGCATGTTCGCGTGTTAGCAGGGAAAACTACTGCAGTTCTCGGAATAGAAACATGATGTAGAACTACTGATACCAGAGTAGTCTCTTATCACATGTAATAAATTTAGGTAAAGAATGTACACACCTGGATCTTGGTACATAATGGTGCAAGCTCCACGTTGCTGCCCTGGTTTTGGGTTTTGGCTACATCAGTGATATTTATTGACAGCTCACATCAGCGTTGCAGTCAGTCACTGAACTGAGCTGCTTTGCCAATATAGACAGTATAAGACACCAAGGGTAGTGTTGTCTTCAGTGATAATGTACCCTGTCAATGGCACGTCCCCACAGCAGCCAAAACACTGAGACCAGAGCAGGCTCAGTGTCAAAGGGACTAGAACCTCAGTCGCTCTGTCCCTTCCTAATAAGGGTGGTCAATGTCTGCATTTCCAGCATTATGATCTTGTGAGGCAGTGAAGACTGGCCATACGCAAACCTCTGCTGATTTCCGCCATTCACATTAGTCTGGGGTCGTCTAGCATTCATGTAACAGCTTGATGATCCCAGCATTCATGGTTCACTTGCCTTTCCTTTTAGGTGAAATATGAAGAAAAAGTCCATGACTCACAATTTTTCAAAAGCTGCGCTAGTGATTGTCCTTTAATTTTATTTCTTTCTAGCTTTAGTGTTTTCTGGTATGAATAGAATCCGTGTACAATATTTATTTTATTTAATGTTTCTTTTTAACTATTGTACTTCACATTTTTATTTCTGTAGCAAGAAGTTGAGAAGTTTACAGATCTTGAGAAACTCTACCTCTACCTCCAGCTGCCTTCTGGTCCTAGCAATGTGGAGAAAAGGTATGTCCTTTCAATATACGTATAAGCCGACCCGAGTATAAGCCGAGGCACCAATTTTGCTACGGAAAACTGGGAAAACTTATTGACTCGAGTATAGCCGCGTATGCATTGCCCCCTCATCCCCATCCGGGTATGCATGGTTCCTCAACCCCATCCTTGTCTGCATGCCTCCTTATTCCCATCCTTGTCTGCATGGCTCCTTATCCCTGTCCTTGTCTGCTGGCTCCTTATCCCCATCCTTGTCTGCTGGCTCTTTATTCCCATCCTTGTCTGCTGGCTCTTTATTCCCATCCTTTTCTGCATGGTTCCTAATCCCCATCCTTGCATGCGTGGCCCACATGAGAAAAGCATTAAAAAAAAATCCTACTTACCTTTGCTGCGCCCCCTCGCAGCATCTCGTTCCAGTGCCAGCAGCTCCTGTGGCCAAGCAATCACGTGTCCCTGCTCATTAAGGAAATGAATATTCACCTCTCTCCACGCATATGGGAGTAGAGAGAGGTGAATATTGATTACCTTAATGAGCGGGCACCCGTGATAGCCCGGCAGCTACGGGTGTTACTGCGCTTTAAGAGAAATTAATATTAATTGCCAGTGCAGTGAATATTAATTTCTCTTTAGCAGCGGGCACAGGCTTTAGCCTCATCCGCTGGCTCCTGCCTAATGTGACTCTGCTACTCTCACATGTGTTTTCTTTGCTTTTGCTGGTTATTAAAAATGGGTTAAGTTTTAAAAACCAGCTTAGGCAAAGTAGACAGCTGGGACTAATATTTATAGGCTGGGAAGGGCTAAGGATATTGGCCCCTTCTCAGCCTAATAAGACCCGCCTTCAGTCACCCCATAAATGGCTTATCTACTAGATGTGCCAATTCTTGCTCTAAAGGTACCTTCACACTAAACGATATCGCTAGCGATCCGTGACGTTGCAGCATCCTGGATAGCGATATCATTGTGTTTGACACGCAGCAGCGATCAGGATCCTGCTGTGAGATCGCTGGTCGTTGCTGAAAGTCCAGAACTTTATTTCGTCGCTGGATCTCCCGCTGACATTGCTGGATCGGTGTGTGTGACACCGATCCAGCGATGTCTTCACTGGTAACCAGGGTAAACATCGGGTTACTAAGCGCAGGGCCGCGCTTAGTAACCCGATGTTTACCCTGGTTACCATTGTAAAAGTAAAAAAAAAAACACATACTCACATTCCGGTGCCCGGCGTCCGCTTCCCTGCACTCCTCCTGCATCCTGTGTAAGTGCCGGCCGTAAAGCAGAGCGGTGACGTCACCGCTCTGCTCTGTGGGAGATGCCGGAGATGTTCGGCGCTGACACAGGATGCAGGAGGAGTGCAGGGAAGCGGACGCCGGGCACCGGAATGTGAGTATGTGTTTTTTTTTTTTTTAACTTTTACAATGGTAACCAGGGTAAACATCGGGTTACTAAGCGCGGCCCTGCGCTTAGTAACCCGATGTTTACCCTGGTTACCAGGGGACTTCGGCATCGTTGGTCGCTGGAGAGCCGTCTGTGTGACAGCTCTCCAGCGACCACACAACGACTAAACAGCGACGCTGCAGCGATCGGCATCGTTGTCTGTATCGCTGCAGCGTCGCTTAGTGTGAAGGTACCTTTAGCCTCGGCTCTTCCTGATTGCCCTGGAGCGGTGGCAATCAGGATAATGAGATTGTGGGGTTGATATCAGCTGTGTAATGTTTGATGACATCAAGCCTACTGATTAGTAATGGAGAGGTGTCTAGAACACCCCCCCCCATTATTAACGCTGTAAGTAAAAAGAGACAAAAACACCGAAAAAAAATCTTTATTTGAAGAAAAACAACGCAGCAATTTCCCTTTCCCCCATTTATTAAAAAAAAAAAAATAATAAAAAGATAATAATCCACAGAGTCCTCTGTAATTCATGATATGGAAGTCCCATGATGATCCCAGTCTTTCATCCTTTCTATGGAGCTCCCCATTCAGAGAGCTCCGTTCCATAGACTGCAGCAGCAGCCACCTCTGGGCTTCACGAGACCCGCTGCTGTGAACTGTTCACCAGTGTCTGTTATTGGCTGCAGTGCTGATGTCAGGTCAATAGCACTGCAGCCAATCAGTGACTCTAAGCAAGATGATGATACGATCTGCTGAGCTCACTGATTTTTCCTGCAGTGCTACTGAAGTGACTTTGGCACTGCAGACTATAACAGACATCAGGAGCAACGGCGCAGACTAGACCTGGGGAGGGTGAGCAAGGCAGAGTTTTGGGGAGTTTTAAACCGAAAACTTCTTTAATGATTCCCTGCTTACATCATATAGTGTTTGCTGACTGCATGAGGATACTCTTTCAAGAAATATCCGAGGATGACCTATTTATTGTATTAATCAAAGAAAAAAAAAAGTTTCATGCTTTTTCTTTTTACTGTTGCTTTTCAGTGATCAGAGCTCACTGTCATCTAGTCGAGCTCAGCAAACGCATGCATTCTCGTGGATTCGGAATACCTTAGAGGAGCACCCAGAGACTTCTCTGCCAAAGCAGGAGGTTTATGATGAGTATAAGTAAGTGCATCCTGCTCTTTTGTAGATCTGCTGTACCTTTATTGGACTGTAGTATTGTCATATAGCAGAACTGACCTCCATAGTACAGTGAGTTACCTACTGTG
This sequence comes from Ranitomeya variabilis, assembly GCF_051348905.1. Lineage (NCBI taxonomy): Eukaryota > Metazoa > Chordata > Amphibia > Anura > Dendrobatidae > Ranitomeya > Ranitomeya variabilis. The sequence goes on along the minus strand of NC_135236.1, from coordinate 218,009,643 downwards.
TTTTTGAACCCGCTGCCCACTGCTCTGAAACAGTTAATTTATATATTTGGCTCTGCTTTTTTTTTTTTTTGCAGGGTAAATTTTTATTTCCTGAAGTTGTCAAGACTAAAAAAAAATCTAAGGCAGGAGATGTAGTAGTAAAGTAAAACCAAACAAACAAAAAAACACCCTTAATCTTTTAATTTTCCGGCTGCTTTAGTATCCCACCTGATTCCTGGATTTCTCTAGCAATGATGGTATCCAGACCATGACACAAACCGCTGCAGCCAATCAGTGTACATGCAGGTATCACCGCTGAAGCCAGTAACCTGCTGCAGTGATCACTTGAGCATGATCAGCATTTCATCATTGTAGCACAAGACAATTGGACAGTTATTTAAGATCAGTATGGTTTAGGTTGAAAAGTGGGAAGAATCCTGGTAAGTTGTAATAACAGCACCTGAGATTTTTTTTATTACCCAATTCTATGGCATCCCTATACCACACCCTCCATGTCACTGTCTTTCATATATAAATGCAATGTGTATGGAAACTAGAGACATTCTTTATATGTTATTCAAATAAATTAAGGGAACACTTAAATCACATGTTGGCTTTCAATGAACAAATTCAAGATGTAAGGCTATGTGCACACGTTGCGGATTGTATGCGTTTTTGCCGCGTTTTTTCGCTGTGAAAACACTGCCAAAATGCATACACAACAGCCCATTGAATTCAATGGGATACGCTGCATGCTCATTCTTTGTGCCGAATCGCGTTGATTCCGCACACATAGGAATGCATTGATCCGCTTACTTCCCGCATGGGGCTGTGCCCACCGTGCGCAAAGTAAGCAGATCATGTGCGGATGGTATCCGGGTGTGGAGGAGAGGAGACTCTCCTCCAGGCCCTAAAAAAAGAATTAAAATAAAAAAGTTATATACTCACCTTCTGGCGGCCCCCGGATGCAGCCCAGGCCTTAGCGATGCTCCCGGCAGCTCCCGTTCCCAGTAATGCCTTGCGACAATGACCTGTGATGACGTAGCGGTCTTGCGTGATGCTACGTCATCTGGGGTCATTGTCGCAAGGCATCGCTGGGAATGGGAGCTGCCGGGAGCATCGCGAGGATCTGGAAGACTGCGGGGACCTCCAGAAGGTGAGAATATCACGATTTTTTTTTATTATTTTTAACATTATATCTTTTTACTGTTGATGCTGCATAGGCAGCATCAATAGTAAAAAGTTGGTCACACTTGTCAAACACTATGTTTGACAAGTGTGACCAACCTGTCGATCAGTTTTCCAAGCAATGCTACAGATCGCTTGGAAAATGCTAGCATTCTGCAAGCCAATTACGCTTGCAAAACGCTAGTGTTTAGTGGGAATACGCATGCCAATTCCGCATGCGTATTTCCCACTGCAGGGAGTTGCGGAATTGCCACGGAAATTTCCACTGCAATTTCACAACGTGTGCACATAGCCTAAATCTTTACTGATACAAATTGTGTCAAATGACATATCAACGGTCCGTGGAAACCAAAATCATCAGTCAAGTAATGGTTGGATTCCAAATCACTTCCAAAAAATTAAAGCGAAAAAGGTAACTCAAAGGCAAGTTTTTCATGGCATGCCAGTATGACCTCCCGACAACATCTGGGTATGCTCCAGATGAGATGAAGGGGGTCCTAGGGATCTCCTTCCTGACCTGGATCATGGCATTTGTGAGCTTTTGGTCAGTTTGTGGTGCAACATCTCATGTACCTATATATAATGTCCTAGAGGTTCTCTATTGGATTCGGGAGCGAGTGCCAGGTAGTGACGTCATTGCCTTTGTCATCCATAGACTGCCTACACACTGTCTACATGAGGTCAGATATTGTCCTTTATCAAAGGCTCTGAGGATTTCATCCCTGTACCCAACAGCAGTTATGGCATTGTTTTACTACTTAGGGAGGTTTGTGTGACCTTCCAAGAATATGCCTTCTCAGAACATCATTGTCCAACTTCCAGTTGAGCTGCATAGTGCCTGGCTGTGAGCACAGGTCCTACTAGAAGACATCAGACCCTCATGCCATCTCCATGTAGGCTGTGTCTGACCATTTGGTTATAAACATGCGCTATGTAGGGCTCTGGCAGTACTCCTCCTTGCCCAAAGGAGCAGATACCAGTCTTGCTACTTGGTTGATGCCCCTCTAGGGACCTCTCCAAACATCATTGTGTGATTGCCTGTATCTTGGTATCTGCTCCATGCTCTTGTGGCTTTGCTGTGGAACATGGAAAACCTTCTAGAGGTGGCACGTATGATTGGAATGTGCCTTCCTGGAGGAGCTGGGCTACCAGTGCTACCTTACCAGGCTGTGTCTCAACCTAAAACTAGAGAGGAACCAGTCAGGAAAGAGTAATTGTCTGTAGCTGCCACATGCAATACTGTTCTTCTTTTGGGAAGATGCCTGTACCTGTTGTCACTTTCATTTGCTCCACAGGGGTGACAATGACTTGCAATCCTTTTACTTCCTCACTGGACAGATCGATATCCCTGAAGTTTCATTGACTTGGGATCATACTGTGATGTCCAAGCGCTCCCTTAATGTTTTTGAGCCGTGGGTGTATATATAGTTTTTAGGCGACTGATTAATGTGTTTGGGTTTGAGTATCGACTGCATGCTGATGATATACAAATATATCTGTCCTTTCCAGATTTTCCATCTCATATTACTCTTGCAGCTGTCTTTGTTTTTATGCTCGCTCTCCGCTTAAAGCTGAAGATTGCTGACACACACTTGTAGGTTTCTCACGTCCTTAAAATCCTCCACTCATTGTCAGTTATGGTCAGCTTTTTTCCATCCGCGTCATCACCTTCGCTCCCTATCATGATGCACATGGACACCTGCAGCTTTAAACCTAAAGACTTCAGCACCTCATGTTTTCTCACATGTGAAGAGGTATTTTTATTTTATTTAGCCTACTGTGGCCTCCAGGCTACTGTAACATGCTCATGGCAATCAGAAGGCCTTTAGTGTCAGGCTTACGATGATGGAAGGCAATTTTTATCATGGTATTGATTAAGAATCCCCAATTTCAGTTATTTGAATGTCATTAGCAGCTCTTTCATTAATAGCTGACCTCATGTGTGCTTCTAGGTACTCCATGTAAGTTATGTGGGTGCGATTCTGTGGTGCATTCTATTCTTCCAGACTTTATTAAAGGAAATGTGTTACCAGGTTTTTGGTCCTTCATCTGATATAGCAGCATGATGTAGGGGTACTGTTTTATCTGCTGCAGAACTAGCAGTTCTCTTTAATGCTGAGCTCTGTATAACCCTGCTCTTACCTCTGATTGGCAGCTTTCTGTGTACACAATCAGTGGTGGGGTGGGATTATATAGAGTTCATGAATATGGAGGACTACATGGCCAGCAGGTTTACTAGTCCTCTAGTGAAAATTTCCTAATAGAACAGTGATTTTTATCAAAACCACACTAAGCAGCCCAGTAAGTGACAAATCTGTGTAATTGGGTTCTCTGCCCTATATCCTGTTGCTCCAAGATTTGGTAACAAAAATCTGGTGACACAATCCCCTTAATAGATTAGGTCACAGACACAGCAAATCCAATTATAGTAAGTACGCGTTTGACAAAAAACATTTATTTTTTTTTTTATTTTTTTTTTGCAGAAAGGGTTTTCGTGTTGGGAATCTCAATTTCAAGATTTTTTTTTTATTATATATACTTCTCATGGCTCTTGAACATGTATGAGCTTGACAGACCACCCTGCGATCTTTCTAAATTGCACTGTATTCTTATATTTACCCAAATGTAAGCAAGCTATCATCAGAAAATGACTTAGTGTTTAAATGAGGTTTGTTTATATGTGTATTTAAAAAAAAAAAAAAAAAAAGTCCCTTTTCAAGATAACAATTATTATTTTTTAAAGAATAGTAATCATAGTATATGCCGGTGTACGATATACTAAGGGAAGAGCATGAGCTGTCTAAATGGGGAGAAGGGGGGGGGAGTTGGTATTGTTGGAATATATTGCGGGGGGAGGAGAATCTTTTCAAAATCCCTGTATTGTTGTTAAATGTTTATTGTGAAAAAAAAAAAAAAAAAAAAGAATAGTAATCATGCAATTTTTACATAGACTCTTAACTCCTGACCTTTCAAGAAGTTTTCAGCAAGTTCCTTACATCATAGACAGGATTACACTGACGGGTAATGCCTCTATAAACAGCTGATAACACAGGATCCACCAATCAAAAACACAGGTGACGCTGCTCCCCCTTCCTTCACAATGACCTGTGCACACACTCATTAGATGCTACAATACAAAAGATGGGGTCAGTCTGTTCTTTGTGGCTAATGTATTAGTGAATGTCCTGAAACAGGAAGTTAAAATGGAATCTGACTGCAAGAATTCCCCTACCCACCCACGCCACCCCAACAAAATGTAGCTTTTTCAAAGACAACTCAAGCAATACCTTTACATGGCTTATCTATGCCATTGTTACTGAGAAATAGGTTTTAAATTGAACTGCAAATGAGGCTGTAGATCTGAAGTCTCGTCACTCCAGCTCTATTTCCGGCCCGCGCTGCCTTTTCCTGATTGACTGACAGCCTTTTTGCTGTGTGACTACAGACAAAGGAGTTATAAGTCAAGCAGGAGGAAGCAGCGCTAGGCGTAAAATAGAGCTGGAGTGACAAAGATTTTAGATCTTCAGCCTCATTTGCGTATCAATTCAAACGCTGATTTTTCTCAGTAACTAAGGAGCGGACTGGCCATGTAAAGGTGTTGCTAGATTTGTCTTTGAAAGCATTTCGTGTGCATGTAAAATAGTTTGAGGTGTGAAATCCTTCTGTCAGATTCCTTTTATCTTCTTCACATCATATGTCATGTCCCCGCACCCGATGACTTATTTAATCGGTTATCATGTTGCTTTAACAGCCTCAAGTCGAGCGCTGCTCCACCCGCAACTGGTAACCAGTTAAATGCCTCTTGTCAATCACTGACGGCAGGATTTAAAAAATCAGCAGCCAGAAGGTCGTCATTCACTCTGCCCATCGCCCCCTCTGTCATTATCGCAGGGCATCGATGGGTATTCATGACAGCTGAGGGTCTGCTTATGGCCTGTCATTACGATCCTTCTGTGAACATTGGCTCATGGCTGAAGCCCTAAGTATAGCACAGGCGATTCGATGCTTCTAGTCTTCTAACGGGACTATTAAATAAGGCAAAAAGTTTAAAAAAAATTAAAAGTTTGAAAAATGTGAACAAAATTAAAAGAAACAAAAGTTCAAATCACCCTCCTTTTGCCACATTGAACATAAATCAATTAAAATAACATAAAACATACACATCTGTCATCATTGTGTTCAGAAATGTTTGATCAATAAACAGCAAAATGAGAGAAAATCGAAATGCCAGAATTAATTTTGTTTGACCGCCGCCACATTGCGATAAAATGCAATAAGAGGCAATCAAAACATTATATCTACTACAAAATGGTATTAGTAAAAACATCAGCTCAGGGTGCAAATAATGGGCCATCACCTAGCCCCCAGATCCTGATAAATGAAAAGGTTAAGGGTTTCAGAAAATGACAGCAAAGGCAAAACAATTTCATACAAATTTCCCAAAAATTTTTTACCACTTAACCACTTTCCAACCTTAGACATATAGTTACGTCGAAGGTTGGCTCCCCCTGTTTTCTGTGGGTTCCGGCAGTGAGCCTGCAACTTTTTGGCACATGCCAGCTGATTTCATTAGCTGCTATATGCCCCTGACAGCTGCAGGTGGAATCACGATCCACCCACTGCTATTAATATGTTAGATGCTGCTGTCAATCTCTGACAGTGGCTTGCGCCGGAAGAGCGTCATGAATCCCGCCCCTTTGTCGCCCGTGTCACATGATCGCGGGTCGCCGTTGTTTTGGCAGGAGACCACTGTGGTTGTCATTGCAGGATAGCAATGAGCGCCACCCAGCGGTTGGCGCTCATAGCAAGTGAGCATTTCTGCTACACAGCAGGGCTGAAGTCCTGCTCTATGTAGCACAAGCGATCAGATGATCGCAGCTTCTAGTCTCCCATGGAGACTATTACGGCAAGTGTAAAGTGAAGAAAAATGTTTTTTAAAAATAAGGTTAAAACACACCCCATTCGCCCCATTTAAAATGAAACAATAAAATGCAGGACAATGCCAGACCTCATGTGGCTGGAGTGTGTCAGCAGTTCCTGCAAGATAAAGGCATTGAAGCTATGGACTGGTCCGCCCCTTCCCCAGACCTGTATCCGATTGAACACATCAGGGACATCATGTCTCGCACCATCCACCAATGTCACGTTGCACCACTGACTGTCCAGGAGTTGGGAGATGCTTTAGTCCAGGTCTGGGAGGAGATCCCTCAGGAGACCATCCGCCGCCTCATCAGGAGCATGCCCAGGCGTTGTAGGGCGTCCATAAAGGCACGTGGAGGCCACACACACTACTGAGCATCAATTTCTTGTCTTAAGGCATTTCCACTGAAGTTGGATCAACCAGTAACTTCATTTTCCACTTTGATTTTGAGCAGCATTCCAACTCCAGACCTCCGTGGGATATTGATTGTGATTTACGTAGATTATTTTTAGGTTTTATTGTTCTCAACACATTCCACTATGTAATGAAAAACCCTTCAGCCCTTTATCAGAGGATGTGAGTACTATATCGTCACAATAAATTCACTTTTTATACTTTTTAGATGATTGTACCGAGCATTGCGACTGGATAGTGTTTCTTGCCTGCACAGTACATGATCATATATATAGCTATGACTGCAGTAATACCTCAGATCCAGTGCTTGCGTGTCATTTTATGGCATTACCGTGAAATGTCTGTCCAATTCGGTTACTTAAATTAATGTTCCCCTTCCCTTTGTCTTTCAGGAGCTATTGTGACAATCTTGGCTATCACCCACTAAGTGCTGCTGACTTTGGAAAGATTATGAAAAATGTATTTCCAAACATGAAGGCACGTCGCCTGGGCACAAGAGGAAAATCAAAATATCCTTTACTTCAAGTGTGTCAGGATCTGCACAGTTCCTTCACAAAACATCTGTGGTTGTAAATTACATTTAACTAAATTTAGCAAATGATAACTGCATGTTGAAGACAATAATTCTCATAATGCACTTTACTGACAAGTAGTATCAGAATTAGTTATACTGTATGACTTTTATGTGTTCATACCATATTTTTCATAATATAAGACACACCTAGGTTGTAGAAGAGGAAAATAGAAAAAAAATATGGTCACTGTTATGGGGGGAGGAGAATCTGCTGCTGACTCTGTTATAGGGGTAATGTCTCCAATTCTGTACTAATGTCCCCCGTCCTGGTATACATACCCCCCTCATCCTGGTATACATGGCCTCCTATTCATGTATACATGGCCCCCCTTCCTGGTATACATCGCACACCAGCCTGGTATACGTGGCCCCATCCCTATCCTGGTATACATGGCCCCCCATATCCATCCTAGTAAACATGGCCCTCCATCCTAGTATATATGATGCACTGGACTATGGGAGTGGAGAGCAGTTAATCTCTCTTTAATAGCGGGCACACATGTTAAAGGCAGCCTCTGCTCCTGCCGCGGCTGGGCTATTACTGTGCCCGCTATTAAAGAGAGAGAATATTCTCCCACCTCTCGGTGCTGACTACAGTTCATAGTGGGGGGGGGGGAAGGACTATGGACGTGGGGAGCAGTGAATATTCATTTTCTTTAACAGCAGGCACATGTTAATTTTAGCCCCCTGCTTCCACCCCCCACTTTCCTCACAACATTTTTTTTTTTCTTTAATTTATTTATTTATTTATTTATCTTTAAAGTCAAGTGTGCAAAAAACTTTAATATTCGGGAACAATTAGTTGAGAATGTTCAAGTGTCTCAAGCATTTTGGACATTTGAATTCACCAATACACTCCTTCCATCCTGATGAGGACTCACCACTTTATCACAGTAATTTGATCTACTACATCATTTCCAGGCTAAAAAGTCATATTGGACAAATGACAATGATTCGTCCTTGTACAAATTATTACTCCAGGGGTAAATAAGTAATAATTACAACCATGATATTTAAATCGCTAATATCTACTAAATTAATAATAATGCAAGTAGTATCTAGGGAGAAATAGCCTAGGGAAAAATATCTTCACTCCTGTGGATTAGTTAAATAGTTATATTATCCCCCATTCTATTTTGGGTTAATCCTGTATTTAGTGCCCCCTACCCATCCAGGACCCAGATATCTGGCTGTCACATTCTGGCCACATAGTTCTCGGCCAACATTCAGCTATATGCCCAATCACTTAATAGAGCTGCACTTTGTGTTTTCTTGAGGGTAACCTGTCACCTTGAGAAAAGCTATTTACCTGTAATTATAGGTGTAAGCTGCAGGTAAATAGCATTTAATCCCTGTGTAGCCGTCTTACTGGAAGTGCAGCAACAGGCAGAAAATGCAGTCTCACGGTCCCTGCTTGTCATCAGGGAGGTGCAGGGGGTTGTTTTAGTCGGTGCTCAGTACACAGTGAGCATGCTATATTTACCCCCCAACACTTCGATGACCTTCTCTATGTGTTTGCAACGTGCAGGTGTAGAGCAGGCTGTCTATGTTCGGGTATGTGATTACGGTGGGCTCACTGTGTAGTGAGCGCTGACTGTAACCACTCCCTGGACCCCCCGATGATTGGAATCGAACGGCTACAGGGAGAATATGACTTTTTCTCTTTGCAGCCGTTGCTCCAGTAAGCCATCTACCCAGGCTTCAAATGCTATGTGCCTGCCGATTAACCTTACATCTACAGGGAAATAGCCCTTCACAAGGTGACATCCCTTTTAATCGGAGTGTCCACTTAGATTGAAGAAAACTACCGTACCAGTGTTAGATTGAACAGGTCGTGTATTAAATGTTCATGTTCCAGCTTTTACAGTTCAATTCATCAAAGACCAGCCAAACAAAAACTGGGGCCTGTGCCACAGGTAGAATGTAACTTCAGTTCACTGTTTTTTTTTTTTCCTTGAGATTCGTGTACAGATTTATCAGTTGGGCTCTGACCTAGTTCATGGAGGTGGTACACCCCTTCTTTGGTGTCCAAATAACTCAGGAGTGGATATGGAATGGACTTGGGCAACCCCTTTAACCTCTTTTTTTGTGACATATGATGTAACTGTACTTTGTGATCTGAAAGGGGTTCCCGCATTGATGTACAGTTACGTCATGGCGACTATGCGGGCACATAACCTATGCCACATGATCACTGCAGGAAAGAAGATAGGATTTGTAAATTTCGTTGAAAAAATAAATAATTACTGCTAAACTTTTAACCGTTCTAACTTCCTAACCAAAAAAAAAATAATATATGTTTAAAAAGTGATGCTGACGTAAAGTAAATATGCTTTACATGTAATTTAATAGTTATTTTGGGAGGTATGACTACTTGTTTTCAGGACATAAAAATCCAAAGTTAAAAAATCTTACATATTTTCATAAATAAACGTTAATCATAATGACCTAAATTTACTACTATTATAAAATACACTGTGTCATGAAAAAACAATCTCTCAATCGGTGGGATTCATTGAAGTGTTCCAGTTATTAGCGCATAAAGTGACATTGGTCAGAATTGGAAAGATTGGTTTGGTCAGGAAGGTGAAAAAAGGCTTTTGTGGAAGGAGTGAAGGTTGCATTCACATATCATCACATTGTGGTGAAGCAAAAGCCTAGCACCTCTAGCGCATTCCAGGAATTATGGTAAAAACTGTTTGCATTGAGATTTTTGTTCTTCTGTTTAGGCAGCATTAATATGCACCAACCCCAGGAATTGGGGCATGATCTGCTATGTAATCACGTTGTATGATGGAATGGAGTGTTTTATATCTCAAATCTTATATTAACCCGATTTCTTTTTCTTGCATTGCTGTCTTTGGGAAGTTTACCTTAACAATATCACGTATTGCTACAGTGGATTGAGGAAGAAAGCCTTTGTGCACATGCCTTCTCTGCCTAACCTGGATTTCAACAAAACGGGAGATGGGGTAATAGTTGGATACGTCATGTTACTCAGGCTTATTGTTCTACTTGTCTGTTACAAATCAATATTTGTAGATGAAAAAAACAATTGTTACTTGATCAACAAAATTAAAAATAATATAAAACTTAATTTAATTATTCTTGTCTGACAGTCTAGTGTATGTATTACAAGAAGCAGGGACACCGATGGCAGTACTAGTAATCTATTCTACTTTTTTTTAGAGGTTTACACCTGTCCTCTTTCAGAATAGTGTACTATCCACGGAGTTCAGCTGGACACTCTGGGTGACCTATTGGCGCACAGTGGATGATGTAGTTGTCAGTTGTCCCTTTGGGCTTTGCTGTCCCTTAGATGTCCACAAGTAGATTTCGGCTCCACGAAGCCTCCAAAATTGTGCGCTCTTACTGTCTGAGTACCAGCTCATTAATTCTATGGGATAATATTTTCCAACATGTTACCCAGTGGAGCCTGTACAGCAGTACAGGGAGGCCATGTGATTCCTAATTGGGGGATGTAGGGAATAAAACCTGAGAGCATGTCCTTGCATGTTAAATTTCCCTTACAGAAATTTACTCAACTTCAAGCCACCCCATACACCTGACTGAAGTTTGTAATAAAAACAAAAAAATAATCTGTGCTACAGAAAAATCCAGTCTGCTGTCAGTCTGCCATATGTGAACATACCATAGCCTTGTCCTTTTTGGATGGTGCTGTTTTGTTACCTGTAGCAGTTTACATTGGGAGAATGGTTGTTCTGACATTCTAAATGCCTATGAGACTAGAACATTTGATAGTCTTCTACTTTCATCTTGTTAACCTTGTGAAACAACACACTTTGCTGGATTGTCATATGACCTATGACATCCCTATGGGTAAACTGCTTTTAAAAACAATGATAGGGAGAACATGGGATATTAGTATATTCTAAAATTGGTTTTACTATTTTTCATGTGATACTTGATTTTTTTTTATTTTTGTTTGTTAAATCTTTGAAACCCATGTTAATTTATTTTTTATGGTCAACGCCTATACATAAGGTTTGGTCCTGAAAACCTTGAAACACATTGCCACAATAAATCGCATTCATTCTTCACCTTTGTGTGTGATTGTACCTCCAGCAGTGCAGATTCAGAGTGACCGTATTCCTCATTTATTGCAACTTTTATATAGGTACCGTTTCACTTAAAGTATGTAGCACAGTTTTTCTCAACTCCAGTCCTCAAGACCCTACAACAGGTCATGTTTTCAGGATTTCCTTAGTATTGCACAGGTGATAATTTCATCACCTGCTCAAGCATTAATTCCATCGCCTATGCAATACTAAGGAAATCCTGAGAACATGACCTGTTGTGGGGTCTTGAGGACTGGAGTTGAGAACCACTGATCTAGCATGTTCAATTTCAGACTGCCAACTCTTTGTAAATGTGTTTAATTATTTATCTTGTAGCGACCTGAGGTGCTGGTTGGCCAGAGCTGCATTTGCAGTTTTCCACTCCAGAACTTCCAATTCTTGATGGGTTACTGACTGCAAAGTTTGCCTTTGTGATTTGTATTTTGGGAAGTGTGGTGATTGAACAGTGATCTTACGCAGGAAAAAAATAACCTTTCTCCATTATACAAGTTCAGCTAAGCTGTGAAGATGTGCCTGATTGTTCACTGTTCACAATGCCAACCAGCAGAACTGTGAATTCAATTCTGGCTATATAATAAAAACTGTAACTTAGTATCTGTGTAAGATGAGTAATGCAGCATGGTTACATAGGTAGCTCAGCTTTCAGTATAAGTATTTTACGTGTGGACATGCCCTTTAACATTCTATTTCTTGTAAATGGCTGCTGTTCTTACTCTGTTTTTGTTTTCAGCTGGATGGCATGGAAGTATCTGCTCAGCTGCAGAATGCTGATGAAGAGGTTGTGTCTGCTGCCTGTCGCCTTGTTTGTGAATGGGCTCAGAAGGTCCTTAGTCAGCCATTTGATTCAGTTTTGGATTTGGCTCGTTTTTTGGTCAAAAGCCATTACATTGGTACTAAATCAATGGCAGCATTGACTGTGATGGCTGGTGATTCAGCAGGTAATCATATGTTTATAATCCTCTGCGGATTTATTCATTTTTTTATTTTATTTTCAACAAATTCAGTAATAAAAAAAAATATAGTTTGTGGTACTCCACATAGCCTGTCACTCCTCTTGCTCTGGTTTTGTCTGGAATCCCTTATAAAACCTTTGCAAAAGATTTTGGCATTTGAGTTGTATGGCCAGTGCCTGACGTGGAGTGCCCCAATTCCTGGACAAAAAAAACCAGTAGCTTGGGAATTTGCCCTTCATCAAGCCGGGCAAAATATGTGACAATTATAGATGGGCCTATTTATGTAGGTAACCATTTCATCCATTATTAAATGCATGAGAGTTACAGAGAAAAATGTTTATGCAGCACCACCACAGGTGAATGGAAGTATTTCACAAATCAATGGGTTGCGTTGTTTCTGCAGGACATGTACCCTAGAGCGAGAGACGTTCTATGTAAGAGTTCTCCAATTTGAAGAAAGCCAGTTCATGTAAAATAATGCTTTTAACCTCCAGAAATGGGGTTAATATGCAGATTAATAGCGTTCTGACGCTGTGCGGCACGCTCACTGAGAGCTCTGCTGCCAGGAGGAAATTAACTTTATTCCTCCCGGCAGTGTTCTGCTTTCAGTCACATGGGTGGCGCCTGCATGGTTTCAGTCACCAATCTGTGTATAGAGAGCGGTGGCTGTAACCGCACCCCCGGCACTAATTGACAGCAGGCTCATCATTGGGGCCCGCTGTCAGTCAGGGCCGAGGGTCCAGTTACAGCCGCCGCTCTCTATGCACTGAGCGGTAACTGAATTCTACCCAGGGTGAATAAAGTTAATTTCCTCCTGGTAGCAGGGCTCTCAAATGCGGGTGCCGCACGGTGTCAAAACTGGATCAACTTGGGGATGAACTGTATATTTTGCAGCTTAATAGCATTATTTTACATCACCGGTTCCCTTTATGCATTTGCTGAAGACAAAAACGTGCTTGTCAGGAAAATACAGCTTAAAATGCGCTTGTTTTTGCCACATTTTGTACTTGCGCTTTCTTTCATGCTGCAGATTTGAAACTGCTTCAAGTCTTTTTGGAAAAAATGTGGAATGTGTGAGATTTCAGGGATCTGTTTGATTTGATGGTAGTAGGAAATTCTTCAGTTTTTGTGACAAAGCTGAGTGGAAAATACGTGACTAAAACGCACCTAGTATTTAACGTGTACACATGTCTTAATGATATGTGTACATGTTAAATAATTGCAGATATTTCTGCATCAAAAAGTGTCCCTTGGCAGGAAAAACACTGCATAAAAAAGTGCAATTTTGCTGAATTTTTGATGCATGTTTTTATATGCGTCATTAGATTGGGGGGAAAACTCTGAAAGAATTGAAATACTGTAGATTTGAAACTGCTTCAAATCTGCTAAGAAAAAATAAGCAACCTGTTCATGAGACTTAAAGAATTTCACTCACTCTAGTGTTTGTGACAAAACTGTGTGGAATAAACGCAGAAAATACTTAACGTGTACACATACCCTTAGGATAAGTTCACGTGCATAATTTTTGCAGCTTTTTTTTGTGTGTGGTCTTTTTAATACAATTTCAAGGCTGCTTTTTACAGTACAGCAGGAGATTTCCGACATCTCATGAACTTGTTTGGGTTTTTGTTTTTGTTTCACGACTCAATTTGAGAACTGCAGCGTTTTTGAAGCTTTCAGCATGTCAGTTCTGTCAGCGGTTTTTCCCGGGCCGTGGAGTCGGAGTCAGTGTCCATTTTGGTGGACTCTGTATAAAAGAGACCAACTCCTAAAAATAAATAAATATAAATATATATATATATATATATATATATATATATATATATATATATATATATATATATATATATATATATATATATATATATATATATATATATATATATATATACTCAAAATCAGTAGTAGCCCGCTCTATACAAATCCACAGTCCTTGCCCGATTTGGGTGACATTTGGCACTCCCCATAGCCCCCCCCTCCACCCCCAGGATCAGAATACTGCGCACATTACATCTCTTTAGCATCCCCCCTGTCATGACATTGGGGCCCCCGAAGTTAGGCCCTATACATATAATGGAGAAAGGTGAAAGTAAAAGTGCTGAGGGGAAAACAGCAGTTGTGACTGACAGGGACGGATTATAGTGACGGCGCCAGAGTCGCTGCTAAAGGGGCGCACCTTTACAACACCACACAAACCCCAGACCACTCTAGACACACACAACACAAACACCTCCCCATAAATAACACATGCACACCACACACACACACGCACGGACTACACACACTCAGATGGATGCACCCTACGCACAAGGACGAACATTACTGAGCAGCAATATTGGTCAGGCGAAAGATGCGTCATAGTAAGATTGTCATTATTGCTCACTATACAGGGAGCTTTCATCACTGAAGCTGCTGAGGTAAAGTGAAAGCTGAGCTCTGATTGGTTGCTATGGGCAACTAGACAACAACAATGTTACGACAAATTAGTAAATGCCAAAATAAAAAATTTAAGGTGGAAACATTTTTTTTTACTGTAGCATCTGAAAATGTCAATTTCAGGATGACACAGAAAATTTTACTTTAGCTACCATAATCAACAATGTAACATATTTTCCGCAAGCGAAGCCGCAGGTGTTCTACTAGTTTATAATAAATAGGATACAGTAGTACAATGCAGGATGTGCTGGAAAGGTTTCCATAAGAATTTGGGAAATTTATGAAAGGTCCTATAAATGGTGTTTTACCCTGCATTTTCTGTGAATAAAATGAACTTTATTAAACATGTCCTGTATACAATGCACACGTGATCCACACCCAAAAAAAAACCGCTGCAAAAAATGCAGCAGAGAATCACACGTTTTAGAAGTAATGTTTTTACTGCCAAGAAAATGCGTGGGAAATAATGGTGGACATATGGATGGCATATTTACTTTTAACCTTTAATTTATTAGGGATCCATAGGAGATCCACACACCTTGTTAAGTGTCTCCTCTTTACAATCTGCACCTTTATGCTCATCACATGCTCATACCCTGCATATAACATTTATGGCCTCCGTTTAATGCAGCCTTTAAACAGATGCCTCCAATGGGCACCCATAAGGTACAATTGTAAAGAACATATGCAATTTATTTATATCTATTTCCTGTTATATGGATGACTTTAGTGTTGGACTAACCCCATGGACATGCTTAAAAGTGGCTA
Organism: Ranitomeya variabilis; assembly: GCF_051348905.1. Taxonomy (NCBI): domain Eukaryota; kingdom Metazoa; phylum Chordata; class Amphibia; order Anura; family Dendrobatidae; genus Ranitomeya; species Ranitomeya variabilis. The sequence continues at coordinate 217,994,310 of NC_135236.1, read as the reverse complement.
GCATTTGCTATTGTTCTATATCCACTGCTCCCCCAAATAATCCATATTTTGAATTCTATTTTTTTAAATCCACCTTCCAGAGATGTTTTTTTTTTTTTATTTCTTTAGTGTCAATTTATATGTGCTGTACTAAAGGGGCGTAACACATACACATTTTGGGGGGTGTCTTTAGGCTGCTCTGCGTTATTACAATGTGAGCATCGCTCCTTTCTAAAGGCCATAAAAAGTAGCACCAAATACAAAGGCTCAGATCTCTACAACCATGTGGCGAATTAAAAAAAAAAATAGAATAATTGGGAGGAGCCGAAATAAAATAACAGCAAAAACTGTCCACTTTACCTTAGTGACAGCTTCTCCTTATGTGTATGTTAGGAGCTTTAATGCCGATGCTAAACATGATGTGAATGTAGCCTCTCTTACTGATTTGAAAGCAACTTTATTAGCTGAATTGATACATAATTTATCTTCTTGCCCAAAATATTTCTTAAACTGCTGCTCAGGCTTGTTGCATAGTGTGAATCTCGTATGAGAAAAGGCAGCACTCGAGTATTGCTCAAGATTATCCAGGTCGCATTTTGTTTGCTTCATCATCCCCTTTCATGGAACCTCGGCATAGCGCGGTCTACCCTTTTCCATGCTTGTTTGATGGTGCGTTCACATATAACAAATTTCTATAAGTTTTCAGTTGATCTGAATCCTTGTACAAATCCACAGAAAAGGTGAGAAGTGTAAGATTACTGGGGTCCCACAGCTGAAACAACCCTTGATCCCCAGGATGAGGCATCCAAGTTCTCCATCCACGCTCACTGTATGACTGCAGAGACAGGTTTGAATGTCGCTCGGTTGTTTCTTCTCTCATAGCCTTCCATAGACTTTGGAGCAGCAGGGTACATACTCCTCGCTGTGGAAGAGTGATGGACGCTGGGGGTCCCAATGATCTTGTATTCATCAAATCCACTGTGGATAGGTGATAAATGTTTGCTGGGAAACAAAAAGCAAAGCACACCATATGAACATAGTATAAATACACACTCCTAAATGTGTGATAACATACACTTGTACGTCTAGGGAACTGGAATGTAACCTCTTTTACCAGCTAATATCGTTATGTGTTATAACCAAGTGTCTGTCTCTTCTTGCAGGATTGAAAGGAATAACACAGACATCTGCATTTGTGCCTATGTCTGAAAGCAATGCTTTCCACCCCCAAGTGAAGACCCTGGCTTCCCCTGTAGATGCCAAGCAACAGCTGCAAAGGAAAATCCAGAAAAAGCAGCAAGAACAAAAGCTGCAGTCCCCTTTACCAGGAGAGCTGCAAATGAAAAAACAAGATGGGCCTGCACCCAATGGAATTACTAGTATTTGTAATGGAAGCCCTGCAATCCTTTCTCCTCAGCCTATTGGAATTGTTGTAGCCGCTGTTCCGAGCCCAATTCCGGTAATTTCCATGTATTGGCCAATGATCTAAAAGCAATTTTGCGATGTAAATTTGACATCTAGGTCTGCACTGTTCTTAGAGCCAATTCTGCTTTACAGTTACATTTTTAGTTGATTCCCCTTAGCGTTCTCTGCTGGATCTGGATCATTATATTTCTGGGAATTGTAGTCTTTACAAGAAGTACTACCCAGTGGTCTGATGCAGGGAAAGCTAAAGATAGACATACATTTATACTGACTTTTTTTTACATTTTTTTAAAGAAATTAAGTTAAAGTTGGATGGGCTCCTTGATTAGGGCCCTGTGAGTTAACGTTTAAATGAGGAGCTAGACAAGTGCCTACTTTCACCTAGGCACTGTCCTGACCCTTTATTTGCTCCTTAATCCATAAATGGCATTACTTGTCAAATTTGTCTTTATTCACAAATAACATTTTCAACCACTTTAACTTAAACGGCACGTGTCACAATCATTATTTTTGTATTAATAATCATTATTATGATTTATATAAATTTAAAACAAAATAAAATTTACTGTTTTAGCATTTTTTTTAAATTAACTTTTCTGCAGCTGCTAGTGCTGCTTCTTTTATTTGCTGGTTGTAAGTGTCAGAGCATGACGCTTGCACTCCACGTATATGGCAATAGTGGACTGCGGCCGGTGTCTTATTTAAAGGGAACCTGTCATTTAGAAAATGCAGGCATCTTGATCTAGAGTAAGGAGAGCAGAGCAGCTTCATATTCTGAAACGTTGTACCATACCTTGTAATTTAGTGGTCTAAATCTCTGGTCTTAGTGAATTTAGTAGGTGTTCCTATACGGTTATCCAAATTTGGTTCTGTCTGAAAATCCATACAGGGGGAGGTTGTACATCATTAAATGAGACCGCGTACTGGACTCTAAAAAACCAGAATGACCGGTTTAGAAAAATAAAATACATTAATAATATTTTCTGAATCTTTTCCAATAAAATGCTATTCCCGCTCAGTAACCCCTGCTCTATAACTTGCTGCATTTTTTATTGTGAAAGATTACCTTTAATCCCTTCTCGACTAGGCGAATTTTATGATTTGGCGTTTTTGTTGTTCCCTCCTCTTCTTTCAAGAGACATATATATTTTTTTTATTTTTCCATCGACATAACTGTATGATGGGGTTTTTTTTTGCAGGATGAGGTGCAGTTTTGAATGACGCCATTCATTTTACCATTCAGTGTACTTCAAAACAGGAAAAAAATGCCAAGTGCAATTGCGAAAAATAATGCTATTCTGCGGTTGTATTTTGGATTTCGGTTTTATGGCATATATTGCATAAAAAATACATGTCAACGTAATTCTGCAACTCAGTGCGTTGATAGCAATATATTTTTATTTAATCTGACAGTAATTTGAAAAAAAATATAAATAAAACTGCAGCTTTTATTGATTCCATTTTGGGGTTGATATGACGTTTTGATCGCTTATTGTTACATTTTTTGTGGCATTGCTGGGACGGAAAAAGGGAAATCTGATGTTTCAGTCTTTTTTCAAAAAAATGTTTACAGATTGGGTTAATTTTATATTTTGATCACTCTTTTACGGTCATGGTAATACAAAATGTTTGCTTTTTACGTTATTTTTACTTCCTCATTTTTAATGAGGGAAGAACGGAGTGATTCCAATTTATTTATTGTTTTTATAAACTATTTTCAACCTTTTTTTTTTTTTAGTACCCTTAGGAGGTTTGAACCTTTGATCGTCCAAAGGTTTATACTATATACTGTATCATTGCAGTATATAATAAAAATAACTTACTGTCTCCTATGAACACCTTTAACAGGCTGGTCTTCATAGTAGTACTGTAATGGCAGGCATGAGAGCCTTCACAGAGGCCCCTGGCTGTAATGGCATCCCATCGGCACCATACAATGGAACTGCATGCACCCCGATTTCTCAAGATTGAAAGCAGCTGTTAGTGGTTAACAGTAGCCGGCAAAGCTCAGCAATCATCTACCGACTCCTGAGCCTGCCTCAAAAACTTGGGAACTGACATTGGATGCAATCATATGTCAGTAAAGCGTTAAAAAAATAACTAAACTTTTTTTTTTTTTTTTTTTTTATGAATGGCATTACAAGTGAAGATAAGATTTTTGTTTTTTTATTATTAGTGTCACCTTTATGCTTGTGTTACAAGGAGGTAGGACAGCATTATCTCTGCTTTTGTAAGTGTGCAGTGTACAGAAGTTATCAATCAAGTTAGCCATTCACTCTTCTTGGAGCTAGTAGAAAAAGATCGTTTGAAATCATGTAATGGTCAGAAATAATGCTGCTCCACATTTAATCATATATAACGCTTAACCTGGAAAGTCACTAAAAGTTTAGCTATGTTTTAATAAATATTGGTATTCCACATAAAATACCAATTCCAGAGCAATCTTTTTTCCTAAATATAGAATTGTGTTTCCTCTGTGCTTGTTCCTTTTATCCCTCTTACAAATGTATGAATTGTCAAGTGAGCGTTAGTGTTCCCCTCAGATTCCGTCAGCCCTGATTGGACAGGGTCAGACTGTGTGAGGAGACCCCAACTGTCAAACCCAAGTTTAATAATGTTTACAAACACCTAGATATTTTGAAATGGTCAATACTGAGCACTTGGTTGCCTATAAAGCATTATCATAACTTCTTTCTACTAAACTATTACTTTTCTTTGTAACAGGTGCAAAGAACACGTCCACTTGTGACCTCGCCTAGTCCGATCGGATCCTCTGAAGGGAAGGTTCTACCGTTAAATGTTCAAGTAGTTACTCAGCACATGCAGTCTGTAAAGCAGTCACCAAAGACTCCCCAAAATATTCCAGCAAGTCCTGTTGGTGATCGATCTGCTAGACATCGCTACGCTCAGATTTTGCCTAAGCCAGCCAGTTCTAATCCTTTGACGATCCGTTCACCCACCACTGTGGTTATCACCAGTAGCCCAATTAAAAATGTGGTGCCAGCATCACATGTTAGCGCTTTGAATGTTGTGAAAATGACCACAATATCTCTTGCTCCAAGTAATGCTACTACTTCTGTGAAACAGACAACGCCTGTCAACAACAGTGGGAGTTTAACAGATGACAATAGAACTGTGCCACAAATCAAAAATGGCTCTGTAGTTTCTTTGCAATCTCCTGTACCTCGGATGAGTACCCCTGTGGCATCTTCAGTAGAGGTAAAAACTGAGCCTGAAATACTGACTGAAGAGAACCAAGTACAGTGCCAAGAGAACACGGATGGTTCCAAGTCTAGAAAAGCTACGCCTGTTATGTTACTTACACCCAAAGTTAGTCAGGATAAACAATCTCTAGATGCTACTCGTGACACTCAGACTGTTAAAGCCCTTGATCAAAGGGCAGAGGGAACAAGGACCAAATGTAAAAGTCGCTCATTTGAAGGCACTTCTGTTTCCTCAGCCAGCAGCAGTCAAGGTACTGTGACTCTGTGTGTTGCATCCCCAATTTTATTCAACAGTGGCCCCAGTCCAATCACTATACATGATCCTGCTGGAAGAGACAACAGATTGTCTAGTAAAAGTCCCAGGAAACGCTTAACTGCTACAGTGCAGGACTCGCAGATACCACCTGCAAAAAAATCCCTTATTGGTCAGCTCTCTTTAGCCACTTCAGAATGTCTGAGACCCGGAACGGTTAGTGGTGTTAAGAGAGTTCAGAAAGTACTGACATCGAAAAATGATCATGCAGTAAATGTTGTTTTAGTACCCAGTGGTGGCACAATGCAAGGAAATAGTGCAGAGATGGTAACAAATTTTTCCTTGAGCTGTGTTGAAAAGACCACTGATCCTCCCCAAGAGCTAATAGCCACATCCCAGGACATTAAAGTGAAACTAGAAGGTAGTGTGTTTAAATTTGTGAATGATTCAAAGTCCGCGATCCCCTTTGATCAAAACACTTGGCAGGAGATTGCTGAAAGTTCAAATTTCACATCGGGTGATTGTGAGCAGACTCAAACTATTGGTGTCCTGGATATACCAGGAACTTCTGGTGCTGATAACTTGCAAAAAACAGTGTGGGAACCTGTAGACTTTGAAGGACTACCACAAGACGCTTACAGCCAGCAACTTGAGGATTCATCTTTGAATCAGCTTCAAGCACATTCTAACCAGTTACCTCAGCGCTCTGATCTCACAGACGCTCCTACCACTGACAGTTTCTTTTCATTTGATGATGATCTCACACAAGATAGCATTGTTGAGGAGTTGGTACTTATGGAGGAGCAAATGTCAATGAATAATAACTCTCAGAATTATGGTAGTTTAGGAATGGTGCTCCAAAACCAAGCATCAGCTGCCCATGGTACACCAGTGCCCACACATTCAAATAGTGCCCACTTCTTTCATACAGTACATAGCTCTGTAACTCCAGTTCACACACCTACTCCAACACCCACTCCAACTTTGACTCCAACTCCTACTTCAGAGATGATTTCTGGCCCTCAAAGTTTGTCGAGAGAGAGCCCATGCTCCCGGTTAGCTCAGACAACACCTGTAGATAGTGCTTTGGGAAGTAGCCGGCATACCCCTGTTGGGACCCCACATTCTAACTGTAGCAGTAGTGTTCCTCCAAGCCCAGTTGAATGCAGGAATCCATTTGCTTTTACCCCTATAAACTCCAGCATCTCTTATCATGATGCTAGCATAGTCTCGAGTAGCCCTGTAAAGCCAATGCAGAGGCCCATGGCTACTCATCCAGACAAGACAAAGCTGGAATGGATGAATAATGGATACAGCTCTGTTGGTAATTCTTCCGTTTCCTCACATGGTATTCTTCCAAGTTATAAAGAGCTGGTAGAAGACAGTTTCAGAAAGCCACATGCTTTTGCTGTGCCAGGTCAGTCATATCAATCTCAGACGAGACATCATGACAATCACTTTGGACGTTTGACTCCTGTATCTCCAGTTCAGCATCAGCTGCCTTCATTAAGCACTACCAGCAAACAGGAGGGCTTTGCAGTTCCCGCTCCTCTAGACAACAAAGGAACGGGTGCTACTGGAAATGGTAATTTCAGGTGTCGTAGTGTCAGCCCAGCCGTTCATCGGCAACGCAATTTAAGTGGAAATACAAATTGCCCCATTTCAAATGCTTCTCGATCTAATGCGAGTCCTTTTGGATCCATAGTAACTGCAGAAGTTCAAAATATACTTGCAAATGTCCAGACAGACACCAGTGCCAACAGCATAGCGCAAAGAAGTCAGTCTGTCCCGTTAACTGTAATGATGCAGACCGCTTTTCCATCCCTACAGAAGCAAGCTAACACACAGAACATCACTCACGTTTTATTGAACAAACTGGATTCTGACCGTGATGATGCCGTGCGTGGGCTGGGAATAAACAATATGCCTTCTAACTATACTGCAAGAATGAATCTCACTCAGATTTTGGAAACATCTCCAATGTTTTCTGGTGCCAATCAACAAAATATGATGAATTCCAGCACTTCAGCTTATGAATTCCAAACGCCAGCTTACCTCACAAAGAACAGCAGTACTGATCCAATTGGTTTTACTACTGGAGACAACCAAGCACAATCTGAAATGGGAGAGCAGCAACTTGATTTCAACAGCACTGTTAAAGACCTGTTAGATGGGGAAAGCCTCCAAACCAACCAGCAACTTGTCGTTCAAGTGGCTTCAGATTTGAACAATGCCTCTGATTTCTCCAGCGACATCCGGTTGTCTTCTGACCTCTCAGGCAGCATTAATGATCTGAACACTTTAGATCCGAACTTGTTGTTTGATCCAGGGCGACAGCATGTACAGGACGATGAAGCTACACTGGAGGAGCTGAACAATGATCCTTTGTTCCAGCAGATCTGTAATGAATCTATTAACTCTATGACCTCCACTGGATTTGAATGGATAGAAAGTAAAGACCATCCTACAGTTGAAATGTTGGGTTAAACTTGTACTATAATGTAGCACACTGTATCAAACAAAAGGCAGACATTTGTATTTGTCTTAATGGAAGTGCCTCCCGCAGCAGAAACATTTATAATTACGAGATTTTCAAAAAGTTTGCTGCACAGGTTCTCTATATTTCATCTGTTCTTCACATGATAATTAATCTGCAGTGCATTGGGCAGTTAATGAGCCAGTATTAAGTCCATTTTTTTTGTTTTTGCTACACTAATTAAACCAGTATAACAGTTGTAGATAAACCTCGAACATGCTACTGCTGAGGTGCCCTATAATTCTTTTAACGGCAAAGGAAAACTGCCCATTTTGAAGACATGGAGACTTGAGTACCTATAAAAAAAAATACCATATCATTTGTGGCATATGTATTTTAAAGAAAAAAAAGTTATTTATTGCATTGAGGATAACTCCTTTTGAACAGCTGTAAATTAAGAAAATGCACTAAGATGTACATTTTTCATGTTTATTGTTATTTTAACACATGACCTCACATTATCTTTTATGCATTTTATTTTTTTTATCCGAGACATCCACATAAGCAAAAAAAAAAAAAGTGATTCTTCGGTGAAGGTATAAATGGTGTAGTTTGAAAGCATCTGGGAAGTATCCAGTCTCATTTGACAAGATACTTCCTCGGACTTCCCCTTTCAAGTGGAACCAATGTTAAGCTTTGAGATTTCTAATATTTGTACATATTAGAAACTGTGTCTTTGTCGCATGTGTTCAGTTACCCAGAAAAGTTACTAATGGACTACAAATAACATTTCATTTCTTACTCCTTTTTACGTAAGATGCTTGCATGCCGAGCAATGGCTATCCTACTTAGGGAGTAAAAAAAAGTTAATCCTGAACGCCAGATACTACATATAGGAAAAGTATTTCCTATGAAGATTTTATTTTGCATTTGTCACTTTCTTATCCCAACTATCCAAGATTGCTGTATGTTTGAGCAGCTTTCTTCTATTCATTTTATAACCAAACATGCCATTTGAAAGTAAGCTGATTTTTTCTTTTTTTTGTTGTTTCTTTTGCATGTTGAGGAATTTTAGCTCTGTGAACAAGCTTTGGGTAGGTTCATACTTCCACATACTATTGTTTTACCATTGGCGGCACTTCATAAATATAATTTTGCAGAGTAAAAATGCAAAACTCCCACTGACAACCGTGTTGGCCCAATTCATAGTTTAATGGAAGTTGTAGTTGTATAGGATATTAAATATTGATTGTGTTTTTATCTTCGCCAGCTTTCGTCTTTTAAAAGAGAAAAATAGATATAAAAATGCAAAATAGACAATTAACGTTGTATATCATTTTACCAAAAGGTGCTACAGCCAACTCAGAGCTCTGTAAACCTGATTGTGATAGTGAGTTTACTTGGCTGTTCTATGTGTTTGCTGGTATTTTTAGTTTTGTTTTTTTTTTCAGTACCTGCTCTTAGTACTTTTCACTATTGTACATTGAGATGGAGCACTATTGCGTACCAAAGTATTAAAAGACAAAAAAAAGTGGAAGAAAAAAAATAAAACCCCAAAGGGTAATTTGAATTATTTTGGTCTAAGCAGCCATTTTTAAGGCAACTTGTGAATTGAAAAATGTCAAGGGCATTTGGACCATAGCTAGTAATTTACTGTTTATTCTATAGTAGTTAAAAAGAATATATGCTTTCTGATCTATTTACCGCTTGACCATTTTGCACTGTTTGCCGAATGTGTAACGTAGGCTCTTCTTGCGGTGAAAGCTCAATTTGCTAACCTTGAAATCTAAAAATTGTCAGCGCATTATATGTACAGTATTGCAGCAAACACGTAACATTTTTGCTGGAAGGCATTTTCTTGGGAGTAGTGCCTGTTCTTATTGCCTGTAAACTGCTTAAAAAGAGGTTTCATGCATCCTGATCTTATAGGAACAGTGCTTGAAAAGAAGAGCATTAATTACAAAGAAGTTCTCAGGTTCACTTCTTGCACTAAACTTCTTTTGAACCTGTGGCACGGCACCTCTTTTTGGATAAATGCAACTATTTTGCCCCAGATTTAAAGTAGAAAAATAAAAAAAAAGTGATGAAATTCATTATATTAACAATGCGGAATGTCATACAAATGACAGACAATTGTCTTATGTAGCAATGTGCATTAATCTCAGTGAGATATTTATATTTCTTATTCTCTTACATGAGAATATTACAGCAGGAAGAAATTACGTTTATTTGCTTCACCGTGTTAATACATGATCACAAAATGTGCATGTGTGTATTACCTTGTACAGTCTCAGTATATTCCTGTAACCACTTTTGCTGTACTAAATACTTGTCCTGTGTTGACCAGACAAGCTTTGTTATTAAGTTGTTTTTTATTTTATTTTAAATTTTTAACTGACTTTGCTTAGTTGTTAAATGTTTTTTTGTTTCTTTGTGTTTTTACTTTTTAAATTACTATTTTAGGGTTTTAAAATGAAATACTAAATGACCTTTGGATCATGCTATGTTAGAAGATCATTTTGCAAAAAGTTGCAATACTCAGACCTTTGGACTATGAAAGGAAGATTATTATATGCATTGCATTTGAGTCACTGTACAGACCCAACGTAACGTGCTTAATCTGCAGCATATGACAGATACAACTCCCTTTCATATCCTTTCATATTCAATTTAAGAAAAAAAGCAAAAAAAAGACCCCCTTGTTTTGTTGTCTGTTGTACTGCTGAAACTACAGTAGTTTAAAATTGCAGTAGAATTTCAGTTATGTTTTTTTATGAAAAGTGCTCAAAATTTGTTTGTTTTTTTTAATGTTTTCAGAAACAATAAAATATTTTATATGAAAAAGCTGTCCGTTTCTTTGTACATTACGGTAACTACAAAATGATACTTATTAGCTGATAAAGACATAAAACTAAAATCACTGCCAGGTGATTCATGCTGCCTGAACTAGTTTGATTGACAGCTATAAAAAGGCACTTTGTAAAGATGGGCTTAATAATTACCTTAAAAACTTGGGGATCTCTTCAGGGAGCTGCCTTTTACCCACTTTTTACCATATATTGTACTTTTTCATCATACTAGAGTTTTTTGTAACCATTATACTCCCCTCTGGTGCCGACACCTTTGTAGTGGTGTCGGCACTGGCTTTCCTGGGGATTGTGTGACATTGTCGTGTGATCCCTGAGGCCAATCAGTGCTGGCTTTACTCTCCTCTCCTACGGACATAATTAACATCCAGATGAAGTGAGATCTTCAGCTGGTCACTCACTTTCTCTGGTTGTATTGATTCGTCCGAAGGAGGAAAGAGTGAAGCCAGCACTCATTGGCCGCCAGGATCACGCAACAATGTCACACGATCCCTGGAAAAGCCAGTGCTGGCACAGCACATATTATTTTACTTGGTGGGTCGCATAGTTAAATGGTTAAATGGGGTTGTCAAGAGTAGTTTACAATCCCTTTTAAATATCTCTTTGGGTGTAGTCTGCTTAATATTGACTAATTATTGTGGGTCAGTACCACATCATACACCCATATAGGAGCAGATGACTAACCCCTGCATATAGTTTCTTGTGCCAATGGAAAGTGTGAACACATGCTGGGCATTCTCTTGAGGAGCGTCCAATATCTATGTATTAATTTTTCATTCTTTGAATTCATTTGGTTGTATACCATTTCATGGGGGGACCAATACAACCTATAGTTTTGTAGAATTGCTATACAGTCATAACTAGTGTTGAGCGATACCTTCAGATATCGGAAAGTATCGGTATCGGATTGGATCGGCCGATATTCAAAAAATATCGGATATTACCGATACCCGATACCAATGCAAGTCAACGGGACCAAAATATCGGAATTAAAATAAACCCTTTCTTTCCTTGTAGGTTCATTCTACATGAAGGAAAACAACTAAGAATAATGTAGGATGTATTGGGGGAGGTGGCGGAGACATTAAAGGCATATAGGTTTAGCCCAATCAAATAGAATAGCAGGAATTTTAATTTTTTTTAAGACGTTCGGAGTTACAAAGATATTGACTGTTAAGATTTTTTTTATTTTGTCAAATATTGATGTTTCACTACTTCCATGCCCTTCACCTTCTTTTTTACTTCTCCCACACTTTCTTTTTCATCATCCTCAGCAGCAGCGTCTTTGACATCAACTTCTTCTTCACCTTATTCATCTTCTTCATCTTCTACCTATTATTTTTTTTTGTTACATTCTTCATATTCTTTTTATTAAACTATTATTCTTCATATTCTACTTCTTCATATTCTTATTTGTGACAGGCATTCCTGTAGTTATCTATAAAAGTTTGAAGATTACACCTTCCGTTCTGCCTGTCACAAAAGAGTTACAACAGGATTTGTCCGCGTTCAGTTTGGCCTGCAGCAGCAGGCTTTATCCAGGGGCACCACGAGGAGGAACGGACTCACCCCCATACACTGCTTAGTCTTCTTTTGCTTATAATTTAGATAATATCTTTTGCTCTGATGTTTAGTCTTATGCTTAATGTTCTTCTGCTCTTTGTTCTGCAGCCTCTTGTTCTTCTGCTTCTCGGTCTTCCGGGTCGTCGTCTTTAGGGTCTTGAGTAGCAGAAGGTACAAGAAGGCTGAGAAAATGCCGAGAACCAGCTGATGGAACTGGAACTCGGATGGCTACCCGAAGGTCCAAGAGCCAATGGAACTACCAAGGACCAGCTGACGTTACTGGAACCTGGTTACTAAGCAGGAGGTACCCGTGCCAGAAAGCACTACCAAGGACCACTTGACGACGGTGGAACTTGGATACTCAGAAGGAGGCACCTAAGCTAAAGGCTCTGCCCGGAACCAGCTGATGGTACTGGAACCAGGATGAGGAGCAGAAGGTACAAGCGCAAAAGACACTACCGAGAACCAGCTGACGGTACTGGAACCCGGATGGGTAGCCGAAGGTCCAAGAGCCAATGGAACTACCGAGGACCAGCTGACGTTACTGGAACCAGGTTACTAAGCAGGAGGTACCCGTGCCAGAAAGCACTACCAAGGACCACCTGACGTTGGTGGAACTCTGATACCCAGAAGGAGGCACCTAAGCCAAAGGCTCTGCCCGGAACCAGCTGACGGTACTGGAACCAGGGGGACCTATTCAAGATTGTCTTCCTAGAGCCCCAACTAGCAATGTTGGAGCCAAGGGTCAGCAGGGGGAGCAGAGTGTAGGCCGAAGCCTGCACTGGAGGCAGCTTAGTGTCTGTTGTGTCTGCGTGGCGTTTGCCGGACACGTTGCCGGCTACACAGCAGGGGAACAGCTGACTTTACTGAACCCCACTGACAGTGTCGAGTGTTTTTCTCTGTGCAGCCAGCACTTCCGAGCACCAATTGGCGGTGTTAGAGCCCAGGGAATCAAGGAGGAGCAGAGTGTAGGCCGAAGCCTAATTGGAGCAAATTGAAAGGGAAGCTTTAAACCCCCCCAGGCGTTAGTAACTAGAAGAGCCACCTTGTGCAGCAGTAATGCTGCACAAGGAAAAGGTGGCTCTTTTAATTATGTTCCTTGCACACGCTGAATTAAACACTTCTAAAATTTTGCCCCTCACACCGTGAAACTGTCTCGGAGGCGGGACTTTCCTTCATAATGAGACGAAGCACAGCTGTCAAAAATACCCCCTTGGTGCTGGTCGCAGCCTCCTGAGCGTTGCTTTTTTGTGTTCCGGAGTCTGCGCTGTTGTGTTATCCCTTGGCCATGCGCTGTTACTGCGCATGCCCATGAATCCCAGCCCCGCAGTGTCAAAAATACCCTTTTGGTGCTGTGCGCAGCCTCCTGAGCGTTGCTTTTTTGTGTTCCGGAGTCTGCGCTGTTGTGTTATCCCTTGGCCATGCGCTGTTACTGCGCATGCCCATGAATCCCAGCCCCGCAGTGTCAAAAATTTCCGTTGGTGCTGGGCGCAGCCTCCTGAGCGTTGCTTTTTTGTGTTCCGGAGTCTGCGCTGTTGTGTTATCCCTTGGCCATGCTCTGTTACTGCGCATGCCCATGAATCCCAGCCCCGCAGTGTCTTCTGATTTATTCACACTGCGGGGCTGGGATTCATGGCCTTGCGCAGTAAATATGTTCGCCTCTCACTCATGTCCTTACGCCTGCTTCAGACTGTGCGGCGTCAGCTGATCCCTTATCGCATGCCACGGCCGTGAAGCCGCACAGTCTGAAGAAGGAAAAGGAGATGAGTGAGAGGCGAAGATATGCACTGTGCATGCCCATGAATCCCAGCCCCGCAGTGAGAATAAAGAAGACACTGCAGGGCGTGATCTCGGGCAGGGCGGTCACACAGGTGCAGCCATCCTGACAACAAATGATGTCAGAAGACTGGCAGCGCTAACTGCGCATGGCCAAGGGATAACAACAGCGCAGGCTCTGGGACAGATTCAAACAACGCTGAGGAGACAGCGCACGGCGCCAAGGGGGTTGCTGCGTGTCATTACGAAGGAAAGTCACACCTCCGGGACGGTTAATCGGTATCAGGGGACACATTTTATATGTGTTTAGTTCTGCGTGTGCAATGAGTATAACAAAAAGCCACCTTGTCCAAATGCATTTGTGCTGCAGAAGGTGGCTCTTTTAGTTACAAACGCCTGGGGGGGCAGGTTCCCTTTAATTTTTGTTGTAGTGTCTGCGTGGCGTTTGCAGGACACGTTGCCGGCTACACAGCAGGGGAACAGCTGACGTTACTGAACCCCACTGACACAGTGGCGAGTGTTTTTCTCTGTGCAGCCAGCACTTCCGAGCACCAACCGGCCTTGTTAGAGCCCAGGGAATCAAGGAGGAGCAGAGGATCAGAGTGTAGGCCGAAGCCTGCACTGGAGGCAGCTTATTGTCTGTTGAGTCTGCGTGGCGTTTGCAGGACACTTGGCCGGCTACACAGCAGGGGAACAGCTGGCGTTACTGAACCCCACTAACACAGTGGCGAGTGTTTTTCTCTGTGCAGCCAGCACTTCCGGGCACCAACTGGCGGTTTTAGAGCCCAGGTAATCAAGGAGGAGCAGAGTGTAGGCCGAAGCCTGCACTGGAGGCAGCTTAGTGTCTGTTGTGTCTGCGTGGCGTTTGCAGGACACGTTGCCGGCTACACAGCAGGGGAACAGCTGGCATTACCGAACCCCACTAACACAGTGTCGAGTGTTTTTCTCTGTGCAGCCAGCACTTCCGGGCACCAACTGGCGGTGTTAGAGCCCAGGGAATCAAGGAGGAGCAGAGTGTAGGCCGAAGCCTGATTGGAGGAAGTTGAAATGGAACCTTTAACCCCCCCCCCCCCAAGGCGTATGTAGCTGAAAGAGCCATCTTGTGCAGCACTAAGGATGCAAAAGGAAGAGGTGGCTCTTTTAATTATGCTCCTTTCAAACGCAGAACTAAACACTTATAAAATGTGTCCCCTAATACCGTGAAACCGTCCCGGAGGTGGGACTATCCTTCAAAATGGGACGCAGCACAGCCGTCATTCCTACCCGCTGCCTCCTCAGCGTTGTTTGAATCTGTCCCTTAGCCGGAGCTGTTCTGTTCAACCCTGGCCATGCGCAGTTAGCGCAGCCCGTCTTCTGACATCATTTGGTGTCAGGCTGGCTGCGCCTGTGCGGACGCGCTGCCCGAGATCCCGCCTGGCAGTGTCGTCTAATGTAATCACACCGCGGGCCTGGGATCCATGGGCATGCGCAGTGCATATCTTCACCTCTCACTCCCCTCCTTCCGGCTTCTTCAGACTGTGCGGCGTCACGGCCGTGGCATGCTATTTAGGGATCAGCTGACGGCGCACAGTCTGAAGAAGGCGGAGGGAGATGAGTGAGAGCCTGCGGTGAAGATATGCACTGCGCATGCCCATGGATCCCAGGCCCGCAGTGTGATTAAATCAGAAGAGACTGCGAGGCGGGATCTCGGGCTGCGCGGCCGCACAGGCGAAGGCAGCCTGACAACAAATGATGTCAGAAGACGGGCAGCGATAACTGCGCATGGCCAAGGTTGAACATAACAGCGCAGGCTATGGGACAGAATCCAACAACGCTGAGGAGGTGGCGCACGGCGCCAAGGGGGTAGGAATGATGGCTGTGCTGCGTCCCATTACGAAGGAAAGTCCCACCTCTGGGACGGTTTCACGATGTGAGGGGACACAATTCATAAGTGTTAGGTTCAGCGTATGCAAGGAGCACAACAAAAAGAGGCACCTTTTCCTTGTGCAGCATTACTGCTGCACAAGGTGGCTCTTTCAGTAACAAACGCCTGGGGGGGGGGGGACAGGTTCCCTTAAGTTTCAGTTGTGGTGTCAGCGTGGCGTTCGCAGGACACATTGCCGCAGCACAGCAGGGGAGCAGCTGGCGTTACTGAACCCCAATAACACAGGAGCAGCTATTGACTGCAGACAGCACTTCCAGACAGCAACTGGCGGTGTTGGAGCCCAGGGAATGCAGGAGGAGCAGGCTAGAGTTATTGCCGCAGCACAGCAGGGGAGCAGCTGGCGGTACTGAACCCCATTAACAGAGGAGCAACTGTTGACTGTGCAGACAGCACTTCTGGACAGCAACTGGCGGTGTTGGAGCCCAGGGAATGCAGGAGAAGCAGAGTGTAGGCCGAGGCTTAATTGGAGCAAGTTGAAAGGGAACCTTTAACCCCCCCCCAGGCGTTTCTAGCTGAAAGAGCCAACTAGTGCAGCACAAATGATGCAAAAGGAAATGGTGTCTCTTTTAATTATGCTCCTTGCAAACGTAGAACTAAACACTTATAAAATGTGTCCCCTGATACCGTGAAACCGTCCCGGAGGTGGGACTATCCTTCAAAATGGGACGCAGCACAGCCGTCATTCCTACCCGCTGCCTCCTCAGCGTTGTTTGAATCTGTCCCGTAGCCTGCGCTGTTATGTTATCCCTTGGCCATGCGCAGTTAGCGCTGCCCGTCTTCTGACACCATTTGTTGTCAGGCTGGCTGCGCCTGTGCGGACGCGCTGCCCGAGATCCCACCTCGCAGTGTCGTCTAATGTAATCACACTGCGGGCCTGGGATCCATGGGCATGTGCAGTGCATATCTTTCCCTCTCACTCCCCTCCTTCCGGCTTCTTCAGACTGCGGCGTCACAGCGGTGGCATGCTATTAGGGATCAGCTGACGGCGCACAGTCTGAAGAAGGCGGAGGGAGATGAGTGAGAGCCTGAGGTGAAGATATGCACTGCGCATGCCCATGGATCCCAGGCCGCAGTGTAATTAAATCAGAAGAGACTGCGAGGCGGGATCTCGGGCAGCACGGCCGCACAGGCGCAGGCAGCCTGACAACAAATGATATCAGAAGACGGGCAGCGCTAAGTGCGCATGGCCAAGGAATAACGTAACCGCGCAGGCTACGGGACAGATTTAAACAACGCTGAGGAGGCGGCGCACGGCACCAAGGGGGGTAGGAATGACAGCTGTGCTGCTTCCCATTACGAAGGAAAGTCCCACCTCCGGGACGGTCTCACGGTTATGAGGGGACACATTTTATATAAGGTTTAAGTTCTGCGTGTGCAAGGAGCTAAACTAAAAGAGCTACCTTTTCCTTGTGCAGCATTACTGCTGCACAAGGTGGCTCTTTCAGTAACAAATGCCTGGGGGGGGGAACAGGTTTCCTTAAATTTCAGTAGTTGTGTCAGCGTGGCGGTCGCAGGACACATTGCCGGCTACACAGCTGGGGATCAGCTGACGTTACTGAAACCCAATAACACTGAGTCATGTGTTTTGACTGTGCAGACGGCACTTCTGAGCATCAACTGGTGGTGTTGGAGCCCAGGGATTACAGTTCAGGTGGTAGAAACATGAACGCAACAGGAGACCTGGATACTGTAGAGAACCAATTATTTAATCAGGAAGAGGAGTGGCAAATTCCTGCGAGATCCAGGCCTTGTTCATTTTCAGAAAAGTAAGCCGGTCAACGTTATCGGAGGATAGTCGCATGCGACGGTCTGTTAGTACACCACCTGCGGCACTAAAGACGCGTTCCGATAATACACTAGCAGAAGGGCAAGCCAGCACCTCCAATGCATACTGGCTTAGCTCTGGCCATGTATCCAGCTTAGAGACCCAAAATTTGAAGGGGGAAGAGCCGTCTGGGAGTACAGTAAGAGGGCAAGACATGTAGTCTGTCACCATCTGACGGAAACGTTGCCTCCTGCTGACTGGAGCCGTCTGTGATGGTGTAGACATGTGTGGCGGGCACACAAAACTGCCACAGTTGGGCCATACTGGTCTTGCCTTGTTCTGAGGCACTGCTTCTGCTCCCTCTTTGTGCAGAGCTTCCTCCACTGCCTCGACGCACTGAGCTGCTTTGTAAAGCACTAGCTGCACTGCTCTCATTTGGACTCGAGAAGATGATGAAATTCACCATTGTGTCTTGGTACTCCCGCATTTTATGCAGCGGTCGTTTCTCAGGCACTGCAGCATGTAATCAGCCATGTGCTGCAGACTGCCAACTGGCCAAGAAACGCTGTCCCCTGCTTGAGGCGTGATCTCTGCCTGCTCTGCATCACCCCACCGTCGCTCTACACACTGACTACTGGAGAATTGTGTAACTCCCTCCTCTGGACCGATGTCTTCCTCCATTGACTCCTCCTCCTCACAAAGTGTCCCCTGCCTAGGCCTTTGTGAGGAACCACGTAGCGCTGACTGTCCAGAAGCTGATGGAAATGGTGACTCCTCATCCTCCACCTCTTCCACAACATCATCCCTTAGCGCTTGCAGTGTTTGTTGAAGCAGGCAGATAAGGGGGACAGTCATGCTGACTAGTGCATCATCTGCACTCGCCATCCGCGTGGAATCTTCGAAGGAATGCAAAACCTGGCAGACGTCCTTCATAGTGGCCCACTCAGTGGTTGTGAAGTCTGAACGGCGCGGAGTGCGATTTCTTTGCGCCTGATGCAGCTGGTACTCCATTACTGCTGGCTGCTGCTCACACAACCGCTCCAACATATGTAACGTGGAATTCCACCTGGTGGGTAGGTCACATATGATGCGATGTTCCGGAAGGCGGAATCGGCGCTGCAGAGCTGCAATGCGCGACCTTGCCATGCTGGAAGGCCGCAAGTGAGCACACTCTAGGCGGACCTTGTGCAGCAGTGCATCAAGATCCGGATAGTCCCTCAAAAAACTCTGCACGACCAAGTTGACCACATGTGCCAGACATGGGATGTGAGTGAGGTTGCCTAGGGCAAGAGCTGGCACCAGATTTCGGCCATTGTCACACACTACCATGCCAGGCTGGAGATTCGCTGGCACAAACCACACGTCTCTCTCCTGCTTGATGGCATTCCAGAGCTCCTGCGCTGTGTGGCTTCGATTCACCAAAGAAATTTATTTCAAGACAGCCTGTTGACGTTTGGCCACAGCTGTGCTCATGTCGGTCGTAACAGGTAAACATTCACGGGTCCATGTGGAGGTGGACTGTGACGGCTCCTGCAGCGATGATTCTGAGGAACTTGTGTATGAGGAGGAGTCAATGCGTACAGACTGGATTCCTGCAATCCTTGGAGTTGGCAGAACACGTCCTGCTCCACTCGCACAATCTGTACCCGGCTCAACAACATTAACCCAATGGGCAGTGAGGGAAAGGTATCGCCCCTGTCCATGGTGACTGGTCCACGCATCGGTGGTGAGGTGGACCTTGCTACTGACGGCGTTCAGTAGCACGTGTTTTATGTGTCCCTCCACATGCTTGTGCAGGGCAGGGACGGCTTGCCTGCTGAAATAAAAGCGGCTGGGCACATTGTATTGTGGGACTGCCAATACCATCAAGTTACGGAAGCTGTCAGTCTCCACCAGCCTGAATGACAGCATTTCAAGGGACAGTAGTTTTGCAATGCCAGCATTCAGAGCCTGTGCTCGTGGGTGGTTTGCCGAGAATGGCCGCCTTTTCTCCCATGCCTGTGCTACCGATGGCTGTAGACTGGGCTGGGAGTGTGAGGATGACTGGGAACGTGGTGCTGTGGGTGGAATTTCTGTGGGTCTCTGGACAACAGTGCCAGAGGTTCTTCCATGGCGATCCTGTGAGGAAGCCGAACCAGCTCTGTGTGAGCTGGAGGAAGAGGCAACAACATGAGCTGAAGAGGTGGTAGGTGCCGCTGTTGGTTGGCCTAGGTCTTCAGTGTGTTTTTGTAACTCCACCGCGTGCTTGGTCCGCACATGTTTCCACATATTTGTGGTATTGAGGTTGCTGACATTTTTCCCTCTTTTGACTTTCTTATGACACACCTTGCATTTGACAAAGCAAATGTCATCTGCAACTGTGTCAAAAAAGGACCAGGCACTGCAAGTCTTGGGAGCGCCCGTTTTGGCTTTTGGAAAAGGCATGCTCCTAACGGGTGCCGAAGTGGAGGCTACAGGAACCGCTGTCTTCCCCCTCCCTCTCCCTCTTTGGCCCGTTCGGGGAATCTCTTCCTCAGAGCTGCTCCCACCACCTTCCTGTACCTCACGCCACGATGGGTCAAGGACCTCATCTACACTACCCTCTGCCACCAACTGCTCCTCCTGGGTAGTCTCGTCAGCACAGTACGCACCAGAAAGTGGCACCCGAGTCTCATCATCAGATGCATACTGCGGTGTGGTGACCGGAGGCACTGGCCCACCCGTCTCTTCAGAGTCAGAGAGACAAAGCTGTTGGGCATCACTGCATACTGCCTCTTCTTCCATTTCTCCAATGCTGCTTGGCTGGCCCCCTGTTTCCAAGCCAAGAGATTCAGAGAACAGAAGTAGAGGTGGCTCCTGTTCTGGGCTCTCTGACTGCCTGGGCAATTTGGCAGGTGGTGAAGAGACAGATGGGTGCTCTCCAGTGCTCTGTGCCTGAGAGGATGTGGCACTAATTGAAGTCGATGCGTTAGCTGCCATCCATCCGACAACGGCTTCAATTTGTTCTTCACGCAGCAGCGGTGTACAGCGATCTCCTACAAAGCTGCGCATGAAGGACTGTTCCCTGCTGAAACTGGGTGATGATGAGTCACCGGTGCCCGCAGCAGGCACAGAATCCCCACGTCCTCTCCCTGCTCCGTGCCCACGCCCACATGCCTTACTCCCTGCCTTCTTCATCTTGGTTGACTGATAAAGATAAGCAGAAAAGTACTAAGGGCTTAGTGTGCTTATTCCTGAACAGCTTCTAACAGGTATAAGAAACACTAATTTTCTAAAGTGTGGACTAGACTTTAATATGAGCTAATGTGGCCTACACAACTGTAAAGTGGTGTGTTTGGTGAACTTTTTTTTTTTGCAGAACTGACTGCAGAGTGAGCTGCACTCACACACAGACCGTGCAGACAGCCGTGAACGGCGCTGCAAGGCCAAAACAAGCTCCTCTATGTAATCCTATTTAGTGTTTTTCCACAATCTAGCAGGATACGGAGGGAAAGCCACTAATAGGATAAATTTGAAAAAATGTGCAGCAGGCTGCACTAATTGAGAAACAGACAATGGAACGGTATGAGGCAGTCACGCACCCTGAGCTGACTACAACCGGCTGTGGCTGCTGACAGACTACAGAGCGATGTGCACTCACACAGAGACCCTGCAGACAGCCGTAAACGGCGCTGCAAGGCCAAAAAAAGCTGCTCTTTGTAATCCTATGTAGTGTTTTTCCACAATTTAGCTGGATACGGATGGAAAGCCACTAATAGGAAATATTTGGAAAAAATGTGCAGCAGGCTGCACTATTTGCAAAAAAGGACAATGGATTGAACGGTATGAGGCAGTCACGCACCCTGAGCTGACTGCAACCGGCTGTGGCTGCGGACAGACTACAGAGCGATGTGCACTCACACACACAGAGACCTTGCAGACAGCTGTGAACAGCGCTGCAAGGCAAAAGCAAGGATCTCACACAGCGGTTGCTAAATTAGCCTTGGTAAAGCACAATGAAGCAAATCGCTATCTCTAAACTGGCCCTCAGTCAGAATGCAGCGTCCTGTCCCTAACTGAATTCACAGCAGAGTAAGCCCTAAATGGCGGCAGCGACTTTTATAGTGCATCATGACATCATTTCAGAAGCCAATCACAGCCATGCCAATACTTCAATGCCCACCGTGCAGAACAGGATGTGCCCACACTTCTAATCAGTCCTCATTGGCTGAATTTGGGCACTTTGAATTGTGGGAACTTCTGATTCCGGTATCCGATATACTGAAAATATCGGAACTCGGTATCGGAATTCCGATACCACAAATATCGGCCGATACCCGATACTTGCGGTATCGGAATGCTCAACACTAGTCATAACCAAAAGTATTGGCACCCTGGAGATTGTTCCAGAATATTAATTATTTCTCCCAGAAAATTATTGCAATAGCACGTGTTTTGTTATATACCGTACCTTTATTTCCTTTGTGTGTATTGGAACAATACAAAGAATAGAGAATAAAGGCAAATAGGGCTACAGTGCCATGGGTTGTAAGCGTCTTAATTATGTTGCTCACCATGGACAAAGGCACATCAACATCTCTGGAGATGGACTTGTAACCTTGAGATTCTTGATATTTTTCAACAATTTTAGTTCTCAAGTCCCTTGACAGTTCTCTTCTCTCTGTTCTCCATGCTTAGTGTGGCACACAGACACACAATGCAATTATTGAGTCAAATCCTCCTCTCTTATCTGGTTTCAGATGTGATTTTCATATTGCCACTGTTGAGTTTGAAGAAGCATCACATGCTTGAAAACAATTTCTGAAAGGTGGCAATAATTTTGTCAGGCCCATTTTTGGGTTCTGCGTGAAATTATGTCCAATTTGCCATTTTTTTCTGTTTTCTGTGTTGTTCCAGTACATATAAAGAAAAAAGAATGTGTAACAAAACGTGTATTTGCCATAATTTTTTGGGAGAAAAACTTAATTTATTGGAACAATTTTAAGGGTTAACCACTTTCGGCCGTGACTGTATAAAGCGCCAGGGTACACAGACGGGGTCAACAAAGGGTTTGATTAGTACAAGCCTACTTTTATCTACTTACTGCCATGATTGTCAACCTAAAATAAGTTAGGGGGCAGACGGGGTTATCCAGCCCATTGTTCACTTTCTTTGCTCCCTACAATTATGCCCACACAGTTGCATTCTATATTTTTTGGATAATCCATGTATAATTGAATAACATGCTGTAACCTAATTTCTTTATCTTCTTTATTCATTGAAATGTATACTTATATATTAATATCTCTGTGGTCAAGGGATCTTAACAAGGACCTTGTATTAGAACACTTATCAATAGCCCTTATAACACAATTGTGTCCGCAAGTCAGTTTTTTACCTTCTTTTGTGATACCCCAACATTGACTGAGCTTTATTTTTTTCACTCCTATTCTTTGCCATATTTAACTATCTATGAGAGTCCTTTTTTAACATATATCTAATAAATTGTGCTTTAAGAGGTTATTTACTGTGAAGTTTTACCAAACTAATTTGATTGACCTCCTCGGTGTCTCTCATTAAATCTTGGAGATCTATTTATTTGTGTATGCGCAATGTATTGTGAAATCCGACAGATCTGCCCAAGTCATAACTTGGCAGATTTGTGAGTTATCTCAATCTGTATTGGAACTAAAGGGTCCATTTCCATTGCTAGATCGCTCTAGTGTTCACTGGAGCCCTCCGGAAGTCACAACTCAATGGAAGTGTGTGAGCCTGAACAAGGTTCTCATAGACTTACATTGAGAGCTTGTGATCTTTACCTCGGGCTTCCGGTCAAACAGAAGTTGCCGTCACTGGAATTAAAATAGCAAAACATTGGGTGCTTTAAGGTGTAAAAATTGATTAAGCAGTCGTACATAGAGTAGTGTTCAAAATAACAGCAGTCCAATATGACTAACCAGATTGATCACTGTTTTTGGTATAAATTATATTACCACATGTCAAACAATTTACCAGTTGGTGCAGTAGATTCTAAGAAAACCAACAGACTCAGCATTCATGATCTGCATGTTTTTGTCTGTGTATCAGAATAATTAATAGAAAGGGTGTGTGTTCAAAATAATAGCAGTGTGGAGTTCAATTAGTGAGGTCAATCATTCTGTGAAGGAACGTGTGAATCAGGTGGCCTTTATTTAAGGGTGAGGCCAGAACATGTACATGCATTTCTTCTTGAAAGCCTGAGAAATATGAGTCATTCGAGACATTGTTCAGATGAACAGCGTACTTTGATTAGAAACATGATTGGAGAGGGTAAAACTTATAAAGAAGTGCAGGCAATGATAGGCTGTTCAGCTGAAATGATCTCCAGTGCTGTAACATAGAAAGCCAAACCGGAGAGATGTGGAAGAAAATGGAAGACTAACATTCAAATGGATGGAAGAATAGCCAGAATGGCAAAGGCTTAGGGTACCGTCACACAGTGCAATTTTGATCGCTACGACGGCACGATTCGTGACGTTCCAGCGATGCATTTACGATATCGCTGTGTCTGACACGCTACTGCGATCCGGATCCCCGCTGAGAATCGTACGTCGTAGCAGATCGTTTGAAACTTTCTTTCGTTGTCTAGTGTCCCGCTGTGGCGGCATGATTGCATTGTGTGACACAGGTTGTATACGATGTGCGCACAGTAACCAACGGCTTCTACATCGCAAATACGTCATGAAATTATCGCTCCAGCGCTGTGTATTGCAACGTGTGACCGCAGTATACGACGCTGGAGCGATACTTATACGACGCTGCAACGTCACGAATCGTGCCGTCGTAGCGATGAAAATGGCACTGTGTGACGGTACCCTAAGCCAATGATCAGCTCCAGGATGATGAAAGACGATCTCAAGTTACCTTTGAGTACTGTGACAGTTACAAGAAGCCTGTGTGAAGCTAGTCTCTTAGCAAGAAGTCCCTGCAAAGTCCCACTGCTAAAAAAAAACATTTACTGAAGCAGAAACAATTTGCCAAAGAAGACATTAACTGACCTAGACTGATGACAGTAAAATTATTTTTGGGTCCAAGGGCCGCGGACAGTTTGTCAGACGACCCCCAAACTCTGCATTCAAGCCACAGTACACTATGTAGACAGTGAAGCATGGTGGTGCAAGCATCATATGGGCAGGTTTCTCTTACTATGGTCCCGGACCTATTTAGCATACCAGGGATCATGGACCAGTTTGGATATAGTAAAATACTTGAGGAGGTCATGTTTCCTTAGGCCTCTTTTACACTTCAGTCTTTTGGCGTCAGTCTGAAACCGCCATTTTCCTCAAATAGCGGATCCGCCTTTTTTGGGGGGGGGCGGATCCGCTATTTTCCCATAGACTTGCATTAGCGACGGATTGTGGCGGATGGTCGTCCGTTCCATCCGCCATGTGACGGATCCGTCGAAATTTGGCAGACGTTGTCTAGACATTGACGGACATTGTAACATTTTTTGTCTGCGCCTAATTGACGGTTCGCGACGGATCCGTCGCGACCGCCATTTCATAGAATCGGTGTCTATGGGCAACGGATCCATCGTGAACCGTCATTTGGCGGATCCGTCGCCCCAATCCGCTTTTTTCAATTGAGCATGCTCCAAAAAATAGATACTTTGCCCAGACAACCCCAAAACTATATAAACAGGATAGGTGGGCCTCATTCCTCAATGTGCCATCAAGAGAGAACACAGACCCTGCCGGCAAGAGAGACAGACCCTGCCAGCAAGAGAGACAGACCCTGCCAGCAAGACACAGACCCTGCCAGCAAGCCAGATCCTGCCAGCAAGACACAGACCCTGCCAGCAAGCCAGATCCTGCCAGCAAGACAGATCCTGCCAGCAAGACAGACCCTGCTAGCAGCCAGCAAGACCCTGCCAGAGACTGCCATGTGAGTACTGCCATCCAGCATGAGTTCTGCCAGTGTGTGTGTGTGTGCCCGACCGCCCGCCTTGCATGTTTTTATTTTTCATACTGTGCTGGTATTTTGAATGGCTGTGCTGTGACGTGTGTGGTGTATGTATAAATGCCGTGTGATGTGTGTCCTGCATTTTTGTTATTTTTCATACATTAACATACTGTACTAGTATTTAAAATAAAGAGCAGTGTAGCTCCTACTTTCCAACAAACAAAAAGAAGAAAAAAAAAAATTGTAATAAAAATTCCACAAAACTTTCCGTAGTATGATTTCAAGATAAACTTAAAACTGGGTCTACATTCAATAAAGGTGTTTGAGGTTCTATATACAAATGCGGAATGCAAACCTTTGGTCTAGAAAATGTTATCTGGTTTTAGAAAATAGTAACTGTAGGGTAACCATAATTATCATTTTTGGGTATTGGTATTTTAACTTTGAATGAGGGAAATTTTTAATAAGGTTGAAACTGTGTCTGGAGGAGGGGTGGGGTAGGTTTAGCAAAATGCGCCTGGCGCATATCAAGTTTGAAGTAGTTTTGGTGTTGCTTTCAAGGAATTTTTGGGTGAAACAGGAGGTGAGCGGTTTTGCAGCTTGTACATCAAGCATATCAAGTTTGAAGGGAACAGTTAACACAAATTTTTTTTTTGTGTGTAATTTTTTTGTGGGGAATCAAAATGTATGTTGGCATACCAATACATAATCATTCTAATTAAAACTGTGTTTAAATTGGAAGATTCTTGGGACCAAGTAAGGAACCCAAGAGAAATGCAGCAAGAACCCAAGACAGACGCAGCCAGGCCCCCCAAGTTTTGCAAACAGATGTAAGTATAAAGTCCCGAAAGCTTTATCTATCCTTTTGTATAGTAGCTTAGAACTCTCTTTATACTTGCAGATTCTTAGGGACCCAAGAAAAACGGGACCCAAGACAGACGCAGCAAGGACCCAAGACAGACGCAGCAAGGACCCAAGAGTTTGGAAAACAGATGTAAGTATAAAGTCCCGAAAGCTTTATGTATCCTTTTGTATAGTAGCTTAGAACTCTCTTTATACTTGCAGATTCTTAGGGACCCAAGAAAAACGGGACCCAAGAGAAACGCAGCAAGGACCCAAGACAGACGCAGCAAGGACCCAAGAGTTTTGCAAACAGATGTAAGTATAAAGTCCCGAAAGCTTTATCTATCCTTTTGTATAGTAGCTTAGAACTCTCTTTATACTTGCCGATTCTTAGGGACCCAAGAAAAACGGGACCCAAGAGAAACGCAGCAGGGACCCAAGAGAAACGCAGCAGGGACCCAAGAGAAACGCAGCAAGGACCCAAGACAGACGCAGCAAGGACCCAAGAGTTTTGCAAACGGATGTAAGTATAAAGTCCCGAAAGCTTTATGTATCCTTTTGTATAGTAGCTTAGAACTCTCTTTATACTTGCAGATTCTTAGGGACCCAAGAAAAACGGGACCCAAGAGAAACGCAGCAGGGACCCAAGAGAAACGCAGCAGGGACCCAAGAGAAACGCAGCAAGGACCCAAGACAGACGCAGCAAGGACCCAAGAGTTTTGCAAACGGATGTAAGTATAAAGTCCCGAAAGCTTTATCTATCCTTTTGTATAGTAGCTTAGAACTCTTTTTATACTTGCAGATTCTTTAGGGACCCAAGAAAAACAGGACTCAAGAGAAACACAGCAAGGACCCAAGACAGACGCAGGACCATAATATCTTCTTCTGAGAGCCCCCCCTCACATCATCAGCCACCTGAGGTGATTTTTTTTTTCTTCATAAATTTTTTTGTGTACATCTCTGGTAACATGTTTTTGAACCCTATATGTATTTATTGTTTTCACAAGAAGATGAAGCAGAGGGGCTTCCAGAAGGAGAAGGGCAGGGTGGAGAAATGAGAGGAGCGGGAGCGCATAGTGTAAGTTTTGCAGAGACCGATCCTCACATAAAACACACTACACCCAACACAAACATTCAGCACAGCACACACACAGTACATATGCCTCCATCCAAGCACATAATTTATTTATTTATTTTTTTTATTAGTCTTCACAATCCGGGGCTCGACGTAGAGTTCCTCAAAGCACCTCCCATAGTCGTCGGAATGCTAATCGCGGCGGTCACCGAAGAGTAAGTTCCTTTTTGGTTTGGTGTTTAGTAAACTGTAAAATTCATGTGGTATAATCTTTCCCTTTTTATTCTTATTTTTATGTTAAGGCTTCACAGCGTGCTCCCGAACAGGCTGAGGAAGAGGAGGGCATTGATGTGGACACCCTCATTCAAGCGATCCAAAGTCGGGAGCCGCTGTGGAACATGGCGGACCGCCGCCATGCTGACACAGTTCGTCACCCGACGGCTATGGGAGGAAGTGTGCAGTGCTGTTCTGGATAACTGGGAGGAACTCGACGCTGGGGCCCAGGATCTAGCGCGTAAGTATTCACACTTCATTAACTTGTGTTAGCATGATTTAATGTGTTATATACTAGCGAACAAAAGGAGTATAGACACTGAAATATATGAAAGAAATTATAAAGATTTTATTATTAAAATACAATGGAACATCTAGTACAATAAATAATATATGTATAACTACATGACAGAACACATAGACATTCCAACATGTAGGCAGGAGGAGAACCAAATGGTACACAAAGGAATAGTGCCTTAGGGGCAGCAGGTAGGTTATACAGACATCCTGACTGAATATGGGTAAGTTCTTATCACTTTGACGATGCATATATGCCAGGATATCATGGTATCCTATGTGATATAGGACTTTGGTCCATTAGAGATTTTCTCCTACAATGAGGGTATGGGCTTTGTTCTTGTGACCACTAATACTTACCCAAGTCATATGTTGGATATGTATCCTATTCCTTTGTGTACCGTTTGGTTCTCCTCCTGCCTACATGTTGGAATGTCTATGTGTTCTGTCATGTAGTTATACATATATTATTTATTGTACTAGATGTTCCATTGTATTTTAATAATAAAATCTTTATAATTTCTTTCATATATTTCAGTGTCTATACTCCTTTTGTTCGCTAGTATATGATATTCTCCTTGGGAGTGATACTATCTTTGACTCATCTTGATATTGGGAGAGCTTTTTTCTCGACTTTTTGAATATGCTCTCGGCCATTTATAATACATGCTTATTGATTATTGTGTGCATCTGATTTAATGTGTTGTATAGTAACCAACTTTTGCTTTACCTTTCCAGGTAACAGGGTTATCGTGCGGTGGCGGTCACTCAGGGATCGCTTCAAGAGGGAGTTTAACAAGGAGATGCAGGCCCCGAGTGGATCTAGAGGACGCAGGAGCAGGTATAAATATGCAAGAGCCCTGTCGTTCCTCCGGTCGACGCTGCTGAGCAGAAGATAAATATTCAACACCACATGTTTTCAGTCAAACTGTTAAAATGTGTAACCTTCATATTTTTTTGGCAGCAAGGGCAATTGTAATATCAAGATACTAATTTTTTTTTTTTCTTCTTTAACAGCACTGTCTGCAGCACTCGGGAGCCTGCATCAGAGTTGCACCCCTCTGGAGCGATCTCTCAGGAATCCGCCACCTGGGACCACGTCGACCCCTCTGTATCTGTACCTTCCCTTTTGTGTGATCCCTCGGCCCCATCCACCAGCGCTGGAGCAGCAGGGCGGACTTCGTCACTTGAAGCTACAGGTGATGAGTTAGTTACCTTTACCCCACCCCTCTGACACTGCCGCAACATCTAGACCACCTTTGGGGTCAGAACGGCAGCGCCAGAGAGGTCAGGAAAGGAGCTATGCGCCTGAGTTTTTGCATCTGAATGCAGCCTTCCAGAATGCCATCAAGCTTTTGGGTGAGCAAACATCTGCTGGGTACAATATGCTTAACAAAAGCATACTTGAACTCAGCAGTCGTCTGGATAGGATGCATTCAGATGCAAACCAGTCACCAAGACACTGTTTTTTTCAGTCGGTCCTCAGGCACATGGAAAATCTAACTCCTGACCTGCAGATGCATGTGATGCAAGGCTGCCACACTGCTTTAGCGCAGGCGATGTCCCAAGCCCCTCCACCTACCCTTCATGTTTCAACACCTTTCCCCTCTCAAGCCGCCGTCTATCCTCCCGTCCATCCTCCTCCCGTCCATCCTCCTCCCGTCCATCCTCCTCCCGTCCATCCTCCTCCCGTCCATCCTCCTCCCGTCCATCCTCCTCCCGTCCATCCTCCTCCCGTCCATCCTCCCCCTGTCCATCCTCCTCCCATCCATCCTCCTCCTGTCCATCCTACTTCTACTCCTTCGCCATTCTTTCCTTCCCCCCTCAGTATTTCCCAGTACCTACCTTCCCCTTTCCATTCTTCCCCTTTAACTTCACCGTTCCCAATCCCACCAACACCTTCACCATACCTCCCACAGACCACATCTGTACCTCAACTCCCTGCCCAACCTCATGTTTTCACCACCCATTCCACTTCTGTTCCTCCCCGTGATGTCCTGTCCCCCACTATCGACGTGGTCCGCCCTGTCAGCCCCTCCGCTACTATCTCCACCACAAATTATGAGAACTTGTAAATAAATAAAACTTTTTTTGGTTTAAAAACAATTTTATTGTCTTTCCTTTTTTTTTTTTTAAACTGTATAAAAACCACCAAGGTTATGGTAAAAGTAACAGTAGAAAATGTGTAAAGGGGTACCGGTTCAAAACATACAATACTGTGAGGTTAAAGTCCAAAGGTTTTGTAACAAAACAAAAAACATGGTATATTTACAAGTGTGAAAAAAAATTTTTTTTTACACCATTTCGTACTGCCAGTCAACTGATCCTTGAGGAGACATGAAGTAGTCTGCAAAATTGTCCCGCATTCTGGAGACTGCTACTGGACTGCGAAAACTTGTGTTTTGGTAATCCCGCAAGGTGGTTTCTGACGCATTATCCTCCAGGGAAACATGTTTTTTGGATAAAACAAAATTGTGAAGTACCACGCAAGCCTTCACCACATCATCAACAATTTCAGTCTGCAGTTTAATTGCAGTTAGTAGGATTCTCCATTTAGCAGTTAAGATGCCAAAAGCACATTCCACAACTCTTCGTGCTCTGGTTAAGCGATAATTAAAAATTTTCTTCCTCTGGGTCAGTCCACTACTTCCATAGGGTTTAAGCAAGTGTGGTGAAAGCTGGAAGGCATCATCTCCAACGCACACAAATGGTAATGGTGGACCGGTGGTTCCAGGGAGAGGTCTAGGCGGTGGAAAGTCAAATGTATCTCCATACAAACGACGCCCCATTGGTGAAGTTTTAAAAATCTGGGAGTCATTTGCGCGTCCATACGCACCGATATCCACAGCGATAAACTTGCAGTGTGCGTCGGCTATGGCCATCAATACAATTGAGAAGTACTTTTTGTAGTTGTAAAATTCTGATCCAGAGCCAGAAGGTTTTACAATCCTTATATGCTTCCCATCGACTGCTCCGACACAATTTGGGAACTGGCATATTTGTTCAAAATTGTGGGCAATCTCCAGCCACCTCTCCTGTGATGGCTCTGGAATGTATTCCGCTTGTAAGCACTCCCACAATGCCCAGCAGGTCTCTCTGATGATCCCTGAGATTGTGGATATCCCAAGCCTGAACTGGAAATGTAGGGATGAAAACGACTCTCCAGTTGCAAGGAATCTGTTAACAAAAGGAAAAGACAATAATTAATAAAAACTTCAAAAAACAACATTATAGTTATAAGTCTGATGAATGAGAATCATTAAAAAAAAAAAAAAATAACTTACCGAATAGTCACCATGAGACGCTCCGCTGGTGATATGGAGAAGCGCATCTGGGTGTCTCGTCTCCGTATAGATTCCTCCACATGGCCCAACAAAATTTCGAAATTTTCCGCTTTCATTCTCACATAGCTGAAGAATTTTTGAGGATTTTCCCTCAATTCAATGTAAAGTGTGGAATAAACATCACGGGTCATGCGTTGGGCTGTGATAGGATGGATCCACAGCCTTCTCTTCCGCCGCTGCCCCAGGATGCGCAGTCTTTCTTCCTCCTTGTCTCGAACGATGACTGCCAACCAGAGGCGTAGCTAGGGGTTCAGCCCAGGGGGGGGCGAGACATCTGAGTGGGCCCCTAACCTTTGATTACAACTATGGTGATGCACCCTAATAGTGGACGTAGGAGAACCTCGGCAGATGATCCTGCTTCAACTAAAAAAAAACATCTCCACAAGACCAATACTGATATTACCACCATATTGTGACCATATAGTGGTAGATACCTGTCCTACAAAGCATACAAGGGATTACAGCACAGTTACAGATGGTGTTTTACCACTGACGTTCTTTCTGATGGAATCGTTCACTTTTCCTGTCTTTTCCATCTGGCCCAGACCGACATGGCGACTTCTCCACCCAGGACTCCACTGCAGAAATTACAACAAAGACATGTTTCACTTCTCATATTCCAGCCATCACCATCTATTCCCAACCTGCCCAAACTCCTCATCCTGCTGATATCCCAATACTGAGCTGCTACCGTATGTGTCCCTATTACTGCTCCTGCTGTGTGATATAAATGCAGTGCTCCTCATACTGCATCACATAGTAATGCCACCACTGTGCCCTTACATAGTACAATGTCCCCTTTGTGCTCTCACAGTAGCCCCAAACTCTTTACAGGCCCCCACAGTAGTCCCCACACTGTATGATGGCCAGACAACAGCCTTCAAACTGTATAGTGACCCCTGTGTTAGCTCCCACACTGTAAAATGACTCCTGCCTTAGGTCCCACGCTGTGTAGCGGCCCCCACATTATCTACCACACTTTATAATGACCCCTCCATTAGCTTCCACACTGTATAATGACCCCCGCATTAGTGTCCATGCTGTATAATGACCCCCACATTAGCTTCCACGCTGTATAATGGAACCCGCTGTAGCTCCCACTCCTTGGATTCTGGTCACTGCCTGTCCCTCTCTGTGGGCTGATACTTGCACAGCCCTGAAATATATGACAAAGACCTAAATAGAAGAAGCTGCCAGTGGGTGTGTATAGAGGCCATCATATGGGTATAGCTTCCTGAATGTGTCCAGGTAACCCTAAAGGAATACTCTTGTCTGGACAAGACCCCAAAGAGGGAAACGGAAATGAGGGAACCAGAAAAAAGAGGGGGAGGTAGAATATTACCAATCTAAAGAAAAAAGTACACTCCCTGGCTCTTCTGTTCCTTTTTCCTCTTCTCCCCCTTGGAGATCTTGTGGTCTAGACTGAGTATATGTAAATGGACCCGCACCCATTTACCCATACACACACTGTATACGCTGTACGCACCACACACCCACTGTATACACCGTACGTACCACACACACTGTATATGCCGTATGCACCACACACACACTGTATACACCGTACGCACCACACACCGTATACGCCGTACGCACCACACCCACTGTATACGCCGTAAGCACCACACATCCACACACACTGTATACGCCGTACGCACCACACACACACAATACACCGTACACAACACACACACAGTATACGCCATACGCAACACAGACACACTGTATACACCGTATGCACCACACACACTGTATACGCCGTACGCACTACACACCCTGTATACGCCGTACGCACCACACACACAGTATACGCCATACGCACCACACCCACTGTATACGCCGTAGGCAGCACACACACACACTTTATACTCATCCTCTTGTGCGGTACCACCAGCGGAACACCGTTGCAAACATACCACTGCCGGGATCAGCCGAATGACTCACTGACCGCCGCCATCTTTGTACAAGAGGAGCGCATAGCACATGGGGTAGACAGGTCAAAGAAGAGAGCACAGACGGGGGAAAGAGAGAGTGGATAGGTGGGTGAGCACATGGGGGGGGGGGGGGGAGAGATTCTCAACGCTGCAAAGTCTGCCCACATCGTGACATAACCGCCCTCCCGATGCAATAGCATCGGGTCTCCATATAGTAAAATATATATTCATCCTCAACTTTTTTAATAAAAGGTTTTACCTTTTATTTTTCATATTTTGTGTTTTTTATTTTTCATGTTTACCACCTTAGATTTACTGATATGAAATCATGCAGGCACTGGTCTGATAGGATCCTGCCTCAGGCTACAGGATAGAACATATATATGGGTTGGGGGTCTTATCAGACCAGTGTCTGTGTGTGTGTGTGTGTGTGTGTGTGTGTGTGTGTGTGTGTGTATACACACTGACAAGACTGGTCAGTAATGTGCATTGAAAGACGTGACCCTGGCTGCAGGACCCCACACATGAGGATATTTGACTCTTTCCCATATATGGTATATATAGAAAAGAGACATACCGTATATCCTCATCTGTGGGGTCCTGCAGCCACGTCCATGAGTGCACATTACTGACCAGCTGCCATAAATCTTCAGTGCCTTAGGATACCGTCACACAGTGGCATTTTCATCGCTACGACGGCACGATTCGTGACGTTCTAGCGATATAGTTACAATCTCGCAGTGTCTGACACGCAGCAGCGATCAGGGACCCCGCTGAGAATCGTACGTCGTAGCAGATCGTTTGAAACTTTCTTTCGTCGCTGGATCTCCCGCTGTCATCGCTGGATCGTTGTGTGTGACAGCGATCCAGCGATGCGTTCGCTGGTAACCAGGGTAAACATCGGGTTACTAAGCGCAGGGCCGCGCTTAGTAACCCGATGTTTACCGTGGTTACCAGCGAACCTCGGCATCGTTGGTCGCTGGAGAGCGGTCTGTGTGACAGCTCCCCAGCGACCACACAACGACTTACCAACGATCACGGCCAGGTCGTATCGCAGGTCGTGATCGTTGGTAAATCGTATAGTGAGACGGTACCCTAAGAAACTGCTGCAGATACAGCACAGGAATCCTGCTGGGTCTTATCAGGAAAGCAGCAGAGTAGAGTAGAAGTGGGAGCTGTACTTACACCACCCCATGTCCTGCTCCTCTCTCACTGGAAAAAGATGCTCCTAGAGTCCTTCCTGTCTGCTCTGCAGCAGACATGGCATGCCCACTCAGTGTGCAATGTGGGCGTGTCTTCAGTATACTGGAGGCAGGCAGCTGTCAGGTCAGGTACAGTGCTGGCACTCAGTGACAGCGTGTATCAGCATGGGGGGGTCACTTTGGGGAATATGTTCCGCTCTCTTCAGCCACTGCCCGCGGTAGTGCAGGGAGATCATGTCTCCCTCTTCTCTACCTCGGAGCTTACAGTAACTATATCGGCGGGCTGTGCACGCTGATATAATTAAGTGTAGCATAGCTCCGGGTGGGCCCCTGTGAGCGGTGGGCCCGGGGTGACCGCACCCTCTGCCCCCCTGGTAGCTATGCTACTGCTGCCAACCGATTAGCCTCAAAAGTGAAATCCGCGCATAACTTCACAATATTCGCCAGCACCCCTTCCATCTTTGCCACTTTCTCTAAACCTTTCAAAGCTGTGGTGTAAATACACAGTATATATAGGTTTCCAGTAGCCAATCACATTGAGATCCTCCCTTTTTTAAAAACGGATCTGTCAAAAAACGGTTACAATGGATGGAAAAACGGTAGCAACGGTTCTAACGGATTCGTTTTTTTTACGGAACAGTGTAACTGATCTGTCACAAAAGCGGATCCGTTAGAACCGTTTTCTCAACAACAATTTTGACGGATCCGTCGATCCGTCACGATGTCGGAGCTGACTGACTCCAAACAACTGAAGTGTGAAAGAAGCCTAACACTGAAGAGGATATGCCCTTGAAATGGGTGTTTCAACAAGACGACCCTAAACACAGCAGTTAACGAGCAAAATCTTGGTTCCAGACCAACAAAATTAAGGTTCTGGAGTGGCCAGCCCAATCCCCGGACCTTAAACCGATAGAACACTTATGGGATGACATTAAAAATGTCATTTCTGAGGCAAAGCCAACAAATATCAAAACATTGGGATGTAGTCAAAGCCTCCTGGGCTGGTGTAACAGGTGACAGGTGCCAGAAGTTGGTTGACTATGCAACATAGATGTGAAGCAGTTCTAACAAACCGTGGGTATACAACCAAATATTAGGTTAGTAATTCACAGGAATGATAAATCCACCAAAAAAGTACAAATTGTTAGTTTACAACAGCAAATGCAGACACTGCTATTTTTTAGCACAGCTCAATGTTCATTTTTTGTTATTTTTTGTAAAGTAGTTGAAATTATATACATTTCTCCATGTTTTGAATTAGAAAACAGCGTGCAATGTTCACAATGCTGAAAAAAAAACTGGTATAAAGAGTTTGTGATTAAGGCCGGGATCACACATGCGAGAAATACATCCGTGTCTCGTATGTGAAACCCAAGCTCTGGCGCCGGCACTGTGGAGCGGAGCGTGCGGCCGCATAGGAACACATGGAGCTGCACGCTCCGCTCCCAAGTGCCAGCGCCAGAGCTTGGGTTTCACAAGCGAGACACGGACGTGTTTCTCGCATGTGTGATCCCGGCCTAACTCGTGTTTTTGAACACACTGGTATTATTTTGAACACTGCTGTACAATATCAAGTAATGCTTGTAAAGGAAGATAACTCTTCAAAAGTATTTCAACATCTTTAAAAGATGGAGAAGAAATACAAGGTAGGAAAGCAGACTGACACCTTGTTTAGGATGTGATGTCTGTATTGGAATATTTTGCTCTATACTCCTCTTCCTGAGTAAAATCAGAAATCTGCTTAGTCTATATATTACAGAACTGTCAATACCAAGAAGAAAACTATAGCGGTAAGGTTAAGCTTTTATTTCCCCAAAGGGCCACATAAGACCGTACTTCCAGGAAATCTTGGTCCATGGGCACAGTTTAAAATAAAAAAAAACACCTTACTCACTGTCCCCAAATTTAGCACTACGTCTCTATGACTGGTCTTGGTGTCTGGAAATGGCTGAAGCGCCGGCACCCTGTTGAAAGTGCGGCAGCCAATCGGTGAGCTTAGAGGCTCTTCCCTTGTACTGTCATGGCCAAAAGATTTTAGACCAACAAATTTTAGTTTTCATAAAGTTTATTGCCTCATTGAAAATAAAACAACCCCTTTCCGACATTGGGCGTAATAATATGCCCACGTCAGACTCCTCGTTTGGTGCGATCGAAGTAATGCAGCCTCTAGTCTCCCATCGAGACTATTGAAGCAGGGGCGAATATACCACCAGTGCAACTGCACCGTGGCCCGGTGGTGGAGGGGGGTCCTGCAGGCACTGGCGTTGTTCTGTCCTTCTAACAGGACAGGGCTTCGTTTCAAGCATTAAAAGGTTAACTATTGTCATAGTTTAGTTTTGCTGTGTTATAGCACCACCCAGTGGTGGATAAATTTATAACCTGTGTTTTTCATGTAATAATAGAGTGTTGCATTGTGGGTTTCAGCAAGGCATTCTGGGATGGGGAAATTCCCATTCTCTCTCTGTGCATCTCCCTGGACACACGCGTTATCTGCTGTTGGAACTACCTCACTTACTTCTCATCCTTGTTAAGTTTATCCGGTAAGATCATTATCCCTGTTCCTACAATGTAGTGTAGTACAGTGTGTGATTAACTGTATAGCAGCCAGTACACAGGAAATGTGGTTACCAGGAATCTGCTGTATGTAGTTATGTAGAAGTTGCACCATACTGTATGTTTCCCTGTTAGTTGTAGTTGTGTTATCGTTTAGCCCAATACTTATACATATCATTTGTATTATTCTAGTTTTACCGCGCTCATGTTTACCAATAAACAAGTTAGACTACAGAGGACAGTCTGCTTATTTGGGAGACAGAAGTGGTTTATGCCGTATGTCGGATCACACACCGTATCAACGTGTATGAAGACAGAACAGTAAAACGGAAGCTGGGCGCCGGGATTACAGTAAAGGGAGGCTAGACGCCAGCGAAAGCAAATACCACCTACGCAGCCGCTTGTACCACACCGCACTACCTGCAGATACCGCAGCGGCCGCCATACAGTCACAAGTACCGAGAGTGCATCCCACCAAGCACCACACGTCTCAGTCCACGCCGAAGTCACCCTTACCCGCTCTGAGACGTCCTACAGCCTGCAAACGGACATAAAATGTCTGCAAGTCAAACATCTTCACTCAAGACGAGATCCCAAACAAGCCGCTCTAGCAAGTCTTCCTCGAAAAGGTCTGCCACCCTCGCCCGAGCAGAAGCTGAGGCGGCGAAAATAAGATCCTCCTTCGCTGCACAAGAGATGCAGTTAAAGTTAAGACAAGCAGACCAAGAAGCAGAAAGAGCCCGCCTGCAAGCAGAGCAAGAAGCAGAAAGAGCCCGCCAAGAAGCAGAAAGAGCCCGCCAAGAAGCAGAAAGAGCCCGCCTGCGAGCAGAGCAAGAAGCAGAAAGAGCCCGCCTGCAAGCGACCTTGGAAAGGCTTTCCGCTGAAAAAGAAGCAGCAGCCGCAATAGCCAAAGCTGAGTTTTTAGAAGCCGTGGAGTTTCCTGAATCCGAGCGAGGCAGCGACATACGCGGACCAGACCTTGATCATCAGGACCCTGCTCAACGCGTCTCAGAATATGTCCGCCAACATCCCAAAGTGGAAGACAACTCTGATCCGATACACCAACCAGCCTATACAGATTACCAGAGATCCTTCCTCCAAACACCGTACTGGAAGCAGGAAAGTATACTGCGAAACGACATTGATCACCACTACCGTCCTACGGAACAGAAGGTACGACCTCCGACCATACTGACAGGGACACCCTTCGCCACTGAACGGGTTTATACAGACTTTCCTATGCCAGAAGCTCCTACCAGGTATGAGGATGCACCACAAACACCGCATAACAACAGCACACCAGCTCACGGCGGCACAGACTCAGCCACTATGAACTTTGCAAGGTTCTTTACCCGCCGGGAGCTGGTGACCAAGGGACTTGTAAAGTTCACTGATCGAGCTGAAAGCTACAGAGCATGGCGAGCCTCTTTTCAGAATGCCATCAGAGACTTGCATCTTTCCAGTAGTGAAGAGTTAGATCTACTGGTTAAGTGGCTTGGGAGCGAGTCAGCTGAACATGCCAAAAGAATCAGGAACATTAACATAAAGTACCCACACACAGGACTTCGTATGGTGTGGGAGAGACTCGAAGAATGTTATGGGTCAATAGAAGCTATAGAAAATGCTTTGTATAAAAGAATTGATGATTTCCCCAAGATAGCAAATAAGGGTTATCAAAAGCTCAGGGAACTGAGCGACTTGTTAATGGAGGTACATGCTGCTCAGGCAGAAGGTGATCTACCAGGGTTGGCATTTCTGGACACTGCCAGAGGTGTCAACCCGATTGTCCAAAAGCTCCCTTACAACTTACAAGAAAAGTGGGTCAGTCACGGGTCCCGTTACAAACAGGCTCATAAGGTACCATTTCCTCCTTTCAGGGTGTTTGTAGACTTTGTTGCTCAGCAGGCTAAAGTTAGAAATGACCCTAGTTTCGATTTCACTATGTCATGTACCGCTGCCTCTGGTGTAAAACCCAGTAAAACACCAGTGGCAGTCCACAAAACTAATGTTACCTCCACAGGTTTTCCTTACAGGGCAAGTAAGTCTTCTCCAGAAGAGGACAAACCGCAGGATCTCAGCAAACACTGCCCCCTACACAAGAAACCTCATCCTCTCCTAAAATGTAGAGCCTTCAGGGAGAAGTCTCTAGAAGACCGTAAGAGTTTCCTAAAGGAAAACAAGATATGCTTCAGATGCTGCGCGACAACCTCACACTTCGCCAAGAACTGTGAAACCAGTGTGAAATGCACAGAATGTAGTAGTGTGGAGCACAACACGGCCTTACATCCTGGACCACCCTCAGGGGTATCGTCGCAAGTAGAAGAGTCTGCTGAAAAACAGATGGACACTGACATGGACACCCCAGTGGTCACTTCTCGGTGCACAGAGATCTGCAAGGAACTCGTAGCAGGAAGATCCTGCTCAAAGATCTGTCTTGTCAGAGTATTCCCAGCGAGCCAACGGGATAAGGCGATCAAGGTATATGCAATCTTGGATGATCAGAGCAACAGGTCTCTAGCTAAGTCCTTTCTCTTCGACACCTTCAACATTGCTGGTCCCGGCTCTCCGTACTCCTTGAAGACATGTGCAGGTACTGTCGAGACGGCGGGGAGGAGAGCAACTGGATTCAAAGTAGAGTCTATAGATGGTCAAACCTGCTTATCCTTGCCATCAATACTGGAGTGCAACCAGATTCCAGACAACAGGTCTGAGATACCTACACCAGAGGTAGCAGCTCATCACACCCACTTGAGATGTATAGCTCACCTGATACCAGAGCTCGACCAAGGAGCTCCTATCGTCTTACTTCTCGGAAGAGACATACTACGGGTCCACAAGGCTAGAAGACAGATCAACGGCCCACAAAACGCCCCATATGCTCAGAGACTTGACCTAGGATGGGTCATTGTGGGAGATGTCTGTTTGGGTGGAGCACACAGGCCGACATCAGTCAACAGCATGCTCACCAATACCCTCGAGAATGGACGCCCGTCTCTCTTCCAGCCATGCGAGAGCAGTTTCCTGATTAAAGAATTGCCACACCACACCCCTCCACCTTGTCCGTTAGCTGATCCTTCCTGTGAAGACCATGCATGCGACGGTGAGCAAGATCATATAGGGTGCACAGTTTTCCACAGGACAAGGGAAGACAACCAGGTAGCAATGTCCATAGAGGACAGACTGTTCTTGGACATCATGGAGCGAGAGATAGTAAGAGATGAATCAAAGAGTTGGGTCGCACCTTTACCATTCAAACCACAGAGGCAACGCTTACCCAACAACAGAGAACTTGTCTACAGTCGATTTGTCTCCCTTACGCGCAAACTGCAGAAGGCACCAGAAACAAAACAACACTTCTTTACCTTCATGGAGAGAATATTCCAGAGTGGCCACGCGGAAATTGCACCTGTACTTCAAGATTCCGAGGAATGTTGGTACTTACCTATTTTCGGCGTGTATCATCCGAAGAAACCAGGTCAGATAAGAGTGGTATTTGACTCAAGTGCCAGATACGAAGGTGTTTCTTTAAACGACGTCTTCCTGTCTTGTCCAGACCTCAACAACAGACTTCTGGGAGTACTTCTTCGTTTCCGCAAAGACGCAGTAGCATTTATGGCCGACATACAACAGATGTTTCACTGCTTCCTTGTTAAAGAAGAACACAGAAACTACTTGAGGTTCTTCTGGTACCACAATAATGACCCATACAAGGACATCGTGGAATATCGTATGAAGGTTCACATCTTCGGGAACAGCCCTTCCCCTGCTGTCGCTATCTATGGCCTTAGACATTCAGCCAGAGAGGGTGAAGCGAAGTATGGATCGGATGTAAGATCTTTTGTGGAAAAGGATTTCTACGTAGATGACTGCCTGAAATCCACACCCACAGAGGAGTCGGCAGTCAGTCTCCTGAAAAGGGCACAAGAAATGCTCGCTTCATCCAATTTGAGGTTGCACAAAATTGCTTCCAACAGCCAGAAACTAATGGCAGCCTTTCCCTCTCAAGATTACTCAACCGATTTAAAAGACTTGGATTTAAGCACGGATTCCCTTCCCATGCAGCGGAGCCTGGGTCTACTCTGGGATTTGAAAAAGGATGCATTCACCTTCCAGATCAGCGAAGAAGAGAAACCCTTCACGCGTAGAGGCGTCCTGTCCGTTGTGAACAGCTTGTACGATCCTCTGGGATTTGTAACCCCTGTAACTATCCAAGGTAAAATGATGTTGAGAGACTTCACCCAAGAGACATCCGATTGGGATGATCCGCTTCCCAGCGATAAAAGAGAACTGTGGGAAAGATGGAAAAATTCTTTAGAAGCCCTGTCGAGTCTCTACGTGGCACGGCCATATGCTTCTGTGCCTTCATCAGAAATCGAGGTGCAAAGGCTTTGTATCTTCTGCGATGCTTCAACCAAGGCAATTGCAGCAGTGGCGTATTTGAAAACAACTGACATCAACGAACAATGCCACGTAAGGCTTGTTATGAGCCGGACAAAATTGGCCCCACTCCGTGAACACACAGTACCCAGACTGGAACTCTGTGCAGCTGTGCTGGCAGTAGAGTTAGCTGAGCTTATCTCAACAGAAATGGACCTGGAAATCAAAGAAGTTGAGTTCTACACTGACAGCAAGGTAGTGCTGGGGTACATTTGTAATGAAACTCGTCGCTTCTATGTCTATGTCAGCAATCGGGTGCTAAGGATCAGGAGATCCACCGAACCTAAACAGTGGCACTATGTGTCCACGCACCACAATCCGGCGGACCACGCAACCAGATCCGTTGAAGCAAGACAACTTAAGGACACAACCTGGTTCACCGGTCCTACATTCTTATACCGTTCAACGCCATATGTGGACGAGTCAAACATCTTTGAATTGGTGGATCCAGAGGCAGATGAGGAAATCCGTCCTCAGGTATCCGTTCTACGTACGGTGACTAAAGACAATCACCTCAAATCCCACCGCTTCAACAGGTTCTCAACTTGGGACTCACTTGTTCGTGCCCTCGTTTGTTTAATTCATGTGGCTCGATCCTACAAGTCAACGTCACCCGCCATCCAGAAACCTTGCAAAGGTTGGCACCACTGCAAGTGTGCCTTTACCGTTCCAAGCATGGAAAATGCCAAGAACGTCATAATTCGTACCATACAACGTGAATGTTACGCCAAAGAAATAGATAACCTCAATAAAAGCCAACCCGTTTCCAGAGATAGTGTCTTGAAGAAGCTTGATCCAATCATTGACCAGGATGGGCTGTTAAGAATTGGAGGTCGTCTTCAAGAAGCTGAAGTGGAATTTGGGGAGAAGCACCCTATAATAATTCCTGGACATCATCATATCACGACCCTACTTGTGCAACACCACCACGTCTTGGTGAAACATCAGGGACGACTGTTTACTGAAGGAAATCTACGAACTGCTGGACTATGGATAGTCGGAGCAAAGCGATGCGTGAGTAAACTCATTTACAATTGCGTGATTTGTCGCAAACTCCGTGGCGGGACTCAAAAGCCGAAGATGGCCAATCTCCCACCAGACAGACTTAGTACAGAACCTCCCTTTACCAACGTCGGACTGGACGTATTCGGGCCATGGTCTGTGGTTGCACGGAACACTAGAAGAGTCCAGGCCAATGCCAAACGTTGGGCTGTTATGTTCACCTGTATGTCCATTAGAGCAGTCCACATTGAAGTAATTGAGTCCATGGACACTTCAGGGTTTATAAATGCACTCCGACGTTTCATCGCCATCAGAGGTCCCGTGAAGCACATACGCTCCGATAGAGGTACCAACTTTGTAGGAGCAGTGAAAGAACTTCAAATTCCTTCCAACCTAGACACCACCGGTGTGGAAAGATACCTGAGTGAGCAGGGGTGTACCTGGACTTTCAATCTACCACACTCTTCTCACATGGGAGGTGCTTGGGAGAGGATGATAGGAATAGCACGCAGAATCCTTGACTCCATTTTCTTGCAGGCAGGTAGTGCAAGACTCACACATGAAAGTTTGACCACATTCCTAGCAGAAGTTTCGGCCATCATTAATGCCAGACCATTGACTTCACTTTCTAGTGACTCTGAGGATCCGACCATTCTCACTCCTGCCATGTTACTTACTCAGAAAGCCAGCGTTCTCAGCGCTCCACCTGGAGAATTTAGCAACAAGGACCTCTACAGACGACAGTGGAGACAAGTCCAAAGTCTCTCCAATACCTTCTGGCACAGATGGAGGAAGCAGTACCTCTCCACCTTACAACCAAGGAAGAAGTGGCAGACCGACAAACCAAACATCAAAACCGGGGATGTCGTTCTCATGAAAGACAGCCAGTCACACCGTAATGAGTGGCCACTAGGCCTCATCACTAAAGTATTCCCAAGCAAAGATGGGAAAATCCGTAAGGTCGAGGTCAAAGTAGGCAAGTCCGGGGAAAGCAAACTATTCCTCAGACCAGTGGCGGAACTTGTCTTACTGTTTTC
Organism: Ranitomeya variabilis; assembly: GCF_051348905.1. Lineage (NCBI taxonomy): Eukaryota > Metazoa > Chordata > Amphibia > Anura > Dendrobatidae > Ranitomeya > Ranitomeya variabilis. Next base: position 217,951,162 of record NC_135236.1, on the reverse strand, counting down.
GCCAAAAGAACCTGTAGGTGGAATCGGTTGATGCCAAGCGGGGAGTGTTCTGTCCTTCTAACAGGACAGGGCTTCGTTTCAAGCATTAAAAGGTTAACTATTGTCATAGTTTAGTTTTGCTGTGTTATAGCACCACCCAGTGGTGGATAAATTTATAACCTGTGTTTTTCATGTAATAATAGAGTGTTGCATTGTGGGTTTCAGCAAGGCATTCTGGGATGGGGAAATTCCCATTCTCTCTCTGTGCATCTCCCTGGACACACGCGTTATCTGCTGTTGGAACTACCTCACTTACTTCTCATCCTTGTTAAGTTTATCCGGTAAGATCATTATCCCTGTTCCTACAATGTAGTGTAGTACAGTGTGTGATTAACTGTATAGCAGCCAGTACACAGGAAATGTGGTTACCAGGAATCTGCTGTATGTAGTTATGTAGAAGTTGCACCATACTGTATGTTTCCCTGTTAGTTGTAGTTGTGTTATCGTTTAGCCCAATACTTATACATATCATTTGTATTATTCTAGTTTTACCGCGCTCATGTTTACCAATAAACAAGTTAGACTACAGAGGACAGTCTGCTTATTTGGGAGACAGAAGTGGTTTATGCCGTATGTCGGATCACACACCGTATCAACGTGTATGAAGACAGAACAGGCGTACTGCCCATAGCGGCAGAGTATGCACCCACTATGGGGCCACTCAGCCAAGATTGCCGGCGGGAGTGAGAAGGACCCGGTGTCATGCAGCATCGGGCCCCTCTCCCTCCCTTAATCATGCGACTACCCAGAGCCGGGGAGATAGCAGCACTCAGAGTGCAGGAGTTCAAAAAGGGGGCGTGTCATGCAGTGAGAGATGCTGGCCAATGAACGCTTTCCGCACCAGACTGATGCAAGCGCTCACTGGCTGCCGTCTCTGTCCTCCTGCATGGTGCGTCCCAATGGGGAGTACTCGCTTGTAGTCAGGGGCCCCAGCCGCATAGCACCCTGGGGACAATAGTGGAGGAAGAGCAGGACTTAGGGTACTGTCACACAGTGCAATTTTGATCGCTACGACGGCACGATTCGTGACGTTTCAGCGTCGTATGATTATCGCTCCAGCGTCGTAGACTGCAGTCACACGTTGCAATCACGGCGCTGGAGCGATGCCGAAGTCCCCGGGTAACCAGGGTAAACATCGGGTTACTAAGCACAGGGCCGCGCTTAGTAACCCGATGTTTACCGTGGTTACCAGCGTAAAAGTAAAAACAAAAAACAAACCGTACATACTCACCATCTGATGTCCGTCAGGTCCCTTGCCGTCCGCTTCCTGCTCTGACTGAGATCCAGCCGTACAGTGAGAGCAGAGCGCAGCGGTGACGTCACCCCTGTGATCTGCTCTCACTTTCCGGCCGGCAGACAGTCAGAGCGGGAAGCAGACGGCAAGGGACCTGACGGACATCAGATGGTGAGTATGTACGGTTTGGTTTTTTTTACTTTTACGCTGGTAACCATGGTAAACATCGGGTTACTAAGCGCGGCCCTGCGCTTAGTAACCCGATGTTTACCCTGGTTACCAGCGAACGCATCGCTGGATCGCTGTCACACACAACGATCCAGCGATGACAGCGGGAGATCCAGCGACGAAAGAAAGTTTCAAACGATCTGCTACGACGTACGATTCTCAGCAGGGTCCCTGATCGCAGTAGCGTGTCAGACACTGCGAGATCGTAACGATATCGCTAGAACGTAACGAATCGTGCCGTCGTAGCGATCAAAATTGCACTGTGTGACAGTACCCTTAGAGGGAGTCTTCTGCTCCCTCCACTGTTCCATTCCCAGCAGGCTGTAGCATCTCAGAGAAGAGGTCGGGGGAGCAGGCTCACAGCAGGGAGAGTACTGCAGCAGCAGAAAGCTAAGGGTACCGTCACACAGTGCAATTTTGATCGCTACGACGGTACGATTCGTGACGTTCTAGCGATATCATTACGATATCGCAGTGTCTGACACGCAGCAGCGATCAGGGATCCTGCTGAGAATCGTACGTCGTAGCAGATCGTTTGGAACTTTCTTTCGTCGCTTGATCACCCGCTGACATCGCTGGATCGTTGTGTGTGACAGCGATCCAGCGATGCGTTCGCTGGTAACCAGGGTAAACATCGGGTAACTAAGCGCAGGGCCGCGCTTAGTAACCCGATGTTTACCGTGGTTACCAGCGTAAAAGTAAAAAAAAACAAACCGTACATGCTCACCATCTGATGTCCGTCCGGTCCCTTGCCGTCCGCTTCCTGCTCTGACAGATCCGGCCGTACAGTGAGAGCAGAGTGCAGCGGTGACGTCACCGCTGTGATCTGCTCTCACTTTCCGGCCGGATCTGTCAGAGCAGGAAGCGGACGGCAAGGGACCGGACGGACATCAGATGGTGAGCATGTACGGTTTGTTTTTTTTTACTTTTACGCTGGTAACCACGGTAAACATCGGGTTACTAAGCGCGGCCCTGCGCTTAGTTACCCGATGTTTACCCTGGTTACCCGGGGACTTCGGCATCGCTCCAGCGCCGTGATTGCAACGTGTGACCGCAGTCTACGACGCTGGAGCGATAATCATACGATCGCTGCGACGTCACGGATCGTGCCGTCGTAGCGATCAAAATTGCACTGTGTGACGGTACCCTTAGACCCTCTCTGCTCTGTGTCCCCATCCCCCACAGTGGGTTCTGAAGCCCTTTCCAGCTGAGCTATTAGGCCAACATCCTCCAGGGCTCATCTGAACTGAATGCCTGATGTTTGTGTTTGTATATGTACATGTGTGTGTATGTACAGTATATGTATGTGTGTATCTATCTACATTGTGTGTGAATGTATGTGTATCTGTACAGTATGTGTGTATGTATGGTGTGTGTATGTGTGGTATACTGTATGGTAGATGTGTATGTATCTATGTATGGTATATATGTGTATGTACGGTATGTGTGTATATATGGTGTATATCTATGCATGTATGTACGGTATATGTGTATGTATTTTATGTATGTTTACAGTCTATACTATGTGTATACAAGTGTGTATGGTATGTGTTTTTACGGTATACAGTATGTGTATGTATGGTATGTACGATGTACAGGTCTGGCAAAAATTAAGAGACCACTGCAAAATGTTCAGTTTGTCTGATTTTTCTCTTTATAGGTATATTTTTGAGTAAAATGTAAATTGTACTTTTAGGCCATGTGCACACGTTCAGTATTTTTCGCGTTTTTTTCGCGTTTTTTCGCTATAAAAACGTGATAAAAACGCGAAAAAAACGCTAACATATGCCTCCCATTATTTTCAGTGTATTCCGCATTTTTTGTGCAAATGTAGCCTTTTTTTCCGCGAAAAAATCGCATCGCGGAAAAAAAAGCAACATGTTCATTAAAATGCGGAATTGCAGGGGATTCCGCACACCTAGGGGTCCATTGATCTGCTTACTTCCCGCACGGGGCTGTGCCCACGATGCGGGAAGTAAGCAGATTATGTGCGGTTGGTACCCAGGGTGGAGGAGAGGAGACTCTCCTCCACGCACTGGGCACCATATAATTGGTAAAAAAATAAGAATTAAAATAAAAAATAGTCCTATACTCACCCTCTGATGGCCCCCGAAGTGTTCCCGCCTCTGTGCTGCACGCTGGCTTCGGTTCCTGTAGCTGGTGTGCGGTGAAGGACCTTGCCGAATGACGTCACTGTCCTGTGATTGGCCGAGACCGCTCACGTGACCGTGACGTCATGGAAGGCCCTGCGCGCACACATCAGCTATAGGAACGGACGCCGGTGAGGAGATCTGATGTCTGCGGGTGAGTATAAGCATTTTTTTTATTTTTTTTAAACGTTCTATCTTTTACTATAGATGCTGCAAAAGCAGCATCTATAGTAACAAGTTGGTCACACTTGTCAAACGCTATGTTTGACAAGTGTGACCAACTTGTCAGTCAGTTTTCCAAGCGATGCTACAGATCGCTTGGAAAACTTTAGCATTCTGCAAGCTAATTACGCTTGCAGAATGCTAAAAAAACGCAAAAAAAACGGAAAAAAAACGCAAAAACAAAAAATGCGGATTTCTTGCAGAAAATTTCCGGTTTTCTTCAGGAAATTTCTGCAAGAAATCCGCAACGTGTGCACATACCCTTATTCTATCAACTTCTGACATGTCCCCAAATTTCCAATCAATAAATGTAGTATTTTTTTTTCTGAAAAGGGGAGATGGTCTTTCACACTGCTTCTGGTGCAAAAATTTAAGCAGTTCTTCTTTGTTTGATGGCTTGTGACTATCCATCATCCTCTTGATTACTTTCCAGAGGTTTTCAATGGGGTTCTGGTCTGGAGATTGGGCTGACCATGACCGGGTTTTGATGTGGTGGTCTCTTAATTACAGTATGTGTATCTACGGTATGTGTATGCATCTATGGTATGTGTATGTAGGTACTATATATGTGTATGTATGGTATGTGTTTGTCTGTATATGTATGGGAGTATGCATGTACTGTATATGTATGTGTGTATGCACGGTATATGTATGAATGGTATGTGTATCTGTGTATGTACGGTATATGTGTATGCATATATGGTATATGTATATCTGTATGTATGTACAGTAAATGTATGTACAATGTATGTGTGATCCATCAGATCATGGATAACTTGCTGATTACTGGGGATTTGACCACTGGCCCCCCAGCTCTATTAATTATCTATAGAGCTGCTGAGCGCTGCGCTCAGCTATTTCCATCAGTTCCATAGACAATGAATAGAGAAGATACAGATACCAGACATATAATGTAATATAAAATATATACATGGTTGCGCTCTGCTCATTCCAGCAGTAACCATGAGGAGGCGCTTTGCACACTTGCTGTCATGTGGCTACTACAGTGTCAGCCAAGTCTGCAGTGTTCCATTCACTGAGATCGCAGACACTAGATGTCACCTGACTGCAAGTATGACTGTTGGGACCAGCAGAACCAAATGCTAACAGATAGATCTACAGTACGGACCAAAAGTTTGGACACACCTTCTCATTTAAACATTTTTTTGTATTTTCATGACTATGAAAATAGTACATTTCACACTGAAGGCATCAAAATGATGAATTAACATATGTGGAATTATATACTTTACAAAAAAAGTGTGAAACAACTGAAATCATGTCTTATAGTCTAGGTTCTTCAAAGTAGCCACCTTTTGCTTTGATGACTGCTTTGCACACTCTTGGCATTCACTTGATGAGCTTCAAATCAAAAGGTAGTCACCGGGAATGGTTTTCACTTCACAGGTGTGCCCTGTCAGGTTTAATAAGTTGGATTTCTTGCCTTATAAATGGGGTTGGGACCATCAGTTGTGTTGTGCAGAAGTCTGGTGGATACACAGCTGAGTTTTACTGAATAGACAATTAGAATTTGTATTATGGCAAGAAAGAAAAGCAGCCAAGTAAAGAAAAGCAAGTGGCCATCATTACTTTAAGAAATGAAGGTCAGTCAGTCCGAAAAATTGGGAAAACTTTGAAAGTGTCCCCAAGTACAGTGGCAAAAAACATCAAGCGCTACAAAGAAACTGGCTCACATGAGGACCGCCCCAGGAAAGAAAGACCAAGAGTCACCTCTGCTTCTGAGGATAAGTTTATCAGAGTCACCAGCCTCAGAAATCTCAGGTTAACAGCAGCTCAGATTAGAGACCAGGTCAATGCCACACAGAGTTCTAGCAGCAGACACATCTCTACAACAACTGTTAAGAGGAGACTTTGTGCAGCAGGCCTTCATGTAAAATAGCTGCTATGAAACCACTGCTAAGGACAGGCAACAAGCAGAAGAGACTTGTTTGGGCTAAAGAACACAAGGAATGGACATTAGACCAGTGGAAATCTGCTTTGGTCTGGTGAGTCCAAATTTGAGATCTTTGGTTACAACCATCGTGTCTTTGTGCGATGCAGAAAAGGTGAACGGATGGACTCTACATGCCTGGTTCCCACCGTGAAGCATGGAGGAGGAGGTGTGATGGTGTGGGGGTGCTTTATTCAAAATTTAAGGCATACTGAACCAGCATGGCTACCACAGCATCTTGCAGCGGCATGCTATTCCATCCGGTTTGCGTTTAGTTGGACCATCATTTATTTTTCAACAGGGCAATGACCCCAAACACACCTCCAAGCTGTGTAAGGGCTATTTGACCAAGAAGGAGAGTGATGGGGTGCTACGCCAGATGACCTGGCCTCCACAGTCACCAGACCTGAACCCAATCGAGATGGTTTGTGGTGAGCTGGACCGCAGAGTGAAGGCAAAAGGGCCAACAAGTGCTAAGCATCTCTGGGAACTCCTTCAAGATTGTTGGAAGACCATTTCTGGTGACTACCTCTTGAGGCTCATCAAGAGAATGCCAAGAGTGTGCAAAGCAGTTGCAGCACCCCAGAGTCCTGGTTGCTGCAGTAATATTATTCCTCCACTAGGGGGAGTGATATTATGTCTGGAGGCAATAAAGGAGATCTCCTGTCCAGGTATCACAAACACACCACACACTTCACACTCCAGTCCACCAGGGGGAGCAAAGGTTCTATCAGGCCACTCCTCACAGTAAGGTAAAACTGATGGGTTGGTTAGAAAGTCAGAGAGTTCCTGGCTGGAGACAGAGAGAAAGGTCTCCAAGCCGAGCTGTCTGGAGTGATCTCCAGCAGATCCAGACTTCGGTCTGAGGACGACGAGGGTATACGGAGCTGCGCCTGCACCCCATGCGGCAGCATCCTAGGAAAGAGACATTGAAAAAAAGCGTGTTCTAGTGAGTGAGAAATGAAGGCATAGCAACAAGTGGATACCAGAGAGGATAGTAGACGTGAGGAGCTGCATCCTTCTGGTGCGTGTTCCGGTAGCCAGAATACCGAGGGAGTAAAGTGCTCTATGCCATTGCTTCAGAGACCAGCAGCACAGTCAATTCCAAGTTGGCTGCCCGACCTAAAATACCTAAGACAGGTGGCAACTTGTGGGGGGTCGGGGCGTCTCTAGGGTCCCTATAAACAAGCCTCAGGCCATCAGTCATACGGGTTTTGTTCTATCCGACCACGGGGAACAGAGAGAGAAGAGTAATAACAGTGAGGACTTCATTAGAGCTTAAGCAAGTGAGGACCTACTGTGTTACTGTGCGCATAGGAAGGCTATTGCATTCCACCTGGATAAGGAGACTCTGGATTTGCCTTCAGACCGGCTGGACTCTGCCTACCAGGGCCGGACTGGCCATCGGGCACTTCTGGCAAATGCCAGAAGGGCCGGTGCCAGTAGTGGGCCGCTCGATCCGCCTCCCCCCGCCGTCGCATTCAACTATACCTGATGCTATAGTTGAATTCAATGATGGAGGAGAGCGTCTACAGACGCTCCTCTCCCATCATTCCCCGCTCTGCCTCTGACACTGCGGGTGCGCGATGACGTCATATCATCGCGCACCTGCTGTGTCCCGGGCAGACTGCACGCTGCTGAGACAGAGACAGGAGCAGGAAGGCGGAAGCAACGCTGGCAAGAGGAGAGGTGAGGAGAGTTTTTTTTTTTTCTGGACTGTGGGGCCATTCTCGGAGGAGGTGAGGGGAGGGGGTGGAGGAAGAGAAGAGATGTGGGCTGTGCTCTGTGCTGTATACTACTGTGCTATATATAGTACTCTGTGGCTGTGCTCTGTGCTGTATACTACTGTGGGCTGTATATAGTTCTCTGTGGCTGTGCTCTGTGCTGTATACTACTGTGGGCTGTATATAGTTCTCTGTGGGCTGTGCTCTGTGCTGTATACCACTGTGGGCTGTATATAGTTCTCTGTGGGCTGTGCTCTGTGCTGTATACTACTGTGCTATATATAGTACTCTGTGGCTGTGCTCTGTGCTGTATACTACTGTGGGCTGTATATAGTTCTCTGTGGGCTGTGTTCTGTGCTGTATACCACTGTGGGCTGTATATAGTACTCTGTGGCTGTGCTCTGTGCTGTATACTACTGTGGGCTGTATATAGTTCTCTGTGGGCTGTGCTCTGTGCTGTATACTACTGTGGGCTGTATATAGTTCTCTGTGGGCTGTGCTCTGTGCTGTATACTACTGTGGGCTGTATATAGTTCTCTGTGGGCTGTGCTCTGTGCTGTATACCACTGTGGGCTGTATATAGTACTCTGTGGGCTGTGCTCTGTGCTGTATACTACTGTGGGCTGTATATAGTTCTCTGGGCTGTGCTCTGTGCTGTATACTACTGTGGGCTGTATATAGTTCTCTGTGGGCTGTGCTCTGTGCTGTATACCACTGTGGGCTGTATATAGTTCTCTGTGGGCTGTGCTCTGTGCTGTATACTACTGTGGGCTGTATATAGTTCTCTGTGGGCTGTGCTCTGTGCTGTATACCACTGTGGGCTGTATATAGTTCTCTGTGGGCTGTGCTCTGTGCTGTATACTACTGTGGGCTGTATATAGTTCTCTGTGGGCTGTGCTCTGTGCTGTATACTACTGTGGGCTGTATATAGTTCTCTGTGGGCTGTGCTCTGTGCTGTATACCACTGTGGGCTGTATATAGTACTCTGTGGCTGTGCTCTGTGCTGTATACTACTGTGGGCTGTATATAGTTCTCTGGGCTGTGCTCTGTGCTGTATACTACTGTGGGCTGTATATAGTTCTCTGTGGGCTGTGCTCTGTGCTGTATACTACTGTGGGCTGTATATAGTTCTCTGTGGGCTGTGCTCTGTGCTGTATACCACTGTGGGCTGTATATAGTTCTCTGTGGGCTGTGCTCTGTGCTGTATACCACTGTGGGCTGCTCTGTGCTGTATACCACTGTGGGCTGTATATAGTTCTCTGGGCTGTGCTCTGTGCTGTATACTACTGTGGGCTATATATAGTACTCTGTGGCTGTGCTCTGTGCTGTATACTACTGTGGGCTGTATATAGTACTCTGTGGGCTGTGCTCTGTGCTGTATACCACTGTGGGCTGTATATAGTTCTCTGGGCTGTGCTCTGTGCTGTATACTACTGTGGGCTGTATATAGTTCTCTGTGGGCTGTGCTCTGTGCTGTATACTACTGTGGGCTGTATATAGTTCTCTGTGGGCTGTGCTCTGTGCTGTATACCACTGTGGGCTGTATATAGTTCTCTGTGGGCTGTGCTCTGTGCTGTATACCACTGTGGGCTGTATATAGTACTCTGTGGCTGTGCTCTGTGCTGTATACTACTGTGGGCTGTATATAGTTCTCTGTGGGCTGTGCTCTGTGCTGTATACCACTGTGGGCTGTATATAGTACTCTGTGGCTGTGCTCTGTGCTGTATACTACTGTGGGCTGTATATAGTTCTCTGGGCTGTGCTCTGTGCTGTATACTACTGTGGGCTGTATATAGTTCTCTGTGGGCTGTGCTCTGTGCTGTATACTACTGTGGGCTGTATATAGTTCTCTGTGGGCTGTGCTCTGTGCTGTATACTACTGTGGGCTGTATATAGTTCTCTGTGGGCTGTGCTCTGTGCTGTATACCACTGTGGGCTGTATATAGTTCTCTGTGGGCTGTGCTCTGTGCTGTATACCACTGTGGGCTGTATATAGTTCTCTGTGGGCTGTGCTCTGTGCTGTATACTACTGTGGGCTGTATATAGTTCTCTGTGGGCTGTGTTCTGTGCTGTATACTACTGTGTGCTATGTGCTATATATAGTACACTGTGGGCTGTGCTGTATGTAGTACTCTCTGGGCTGTGCTGTATATAGTACTCTGTGGGCTGTGCTATATATAGTACTCTGTGGGCTGTGCTGTATATAGTACTCTGTGGGCTGTGCTGTATATAGTACTCTGTGGGCTGTGCTGTATATAGTACTCTGTGGGCTGTGCTGTATATAGTACTCTGTGGGCTGTGCTGTATATATTGCTCTGTGGGCTGTGCTGTATATATTGCTCTGTGGGCTGTGCTGTATATATTACTCTGTGGGCTGTGCTGTATATATTACTTTGTGGGCTGTGCTGTATATATTACTCTGTGGGCTGTGCTGTATATATTACTCTGTGGGCTGTGCTGTATACTACTACGTGGGCTGTGCTGTATACTACTACGTGGGCTGTGCTGTATACTACTGTGTGGTCTGTGCTGTATACTACTGTGTGGTCTGTGCTGAATACTGCTCTGTGGGCTGTGTTATCTACTACACGGGCTGTGCTATAGTATGCAGGCTGTGCTGTATACTATGCGGTTTGTGCTATATAATATGCGGGCTTTGCTATATACTATGGGGAGTATATTATATTCTATACTATGGGGGGCTGCATTATATTCTATGGGGGGCTACATTATATATTATGGGGAGGTGGGCTGTATTATATTCTATGGGGGTTACATACTCTGGGGTGGCTGCATTATACTCTGGGGTGGCTGCATTATACTCTGTGGTTGGTGTATTATACTCTGGGGTGGCTGCATTATACTATATGTGGGCTGCATGATACTGTATCGAGGACTATGGGGAATACGTTATACTATATGAAGAACTATGGGGTGCATTATACTATGGGAAGTGAATTGTACTACATGGATGACTGTGGCGGTGCATTATACTATATGGAGCACTATGAGGAGTGTATTATGCTATATGGAGGACTATGAGGAGTGTATTATACTATGTTGAGGACTGAGCAGTGTATTTTAATATATGGAGGACTATAGGGAGTGTATTATACTATATGGAGGACTATGGAGCACATTATAATATATGGAGGACTATGGGGTGTATTTTACTAAACAAGTAAAATGCTGCATATTCAGATTGTTTTTGCTGGAACAAAAAGCCTTGTTGTCAGCAGCACATTGCCAGTGTAAACTGTAGATGTGCTGCTGAAAACATGATACTGTATGGTGATCTGTTAGTGACCTATTAGTGATCGTTCTGTCCCATCATTATTCCTCAGCTGGTGGAAAGAGGCCGGGAAACAAGCGTTGAACAACTTCCGTATTGTCGATCAAACTCATTTAGCGGCCTGAACTAAGCGCACGTAAATACAACAGAAAGGCTTCTGTGTGATGTGGAATATGTTAGCTTTTGGGGCCCCATTTTAAACTTTGCCTAGGGCCCCACTTTGCCTAAAACCGGCCCTGCCTACAAGTGTACAAAGATATTATACAGTCACCATGTGACAAGTGGGCCTGTGTAACTTCAAATGCCAGGGCTGAATTTTAGTCCCAGTCCGGCCCTGCTGCCTACCCTGTGATCCGGCGCCCAGGACTGTGGACACTGAAGCCTTCAGTAAAAGGTAAAGAGACTGCAACCTTGTGTCCTCGTTATTCACCGCGCCTTACTCCATCCACCATCACCATCTACACTCTGGGAAGCCCTGGGGATACACTTCACCTGTGGGGAGGTATACCATCAAGCTACCATAACATCACCCCAGCGGACCCCTAAGCAGCATCGGTCACCCTGAATACCACAGGTGGCGTCACGAACATCATACAAACTTTCCTTTTCATTGGACTTCCCTCAAAGGGCCATGGACCAGGTCAGGCCACCGTGACATCCCCAGAACCGAGAAGGACCCGGTACCGAATATCCCATTGCCCTTACGTGGGGGCGCTCCACAGTCATCAAAGCAAAAAGTGGCTACTTTGAAGAACCTAGAATATAAGACATATTTTCAGTTGTTTCACACTTTTTTGTTAAGTATATAATTCCACATGTGTTAATTCATAGTTTTGATGCCTTCAGCGTGAATGTACAATTTTCATAGTCATGAAAAAACAGAAAAATCTTTAAATGAGGTGTGTCCAAACTTTTGGTCTGTACTGTGTGTGTGTGTGTGTGTATGTGTATATATATATATATATATATATATATATATATATATATATATATATATATATATATATATATATATATATATATATTAATCCCATAATCCGAAAAAAAGAAGATTTAATATAGGCAAGGCATTAGCACTTCGATTATAGATGCTGAATTTAATTATTATACGTTTCCTCCTATATTGCCATCTAGTGGCCAATCCTTTCTATGGCTTCATTGCCATTTCTTTTCAATGCACAGTAATAAATACCAGTAGTAAATACCATTTTCAACTTCATAGCACTATAAAATCTATTATTATCACCACCTGAGCCATTCTTTATTTCCTGGTGTGAGGGCATTGCTAAATACATATACATATTACCAATTGTTTATTCCTTAGTTATACCCTCTATTTTAATTGATAGACTGTCATGTGGTATCTGTAAAGAGACGTTTTTTCGTCCATCCACATAGACAGCCTTGTTTTCTTCTATAGGGATACTGATTCAAGCATAGCAATACGTCATATGTATATTTAATCCTTAATTATATATTGCAACTGGGAATCGTGGGTCACCCCCCGTTTGTATTTTGGAGGTCCTTTTGCTTACACCATCCTGTCTTTTTAAAAATTGTAATTTTAAAACTATATGTTAATAAAGCTTTTTTTTACCTCTGTTCGCTAATGTGTCACTTCATACCTTAAATAGGTAATTTAATTCAGTATATATATATATATATATATATATATATATATATATATATATATATATATATACAGTTGAATGTGGTGTGGGGGAGGGGCGCTGGACCTGACTCATGGGCCCTTTTGCAGCACACCACTGGCTGGGGACCCTGGGGGAGCAATGGCCCTAGACAGCTGCCTAGTATGCCTGCCCCTTACACCAGCCCTGACTGCAATAAGGTCTCTCATTGGTAGTTTCCCATTTTATTTTAGGTGCGCACAAAAGCATGGTTGACCAGATGCCCCCATCCATTTTGAGCCTCAATGCGCCTAAACCGTTAGAGACCACGTTTGTCATTACTGTAGTAGAAAAAGCCCATTTAATAATTTATGGGGTGAATGTTTTCAGATGTGCAAGCTGGGCACAATATATTGGGCATTATAATGACAATTCGCAATTTTTACAATGCAACACATACAGTGGGGAAAATAATTATTTGATGCACTGATGATTTTGCAAGTTTTCCCACCTCTAAAGAATGGAGATGTCTGTAATTTTTATCAATTCAACTAAGAGGCAGAATCTAAAAAAATTAAATGAAGAGAATCACATTGTATAATTTTTACACAATTGGTTTGCATTTTATTGCATGAAATAAGTATTCAATATAATAGAAAAACAGAACATAATATTTGGTACAGAAACCTTTGTTTGCAATTACAGCGGTCAGATGTTTCCTGTAGTTTTTGACCAAGTTTGTGTAGCGCTGGTGACCCTGCACACTGCTCCCCTGGCAGGGACACCGACTCACTCACCTCCGCGATCTCCGTCCCGTACTTCCTCCTCCTTCCTCTCTGGCTGTTGCCTGGGGTCAGCGCAGATCCCCAGGCACTGTGCTTAGGGCGTGCACATTCCTTCATTCTTAAAGGGGCCATGACCGCCATCCTAAAGTGTTCCTAGTCAATGGCTGGGAGACACTTATTTAAAGGGAACCTGTCACCATGTTTTGCCGATACGAGTTACGGCCACCGCCTTTCGGGGCTGATATCCATCATTCTATAATGCTGTATATCTTCCCCCAGCCCGACCTGCAAGAGAAGAAAAATAACTTTTATTATACCCACCTGGGGGGCGGCCCAGTCCAAGGGGTGTCGCTCTTCTTGGTCCGGCACCTCCCAATCTCTTTTTTTTCTCTTGCAGTTCGGGCTGGGGGCAGATGTACAGCATTATAGAATGCCATATATAAGCCCTGAAAGGCGGTGGCCGAATCTCATATCGGCCTAACCTGGTGACAGGTTCCCTTTAAGGCACCTGCACAGAGGTGCCTGTGCAATGTTGTTAGTTTGTTACCAACACACTTTCTAGTTCTCAAGTCCTTGTCTGTTAGTTCCTTCTAGTGTCTGTCTGTCCCTAACCTCTGATCCAGTACCTACCTTGTCAGTCTGTATGACAGTCAGACAAGCATGCACCTGCCGTACCAAGTTGATCCTGCCTGCACCTACTGTGCCAGTCTGTGTATCAGCCGGACCCGCCTGCACCTGCCGTGCCAGTCTGTATATCAGCCGGACCAGTCCGCACCTGCCAGTGCCTTTCTTTGTGCCAGCTGTACCCATCTGCATCTGTGGTTGCAGTGTCTCTGCCATGCCTGCCTGTATCTGCTGTACTCTCCTACCGAGCCTTTCCAGCTACCTGTTCCTAGCCATGCCTAAACCCCACCATTAGGGGTTCTAGTGAAGAGTCAGGTGCTCACCTAGTCAATCCCCTCCCGACTCTCCTCGGACCATGGCACAATGGTTCCACTCCTGTTACAGTTTGCACACACACTGCAGCAGGAATTTTGCCCACTTCTCCATGTCTTTCATGTTTCTGGGCTGTCATTGGGCAACATTTGATTTCAGCTCCTTTCAAATATTTTCTATCGGGTTCAGGTCCGGAGAGTGGCTAGGCCACTCCAGGACCTTGAAATGTTTCTTACTGAGTCACTCCTTAGTTGCCCTGAATGTGTGTTTCCTGTCATTGTCATGCTGGAAGACTCATCTTTAACCCCTTCATGACCTTGGGATTTTTCCGTGTTCGTTTTTCGCTCCCCTCCTTCCCAGAGCCATAACTTTTTTATTTTTCCATCAATTTGGCCATGTGAGGGCTTATTTTTTGCGAAACAAGTTGTACTTTTCAACGACATCATTGGTTTTACCATGTCATGTACTAGAAAACGGGAAAAAAATTCCAAGTGGGGTGAAATTGCAAAACAAAGTGCAGTCCCACACTTGTTTTTTGTTTGGCTTTTTTGCTAGGTTCACTAATGCAAAAACTGACCTACCATTATGATTCTCCAGGTCATTTCGAGTTCATAGACACCTAACATGACTAGGTTATTTTTTATCTAAGTGGTGAAAAAAATTCCAAACTTCGCTAGAAAAAAAAAAAAAAAGAATTGCACCATTTTCCGATACCCGTAGCGTCTCCATTTTTCATGATCTTGGGTCGGTTGAGGGCTTATTTTTTGCGTGTCGAGCTGACGTTTTTAATACCATTTCGGTCCAGATACGTTTTTTTGATCGCCCGTTATTGCATTTTAATGCAATGTCGCGGCGACCAAAAAAACGTAATTCTGGCGTTTTCGAATTTTTTTCTCGATACGCTGTTTAGCGATCAGGTTAATGCTTTTTTTCTATTGATAGATCGGGCGATTCTGAACGCGGTGATACCAAATATGTGTAGGTTTGATTTTTTTTTTTATTATTTTGAATGGGGCGAAAGGGGGGTGATTTAAACTTTTTATATTTTTTCTTATTTTTTTCATTTTTTTTAACTTTTTTTTTTTACTTTTGCCATGCTTCAATAGCCTCCATAGGAGGCTAGAAGCTGGCACAACTTGATCGCCTCTGCTACATAGCAGCGATCATTAGATCGCTGCTATGCAGCAGAAATGCAGGTGTGCTTTTTTACCGGGGATCAGTAACCATAGAGGTCTCAAGGACCTCTATGGTTACTATACAGAAGCATCGCTGACCCCCGATCATGTGACGGGGTCAGCGATGCGCTCATTTCCGGCCGCCCGGCCGGAAGCGTCGGTTAAATGCCGCTGTCTGCGTTTGACAGCGGCATTTAACTAGTTAATAGCGGCGGGTGAATCGCGATTTCACCCGCCGCTATTGCGGGCACATGTCAGCTGTTCAAAACAGCTGACATGTCCCGGCTTTGATGCGGGCTCCCCGCCGGAGCCCGCATCAAAGCGGGGGTTCTGACCTCGGACGCACTATCCTGTCCGAGGTCAGAAAGGGGTTAATGCTCTTACTGAGGGAAGGAGGTTGTTGGCCAAAATCTCACAATACATGACCCCACCCAACCTCCATTCAATATAGTGTGGTCGTCCTGTCCCCTTTGAAGAAAAGCACTCCCAAAGGATGTTTCCCCCACCATGCTTCATGGTTGGAACGGTGTTCTTGGGGTTGTTCTCATCTTTCTTCTTCCACCAAATACAGCGAGTGGAGTTGATACCAAAAACTTATATTTTGGTCTCATCTGAGTACATGACCTTCTCTGGATCATCCAGATGCTCATTGGTGAACTTCAAACGGGCCTGGACATGTGCTGGTGTAAGTAGGGGAGCCTTGCGTGCCCTGCAGGATTTTAAACCATGATGGCGTAGTATGTTAATAATGGTAATGTTTGAGACAGTTGTCCCAGCTCTCTTCAGATCATTGACCAGGTTGTTATATGTGCTTTTGTTCTGACCCAAAGTCAGATATGCCGGATCACCAGTAAGGCCGAATTAAGAGATTAGGCGGTCAAATTAATGAGCACTCGGAGAAAGGAACACACACTTGTCAGCAAGTTAATTTCTGTTTATTCACACAAGAATGCTGTCTCTTATACCATTTACAGCAATGTAACTCATGAAGCCCCCCTATTAACCTGGTCATGATGACTTAATTTACCATGTACCCATAATATGCTTTTGCAGAATCTTAAAAACATTCATATGAGATAACTATAAAATCTTTGACTATGAGACTATAATGCTTGGTAATATAAAACAAACTTAGGGGAACAAAGAAGAAAAACTTTAACCCTTCTATATCACTATATCAAGGTCCTCCCATGTAGTCATGGGCTGATTCCTTACTTTTCTGAGAATCATCCTCACCCCCTCGAGGCAAGATCTTGTATGGAGCCCCAGACCGAAGAAGATTCACAGTCATATTGTGATTTTTCCATTTTCTAATAATTGTGCCAACAGTTTTTCCTTTCTCACCAAGCTGCTTGCCTATTGTCCTGCAGCACATCCCAGCCTTCTGCAGGTCTACAATTTTGATCCTGGTGTCCTTAGACAGCTCTTTGGTCTTGGCCATGGTGGAGAGGTTGGAATGTGATTGAGTGTGTGGACAGGTATATTTTGTAGAGGTAACGAGTTCAAACAGGTGTAGTTAATACAGGTAAGTGCAGAGTAGGAGGGTTTCTTAAAGAAAAACTAACAGGTCCGTGAGAGCCAGAATTCTTGCTGCTTGGTAGGTGATCAAATACTTATTTCATGCAATAAAATACAAATAATTCTTTAAAAATTATACAATGTGATTTTCTGTTTTTTTGCTTTTAGATTCTGTCTCTCACAGTTGACGTATACCTATGATAAAAAAATTACAGAACTCTCCAAATACTTATTTTCCCTATTGTAGTTATTTCTGGTAAACACTCAAAATAGTCACTACATCCGTAAATTCACACAGGGTATAATTTCCAAAATGTGTGCACATGATGGGGGCATCTTCTGTTCTAGTACCTTAGGGATTTTGTAAATGGCACCCGCAAACTTTTCCATGACAATCTGGACTCCTTTACTTCTGAGCCCTGCTATGTTCCAAAACCTTACTGTATGACACATGGGGTATTGCCATGTTAGGAGAAACATTGCATAACAAATGAAAGGGTCCATTTTCTCCTTTTACCCCTTGTAAAAAGTTGAGGCTAAGGGTATGTTTCCACGGTCAGGAAACGCTGCGTGTTTGATGCTGCGTACAGTTGCAGCGTCAAACACGCAGCGTCCAGATGTTACAGCATAGTGGAGGGGATTTCATGAAATCCCGTCTCCACTATGTGTTAAAAGACGCAGGCGGCAGACCCGCGTAAACGGACATGCAGCGCATCTTTCCAGAATTAAGCATGTTTGTTTACAATGCTGCGACGCTCCGTCGCCGCACCGTAAATTTACCATAGACTCATTAGATTAAAACCGCATCTGATTACACGCAATGAACTCATCACGCGACTTTTGTTGCCCTCCATGCGCGCGGACACACTCAGGATTCCTCTTCACATCCAGGCTTTTTAGAAAACTCTGTTGGAACCAGTTGTGACAGGATACCAGTATAATTGTTCTGATGAAGGTCCGGATGTGGACCGAAAACGTTCAACTTTTGTGTCTATGAATGCACATTCAATAAATAACTATCCACGTTAAAGTTCTTTTTGAGTGCCAAGTTTCTCTATTGTTTGGATTGCTTTGGGCTGGATGCCCTACTTGAGCACCTAACTCGCATGATAGTGCGAGTGCCGTGTTGTACCGCTGCAAATCGCATCTAATGATAAGTCACATGCGTAATAACTTGCTACGCATGTCTACTAATTTAAATAAGGTCTTACCTTGTCACACTGCCGGAGGTCCGCGTCCTCTGCAGTTCTCGCGATAACTTAGCTTACCACGAGAACTGCCGTGCACGTGACCGGGGGGTTATCGCCGGTCACTAGTCTGTTTCTCACGATCAGCCGATTGTGAGAACGCTGCAGTGGAGGTGATCCCTGGAGAGTTATCTCCGGCGGTCATCTACAAGCTCTGCTATGTCTGGATGTCAGGCATTTGGATGTAGCAGAGCTGGACTCGTCCTGGGACACTCGTTATTAAGGACTACGTCTGACTCGGGGAGTATACTGTTTGTTTATGTTTTTTCAGAAGATCGATGGCTTTGCTTGGATTACCAGTGTAATAAAGATGGCAAAACTGTGTGGTGTTTTATTTCATAAATACTTTATTCTGCGTGTGTCTGTTTTATTAACCCTTTACCAACTATAGGATTAGTAATGGATAGGTATCTTATTGACGCCTCTCCATTACTAAGACAGCTTAATGTCACCTTACAAAGGTGATATTAACCCCTTATTACCCAATATGCCACTGCTACAGGGCAGTGGGAAGAGAGAGGCTAAGTGCCGGAATTGGCGCATCTTAAAGCCATTTCTGGGGCAGCTGGTATTTGTAGCGGGGGAGGGCAATATCCAAGGTCCCCCTCTAGGCTATGAATATCAGCCCGCAGCTGTCTTCGTAGCCTTTCTGGCTATAATTTATAGGGGGACCCCACATCATTTTTATTTTTGGGGGTCCCCCTATTTTAATAGCCAGTAAAGGCTAAATATACAGCTGCACAGATAGATAAATATACAGCTGCGGGCTGATATTCATAGCCTGGGAAGCTCCATGGGTATTAACCCCTTCCCAGGCTACAAACATCGGTCCCCCAGTTGCTGGCTTTCCCTCTCTGGTGCAGAAAATTGCACACCAAAAGCCCACGCCATTTTTTTTTCAATTTTTTTTTAAACATATTGCATTTAAGGCCGGGGTCACACTTGCAAGAAACTCGCATGAGTCTCGCACCTCAATATCCGGCACTGCCGCCGGCACTCGGGACCGGAGCGTTCAGCTATAGAAATACATGAAGCCGCATGCTCCGATCCTGAGTGTCGGCGGCAGTGTCTGATATTAAGATGCGAGACTCGTCCGAGTTTCACGTATGTGTGATCCCGGCCTAACTCTTTACGTGCCATTTTATTATGTTTACTAGATGGTGGCCCGATTCTAACGCATCGGGTATTCTAGAATATTTATGCGTAGTGTACAGCACAGCTCACGTATTATATTGCACAGCCCACGTAGTACATTGCGCAGCCCACGCAGTACATTGTGCAGCCCACGCAGTACATTGTGCAGCCCATGCAGTACATTGCACAGCCCACGCAGTACATTGCACAGCCCACGCAGTACATTGCACAGCACACGTATATTGCGCAGCCCACGTTGTATATTGCCCAGCCTACATTGTATATTGCGCAGCCCACGTTGTATATTGCCTAGCCCATGTAGTATATTGCAGTCCACGTAGTATATTGCCCAGCCTACGTTGTATATTGCGTAGCCCACGTAGTACATTGCGCAGCGCACGTAGTACATTGCGCAGCCCACGTAGTACATTGCGCAGCCCACATAGTACATTGCGCAGCGCACGTAGTACATTGCGCAGCCCACATTGTATATTGCGCAGCCCACGTAGTATATTGCGCAGCCCACGTATATTGCGCAGCCCACGTAGTATATTGCGCAGCCCACGTATATTGCACAGCCAGCGTTGTATATTGTGCAGCCCACGTAGTATACTGCGCAGCCCACGTTGTATATTGCGCAGCCCACGTAGTATATTGCGCAGCTCATGTTGCAGCCCACGTAGTATATTGCGCAGCCCACGTTGTACATTACGCAGCCCACGTAGTACATTGCGCAGCCCACGTTGTATATTGCGCAGCCCACGTTGTATATTGCGCAGCCCTCGTAGTATATTGCGCAGCCCACGTTGTATATTGCGCAGCCCACGTTGTATATTGCCCAGCCCACGTAGTATATTGCTCAGCCCACGTAGTATATAGCAATGTGGGCATCATATTCCTGTTAAAAAAAATAAAAAATAGTTATATACTCACCTTCTGGAGCCTCCGGATCCAGAACCGGCCTTTCCCGCTTGCAACGCTCCGGTGACTGCTCCATGCTGTGGTCTCGCGAGATGATGACGTAGCGGTCTCGTGAGACCGCAACGTCATCATCTCGCGAGATCGAGCATGGAGCAGTCACCGGAGCGTCGCAAGCGGGAAAGGCTGGTTCTGGATCCGAGGGGCCCACGGACGATGAGTATATAACGTTTTTTTATTTTTTTAAAATTATTTTTAACATTCGTTTTACTATTCATGCCGCATAGGCAGCATGAATAGTAAAAAGTTGGTAACACAGGGTTAATAGCAGCGGTAACGGACTGCATTACACCGCGGCATAACGCGGTCCGTTACCGCTGCCATTAACCCTGTGTGAGCGGTGAGCGGAGGGGTGTATGAGGGCGCCGGGCAGTGAGTGCGGGGAGTAAGGAGCGGCCATTTTCTTCCGGACTGTGCGCGTCGCTGATTGGTCGCGGCAGCCATGACAGGCAGCTGCCGAGACCAATCAGCGAACGAATAACCGCGACAGACAGACAGAAGGACAGACGGAAGTGACCACTAGGACAATTATATAGTAGATTACTAAACATCGGGCTTGGTATTATCTATCTATCGATATATCTATCTATCATCTATTATATCTATCTATTATCTATAGCTATATCTATCATCTATCTATAGATGTATCTGTCTATCTGTGTGTGTATTCTCCAATGGAGTATGTAAAAGAAGAGGTTGGACAAGGAAATTACATCACAATTCTTCTTTTTTTTTGTATATCTTTATTTAGCTTACAAAAACACACACAATTCCGCATGAATAAAACACATGAAAAATGCATCAAAAATGCAGGTGACCTCAGATGCAGATTTGGTGCAGATTTTATCTGCATGAAATCCTGAGCAAATACTGAGCCATACCTGACTGTGGAAACATACCCTTAGGCAACATTTTAGTGAAAAAAAATTAATTTTTTCCACCAACTGTTCTCATCAAATGCTGTATGGAAATACTCACTACCCCACCAGATGAAGTACTTGAGGAATTTATTTTCCAAAAGGTCACTTGTCGGGGAGTCTGCTGTTTTGGCCCTTCTATTGAAATGCAACATGGCATCTGCAGGTTATTTGAGCCAAAATTGAGGTAAAAAATTGCTCACTTCATCCTGAACCCTACTGTGCACCCAAATAGTAGTTTCTAACCACATATGGGGTATCAGTGTACTCAGGAGAAATTGCACAAGTCAGGGGGTCCTTTTTTTCCTGTTATCCTTGTGAAAATGAAAAATGTGCATAAGGCATTGTTCCCACGATGAACTTTTGATGCTAAGGAATTTTTGCACCTATTATTTAACCCCTTTCCGACATCAGGCATAATAGTACGCCAATGTCGGACTCCCTCCCTTTGATGTGGGCTCCGGCGGTGAGCCCACATCTTTCCTGGTACATGCTGTTTTGAACAGCTGACATGTGCCCAAAATAGCCACAGGTGGAATCGCGATCCACCAGCAGCTATTAACCCGTTAAATGCCGCTGTCAAACTCTGACAGCGGCATTTAACTTGCGCTTCCGGCCATCGGGCCAGAAACCCGTCCACCGGTGACCCCTGTCACGTGATCGCAGGTCACTGGTTCATTGGCATGACAACCTCACTGCCAGATTACTGTGAGCGCCACCCAGTGGTCGGCGCTCATAGCAAGTGAGTAATTTTACTACATACAGGCGAACTGATCATCGCCTGTATGCAGCAGAGCTGACCATACAACTGCAGCTTCTAGTCGCCCATGGAGACTATTGAAGCATGCCAAAAGTAAAAAAAAATGTTTTTAAAAATATAAAAAAAATATAAAAGTTCAAATCACCCCCTTTTTGCCCCATTCAAAATAAAAAAATTTAAAAATCAAACATACACATATTTGGTATCGCCGCGTTCAGAATCGCCCGATCTATTAAAAAAAAAAAAGGATTAACCTGATCACTAAATGGCGTACCGAGAAAAAAAAAAAGTAAAATCGCCAGAATTACGGGTTTTTTGTCGCTGCGACACTGCATTAAAATGCAATAACGGGCGATCAAAAGATCATATCTGCACCAGAATGGTATCAATAAAAAGTCAACTTGTAGAAAAGCCGCGGAGACACCATCACGTGTTTCTCAACGCAAGCAATGAATAGCCAGGTCTTTCACTGTGAAAGAACAACCACGGGAAGGGCCGCATCCAATAAAGGAAAACCACCTATGCCAAAACATGGTTTCCATCCACAGACAGCTGTTTCGGGGTCCTAATAGCCAGTTTCCTACTCCACACTGATGAGGGGCAAATACCCCGAAACAGCTGTCTGTGGATGGATACCATGTTTTGGCATAGGTGGTTTTCCTTTATTGGATGCTGCCCTTCCCGTGGTTGTTCCTTCCCGGTGAAAGGCCTGGCTATTCATTGCTTGCGTTGAGAAACATGTGATGGTGTCTCCGCGGCTTTTCTACATGCATTTGCATATTTCCCATAAGGGATGGGGGCAGTGTTCTGGATCACTGCGTTGAGAAACACATGATGGTGTCTCCGCGGTGTTGGATGTTTTGATCTCCCAGAGGTCATTCATCCTTATGTTTATAAAAAGTCAGCTCGGCACGCAAAAAATAAGCTCTCACCCAACCCGAGATCACAAAAAATGGAGACGCTACAGGTATCGGAAAGTGGCGCCATTTTTTTTTTAACAAAATTTGCAATTTTTTTCACCACTTAGATAAAAAATGACCTAGACATATTAGGTGTCTATGAACTCGTAGTGACCTGGAAAATCATAATGGCAGGTCAGTTATAGCATTTAGTGAACCTAGCAAAAAAGCCAAACAAAAAGCAAGTGTGGGATTGCACTTGTTTTTGGAATTTCACCGCACTTGGAATTTTTTTCCCGCTTTCTAGTACACGACATGCTAAAACCAATGGTGTTGTTCAATAGTACAACTCGTTCCACAAAAAAAAGCCCTCACATGGCCATATTGACCGAAAAATAAAAAAGTTACGGCTCTGGGAAGAAGGGGAGCAAAAACGAAACCTTGGGGGTTAAGGGATTAAATTAGGCTACATGTGGTTTTTCATTGCATTTTGTAACGTGTTTTTGACAATGCATTTTTTTTTGTCTCTGTTTGGTGCGTCATGCTTTAAATAAAGCAAGCATATGAGGAAATTCCCCACCCAAAACTCAGCGTACCTGCAAGATAGACTGGCATTCTGAGGATTTGAAAGACGCACCCCAGGGAAGTTTATTCTGCGTTAAAAAAAAAAACAGCAGAGGGCATGAGATTTCTATAAATCCCTTCCATTTTGCTAGAACTGTAAGATGCTGTGTGAAAATACACAGTCAAAAATTCACCATAAGCTCATCATGAGAACATAACCTAAAAGCAACATTTTGGAGGGAAAAAAATATTTTCATTTTCACAGCCCACAATTATAAGACATCTGTTGGTTCAAGGTAATCACGACATTCCAAGATGGATTTCTCGAGGGGTGTCATTTCCATAATGGGGTCCCTTTTGGAGATTTCTGCTGTTTTGGCACCTCCGGAGTTCTTTAAATGCATCCACAGTCTGTTCCAAAATTGTGCTCTAAAGTCAAAGCTACTTCCAAGGCCTGGCACATGCCAAGCAATAGTTTCCGATCACATGCGGTTATTGGTGAATTCAGTTGATTGACAAGTCTCTACATAATGATCATCCCACGTCAGATGGCCTAATCACGCTGCTGACATCACCATGACCCAGAAGAGCCGGCAGACGCAAGTGCAATTGCAATTTGAGAGCTGGGGTGTTACATATTCTCTGAGCCGGCCTGCTGAAAGAACAGCCGAATCCTCCAGGGGGCTAAGGGGTAGCAAAATGCAACTGCCTGGGAGACACCTCAGATCACATCAGGCTGCCCACTAGATGGCCCCTGCATTATACCCATAGGTCCAACTTATATGTCCCTTGTATTATTATGTACACCCCTCCTCACATGTAAACCACCATAGAATAAATGGCGCTATAATAATAAGTAATAATAACTTGTGTCTACCACTATATGGTCATTGCATGGTGGTAATATTAGTGTTACATAGGACTGCAGGTAACATGCTACATTATTTGTTCTCACTGTTAACGGTGTTGTTACATAGGCCTACAGGTAACATCTATTCTATGATCTATACTCTGGGTTATTGTTACCTGTGGTGTTACATAGGACTGCAGCTGACGGGGTTATGTGTTCTTATTGTTTGTTAGCATTGCTTTTCTTTTGTGGGTGAGATCTATGGCACGGGGTGCTGCTTGTGTGCGCTGCCTGGATGAATCTCCCTGTGGACAGTCCCAGACGCCGGTATTTACACTACAGGTCCATGCTTTAACTTTAAAATGATAAACAAATCAAATCATAAATATTGTACTGTCAATATGAGACACTAACGACAGACACTAAAACGTTTCATTGACTAAAGCCAATTTTTTTTAAAAAGAAAAATAAACATTAGTGGGTAACTGCTTCTGGACCACCCATTGTCTATAAATGTCTGGGCGGTCCCGCTCACACTCTGCAGTGACGTTCTAAAATGATTTTGTAGAGCACCGTCCCTATAGAAAGGAGAATGAGTGGACCCAGTAAGGCTACGTTCACACGATGAACTATTGGTGAGTTTTTGATATTGCAGATTTTCTGCACCCAATAAAGAAGCTCTGCTCCCATCAAAGTTTTTATCCTCTGAACATGTTGCAGTCATCATATTATATGGCACTGTGTACTTACAATTGCTCATTTTACCTTTCTTCCCAGGTAGTTCTTCTCTTTTCCATTAGGTCTATGACATTTAAGCTCTATGTAGAAACATGAGGTCAATTTTCCATGTAGTGGTCATCAGTCAGTACACAAGTCCCCGATGGGGGAGGAGGCAGCAGCTGGGTCAGGAGGTGAAGAGAGATTCCGAATGATAATTACAGGGACAAGAGGCAAACTGTTTTACATGAAGCAGAGAAATATTAGCTGGGTAGAAAGGCAAAATGAGCAATTGTACACAGTGCTACGTAATATGATGACTGCAATATATTAACCCCTTAATGACCGCCAATACGTCTTTTAACTGACCTGAGATATAAGAGAATAGCCTCCCCATACAGGTGACAATCCAGCAGCTGTTGGCTGTACACCATAGCTGACAACTTGCTGCATCAGCCACGATCAGTGTTTGTACCTTACAAATCTGTTTAACCCCTTAGATGCTGCTGTCAATAGTGACTACATCATAAATGGATAGCAGAGTGTGGGGGCTTCCTCTTTATCCCAATTGGTGCCCTCAGATCATGATTGTGTGGTCCTGATATTTGCGATGGCAATTCATGACCAAATAGCGGCCTTAGAGTCTGTCAGCTGTTGTAACCTGTTCAGAAGTTAGCGGCATTTAGGTGGTAAAAATACACATTTTCATTTCTGTCATACCAATTTGCATTAATTCCTGTAAAGCACATGAAGGGTTAATAAACTGCCTAACTGCAGTTTTCAATATGTCAGGGGGTGCCGTTTTTAAAATGGTATCACATTTGGGGGTTTCCCAATATATGAGACCCCTAAGCTCACTTCAAACATGGATAAGCCCTTAAAAAATAAATTTTCTAAAATTCCTTGAAAAAATGTAAAATTGCTGCTACAATTTTAAATCCTCCTAAAATGCTAACAAAATAAAAGAACATTTTACAAATGGTGCTGATGTAAAGCCGACATGTGGGAAATGTTACTTATTAAAGGGAATCTGTCACCCCCAAAATGGAATATCAGTTAAGCCCACCAGTATCAGGGGTTTATCTACAGCATTCTGTAATGCTGTAGATAAGGCTACTTTCACACTAGCGTCGTGCGCTGCACGTCGCTATGCGACGTTGCGGCGCACCGATGCATACTGCGGAAGCGCCGCACAACGGGGGCAGCGGATGCTGTTTTTCAACGCATCCGCTGCCCATTGTGAGGTGCGGGGGCGGAGTTCCGGCCGTGCATGCGCGGTCGGAAATGCTGCAGACGACCCACCAAAAAACGTTACATGTAACGTTTTTTGGTGGCGACGGTCCGACGCAACCGTCGCACGACTGTTGCGACGTGTGGCAATGCGTCGCACTGCGTCGTTAATATAAGTCTATGGAGAAAAAACGCATCCTGCAAGCACTTTTGCAGGATGCATTTTTTCTCCAAAACGACGCATAGTGACGTGCAGTGCACGACACTAGTGTGAAAGTAGCCTTAGCCCCCGATGTATCCTGAAAGATGAGAAAAAGAGGTTAGATTATACTCACCCAGGGGCGGGACGTCCCAGTCCGATGGGCGTCGCGGTCCGGTCCGGCGCCTTCCATCTTCATAGGATGACGTCCTCTTCTCGTCTTCCTGCCGCGGCTCCGGCGTACTTTGTCTGCCCTGTTGAAGGCAGAGTAAAGTACTGCAGTGCGCAGGTGCCGGGAAAGGTCAGAGAGGCCCGGCGCCTGCGCACTGCAGTATTTTGCTCTGCCCTTAACAGGGCAGACAAAGTACACCTGCGCCGGAGCCACAGAGTGAAAACAATAAGAGGACGTCATCCTATGAAGATGGGAGGACCCGGACCGCGATGCCCATCGGACCAGAACAGAACCGGGAACGCCCCAGGGTGAGTATAATCTAACCTATTTTTCTCATCTTTCAGGATACAGAGGGGTTTATCTACAGCATTACAGAATGCATTCCAGAATGCTGTAGATAAGCCCCTGATGCCGGTGGGCTTAGCTCATCTTCCATTTTGGGGGTGACAGGTTCCCTTTAATGGTTTGCTATGGTATGACCATCTGGATTTAAAGGATAATCATTCAAATTTTGAAAATTGCAAATTTTTTAACATTTTTCTAAAATTTTTGATATTTTTTATAAATAAACACAAAACATATTGACCTAAATTAACCATCATCATAAAGTATAATGTGTCACAAAAAAACATTCTCAAAATCACTGGGATTTGTTGAAGCGTCCCAGAGTTATTACCACATAAAGTGACACTGGTCAGATTTCAAAAATGTGGCTTCGTCATTAAGGAGTTAAGAGGATAAAAACTTTGACGGTGAGTACTTTTTTAAGTAAAATAGATTACTTGCATTTTTTAGAAAATATGTAGTGTTAACTGGGCCGTATTTGCCACTAGGCACTCGAGGGCACGTGCCTAGGGCGGGGGGCGGCACCTGAGCAAGGTTTTTTTTTTTTTTCACCTCCCGACCGCGCATATTCGTGAGCCTTAATGAGCGGTATCACGTGACCGCTCACGCAGGAAGAAGGTGCTGCGAGTGTGCGCCGGGAGTCGGGACAGAGCCGGAGGGATGTCGGCGCGCCCGCTCGGTGTTAGATAGGTGAGTATGAGGGACAGGGGGGATGAAGGAGGACGGTAAGCCGCCCGCGCCATGGGAGAAGGAGCGGAGAGCGGAGGGGGGTGGTGGAGTGATGAGCCATGCATATGGTGGGGGGGGGGGTGGAGAGATGAGCCATGCATAGGGGGGAATATGAGTCATGCATACAAGAGGTGGGGGGGTTATGAGCCACGCATACAGGGTGGCGGGGGGGGGGGGGTGGGGGTGGATATGAGCCATGCATACAGGGGGGAATTATGAGCCATGCATACAGGAGGTGGGGGGGAATTATGAGCCATGCATAGGGGGATGAGCCATGCATACAGGGGGGCGGGGTGGATATGAGCCATGCATACAGAAGGGAAATTATGAGCCATGCATACAGGAGGTGGGGGGGAATTATGAGCCATGCATAGGGGGATATGAGCCATGCATACAGGGGAGCGGGTGGATATGAGCCATGCATACAGGGGGGGAATTATGAGCCATGCATACAGGAGGTGGGGGGGAATTATGAGCCATGCATAGGGGGATATGAGCCATGCATACAGGGGGGTGGGGGGGTGGAGAGATGAGCCATGCATAGGGGGGAATATGAGCCATGCATACAAGAGGTGGGGGGGATATGAGCCATGTATACAGGAGGGCTGGGGGGTGGTGGATATGAGCCATGCATACAGGGGGGGGAATTATGAGCCATGCATACAGGAGGTGGGGGGGAATTATGAGCCATGCATAGGGGGATATGAGCCATGCATACAGGGGGGGGGAATTATGAGCCATGCATACGCGGGGGGATATGAGCCATGCATATGGGATGGGAGGAAGATGAGCCATGCATACAAGATGGGAGGGGGGCATTATACACTATTGAGCATCATATGGGGTCATTATACAGTATTGAACATCATGTGGGGTCATTATACAGTATGGAGCATCATGTGTGGCCATTATACAGTATGGAGCATCATGTGTGGCCATTATACAGTATGGAGCACTGTGTGGCCACTATACAGTATGGAGCATCATGTGTGGTCATTATACAGTATGGAGCATCATGTGTGGTCATTATACAGTATGGTGCATCATGTGTGGCCATTATACAGTATGGAGCATCATGTGTGGCCATTATACAGTATGGAGCATCATGTGTGGTCATTATACAGTATGGAGCACTGTGTGGTCATTATACAGTATGGAGCATCATGTGCGGTCATTATACAGTATTGAGCATCATGTGGGGCCATTATACATTATTGAACATCATGTGGGGTCATTATACAGTATGGAGCATCATGTGTGGCCATTATACAATATGGAGCACTGTGTGGCCATTATACAGTATGGAGCATCATGTGTGGCCATTATAAAGTATGGAGCATCGTGTGTGGCCATTATACAGTATTGAGCATTGTGTGTGGCAATTATACAGTATTGAGCATCATGTGGGGCCATTATACAGTATGGAGCATCATGTGTGGTCATTATACAGTGTATGGAGCATCATGTGCGGTCATTATACAGTGTATGGAGCATCATGTGTGGTCATTATACAGTGTATGGAGCATCATGTGGGGCCATTATACAGTATTGAGCATCATGTGGGGTCATTATACAGTATGGAGCATCATGTGTGGCCATTATACAGTATGGAGCATCATGTGCGGTCATTATACAGTGTATGGAGCATCATGTGGGGCCATTATACAGTATTGAGCATCATGTGGGGTCATTATACAGTATGGAGCATCATGTGTGGCCATTATACAGTATGGAGCATTGTGTGGCCATATTTTTTTGGTTATAATTATTGTATATGAAACAGTGCGATCAGCAGTGCTAAATGGGTGTGGTTGGGACTTGGATATGGGTGTGACTAGTTGTGAAATGGGTGTGGTCAGAGGCGTGGCCTACAATTTGCCGTGGCGCACTACGTGCGCCGCAACCTTTATACCTCTTTCCCTTCAAGACTTGGGAGGTATGGTACCGCATTTGCCAGATCACAGCAAGTGCCACAAATCCCATAGGGAATGAATGAGGCCGAACGCAGTGTTGCCATAAGCGATCCGTTACGTGGCAGATGTGAAAAAACTGCCGGATCTGCTGCAAAAGGCGACTTTCACATCAGCGATTCTTGCCAAAGTCGCTGCCGATAGTGTCATACTCACCAAAGGGGGAGGCGGCACTAAAAGTGCCTAGGGCAGCAGAAACTCTAAATACGGCCCTGAGTGTTAACTCATCGTGGGAAAGTAACCTCATTCACACATCAGTATTATGCTGATGGTTACTGCTCGGGAGCGAGTGATGGTTGCGGCTCAGGAGCGGGCGGGTGATGGTTGCGACTCAGGAGCGGGTGATGATACGGAAACCATCAACGCTGACTCCTGGGCGAGACCCAATAATCGCCATTCGCCAGAAATGCAGCATGTCGGTCTCCAATAACTAGGGAGGGCTTTTCCCTGCAGATTCTACTCCGAGGAGACCCCACGTGTGCCCGCCGAGCACGGATACATCCACACTGCTCCCCGCTGTGGTGACTGGCAGGCAGCGCCGTATTCGCGATAAGTCACAATGCTATATGACGTGCTATCACGATAAACAGAACCCTGTGATTGCGCGACAGATCGGGTGACACTGGCAGGGACGCACATGATCACGTGCCGCCGGGAGCGCGCATGACGCCGAGCTGCTGGCCAGCGGGGGCGCGCTCAGTGGGTGAGTTCAGGAGCGGAAACTCTGGAGTGACAGAAGCATCACCCGGACGGCTCGGGGGCGAGTAGCATGGCCTCCTACATGGAGGTGCTGGGACTCCCGGCGGACGAGGTGAGGCCGCGGGCACGGGGTGGGAGTCAGGCGGCCTAAGCTGGTGATCCGGGATGCTGGCCGGAGCTGGGCTCAGAGGGGGCGCTATCTGCGCGGGGGTCCTGTGCTGCTGTCCGCAGTCATGTGGCCTTACAGCAGAACAGGTTGTAGGGAAACCCCAAGTTTTCTGAAACACTTTAGTGCTGGGTATAAAGTAGTGATGCCTCATGGCGGTTTCATCAGGCTGTGTGCATCCAGGTATTGCTAGCAGGGTTAGTGCTGGGGCCCCGGCAGGTCCTCTTGCTGGTGGGGGTGGGTGTTGGTGCCCTGGCACGTCTTCTAGCTGGTGGGTGCCCCGGCAGGTGTGGATGCGGGTGCCCCGGCAGGTCCTCTTGCTGGTGGTTGCGGGTGCCCCGGCAGGTCCTCTTGCTGGTGGGGGTGGGTGTTGGTGCCCTGGCATGTCTTCTAGCTGGTGGGTGCCCTGGCACGTCTTCTAGCTGGTGGGTGCCCCGGCAGGTGTGGGTGCGGGTGCCCCGGCAGGTCCTCTTGCTGGTGGTTGCGGGTGCCCCGGCAGGTCCTCTTGCTGGCGGAGCACGTGCGGATGGCCAGGCAGGTCCTCTTGCTGGCGGAGCACGTGCGGATGGCCAGGCAGGTCCTCTTGCTGGCGGAGCACGTGCGGATGGCCAGGCAGGTCCTCTTGCTGGCGGAGCACGTGCGGATGGCCAGGCAGGTCCTCTTGCTGGCGGAGCACGTGCGGATGGCCAGGCAGGTCCTCTTGCTGGCGGAGCACGTGCGGATGGCCAGGCAGGTCCTCTTGCTGGCGGAGCACGTGCGGATGGCCAGGCAGGTCCTCTTGCTGGCGGAGCACGTGCGGATGGCCAGGCAGGTCCTCTTGCTGGCGGAGCACGTGCGGATGGCCAGGCAGGTCCTCTTGCTGGCGGAGCACGTGCGGATGGCCAGGCAGGTCCTCTTGCTGGTGGGTGCGAGTGCCCGTGCCCCGGCAGGTCCTCTTGCTGGCGGAGCATGTGCGGATGGCCAGGCACGTCTTCTTGCTGGTGGGGCGTTTCCTTGTGTGTGAACGGTTTTCCCCAACAGCCCCCACTGATGGGATGTGTGCAGGAGTCCTGACAGACAATTTTCAATATGACAGGTTCCCTCTAACTTGTGACTGAGTGTTTGGCAGATTGTATCGCTCCTGAAGTCTGTTGGCAAATATTAGTATTTTTCTGTAGAACATAACTTGTAGCATGTTTCCATAGAATTCTGCAGTGCTTACTCAGAGGAGTTATTTGATGCCTGGATGTCACTGACACGCCGCTCCCTGGGCCCAACTCAGCAAAGCTTTTCCGCCATTATTCTCGTATGAAAGCTTTGAAAAGTTGTAAAATTTGGCGCAACTAGAGGCTGTTCTAAATTATGGGACTTTTGTCATTCTCACACCATTTTAATTTTTTTCATGACTCAGGACTGTCTGACAACATCACGCCTTTTTATTATGCCCATCATGAGCAACGTCGCTCTTAATATATCGGGCTCATTGTCTTCAGGTAATTTTTTAAACCAAAACTAGGAGACGTTAAAAAAAGAAACAGAATCTCTTCTATTCTCCCCTCTCCCTTCTGACATTGTCTTCAGTAGCTGCACGAAAAAAGCACAAACGCCCTTAGGGCCATGTTCAGTATTAGTAAGCCAAAACCAGGAGTGGAACAGTCAGAAGAAAAGTATAATAGATACACGTCACCACTTCTGTATTTATCACCCACTCCTGGTTTTGGCTTACAAACAGGGCTGTGGAGTCAGTAAGCCAAATCTCCGACTCTCGAATTTCCCTGACTCTGACCCCACAGCACTGGTCACTACTGAGCATGTGCATAAAGTGCCGCACAGATTCATCTCAGCTCCGGCCCCACAGCACTGGTCACTACTGAGCATGTACATAAAGTGCAGCACAGATGCATCTCAGCTCCAGCCCCACAGCACTGGTAACTACTGAGCATGTATATAAAGTGCAGCACAGATTCATATCAGCTCCAACCGCACAGCACTGGTCACTACTGAGCATGTGCATAAAGTGTAGCACAGATTCATCTCAGCTCCGGCCCCACAGCACTGGTCACTACTGAGCATGTACATAAAGTGCAGCACAGATGCATCTCAGCTCCAGCCCCACAGCACTGGTAACTACTGAGCATGTATATAAAGTGCAGCACAGATTCATCTCAGCTCCAACCCCACAGCACTGGTCACTACTGAGCATGTGCATAAAGTGTAGCACAGATTCATCTCAGCTCCAACCCCACAGCACTGGTCACTACTGAGCATGTGCATAAAGTGCAGCACAGATTCATCTCAGCTCCGGCCCAATAGCACTGGTCACTACTGAGCATGTACATAAAGTGCAGCACAGATTCATCTCAGCTCCAACCGCACAGCACTGGTCACTACTGAGCATGTGCATAAAGTGCGGCACAGATTCATCTCCACTGAAAGCCCAGATCAGGAACAGAACAGACATTTATAGGACATTTCATAACTTTCCCAAATTCTTCTGAAGACATTTACAGCACATCCTGCATTGTACTACTGCACCCAATTTATTATATATTTTAGGAGTCGAGCCTTTTTATTCCGACTCCACCCCCCTGCTTACAAATACTGAGAAAACCTAAATGTGTGAACGTGGCTCTGACTGTTTTGAGCACACCCCGGTAACGATGGTGAAGGTAGTAAATGTGTTCATATATTTCCAGGTATAATAATTGAGGAACAACACAACCCAGAGTTCTAGGTAAAGACTCCAGCCTTGTATTTTTATGGAGACTGCTTATCTTTCACACTTCAGTTGTTTGGCGTCAGTCTAAAACCGTCATTTTCCTCAAAAAACGGATCCGTTTTTTTTTTTCGACAGATCCGTTTTTTTCCCCATAGACTTGCATTAGCGACGGATTGTGACGGATGGTCGTCCGTTCCATCCGTCATGCGACGGATCCGTCAAAATTTAGCGGACGTCATCTAGACATTGACGGTCAGGCTACTTTCACACTAGCGTTAACTGCATTACGTCTCAAAACGTCTTTTTTCCGAAAAAACGCATCCAGCAAAAGTTTTTGCTGGATGCGTTTTTTCCCCATAGACTTGTATTGGCGACGTATTGCGACGGATTGACATACGTCGTGTACGTTTTACGACGGATGCGTCGAAATTTGGCGATACGTCGTCGGCAAAAAACGTTGCTTGTAGCGTTTTTTGTCTCCGCCTAAAAAACGTGTCGCGACGCATCCTGCGGCATGCGTCGTTGGCTACAATGGAAGCCTATGAGCGACGGATGCGTCGGGACACGTCGTACGACGCAATGCAGCGCTGCAATACGTTTTTTTACACTGAGCATGCTCAGAAGCTGGATTTTGTTGCCAAATGGCCAGACACCCCCAAATCTATATAAACCTGGCCTGGGCCTTCAACCCCACATATATGGCCACGTATATACGTGGCACTTATATACGTGGCACTTATATACGTGGCACTTATATACGTGGCACTTATATACGTGGCACTGAAATACGTGGCACTGAAATACGTGGCACTGAAATACGTGGCACTGAAATACGTGGCACTGAAATACGTGGCACTTATATACGTGGCACGTATTTAAGTGCCACGTATTTAAGTGCCACGTATTTAAGTGCCACGTATTTAAGTGCAATCCTCACAAGAACACCTTCCATCGCTGCCACAAAACTAAAACCCTCAAAGATGGGCTGTAAAAACAGTAATTATATAGTTTTCCATATTTTCCAGTAGCCAATCAAATTTGGGAGCCTCCCATTTTAAAAACGGATCCGTCGTAAAAACGGATGCAACGGATGGTAAAAACGGATGCAACGTATGCAACGCATCCAGTATTTTCGACGGAAACGTTTAGCGGATTTGCGACGGATCCGTCGAAATGCTGTATGCGTTGCATACGTCTTTCACTTTTTTTGACGCATCCGTTTTTTCGGCAAAAAACGGATTTGCGACGTAATGCAGTTAACGCTAGTGTGAAAGTAGCCTCATTGCAACGTTTTTTGTCTCCGTTGAAATGACGGATCGCGACGGATCCGTCGCGTCCGTCATTCCATAGAATGGCCACCTATGGGCGACGGATCCGTCGCAACCGTTATTTCGACGGAACCGTCGCCCCAATCCGTTTTTTCAATTTTTTTCAATTGCGCATGCTCCAAAAAGTATATACAACCCCCGAGTAACGGATCCGTCAAAAAAACGGATCCGTTACATCCGTTTTTTCAACAATTGTGACGGATCCGTCGATCCGTCACTTTGTCGGAAGTGACTGACGCCAAACGACTGAAGTGTGAAAGAAGCCTAACTAAAAAGACATTTCTGGAATGTTAACACCTACTTTTATTGCCAAGGATCTCATCAGCAGCTGGACTTTGGTGCCCTCTGGTAGTTAAGCTTTGTCTCTCCTTGCTCCTGTTTACACTAGATCCACAAATAAGGTGTTAAGTAGTAAGAAAGTCCTCACACCTCTAGGCTCAATAAGCGCTTTTCTGTACAGAAACTCCGCTGGAGCGCGGTGCTGCGAAGTCATTGCAATTGTGAAGATCTCAGTTCAATATTGTGGTAATTTTGCTCACCTTAGAAGTTTGCATTTTGTTAGTTCTTTCATTGCAATCTTTACTTTCCCGCATTCAGGATCTGCAGAATGTCCGCACCATTTCTGCACCTATTATGAAAATTAGCGGACACCTATATACGTGTTTTTTTTTTTTTGTTTGTTTTGTTTTTAACACATGCAGGTTTTCCTCATTAATGCAAGTCTATGGGGAAAATCTGCATGTGTCCCCGCAAGAGAACTTGACATGCTGCGGATCTGAAAGACGCGTCACATGTCAGTCTCCGCAGGTGCACATAGACGCACAGTGGACATGGGGTTTCTAGAAATCCCATCCACTTTGCTGTAACAGCCGGCCGCTGAGTATTCAACACTGCGGAACTGCGCAGCTTAAACACCGCAGCAAATCCTCAATGTGGGCACATACCCTTACAGTGCAAAGAGTCAAATCCGCAAAATATGTAACGCATGCCAATTTTGGTGAAATTAGTTCTGGAAAACCTGTGTCCGTTTTTTGGCATGTGCACTTACCCTGTTATGCCTTAAGGTACCTTCACACTAAAGGTACCTTCACACTAACCGACTTTGCAACGATAGCGATCCGTGACGTTGCAGCATCATGGATAGCGATATCGTTGTGTTTGACACACAGC
Source organism: Ranitomeya variabilis (assembly GCF_051348905.1). NCBI lineage: Eukaryota > Metazoa > Chordata > Amphibia > Anura > Dendrobatidae > Ranitomeya > Ranitomeya variabilis. Next base: position 217,915,508 of record NC_135236.1, on the reverse strand, counting down.
AGCGATCTGGATCCTGCTGTGATATCACTGGTCTTTGCTGAAAGTCCAGAACTTTATTTGGTCGTCAGATCGGCGTGTATCGTCGTGTTTGACACCAAAAGCAACGATGCCAGCGATGTTTTACAATGGTAACCAGGGTAAATATCGGGTTACTAAGTGCAGGGCCGCGCTTAGTAACCCGATGTTTACCCTGGTTACCATTGTAAAAGTTAAAAAAACAAACAGTACATACTCACCTTCTGCTGTCTGTCACACGTCCCTCGCCGTCTGCTTCCCGCACTGACTGTGAGTGCCGGCCGTAAAGTAAAAGCAGAGCACAGCAGTGACGTCACCGCTGTGCTGTGCCTTACGGCCGGCACTCAGTCAGTGCGGGAAGCAGACGGCGAGGGACGTGTGACAGACAGCAGAAGGTGAGTATGTACTGTTTGTTTTTTTTACTTTTACAATGGTAACCAGGGTAAACATCGGGTTACTAAGCACGGCCCTGCGCTTAGTAACCCGATGTTTACCCTGGTTACCCGGGGACTTCGGCATCGTTGGTCGCTGGAGAGCTGTCTGTGTGACAGCTCCCCAGCAACCACACAACGACTTACCAACGATCACGGCCAGGTCGTATCGCTGGTCGTGATCGTTGGTAAATCGTTTAGTGTGAAGGTACCTTAAGCGACGCTGCAGCGATACAGACAACGATGTCGATCGCTGCAGCGTCGCTGTTTAGTCATTGTGTGGTCGCTGGAGAGCTGTCACACAGACGGCTCTCCAGCGACCAACGATGCCGAAGTCCGCTGGTAACTAGGGTAAACATCGGGTTACTAAGCGCAGGGCCGCGCTTAGTAACCCGATGTTTACCCTGGTTACCAGCGTAAAAGTTAAAAAAAAAACACATACTCACATTCCGGTGCCCGGCGTCCGCTTCCCTGCACTCCTCCTGCATCCTGTGTAAGTGCCGGCCGTAAAGCAGAGCGGTGACGTCACCGCTCTGCTCTGTGGGAGATGCCGGAGTATGTGTTTTTTTTTTTTTACTTTTACAATGGTAACCAGGGTAAACATCGGGTTACTAAGCGCGGCCCTGCGCTTAGTAACCCGATGTTTACCCTGGTTACCAGTGAAGACATCGCTGGATCGGTGTCACACACACCGATTCAGCGATGTCAGCGGGAGATCCAGCGACGAAATCAAGTTCTGGACTTTCAGCAACGACCAGCGATCTCACAGCGGGATCCTGATCGCTGCTGCCTGTCAAACACAACGATATCGCTATCCAGGACGCTGCAACGTCACGGATCGCTAGCGATATCGTTGGAAAGTCGCTTAGTGTGAAGGTACCTTTACTCACAGTATTTCAGTAGTATTTGGAGTCCAAAACTAGACATGACTTCAAAACATGGAGCAGGTGGAAATCTTTCCATTAGGGTGAGACCACACCTAGCGTCTGGGATGTTTATATGTGTTATATATGCCTATGGGACTGCCAAGTTCAGGTCAGGAGAGCCGCGGCCAGTCTGTGCATTGCCATCCATATTCAGCCTTAAGTAATGCATTCAGAGCAGACAGCAAAAGAAAGGCGTTAATAAGTCACAGTACAAGTCTTCCCTGTATACCTCTCCTTCTTAAAGTGGCAAAAACTTTGAGAAGGAGTAACTTTATCTGAGAGCTCCATAATGTAGAGACAGAGACCCTGATTTCAACAATGTGGAGCTTACTGGTCTGCTTGTTGTAGCTTTGATAATTATAATCATTGTTTTATCAGCAGGGGATTATCACTAGAGGACTAGTAAACCTGCTGCCATGTAGTCGTCCAAATTTATGAGCTCTGTATAACTCCATCCCCACCACTGTGACATTTTTCTGTATACACTGTGCATAGGCAGAGAGCTGCCAATCAGGGGTGACTGAATCCTATATCTTTCTGTGTCTCAAAGCCATAAACGTATAAATTGATACACGAACCTCCTTCTCGAGGCCTTATTTCATTTCTGTGTGTGAAGCCTGAGTACAACCTCCATGGACACATTTCGTTGATGTGTGAAAGTAGGAGTAACCTTTGAATGTAAAACAAGTGTTTGCATTCATTGACCGCACATCTCCCAAACTGGAGATATCAGGACTCAGTGGCCCACATAGAACGGTGTTATTACTTCTATTTAGCAATGTTTGTCTGTTATTTTTACAGAATAAATACAGTACATATGTACTGGCACACATTAATCATTGAATTTAGGTTTTTCATTCAGTCCCATTGCTACAAGTGTATAATCTCCATCCCCTCGCCATGAAGTCTGCATCTACTAACAATTGTAAAAGGATGAGTCGCTCTGAAGAGCTCTCAGAAATGGAGCCTAGTCTTGTAATACTAAGTTTCTATCAGTTAGTTCGCAAATTTTCTTCCCTTCCAAATATTCAATGATCATCTGTGAGTGGTATTATCGAAAAGTGGAATTGTTTAGGAACCCCAGCGACTCAGCCATGAAGTAGAGACTACGTAAAGTGACAAAGCGGAGTCACCCAGTGCTAAAGTGCATACCGTAGTTCATAAGTCTCTACTAAATTAATAACCTCCTCTAGCTAAAAATTGAAAAAGCAGCTCCAGCCAACACCACCAATATCATGTCTACTCATTTTCCCCTTAATCAGAATGAATGAGGGGTAAGGGGGAGAGTAGAGGTTGCCCACTTTCCCTCACAGAGTGAGTGTTGCGCTCTATTACAAGTCTGGGTACATCTATCCTCCGTTGTCAGCTGGCGCTCCCTTTTTTTTTTTTCTTTAGTAAATTCCTCTGTCATTAACATCACCATAGCAACTGTGACTCAGGAGCTTAGTGGCATGGACTTCCATGCCTGAGCATCAGCATTCATGCAAGCCCATTGATCAAGCACAATGCCAATCTTCGGATCAAGTGGTGTAAAGCACAACATCACTGGGCTCTGGAGCGGTAAGACGTGACCTGTGGAGTAAGGAATCTTACTTCTCTCTCTGGCAGTCTAATGGCCAAGTTTGGGTACGTTGGCTTCCAACATTAGCTGCCAAACTGAATAGTGCCAACTGTATAGTTTGGTGGAGGAGAGATGATGCTATGGGGTTGTTTTTCAGGGTTTCTCCTGGGCCTCTCTGTTCAAGTGAAGGGAAATCTTAATGTGTCAACCTACTGAGACTTTTAGTATAATTGCAGCTTCTAACTTTCTGGGAAAAGTTTGACAAAGGCCCATTTCTGTTCCAGCATGACTGTGCCCCAGTGCGCAAAGCAAGGTTGCTAAAGGCATGGCTGGGTGAGTTAGTTATGGAAAAGCCTAACTGGCCACACAAAGCCCTAACCTCAGCCCCATTGACCACCTAGAGCGGAGACTGTGAAACAGGCCTTCTAGTAGAGCATCAGTGTCTTGCCTCACAAACGTTCTTCTGGATGAATGGTCAAAAAGCCCTATGGACACACGCCAAGATCTTGTAGAAAGCCTTACCCAAAGCGTAGAAGCTGTATAAGGTACAAAGGGGGGACCAACTCCAATTTATTGCGTATGGATTTAGACATGTCATAATATTCCCAAATATCTAAGCCACTATCTAAGATATTAAAAATATAGAGAAAGGGGCACCACATTTAATAGAGGTGGGCTACTGTATTTCACCTTTTCCTACCCCAATGATTCTCCTTACAGTATATTGCTCAGTACGTAAGATCAGGAACGGAAACAGGCTGAGTTTGCTTTGTGAAGTATAAGGACTAGTGATGAGCGAGTATACTCGTTGCTCGGGTGATCTCCGAGTATCTGTTAGTGCTCGGAGATTTAGTGTTCGTGGCCTCAGCTGCATGATTTACGGTTGCTGAACAGCCTGAACACATGTGAGAATTCCCTAACAAACAGGCAACCCTCACATGTACTCAGCCTGTCCAGCAGCCGTAAATCATGTAGCTGAGGCCACGAAAACGAAGTCTCTGAGCACTAACAAATACTCGGAGATCACCCGAGCGTGCTCAGGAAAACCCAAGCAATGAGTATATGTGTGCAGGAAGCAAGGTAAAAGGGAGGAAGTAAACGGGAACTGACTGGATGACGGTTCGCACAGGCACAATCTTATAAATAAAATGAGTTCTCTGACTCAGCACTGGCCTATGTATAAAAATTAATTATATCAGTATTTAGGATTCACCGTGCCAAAAAGTGGTAACCTGAATTTGTCACACATTTCCATTGAAATGTGCCAATCTTGTAACTTTGAATGTTTAAAAGGGACAGTAAAAATGGATATAATGTCCAAGGAGACGATATAGATTTTGGAACAATGGGGCATATTTATCAAAACTGTTCCAATGTGCATTTACACTGTATGTTAGCAGGAACAAGCTTTCCTAGGAACTCTTGTTTCTCAATCACACTGAGACTATGCTAACATGAAGAGGTTTTTTTTCCGGTGTTTTTTTTTCTGCCGCCAAAACTCGCTCTTTGGCAGTTAACTCATAGATCGTAGATTTTACAGCGTTTTCTAGCTGTTTTTTTTTTTTTTTGTGCAGATTACATGTGACTTTATTACAGTACATGTTTAATAAAGTTTGCTTTTGGTGAATAAAACGCAACAAAAAACAAGCAATAAACCACACTGGAAGATCTGACATTCTGCGCATTTCAAAACTCTGCAGTTCTTAATTTCTTTCAGAAAAAAGTGTGCATGAGATTTCTGAAATCTCATAACTTTTTGCTGGTTCTGTAAAACGCAGCTTCTTTGCAAAAGAAACCTCTGTATGTGAACCTATGGAAGATGCTGATCGTTCGTCAGATGAAAGGATCTTTTGACTTCGTTAAGAGATCGTCACCCTGTGCAAACAGAACCTTTACTGCTAAGAAGAATGGCAGCATATGTGCACAGAATGAGCTATTAGTGATCGTCATGTGCTCATCTAAAGCACGGTCGGTCAGCCTGTCTAAACAGGCTATTAACCCCTTCATGACATAAGACGTAAATGTATGTTATGTCATATCCCTTGCCTTTGATGTGGGCTCACAGGCCGAGCCCACATCTTTCCCAACAGATGATGGGGCTGATTTAATCAGCCATCATGTGCCTTTAACAGCCACGGGTGGATCGTTGCTCTACCCATGGTTGTCAACCTGTTAAATGCTACTGTCAATCTGACAGCTGCAGTCAACATTCTCTGGAAGGAGGATGTAATTCCACATGCCATGACTTGATCGCAGGGCGTCAATGGGTCTTCAGCAGACCTCCAGGCTTGTCTTGACGATTCTCCTGGGAAAGCCAGCCTGTAGATGATCATAGGAGATTGAGCTTTTTTTTTATACATGGCACAAGCTATCAGACGATTGCAGCTTCAAGTGCCCTAAGTGGACTGTTAACCCCTTTACAAATTTCCTGTACGTCATCGGTCGCCTTCCTCCCTTTGATGCTGGCCCCACACCTTTTCTAGAACATGACAGCTGATCTGATCAGCTGTCATGTGCCCCTAACAGCCATGGGTGCAATCATGATCCACCTGTTAACAAGTTAAATGCTGCTCTCCATTTATGACTGTTGCATTTAACATGATCGGCCAGAGGAGCGTTACGAACCATGCACATTGGCACCCTTGTTACATGATCGTGGGGTGCTGAAGGGTTGGCATGACAACCGGAAGTCTACAGGAGACCCCCGTGCTTGTCATTTTAAATTTTCTATGAGCGTTGTCCCTTGGCCGGCATCCATAGCTGATGATCATTTCTGCTACACGCACAGTAATGCTCAAAATAATAGCAGTCCAATATGACTAACCAGATTGATCACTGTTTTGGGTATAAATTACCATATTTTTTTCGGACTATAAGACGCACCGGACCATAAGGCGCACCCCAAATTTGGGGTGAAAATTGCAGAAAAAAAGATTTTTTTATAAGATGGGGTTCCGTCTTATTGTCCGAATTTACAGTATCTTAGCTGAGGGCTGGCGGTGGCAGCGCTCCATTACTGACTGGGCAGTGACAGCGCTCCATTACTGGCTGGGCAGTGACACACATGACCACAGGCTGGTAGTGACAGCGCTCCAGTACTGGCTGGGCACTGACACGCATGACTACAGGCTGGCAGTGACAGCGCTCCATTACTGGCTGGGCCGCTGTTTACCATCTCGACCGAAACTAGCATTGCGGCCTGCTGCCGAGCGCCTCACACGCAGCCTCCATGTTGGCCGCGCCGCCTGTGTGTATGCGCGGCTGCGGTGTGCGGCGTATAACCAGGCAGCAGCGAAATAAAAGCTCAGAGCAACAGTAACTGTGTATTGCATCAAGGCTCGGCCATTGCTCTCCACATGAGGGTGCAGAAGCCCCGCCATACCATACGCGTCCAGCACAACCGCTCACCGCACAGGCACATGACAGCTCACATCGTACTCACTTTTTCCACTGCCGCGGCCTGGTGACCCACCCCCGCATTGTGCCCCCCCACGCCACTGCATGAGAGGGGTCCCTTTCCCCGGTGAGGTGATGCAGCAGCCCGGTAAGCAGCAGAGCCGGGTGAATCCTGTAGTAATCGGTGGTGGAGGCCATCTTCCTGAGGCCGCGCGTGCGCAGCTGGAGCGCTCTGCTTCCCGGGGCTTCAGGAAAATGGCCACCGCGATCTCAATCTGCGCACGCGCGGCCTCCCGCTGCCATTTTCCTGAAGCCCCGGAAAACAGAGCGCTCCATCTGCACACGCGCGGCCTCAGGAAGATGGCCGCCACCACCGATAACTACAGGATTCACCCGGCTCTGCTGCTTACCGGGCTGCTGCATCACCTCACCGGTGAAAGGGACCCCGCTCACTGCGCCTCCTCATCCCCGCACCTCTGCCACCGCACCTCTGCCGCCACGGTAAGCCTGCATTGCGACTATTAGATGCACCCCCCATTTTCCCCCTTTTTTGGGGGGGAAAAAGTGCATCTTGTAGTCCGAAAAATACGGTATGTTACCACATGTCAAACAATTTACCAGTTGGTGCAGTAGATTCTAAAAAAAAACACCACTTCGCATTCATGATCTGCATGTTTTTGACTCTGTGTGTTAGAATAATTGAAAGTGGTTGTGTTCTCACTAATTGATCCCCACACTGCTATTATTTTGGTAAATCATTCTGTGAAGAAACAGGTGTGTATCAGGTGGCCCTTATTTAAGGGTGAAGCAAGGGCATGTTGTACATGCATGTCTCCTTGAAAGCCTGAGAAATATGGGTCGTTCAAGACATTGTTCAGAAGAACAGCGTACTTTGATTAGAAGCTTGATTGCAGAGGGTAAAACTTACAAAGAAGTGCAGGCAATGATAGGCTGTTCAGCTGAAATGATCTCCAGTGCTGTAACATAGCCAAACCATAGAGACGTGGAAAAACATGGAAGTCTACCATTCAAATGGATGGAAGAATAGCCAGAATGGCAAAGGCTCAGCCAATGATCAGCTCCAGGATGATCAAAGACGATCTCCAGTTACCAGTGAGTACTGACACTGTTAGAAGATGCCTGTGTGAAGCTAGTCTCTTAGCAACAAGTCCATGTGAAGACCCACTGTTAAAAAAATAAATCAATCAATAAATAAATAAAAAAACAAACAAAACGTACTGAAGTGGATACAGTTTGCCAAAGAACACATCCACTGACCTAAAGAGAAATGGAGAAACATTTTGTGGAGTGATGAAAGTAAAATTGTTCTTTTTCATTCCAAGTGCTGCAGACAGTTCGTCAGATGACCCCCAAACTCTGCATTCAAGCCACAAGGCTGAGATCTCATCTGCTGAGCTCTCCATCTGCGCATAGTAAACCATGTAAGTGCGGGGGCTCTGGGCTTTCACAAAATGTCGGCAGAGCCCCAACACCTCCGAACACCCGCTCATCTCGGCCTGCAGCAACACTCCACTTTTGCCTCCTCCAGCAGCAACCCTGGGACCCTGCTCCACTGCGGCCGGTAAATTTTTGGGGTAAAAAAAGTGCGTCTTATAATCCAAAAAATAGAGTATGCATGCATGCAGTTTTGACATACAAATCATCCATCAGCCTGCGATTTCAGGAGGTCGGCTATAAACTGCTTTCTCGATGGTATAAGGTCTCAACTCGCCTACACTCTATATTTTCAGATGCTGTTCCCATGTGTTGAAGATGTGGGGAGGAGGAGGGTAACGTATTACATGTTCTCTGGGGAAAAAGTACAACTAGTGATTTGTAAAATCACTGATCTTATCTCAGACCTTGACCCAGCTCTCGCACTTCTTCATCACAGCAACATTCTTTAAAAACATATAAAAATCCGATACTTAGAATCTCATAAGCTGAAAATAAAGATTAAACAACCACCACAAGACGGATTTTATCACCCCAGGTGTCATTAATCAGAATACTGGCGCCAACCTGATACTGTCTGTAGTTACTGTGCACAATCCTGCGGACAGGTTCCCTTTAAATGAAAAAGAACCTATAATGTTTGGTATCTTCAAACCCTTAAAGGGAACTTGTCACCCCGTGAACCAGGAAGGTTTTTTTGTCTCCGGCGAAAAAGCCGGAAGTGCCAGATCTGGCGCTTCTGGCTGTTTGCTAGAATGGAAGCCTATGGGAGCCGGAATGTGCCGGATCCCGAAAATGACAGATTCCGGAGCTGAATTCCGTTTTTTTTAAACTTGGCATGCTCCAAAATTATTTTTTTTTATCCAATTATCTGGATATGCTAGTCGGATCCGTCGCATCAGTTCTTCACAATCTGCACCGGATCCGTTTTTTCCAACATTCGCCGGATTGTGCCTGATGCAAAAACCTGATGTGTGAAAGTAGCGACTGAGACATGTCAGCACTTCTCCATTTCTCACCCACTCCTGGTTTTGGTTTATACGGTAAATACTGATGTGAAATACTGAGCGCGGCCTTAGACTGGAGCAGCGTAATATGCATCAAATTTATCAAACTTGTGTATGCTGATTGATATACCAGTGTAATTCCAAAGGGGCTGTCAACAGCTTTGCAGTTTTAAAAATCCTCTCCTTTCTCCAGAATGGACAGAAATGTCATTCTGTTGTGTACAGTTTACTGGCCACCCTGCTGTCTGAGTGGCCAGTTACCTAGGTGGCGCAGCTAGCGGGCTCCGTGCTGTAGCTGGAAAGCTTGCTGGATGTGGCCAGTCTCAGGCCCTCTTTATCAAATCGCATGCTGTAGAAGCAAAGCTCCTTCTAGTAGCCACCTGGGAGAGCACTGGGCCAGGGATGGGAGGCCTCTGAAGAAATAAGATTGAGACCATTCCCCCTTAAGACTGTCTAGTCTAAATTTACGCCATCTAATAGTCGGCTTACTGTGTGAAGGAAAAAAAAAAAGGGCCAAAATTGTGACGCATTTAGTGTCACGCTATAAACCGCACCTCAGCCCAGCAAGGCCACGCCCCTTTGTCAAAGGTTGTAAACATTTTCTAAAACACATTGTAAATATGATACCGTTTAGTAACCCCTTAACAACCGACGAGATTACTTTTAACGGCGGCAGTTAAGGGTACATAAATCCTTAACTGCCGCTTTTTAATGGCGCTGTGGAATGTGTATAGCGCCCCCCAGAGTCGGAATTTCTCTGGTGGCTTGGATACTGGGGGTAGCGGTGACCCCAGAGAACATGATTTGGGTCAGTTTTTACCGACCCCGCTTTTACGATCGCCGTTATTAACGATATAACGGTGACTGCAAAAAAGAAAAGTCTGATTCTCCATTGAATTTATCTCACCTCTGATGTGATCACACATCAGAGGAGAGAGAAATAGGGTCCCCCCGATACCTTCGGAGTCCCTGCATCCCCCTGTGATGTCCCCTGGGCCACCAGCGTCGTCTTCCAGGAGAAAATGGTGGGCGCAGTGCACCCGCCAAGATCTGCCTGCTGGCACCCGGCAACAATGGGACATTTTTCCTATTGGTTAATTTTGATCACTGTGATACAGTATCACAGTGATCAAAATTAAAAAAAAAAAGTAATTAACCCTTTAGGTAAAAATAATGAAATAAAAAATATATATTCCATTTTTCCATTAGGGTTTGGGTTGGGCTAAAGTGGGTTGGGCGTGAAGGTGTGGTTAGAATTTGGGGGGGTGGGTTCCACTGTTTAGGTACATCAGGGGGTCTCCAAACGCGTTCTAAGGCTATGTGCACACGTTAAGGATTTTTCATGTTTTTTTTTCCGGCCGTTTTCCGCAGAAAAAACGCTTAAAAAGTGCATACATAAGCATCCCATCATTTTAATGCATTCTGCAATTTTTGTGCACATGATGCGTTTTTTTCTGTGTAAAAAACGCAGCATGTTCATTACTTTTGGGGATTTTTCGCATTTTTGCCGCTATTTAATGCATTGGGAAGCTCCGGAAAAAAACGCGAAAAAATGCATGCGGATTTCCTGCAGGAAAAAGTCCGGTTTTGTTCAGGAAAATTCTGCAGAAAATCCTGACTTGCACATAGCCTAAAAGTCAACCGGTGCTCCCTCCCTTCTGAGCTCTGCCTTGTGCCGAAGCAATGGCTTTTCACCAGATATCTGGTATTGGTGTACTCAGGAGAAATTGTACAACAAATCTTGGGGTTCTTTTCCTTCTAATACCCTTGTGAAAAAAAAAATTGTAAAAAAGTGTGTCCCCCCCCTCCCCCCCCCCCCCAAAAAAAAACAAAACAAAAACATTAAATGTTCATTTTTTTTCCTTCCACATTGCTTTGGTTCTTGTGAAGCACCTGAAGGGTTAATAAACTTCTTGAATGTGGTTTTTCGCATCTTGAGAGGTGCAGTTTTTATAATGGTGTCACTTTTGGGTATTTAAAAAAAAAAAAATGGTTTTGTAAATTTTGTTGGAGAAAAGAGAAATCGCTGGTAAACTTTTAACCCTTATAATGTCCTAACAAGAAAATGTTTCTAAAATTGTGCTGATGTAAAGTAGACATGTGGGAAATTTCATTTAAGTATTTTGTGTGACATATTTCTCTGATTTAATGGCACAAAAAATCAAAGTTTGAAAAATTCTAAATTTTTGCCATATTGCGTTTTTCATAAATAAATGCAAGTCACATCGAATAAATGTTACCACTAAAATAGAGTACAATGTTACGAAAAAACACTCAGAATCACCGGGATCCACTGAAGCGTTCCTGAGTTATAACCTCATAAAGTGACAGTGGTCAGAATTGTAAAAATTGGCCTGGTCATTAAGTACCAAATTAGCTCTGCCGCTAAGGGGTTCAAGACAGTTTTTGTTTTTCACAAATGACACCAGAACTTTGGCACAGTTTAGCATTCTAACTGCTCCCCGATGAGGCGGTTCATCGGTCTGCGTGATCTGGAGCAGTGTTTTCCAACAATTGTAAATCAAGACTGCGCAAGTAACATGTATACGTAGAAGTTTGGGCACAGTATGAGTAGAGTGCCGGTAGCCTGCAGACAGGGTGTGCACACGGACCAGCAGGTGGGGAAAGTGCAGCGAGTAGTTTCAAATTCAATAAATTACTGGATAACTCTGTACTGAAACCTAGACGCTATTCACACATAATGGAAACGAGCAGGACGCCTCCCCGGCTAGCAGTCATGGCTCCTAATCCTTGCTAATGTGGTTGGTGCAGTCAGATTTCGCAGGTGAGATCCCGAGCAGCACAATAGATTCTTGCTCAGTGATGATGGATCTACCCTACCCCCGATCACCCATGTGTGGTGTATTTTATTGACGGCGTCCTCTTTACAGATGATCCCCGTTCCATCTCGGATTCCTCTAGAGAACGTTGTAGGGAGCAGTCACTATCGATTTTTGACAATCCAGTTCTCTTCTGAAATCTGTAGCGGCTTGGCTTTTTTATTGTGGGTTCTGTACAAGCTCCTGTTTGTGTGGGCTGGGCGTTATGTGACTACTGGGTGTGTTGCCACATTACATCTCGCACTTACTAGCAGGTCTCCACCACAATACACTGAGACCTTACTCCAGTGCCGGTGGTCTTCTAGCCGCAACCAAGAGAGCAAATGGTAATCCAAAGGAGCTGCGCAGTTCGGGTACACGGACATGTTGAGAAGAGGTTCTCGTTCTAGCGGGTGGAGATAGTGGTCCTGACCGGGGATGTGGATTTGGTCAGTCATCCATGTAGTAGGGGCTATGTCCGCTGATATTGTATCCTTCCTGAGGACAGAAGCACAAATCCTCATTTACCAGACATAGACTTGTCTGCATGAACACCAGAGCCTCAAAACTGCTCCGATTTGGTCACTAAACCTCATTTATAAAACTTTTTTAAAAGTACCGTAAATCCGCACAGCACACGGACTGTTCGCTACCGCCATACTTGAGCTTTGTGTTTTTCACAGATCCACAGACTTGTATTGGCCCTTTCCATCTGCAATACAGGAAAAAAATGGACATGTCTCCATGAGTTTTGCATAGACACATGCTACTGGAAAAAATCATGAATATGTGAATAAGACCATAGATTATAATGTATTGTGTTATACGTGGGGAAAAAAATTAGACACAACATGACGTCTGAATGAGACCTATAAAGGTATTTCAGGAAATTTGTTACTCGTTTTCACAAAAAAAAGATGCTGAAATTATGTAGGTTTTATTATTGGTATTTATTTTTTTTTAGACCCCATGAGGCTGCTGTATTTACTTTGGAAATCCTTGTCTGAATAACTGTGTAATCCTAATATTAACATGGGCATTTTATGTATGAAGCTAAAGCTGGGCTCATACACTATACATTTTAAAATTAGATAAGGAAACCATCATTACAAAAAATCCATGTCAGCATAGCCGTGTAATACTTTTACGTACACCAGTCTCATCAAGTCTGAGATCTATGTAATTAGTATGTATGCCGTTTGAAAGCCGAACCCATTTCCGAGGTTATCCCGGGACAATCTATTTCATGATGATGTCTCGTGGAGTTTGGATTGCTGTCATACAATAAAAATGTATCTTTTTCATTGATACACGAAGGATTATTGACTAACGGAATAGGAGCCTACCTCAGCAGCCAGAAGTGCCGTGTTGCAGTATTCACCTTCATGTGACCTTTTTTTGCGGGCTGACTGGTCTGTGAAAAATTGCAGCGAGACATACCCAATATTGATCCGGGTGTGGCTCCATAAGAAATCGGAACGCACTTGGTTGCCTACATGTACTGTTAATTTTTCACTTCTGTATTTTTTTCGAATCGGTGCAGAAATCTTACAGCAGTGACTGGTGAAACTCGGTCCGTTCTCGTACGTCAAAAAAATGAGGTGTGAATGAGGCCTGAGATTTTGACCCTTTTTCATCATTTGCGATTTATTTCTAACTTTGTTTGCACAAAAAAATCACTGCAAAAAAGCCACATGTCAACATATTGTACTCTCCAAGATGGTTGGGCAAGTCAGTATTTTAATATCATTGCACAAAACCTCTACAGCCCATAAATCCAGAAACTTTTTGTGTAATCCCAATCTAGCTGTCTTGGGCTTCAGGTTTGTCTGCAAAAAAAATCTACTACTCTATTCTGAAAAAGAAATTATGTATACAACGTATTGTCCCTGCAGATAAATATGGAGAGGGCCAAGAAGAGACAATTCCCTGCCAGGGTTCTTCAGACTTGTAGTAGATCACATAAAGGCCTGATTCATCATTGCTTTTTGTAGAGGCTTTTTTTTGTGTTCCCCTTTCAGGAGAAATTATTTTTATAGAACTTTTAGTTTTACGATGAGGGTAGGAAGGAGAAGCCTTTAAAAGCACTTCCTATGCGGTGTATACAGCGATTGATTGCCATCTCTGCCTTCCCAACAATCCTCTGCCTTGTGTATGGCTGTGATAGCCGGGTCCCCGCTCCTGCTGCTGTACAATCTCTTGCAAGCAGCTTACTTTGCAGTGATGTTTTAAATTGTCAGTGCAGAGTAAAGGCTGGACCGCCTGGTGGTTTAAAGATTGAAGCTGTATGGAAGCAGTTAAAAAACAAACAAACTTCCATCTGTGAGCTCATTGGAATTGCCTAGATTTCTGAATTGAATACTTTAGAAATGTGATGCGATTTCAATCAAAAATATAGAGAAAAGCCATTTAATTATACTGCTCATATCTTTTGAGTATATTGCGTAAACGTCCAAAATGAATGGAGAAAAATAAGTGAACCTCTGTGTAAATGACATCACCAACACGAGCTAATGGGTAAAAGGTGTTTGGTCAACCCTGCACTTGGTTTCACCCACAGAACTGAAACGTCGCCCTCTTGTGGTAGCGAATGGCTGCATGCTTTTGCCTCATGATCATGCGTCAATAGTACAGCCGATCACGCGTCTGTTTTCACCTTTACAATTAAAGAGATTAGGTTGTTAGTGTGGGTTTCATAGTTGCTTTGCACATTAAATAAAGTCACTTAGAGCCTGGTTAATGATGAACCTTTGTTAGTGTGAATCGTGCCTCAGCAGGCGCCTTTCAGAGGACCTCATAAGATATTAGAGACCTTGTTAAATTCTTTGGTGTACATCTATTACCAGCTCAAAAATGGAGAAACTTAAGTGCTGCTACTCTCCGTATGAGAGCATCCTGGTAAGATGACTCCAGGGCGGAGCACAATGTGCAATTATCAAATGCGAGAGGAACCCACAGTTAACAGATACCAAGTGAAGACTCTACGAACTGCAAGAACCCGTGAGACCACATCAATGTCTTATAATGCTTCTAGGAAAATGTTCTGTGGACAGATGATGGCAAAATGGAAATTTACTAGCCCAAATGCACCACACTAGAGGAGAAAGTCCCCACAAAACACAGAAACCTCATCCTAAACGTGAAGTGTGGTGGAGGGAGCAGCATGGAATGTGTCCTATTTACTGCCCCAGGGCCTGAATGCCTTGTGATCATTGATGGAATTATGAATTGTAAAGATTCAAGACTTTTACAGGACACTGTAAGGGCAACAGTTTATTACCTCAGAGGGGTTTTCCACCACTAGGATGTTGATGACCGAACCATAGGATAGGTCATCAAGACAAGAATGTTGAGGGTCCCACATTCGACACCCCCTTCGATCAGCAGTTAGTACCTCTGTCAGAGACCAGATGTAAACTGTGTGAGGAACAGAACAAGCCTTCTCCATTATACGGTTTATTGGCTGCTGGTGGGAGCTGTAGATCAGCTCCTATAGTTTAAGTTGAAGAGATGGTGGATGAGGCAACAAGACTTATGACCCAAAGGACACAAGTCAGTCAACTAAAGAATGTTTGGTTTAAGAAGATTTCTGTTTGGAATGGTTAAGTCCGACCTTTAGCCCTTTTAATATGCTGTGGCTTGACCTTAAAGGGAACCTGTCACCACTTTTATGCTCTATCAGCTAAAAATATTTAATTGCTTGTCAGGAATGCATTCCACATCTACATTTGAAACCCCCCGACACCCCATGCATCACGTGCGCCGTACTGCTTTTCCCGCCTTTGGGCAAAGCATACTGCGCACGCGCGAGGTCACATTGCAACGCACACGTGCAAAGTCTGTATGCACTCTGCGAGATTCACAGCGAAGAATGCGTACAGCAAGCCGAGGAGGGGTGGAGTGAGGGAACAGAGGCAACGCACATCGGACAGGACTGAACAGATTAACATACTGCGCGGGACAAATTAAAAAGTTTTTTATGGGTGATGCATGGGGTGTCGGGGGGGGGGGGGGGGTTCAAATGTAGATGTGGAATGCATACCTGACAAGCAATTAAATTATATTTTTAGCTGATAGAGCAAAAAAGTGGTGACCGTTCCCTATGCATCCAAAGCTTCACAGAAAATTTGTCAGCATTTGTTTTTTGCATACGTATAAAGTGATCTGACTGAGGCAGTGCAAGTGTTAATTGGAGGGGAAGATCTACAGGTTATTATATTAAAGTAAGTAAACCCTTGTTCTGTGCGCTTGAGACGTTTACTCAATGTGCTCAAGAAAAGCCATGAACCGTATAACCACGTGTGTTGTAGTTTAGATTGTGTTTGTCGGATGGTGCATGGTGTGAGCATAACACACATCAATAGTGTCATGATTTTACTTGTTGGTGTAAATGCCATATTTATTAACCACTTAGTGGTTTTTGATATCTGACCAGTGTCACTGTGGTAATAACTCTGGAACGCTTCACCAAATCTCAGTGATTCTGAAGATGTCTTTTCGTGGCACATTATACTTTATTATGAAGGAAAATTTACGTCAATATGTTGTGTTCATTTATTTAAAAAAAAAAAAAAAAATTGACATAAAAAATTAGCAATTTTCAAACTTTGACTATCCGTTTAAGGCTGGCGTCACATTTAATGTATGAAAAATCGGCCCGAATCTCTCAGCCGAGAGTCACACAAGTGTTCTCCATATGGTCTTCTGTGTGTAATGCGATGACCTATGTATCTGTTTGACATGCGTATGGCTTATTGAATTGAATTTAATGGCTCAATGGGTTGAAATGAGGAAAATGCTTGTGTATTTCTGTGTGGCGTTCGATTTTATTTTATTTTTTTCTCGCACCAATAGACTTCCATATCTCGGACGATATACATGTAAAATAACAGCATGCTGCTATTTCACTCGCACGCTGAATACGCCTGAGGAGAAAAATGCTGATGGGAGCTGCCCCATAGATTAACACTGGTCCGAGTGCTACGCGATGGCTTCTCGCCCGTATTCTACGGTAGTGTGACCCCGGCCTACTCCAGATAGTCATACCACAGCAAAACGTTAATAACATTTCCCTCATCGCTGTTTTACAGCAGCACCATTTGTAGAATGTTGATTTTGTTAACATTTTAGGAGGTTTAAAAAAAGAGCAGAAATTTTTCTTTATTTTTCAAGGAAATGTACAAAATTTACCGTACTTGTTTAGGGACCTATCTAGGTTTGAAGTGCCTTTAGTCCTATATATTGGAAAACACCCCAAAGTGATACCATTTTAAAGACAGCACCCCTCAACATATTAAAAACCGCTGTCAGGTAGTGTATTAACCCTTCAGGTGATTTTCAGGAATTAATGGAAAGTGACATGACAGAAATGAAAAATTGTATTTTGGCGGTCATTAAGGGGTTAAAATGTGGCATCTCCGTTCCATACTGCCTCCTTTCATGAATTCAGCTTGCCACTATTTACAAGCGTGCTCTGGTAAGTGTGTACTATTGTTTCTAACTTGACCACTTACTAATACGACTGTTTAAGCTACTTTGACACACCAGTTTTTTGCCAACAGGCACAATCCGGTGAATTTTTTTTTTTTAAACGGATCCGGCAAAAATTATTAAAAAACTGATACGATGGATCGTGGTTTTTTTGCTGAATCCACTTTTTTTTTTCTTTTGTAAACCCGGGGATAGAGTTTGGACTTCCTGTTCCGGGGAAGAGAGAAAGAGAACCGGATTTCATCATTTCACCTCATGTTTTATAAGTTTTTCGCAGGCTAGATAAAATGTTCTTATGTACGTTTTCTCTGGCCGCCGGAGAAAGGATTTTCAACGGATCCAGCAAAAAACGGATGAAATGTGAAGCCATCCATCGCTAATACAAGTCTATGAGGAAAAAAAAACCGTATCAGTTTTTTTTTTCAAAATTCGCCATATTGTGCCGGACGGCAAAAAACTGATGAGTGAGAAAGTAGCCTTATTCTGCGGAGGAAGATGTAAAAATAAACTTGTAATCCATGTTTGAGGAGATGGTAATGATCAAAAGGTAAAACGTGCATGTTTTGTGCAATGGTCCAGCCATCTTTTATACAAAATGGATTCCATATAAATCTGCGTGATCCAGGCTCCCACCACTATTAGTGTATGCACAGATACGATGAGCAATAGTAAGGGGGTAGCTGAAGGCATCATGCTGCGCTCCGGTCTCCCTCAGTGTTTCTCTGTAGCTCTGGTTCCATTGTTCGCCTGAGCATTCTGGGACCTCTGGTTCATGTCTGGTGTAACCTGTTGCACAAGCTATGGCTAGCATTTTCAAAATGAATACGTTTATTATGTTTTGCACAAATGAAACTTCTATGGAATCTCAAAAATGGAGTTCAGGCTTGTGCTGCTAAATTCTTTCCACTTTTCATTTGTTTGTTTTTTTGTAAACATTCCTTTCCTTTGAAGATAAGAACTTTTTTTCATATTTTAAAGATGAGATCAGTCTACCATACATAATTTATCTGAGCACTTTAACCCCTTTCAGACAAAGCCTGTTTTCGGCTACGTGCACACTTTGCGGAAAGCCCTGCTGATTTTTTTCCGGGCTGATTTTTGGTAAATCCGCAGGTAAACCGCACTGCGGAATTACCGCGTTTTGTGTGCGGATTCCACCTGCGGTTTTACACCTGCGGATTCCTATTATGGAGCAGGTGTAAACTGCTGCGGAATCCGCACAAAGAATTGACATGCTGCAGAATAAACAACGCTACATTTCCGCTAATTTTTTTTTCCACAGCATGTGCACTGCGGATTTTGTTTTCCATAGGTTTACAAGGTACTGTAAGCTCAGGGAAAACAGCTGCGGATCCGCAGCGTCAAAACCACTGCGGATCCGCAACGTGTGCACATACCCTTCACCTTAATGACCAGGACAATTTTTACAATTCTAACCACTGCCACTTTGAGGTAATAACTCTGGAACGCTTCAACGGATCCTGCTGATTCTGAGGATGTTTTCTCGTGAGATATTGTACTTCATGGTAGTGGTCAAATTTCTTTGATATGACTTGCGTTTATTTGTGAATAATACGGAAATTTGGCAAAAATTAGCAATTTTCAAACTTTAAATTTTTATGCCCTTAAATCGGAGAGTCGTATCGCACAAAATAGTTCATAAATAACATTTCCCACATGTCTACTTTACATCCCCACAATTTTGGAACATTATTTTTATTTTTTTTTTGTTAGGAAGTTATAAGGGTTAAAAGTTGACCAGCAATTTCTCATTTTTACAACCGGGACCACCTCACACTTGAAGTGACTTTGAGGCGCCTATATGACAGAAAATGCCCCAAAATGACACCATTCTAAAACCTGCACCCCTCAAGGTGCTCAAAACCACATTTAAAAAGTTTATTAACCCTTCAGGTGCTTCACAGGAATTTTTGGAATGTGGAAGGAAAAAAATAATTAACTTTTCTTTCACAAAAAATTTCCTTTAGGCTGGAGTCACACTGCCGTATTTCTCGTGCGATAATCACATCGCACTGCAGGGACTGGCCGGCACCTCTCCTGACCTGGCCAGCACCTCTCCTGACCCCAGCATGATGATTACTATGCAGCTGTCAAGCTCAGATCAGGAGAGCCAGCAGCCAGTACAAGTTTTACGATGCGATTCTCGCAGGAGAAATACGGCAGTGACTCCAGCCTTGGACAATTTTTTTTTTTTTCTTTCTTTCACAAGGGTAACAGGAGAAAATGGACCATACATTTTGTTGTTTAATTTCTCCTGAGCATGCCAATACCCCATATGTGGGGGAAATCTACTGTTTGGGCACAGGGCTCGAAGGTAAGGAGCGCCATTTGACTTGTTGAATGTAAAATATGCTGGAATAATTAGCGGTTGCAATGTCGTGTTTGGAGAGCCCCTGATGTGCCTAAACAGTGGAAACCCCCAACAAGTAACACCATTTTGGAAACTAGACCCCTATGGGACCTTATGTAGATGTGTATTGAGCACCTTGAACCCACAGGTGCTTCACAATAGTTAAAGGGAACCTGTCACCCCCAAAATCGATGGTGAGGTAAAAGAGGAGAAAAAGAGGTTGTATTATACTCACCCAGGGGCGGTCCCGCTGCGGTCCGGTCGGATGGGTGTCTCAGGTCTGCTCTAGCGCCTCCTATCTTCATAGGATGACGTCCTCTTCTTGTCTTCACACTGCGGCTCCGGCATACTTTGTCTGCCCTGTTGAGGGCAGAGCAAAGTACTGCAGTGCGCAGGTGCTGGGCCTCTCTGACCTTTCCGGCGCCTGCGCACTGCAGTACTTTGCTCTGCCCTCAACAGGGCAGACAAAGTATGCCTGCGCCGGAGCCGCGGTGTGAAGACCAGAAGAGGAGGTCATGGAATGAAGATGGGAGGCCCCGGACCTGAGATGCCCATCCGAGCAGGACCACCCCTGGGTGAGTATAATCTAACGTCTTTTTCTCCTCTTTCAGGTAACATCAGCGGCTTATTTACAGCATTACAGAATGCTGTAGATAAGCCCCTGATGACGGTGAGCTTACCTCACCATCGATTTGGGGGGGTGACAGGTTCCCTTTAAAAACGTAGAGCTGTGGAAATTTAAAAAAAAAAAAAAAAAAATTTCCAAATCTTTTAAGCTTTTTAAGCTCTAAATCTTGCATTTTCATAAGGTTAAAAGGAGAAATTGCTCCATTCAATTTGTTGTTCAATTTCTCTTGCGTACACAGATGTGGGGGACTACTACTGTTTGGGCGCACAGCAGGGCTCGGAAGGGAAGGAGCTCCATTTGACTTTTTGAATACAAAATTTGATGTGCCTAAACAGTGCAAGCCCCCAACAAGTGGAACTTATCTAGATGTGTATTGAGCACCTTGAACCCCCAGGTGCTTCACAGAATTTTATAACGTTAAGCCGTGAACATAAAAAAAAAAAATCACATTTTTTTACACACATCTTTTTAGCTACAAATTTTGTATTTTTTTCACAAGGGCAAAAGGAGAAAATGGACCCCAAAGTTTGTTGTGCAATTTCTCCTCAGTTCACAGATACCCCATATGTTGTCGACAACCACTTTTGAGGCACAGTGCAAGGCTCAGAGGGGAAGTAGCGCCATATTACAGTGCAGATTTTGCTCCACTTGTTTGAGGGTGCCATGTTACATTGGCAGAGCCTCTGAGGTGCCAGAACAGCAGATCCCCCATAAGTGACCCCATTTTATCAATTAAGCATCTCCATGAATTCATCTATGGTTGCAGTGATCATATTGACACCACAGGTTTCACAATCTTTTAATTTTTTTTCTTCTCTGCCAAATGGTATAATTTACATTTTTACCACCAAGATTGTGTGTTAGTCCCAATTTTTACATTTTCATATTGGGAAATGAGTAAAAATGATACCAGAATGTGTCCCACAATTTCTGCTGAATGTAGAAATACCCCATATGTGGCTGTACAGTACTACTTAGCCATACGGAGTGACTCGGAAGGGATGGAGCGCTATTTGCCTCCTGGAATGCAGATTTTCCTAGACTAGTTTGTGGATTTCATATAAAGAGCCCCTAAATGCTAGAAAAGCAGAATCCCCCTCAAGTGCCCCCATTTTGGAAATTATTACTCTTAGGGAATTTACAGTTATATGAAAAAGTTTGGGCACCCCTATTAATCTTAAGCTTAATGTTTTATAAAAATTGTTGTTGTTTTTTTTGCAACAGCTATTTCAGTTTCATATATCTAATAACTGTTGGACACAGTAATGTTTCTGCCTGGAAATGAGGTTTATTGTACTAACAGAAAATGTGCAATCTGCATTCAAACAAAATGACAGGTGCGTAAGTATGGGCACCCTTATCATTTTCTTGTTTTACATACCTACTTTTTACTGACTTACTAAAGCACTTTTTTTGGTTTTGTAACCTCATTGAGCTTTGAACTTCATAGTCAGGCGTATGCAATCATGAGAAAAGCTACTTAAAGTGGCCACTTGCAAGTTGTTCTCCTGTTTGAATCTCCTCTGAAGACTGGCATCATGGGCTCCTCAAAACAACTGTCAAATGATCTGAAAACAAAGATTATTCAACATAGTTGTTCAGGGGAAGGATACAAAAAGCTGTCTCAGAGGTTTAACCTGTCAATTTCCACTGTGAGGAACATAACAAGAACTGTACCTGTGTTCTTCCATTTCCTTACTAAGGCCAGAAGTGGCAGGCCAAGAAAAACATCAGAAAGGCAGAGAAGAAGAATGGTGAGATCAGTCAAGGACAATCCTCAGACCATCCCCAGAGAGCTGCAGCATCAACTTGCTGCAGATGGTGTCACTGTGCATCGGTCAACTATACAACGCACTGTGTTTTTTTGCCACCATGCATAACGCCTTTTTGTATGACCAAACAACTCAATCTTGGTTTCATCAGTCCACAGGACCTTCTTCCAAAAAGAAATTGGCTTCTCCAAATGTGCTTTTGCATACCTCAGCCGACTCTGTTTGTGGCGTGCTTGCAGAAACGGCTTCTTTCGCATCATTCTCCCATACAGCTTCTCCTTGTGCAAAGTGCGTTGTATAGTTGACCGATGCACAGTGACACCATCTGCAGCAAGTTGATGCTGCAGCTCTCTGGAGGTGGCCTGAGGATTGTCCTTGACTGATCTCACCATTCTTCTCTGCCTTTCTGATGTTTTTCTTGACCTGCCACTTCTGGCCTTAACAAGAACTGTACCTGTGTTCTTCCATTCCCTTACTATGTTCCTCACAGTGGAAATTGACAGGTTAAATCTCTGAGACAGCTTTTTGTATCCTTCCCCTGAACAACTATGTTGAATAATCTTTGTTTTCAGATCATTTGACAGTTGTTTTGAGGAGCCCATGATGCCACTCTTCAGAGGAGATTCAAACAGGAGAACAACTTGCAAGTGGCTACTTTAACCCCTTCACCCCCGGAGCTTTTTCCCTTTTCGTTTTTCGCTCCCCTCCTTCCCAGAGCCATAACTTTTTTTATTTTTCCGTCAATTTGGCCATGTGAGGGCTTATTTGTTGCGGGACGAGTTGTACTTTTGAACGACATCATTGGTTTTAGCATGTCGTGTACTAGAAAACGGGAAAAAAATTCCAAGTGCAGTGAAATTGCAAAAAAAGTGCAATCCCACACTTGTTTTTTGCTTGCCTATTTTGCTAGGTTCACTAAATGCTAAAACTGACCTGCCATTATGATTCTCCAGGTCACTACGAGTTCATAGACACCTAACATGACTAGGTTATTTTTCACCTAAGTGGTGAAAAAAAATTCCAAACTTTGCAAAAAACAAAACAAAATTGCGCTATTTTCCGATACTCGTAGCGTCTTCATTTTTCGTGATCTGGGGTCAGGTGAGGGCTTATTTTTTGCGTGCCGAGCTGGCGTTTTTAATGATAGCATTTTGGTGCAGATATGTTCTTTTGATCGCCCGTTATTGCATTTTAATGCAATGTCGTGGCGACCAAAAAAACGTAAATCTGGCGTTTCGAATTTTTTTCTCATTACGCCATTTAGCGATCAGGTTAATGTTTTTTTTTTATTGATAGATCGGGCGATTCTGAACGCGGCGATACCAAATATGTGTAGGTTGGGGGTTTTTTTTATTGATTTATTTTGATTGGGGCGAAAGGGGGGTGATTTAAACTTTTATATTTTTTTTATTTTTTTCACATTTTTAAAAACTTTTTTTTTTTTTCTTTTGCCATGCTTCTATAGCCTCCATGGGAGGCTAGAAGCAGGCACAGCCCGATCGGCTCTGCTATGCAGCAGTGATCATAAGATCGCTGCTACACAGCAGATTTGCAGGTGTGCTGTGAGCGCCGACCACAGGGGGGCGCTCACAGCCACCGGCAATCAGTAACCATAGAGGTCTCAAGGACCTCTATGGTTACAATGGAGGAGCATCGCCGACCACCGATCATGTGACGGGGGTCGGCGATGCGCTCATATCCGGCCGCACGGCTGGATGCGGTAGTTAAATGCCGCTGTCTGCGTTTGACAGCGGCATTTAACTAGTTAATAGGCGCGCGCAGATCGCGATTCTGCTCGCGCCTATTGCGGGCACATGTCAGCTGTACAAAACAGCTGACATGTCCCGGCTTTGATGTGCGCTCACCGCCGGAGCGCACATCAAAGCGGGGGTCCCGACATGTGACGTACTATACCGTCACATGTCGGGAAGGGGTTAAGTAGCTTTTCTCATGATTGCATACACCTGGCTGTGAAGTTCAAAGCTCAATGAGGTTACAAAACCAAAAAAAGTGCTTTAGTAAGTCAGTAAAAAGTAGGTAGGAGTATTTAAAACAAGAAAATGATAAGGGTGCCCATACTTATGCACCTGTCAAATTTTGTTTGAATGCAGATTGCACATTTTCTGTTAGTACAATAAACCTCATTTCAAGGCAGAAACATTACTGTGTCCAACAGTTATTAGATATATGAAACTGAAATGGCTGTTGCAAAAAAATTTTTTTTATAAAACATTAAGCTTAAGATTAATAGGGGTGCCCAAACTTTTTCATATAACTGTATCTACAGATGTAGTGACGATTTTGACTCCATGGGTGTTTTCCAGAAACAGGCAGCAGCGGATGTTGCTGAGTGAAAATTGCAAACTGCTGCTGTTGTGACCAGTAGGGTTGAGCGACCTTAACTTTTATAGGGTCGGGTTTCACGAAACCCGACTTTCTCAAAAGTCGGGTCGCGTGAAATCGGCCGATCCTATAAAAAAGTCGGGGTCGGGGTCGACCGAAACCCGAAACCCAATGCACTGCAATGGGATACTATGGTTCCCAGGGTCTGAAGGAGAGGAAACTCTCCTTCAGGCCCTGGGATCCATATTTAAGTGTAAAATAAAGAATTAAAATAAAAAATATTGATATACTCACCTGTCCGGCGGCCCCTGCAACTTACCGAGGGAACCGGCGGCCTGCTTTGGTTAAAATGAGCGCGTCCAGGGCCTTCCGTGACGTCACGGCTTTGTGATTGGTCGCGACGGCCCATGTGACCGCCACGCGACCAATCACAAGCCGCGGACGTCATTCTCGGGTCCTAAATTCCTAGAATTCTAGGAATTTAGGACCTGAGAATGACGTCCGCGGCTTGTGATTGGTCGCGTGGCGGTCACATGGGCCGTCGCGACCAATCACAAAGCCGTGACGTCATCTTAAGGTCCTTCACGCGCTGATTCTTAGGAAGGAAGGCTGCCGGAAAGAAGCAGGTCGCGTCCGAGGGTGAGTATATTCCTATTAGGTATATACTCACCCTCGGCTTCTTTCCGGCAGCCTTCCTTCCTAAGAATCAGCGCGTGAAGGACCTTAAGATGACGTCACGGCTGGGTCATTCCATGTCAAGTGAACCAATGATTTTTACCACTATATTTTTAATTCTTT
The DNA here is from genome assembly GCF_051348905.1 of Ranitomeya variabilis. Taxonomy (NCBI): domain Eukaryota; kingdom Metazoa; phylum Chordata; class Amphibia; order Anura; family Dendrobatidae; genus Ranitomeya; species Ranitomeya variabilis. The sequence continues at coordinate 217,890,496 of NC_135236.1, read as the reverse complement.
TGAGATTTTGATATTTGGTAATAGTGTGTCAGAGAATGCAAAATGTGAAGAAGAAAAAATTCTAGATATTTTTTTTTTTTTTAATTGATTTTCAAAGTTCGGAAAAAGTGCGAATTTCAGTGTTGCCTGCCTTTACATTTCTCCCCATAACTCAGGCTAGAAAAGAGATAGAGAAACAAAATAAACACCATTCTACTCAGAACTGTACAGGCTTTCACCAGATATGTCACAAGAGTATCTTTGATAATATTTTACCTATGCGAACGCAAGCGCAAAACTTTAAAACGCATTTCCAAAAAAAACGTTTAATTTAAAAATTTCAAAAGCTGCACATGTGCCTGCTATGCTCCTAGCCACATCTATACCAAAATACAAGCTGGGATCGTGATGGGATCATATTTTAAAAAATAAAACTATTACAGTGTCAGTTCAAAAATCTTGATTTCAGATCTGTTCAGCCTGTGGTGTAGAAGTGTGGGGTCTAGATTTAGTGTTGGGGCTGAGGATGACCAGGGGTAGACGGTGACTGCAGAGCAGATGACCGGCCGGCAGCTCGGGCCTCCAGAGGCCGTATTCACACCAAATCTTATCACCCAGGCAACTCCTCAAATGGAGGGAGAAAAATACTCTTAACATCCAGTTCATGTATTGTACAAACCAGGACTACGAAGAGGAGGAGGAGGAGAGTTTGTTATAACATCAGTTACAGGAAGCAGAACCCATCACAGGGACTCAGCAATACCGGACTGTCATCCCATGTAGTGGAAATAAAGACAGTGACGTCCATGAAGTGGTAGAAGGCGGCACAAGATCGGCAATGGATGACACAACTGGTGATGTGACCTGTGAATATGATCGGTGCTGGCGGCTACTGGACTCTCCAAAGATTGTGAAAATGAAGACGTAGAAGTGACTTTTCTGTACTTTCTGGCCCAGCGCCGTCCTTTGTGTATCCAAGAAAACCAGACATTGTAAAAGTGAACAAAAATCAGATATAACTCAGGTGGAGCCGAGCACCATGACAGCCGCACATACTCTGACACAAAAGGAGACGGCCATTGCTAGTGAGCGCTTATGGGCAAGATGACATTTCACACTAGAAGGGACACATTGATGATAGAAGGCCAGTGTAAAAACCTACTATTAATTGTTTGATTAGTTCATATTTTATAGTACGAGGATTTAACTACTGGACTATTCTTCTTAAACACTTCAGAAATTACATGTTTAGTGATATAGTAGAAAAAAATTGTTCCATGTATAAATAGGTGGTAGAAATATTGGTTCTTTTAATCTTGTTTTTAACATATAATTAGGATCAGACTGTATTTAGAAAATCACACTTGAGGATGTGATCACCTTTTATCTTTTGGCTTGTTCAATGAATTCAGGTTGAAAATGCTGAGCAGGTTGTTATGATGATTAAGATTTATTTATTCTGGCACTTCGGGATTTGTTTTTTGCGTTTCTTTATTGTTACATATAAATGTTGAATGCAATAAGTTGTAATTTGAAAGGAAAAAAGGAAGAAACTCACACAAACATAAAATCAGATGATTCAAGGCTTAACAAAAAATACAAATGTGATAGATCCCAAGTTGAATCCCTGTACAAATATAAACAAGGACACAAGTAACACACATGCATGTTTTCACAATTTTAAAACATACGTTTTTTCCAGAATTGCGCATCAAAATTTTTAATGTGATTTCTCCAAAAAAAAAATATAAAGAAACATAGTCTTGTGACATATCAAATGAAAGCCGGTACCGTTCTGAGAAAAATGATGCCTCTCCCACCTCTATATCTTAATTCTAGCCCGAGATATGATAAAAAATGTAAAGCCATACAAGGCCAAAATCCGCACTTTTTCAAAACTTTAAAAATCTGTAAAAAATTAACTGATGAAGAAAAAAATTCTGAACTTTTAATTTGTAATTAACTAAAGTTGTACTTCAGAAAAACAAAAAATAAAAAAAATCTAAAGACGTAAGGTAAAAAAAATTCATATTTGGATCACTTGATATGGAATGACCCGGCTTGTGATTGGTCGCGACGGCCCATGTGACCGCCACGCGACCAATCACAAGCCGCGGACGTCACCGCAGGCCATTCACGCGCTGATTCTTAGGAAGGAAGGCTGCTGGTTAGTACCAGGGCGCGTCAGAGGGTGAGTATATCAATATTTTTTATTTTGATTCTTTATTTTACACTTAAATATGGATTCCGATACCGATTCCCGATATCGCAAACATATAGGAACTCGGTATCGGAATTCCGATCCCAGATTCAGAAGATCGCCGACCTCATGGCCGACCCCACACAGGGGTTGGGTCGGGTTTCATGAAACCCGACTTTGCCAAAAGTCGGCGACTTCTGAAAATGGCCGACCCGTTTCGCTCAACCCTAGTGACCAGTACATTCTGCCCAGCTCATGCTTCTGGAGACACGCACATGTAAATTAGGCTGGCTCCCATCACTACAGAAATGCCAAGCATGTGGGCCCTAAATGTTTAGGCACACTGGAGCTCAGAAAGGAGGGGGGCATTTGGATTTGGGAGCAGAGAATTGGCTGAATTTCTTTTGGCGGTTGAGGAGCCATTTCGCTTTTCCAGAGCCTTTGTGCTACCAGTAACATGGAAGCCCCCTATATTTCCATTAACAGATGACAGATCTGATTGGAGACTTGATTGTTTTAGTGGGTTGAGTGGAAGCTTTTATTGGGAACATTTTACATAACTTTTCGGATCAGTTATCTGGCACTACGCTGTCCACTTACTTTGGGGTTTCCATCTAAATCTGAGTGACGTGATTCAGATGAAACACCCGAGGGATCCATTCACTATAGTGAGGCAGCAGAGTTACTCTGGACTCCATCTGGCCTGTGTTCCACGATTTCCTTCTTTTCAGAAGTGCACAAAACTATGGCCGACGTCACTTTTATGCGATCCTAAAAAGACGGACATCCCCGGATCACAAGTGCTATGGCATCAGCAGTGCCTCCATCTGCCCCACTGTAGGGAATTTTCCACCGGGGTTCTGTCTGAATCATGTATTTCAGAGACTTAAGGTACCTTCACACGAAACGACTTTACAACGAGAACGACAACGATCCGTGACGTTGCAGCGTCCTGGATAGCGATATCGTTCTGTTTGACACGCAGCAGCGATCTGGATCCTGCTGTGATATCGCTGGTCGTTGATTAAAGTTCAGAACTTTATTTGGTCGTCAGATCGGCGTGTATCGTCGTGTTTGACAGCAAAAGCAACGATGCCAGCAATGTTAAACATGGAGCTAACGACCTGTGAGAACGATAAGTGCGTCACCGCTACGTCACAGGATCGCTCCTGCGTCGTTCTGGAGCTGCTGTGTTTGACATCTCTACATCGATGTAAACAGCGACGCTGCAGCGATCGGATTGTTGTCGTTCTCGTTGTAAAGTCGTTTCGTGTGAAGGTACCTTTACACGGAAACCCCAGTGTAAGCGCTCAGCGCAGAGCACAGGATAAATGTACACTGAGCCTTATTGCAATCTTTGGGACACTGTTCCTTGTGCGGTATCAGTGATTACGCGACTTTATCCTTTGGGTCGGTGCGATTACAGCGATACCAGATTTATTTCAGGTTTTTATGTTTGGCTGCTGTCACACACTAAAAGATGCTTTTTATTGTAAAACTAGTTTTTGCATCACCATATTGTGAGAGCTATAATTTTTTTGTATTTCGGTCATGTGAGGGCTTGTTTTTTGCGGGATGAGCTGATGTTTTTATTGGTACTGTTTTTGGGCATATGACATTTTTTGATCACTATCTATTCCGATTTTTTGGGAGACAGAATGAAAAAAAAAAACAATTCTGGAATTGCGTTTTTTTTTTTTTTTTTTTAATTTTATACCATTCTGCTTGTGGTAAAATTGGTAAGACAGTTTTATTCTTCGGGTCAGTACGATTACTGCGATACCTCATTTATATTTTTTTATGTTTTGGCGTTTTTACACAATAAAAACTTTTTGTAAAAAGATTATTATTTTTGCATCGCTTTATTCTGAGAGCTATAACTTGATGATTTTTCTGCTGATGGAGCTGTATGGTGGCTTGTTTTCTTGCGTATAACATTTTTATTTACATCTGCCTTTTTTTAATCGCGTTTTATTGCACTTTTTGTTCAATGGTATGATTATAAAGCATTCTTTTTTGCCTCATTTTTTTTTTTTTTACCGTGTTCATTGAAGGGGTTAACTAGTGGGATAGTTTTTTAGAGCAGGCCGTTTTGGACGCGGTAATACCAAATATGTGTACCTTATTTTTTTATTTACATAAATTTATTTATTGGTTAAAAAAAAAATATATATATAATTTTTTTGGGGGGGGGATTTTTTTTTTTTTTTTTAAATTTTCGACACATTATATAATTTTTTTACTTTATTACATTGTAAGGGACTTTACTATTTTCACATCAGATCTGACACTGCACAGCAGAGTATCAGATCAGCGATCTGACAGGTAAAGAAGGCATGCTGGCGCCTGCTCATAGCAGGCGCTGACAAGCCACCTCCCTGAAGGACCCCGTGGCCATCTTGGTGCCTGGGGTCTCCATGGAGCCAAGCAGAACAACGCTTTTGCATTGCTTTGCTCTGGTGGGAGCATGCAGGGAGCCCCCTCCCTGTGCGATGCTTCTCTATGACACTGTCACTACTGACAGCGGCATCAGAGGGCTAATCATCAGTGCTAACATTGCGGCGGGGTCTCAGCGGTCACATACAGCTGACACCCGCACATGATTGTCGTGGCGCTCAGTGTGAGGCTGCGGCATTAGCAGTGCCATACTAGTACTGCTCTGGGCACAATCGCACCTTCCGCAGAGCAGTACTAGTATGGCGCATGTCGTGAAGGGGTTAAAGGGCACCTGTCAGCAGGATTGTGCACAGTAAACTACAGACAGTATAAGGTCGGCGCTGTTACACTGATTACAATGATACCTTGGGGTGGTGAATTCCGTCTTGTGGTTGTCTAATCTATATTTGTAGTTTTCAGTTAATGATATGCTCGTGCTCTGGGGCGGCCCGTGGGGGGGGGGGAGGGGTCTTCATGTGGTGCTCTGCTTACATATTCATCTGTATGGCCTATGACAGGTCATTGATCCCTCACTGAACTGACCCTTATTTTACATACTGCATATACTATGATGGGTTTAGAAAAAATTGTATTGCATTGAGCAAAATGGTAAGCAAGAACTTGGGTGACTGATGTATTTTGAATGACTTGTCCTGTTCTGACCCAGGAAAGAATCTAAAAGTGTCATCATTGTTATTGGTTGGTTTGGAGTGGCTGTAACTGGTTTGAGAGCGAGGTTTTTATTACATGCTGCAGTCAGTTATGTAATGAATTTGAGGTGATTTCATGGTAAAGTTTGCGCTCAGAGTGCCCTTTGTGTCTGTGATAGATGCCCAAAGTAAATTTCTCCATTGCACCTCAGTAATCCCGATCCGGCGAAGCTCTGCCGAGCCAGTGTGTCGTGTGCCTCCGGCCAGGGGTGACTCTCAGACCTCTTCACTGGCTCCTGTACCTAGTATAACTAGTTCTACGGCTGCTACATAACATTACATGCGAGTGGCTGGGATCTCGCCTCTTATAAATGAAGTGGCCCTGGGCTTTTTCAAAGTTAAATTTTCATGATTTTGCCTTCAATTTATCAGTTTTTGCCAGAATTCTATTTCAAGTGTTTGAAATATTGCAAATTGTTTCCGTGGTCTTGAGAATTGGCTAATTTTTAAGCAGTTTTAGGCTGGAATCAGACAAGGTGTAAAATAAATAATAAAAAAAAGGCAACAAACTAATTTTTATCTGAAAATATGGATGTTGTCCATATGACATCTGTTTTTAACTCGCCCATTAGGCAAATAAAATCCTGCAGTTCTTTTCTTGGTAACTTGTGAAAAGATGCTCATCTGAGCGAACTCCTGCCATCCCAAGCACATATGCGATTTGCACGCTTAGGCTACGTTCACATTAGCGGCGGGCGCCGCATAGGCGCCGCATGCGTCATGCGCCCCTATATTTAACATGGGGGCGCATGGACATGCGTCGCACTTGCGTTTTGCGCCGCATGCGGCGCCCGCGTCCGGGCGCAGAGGACGCAGCAAGTTGCATTTTTGCTGCGTCCAAAATCAATTTAAAAAAGGACGCATGCGGCGCAAAACGCAGCGTTGTGCATGCGTTTTGCTGCGTTTTTGTTTGCGTTGTGCGCTGCAGGCGCCGACGCTGCGGCGCACAACGCAAATGTGAACGTAGCCTTAGTCACGTGCTGGCGAGCTGCTCTCCCTAATTCTCTCAATGTTCAGTGAAAAACTAGTTGTCAAGTGAGAGCAAGTAAGAAAATCACATGAGTGAAGTAGCCATGTGATGACTGCTGGAACCAGCAAGCAGAGCTGAATCCTGACAGTGAGGATATTACATGCTGTTAGGATTGGCTGCAGGGCTTCATTTTAGAATTAAAGGGCTCCTCCAGGTTTGAGATCAGTCTGCAGTCACTCTTGGTGACAGCAGTGTTTTGAATTTTCACAGCGCATGCACTGCACACTTTTTGGATTCTCCCTTGAGAACTAGACGTGTCCTTCTCTCAATCATTGTCATTGAGTGAGGCCACGCATGTCTAGTGACGGCATGTTTGCAAATCACCGGCACGAGAAAATTCTGACAGCGGGCAGCACACAGAATGACTTCAGACTCATAAACTTGGACAACCCCTTTAATGCTCCTAACATAAATAAAAATAACAGGATTAGTATCACAAAACAAATTTTCTCCTTTTCTTCATCTTGTCCAGACCCCATGATGACTTTTCACAGCCACAGCCAGTCTCTGCAGACTTTCATCTTCTCCAGCACATCCCCACACAATGCCCTTAAAACAGCAGTGTCATTATAATGCTCCTATGCGGAGCCCATGAATAAATAATTGTCCCTCACTATATTCCCTGCACAAAATCTGACCCCCACACTGTCTCTTATGGCACATGCTCTTCTTTCCATACTGGGCCCCCTCTTCACACTGTCCTTTCACATTATGCCCCCACCTTCTATAGGGCCCAGTCTCTATACTGTGCCCCCTTCATCACACTCATTTTTAGCTTTCTGTCCCCTCCTGTCTGTGCACTTGCATGTCTCCCCATGCTACCCCTCCAATACTACTTGGCCTCTATTGTGTCCACTCACACTTTTCTCCTCCTATATCTCCTCCTATATTGTCTCCTCACAGTATTCCCCCAATAGTCTCTTTACACTTTCTCCTCAAATCCCCCGTTAAACATACTGTCTTTTCATATATTTACCCCCTCGCTCTCCATACTGCCTCCTCACACATCCCCCCCCCGACTCCCCATACTGTGTCAACAAATTCTTCCCCTCCTCATACTGTGTCCGCACCCATCCCCTCAACAGAGTGAAGTCAAATCAATGTGCAATCGTTTTTTGACAATTTTATACTATTTCCTCTAGCCAACATTAAAGGGAATATGTCATCAGGTTTGTCATATTTAATCGGAGTTTAATATACGGCAAGACAACCTGATTTCAGAGATGTCACTTACTGGGCTGTGTGCTGCATTTTCACTATGGTCAGTGTTTTTATCAGCAGGAGATAATCACTGCCAGACTACATCTCACATGCAGGCTAGTCCAGCTAATCTGCGTAGCCCCTCCCCCACCACTGATTGGCAGCTTTTTGTGTGTACTGTACATTGCCAGCATGCTGTCAATCAGCGGTGCTGATTGGGCTATACCGGGCTGTATACTGGGCTAAATTTAAAGAGACAGATGGGGCTAGTATGCCTGCCACAATATGGTCCTTGATATTCAGGAGCTCAGTCTTCTGATCCCACTGCTGATTGTACAATGTAGACAGGAAAATGCCAGTTAATGACACAAGTAAACTTAGACTTGGATCATCAGTGAGAGAACTAGCAGAACTACAGCAGATAAAACGGAGTCTATCAAAACTACACCAAACAGCCCAGGAAGTGATACATCGCTGGAATCGGGGTCTCTGCCCCTACATCATGCTGGACTTATGAAATGCTAAAAACCTGCTGACAGATTTGTTTTAAGGGGGTTTTCTGAAATCCTATTAGAGATGTAACTGGAAATCTGTGTTCAGCTATGAGTCTTTAAACTGTACAGGAACAAAAAAATCAACTTATTAGTTACTGTGGGTAAATACAAAACTTTTTCTTAAAGGCCTTTCTTACTTATGTGAAGAAAAGCGCCTTAAAGGGGTTGTCCACTCCTTCTTGATAAAAATGTTTGGCCCCATAAAATAATTAAGCTTATACTATCCTCTCCGCCTGTACCGGCACCAGTCCCATGGTGTCGGCATTTGCGGTCCCGGGCTGTCGTGCGGTGTTGTGACACGTATGTAATATGTACATGATTTACAAGATGTAATATGGCACCTGTAACTCCCCAGACCCCTATACGTTACAGTATATTGCTCTTTAATGTAGCATTATATTGATTTTGACTCAATGTGGTGAGCCCCATGGAGTTCATGTAATGGAAAGCTTACTGCTGCTTGTTCTTGATTTGCCAAGAATGTATTATTTAGAAAACGTACTATTAAATAATAAAGGCAGAAGCCCCCCCATCCTCACGGGCAGGATATGTGACCTGACCTCGGAGAGCGGGTGTTCGTTCCCTGATTAGGGTTTCTATCAGTGATTTTAGTGAATGATTAGTGCAGGAGGGAACAGAGAAAAATGGTCTGATAAGTGGAGAAAAAACATTACCCAGTAATAAATTAAAGTTTTGTCACTTATGCTACTAATGTATGGAAACCTTAAACATTAGTTACTCTTTAAGAACTGCAGATGTCTATTTTAATATAATTTTTGGTCCTCACATTGCTATTAGAGGCACGTGATCGGAGGTAAAAAAGTTTTTTGTATGTAAAATAATGGGACATGTGGAAAACAGAGGGTCCACGTCCGCCACAGCCGATACAAAGCTCAGCTCTTGCTCTGCACATACTGTTATTACTGAAAGGGGTTGTTGTCTTTCAATATAATTTGTCAGTCTCTGCTGCTGCTCCCGGTGGGTGACACTGGTTGTGGCGCTAACCTCACACACAGCATGGCAGCCACTTGGTGATCTCACCGGCCCAGAGCCGGGCATATAGTCTACACTGGAATGCTGTGCTGAGCCACCGGTGCCGCAAACGGTGCCAGACATCGGAGCTAACGATTAGACTCACCGGTGGACCTGCTGAAGGGGAGTGCAGCAAGCAACAAATTACCGTATGTCTGAAAGGGAACAACGCCTTAAAATGAGTAAAATCACAGGCCGAGCTATGATTAGTTCATTATTGAAGTTTGTGTATGAGAAGCTGGCAGAGACCATGACTAGGTCCAGAGTATGTTTACACCAAGCTGCTGCAGCGTGCCAAAGGGAGTCTACCAGTAGGATCAACTCTCCGATGCAGTCTATATTGACATGTACGGTGGCTTGCAAAATCCCTCCCACTTCCCCTTTCCTCCTTCCTCCCCCATGACATTTTTCATGGTTTGCTACCTTCCAATCTGGACTTTCACTTTTTAAGTGTTTGCATCACTTCATGTAAAGAACATGCATACAACTGTGAACAATTTTTTTTAAACTGAGAAGCAACCAACAAATATGCCAGAATGGCCGAACACTTCAGTGTGCATAATTATTCATCCTCCTTTTGTGGCAATTACAGCTGCAAATTGCTTTGGATAAGTCTCTATGAGCTTTCCACATCTTGCCACTGGGATTTTCAAGGCAAAACTGCTCCAGCTCCTTCAAGTTAGAGGGTATGTGCACACGCTGCGGATCCGCAGCGGATTTGACGCGGATCTGCAGCAGTTTTCCCAAAGTTTACAGTACCATGTAAACCTATGGGAAAAAAAACCGCTGTGCACATGCTGCGGAAAAATCCGCGCGGAAACGCAGCGGATTATTTTCCGCAGCATGTCAATTCTTTCTGCGGATTCCGCAGCGGCTTCCAACATGCACCAATAGGAAAGTGCAGTTGAAAACCCGCAGAGGAATCCGCAGAAGAAACCGCGATGAAATCCGCAGTGAAAACCACAGTGGTTTTGCACTGCGGATTTTCCAAATCCGCTGCGGAAAAATCCGCAGCAGAATCCGCGTGTGCACATACCCAGAAGGTTTCCTCTGGTGAATAGCAATCTTCAAGTCTGACCACAGATGCTCAATTGGATGAAGGTCTGGGCTTTGGCTAGGCCAAAACATTTACACGTTTTCCCTTAAGCCACTCGAGTGTTGCTTTAGCAGTATTCTTTGGGTCATTGTCTAGTTGGAAGGTGAACCTCCATCCCAGTCTCAAATCTAGGGTTGTGGAGTCGGTGTTCATTTTGCTAGTCGGTATAAAATGGACCGACTCTGACTCTTAAAATATATATAATAAATAGGGTGCAGTAGTTAAGGGCAGGATGTTAAATGTTTCATAATAATTTGGGAAAGTTATGAAATGTCCTGTAAATGTCTGTTCTGTTCCTGATCTAAGGATCTGGGCTTTTAGCTGAGATAAATCTGTGCTGTACTTTATGCACATGCTCAGGAGTGACCAGTGCTGTGGGGTCGGAGTCAGGGAAATTGAGATGTCGGGGATTTTGGCTTACCGACTCCACAGCCCTGCTTAAGTTCCTGACAGACTGAAACAAGTTTCGCTCAAGAATATCCCTGTATTTCTCACCATCTATCTTCCCTTCTACTCACACCATTTTCCCTGTCTCTGCTGTTGAAAAACATCCCTGCTGCCATCACCATGTTTCGCTGTGGGGATGGTGTTATTGGGGTGGTGAGCTGTGTTGGTTTGGTGTCAGTTATAACGTTTACCTACCTTCAAACTAAAATTTAACTTTTTGGTCACCATCTGGCCACAGCATCTTCCTCCATACATTTTGGGAGTCTCCCACATGTCTTTTGGCAACTCAAAACGGGCCTTACATTTTTTGTGTGTAAGTAAAGGCTTTTTTCTGCTCACTTTTCCATAAAGGTCACCTCTATGGCATGTATGGCTTATTGTGGCCATATGGACTGGTATTCCAATTTCTGGTTGGGAACTCTACATCTCCTTCAGGGTTACCTTTGGTCTCTGTGCTGCGCCTCTCTGATTAGTGCCCTCCTTGCCCTTGCTGAGAGTATTCATGGACTGACCTCTCTTGGCAGGTATGTTGGGGTAAGAGCTGAGGAGTCAGAGAGGTGGAGTTGGAGTCCGAATAAAAAAGACCGACTATTCCTAAAATGTATAATAAATTGGGTACACTAGTTCAGTGCTGTATGCTATCAAGGTATCATCTTATTCAGCTTCCTATGACCTGCATGCCCATACAGATTGCTTAGTGGGGTTGATTTTACTGACAAATTCCCTTTTAGAAAGGACTTGCCACCAGTTCAAAAGGGCCCAGTTTTTGCTTTCCTTTTTTTCTTGCTACTTTTTTTTTTTGTTAGGAGTTAAAATACAGGAAAATATGAAATGTTTACATGCCAGTGATTCTATTTATAGAGTGTAAGAACTACATTAAAATACTTTCTTTGAAAAATATTTTGTTACCTTGATAGTGACAAAAAAAATATTTTTTGCAGGAAGATTCTCGTGTTCTTCGTGTGAAAGTTATCGCTGGATTTGGACTGGCAAAGAAAGATCTTTTAGGTGCAAGGTGAGCTCATCTAAAGTGGGAAGTGTGCTCATATTTCCCAAATTCCTTATTTGTCTGATTTATGACCTATCCAAAGATGAGGTTTATAATCGGGCCATGCATAGTGTGCTGGAAATCCTAGCATATATAAACATGTAAGTAACATGCCTGTAAAAATAATGTATCTCTCAATGGGAAATTCATTTTTCCGAGGGGCCATGTAAGAGATCATGGCTGTTGCGGAGGGCACAGTCAATAGGTTTGAAATTAAAGGGGGGTCTTTCACCCAAAACAGCCATATGTGCTTACAGTGGCAGCGCAGAATTCAAGCAGGTGAGCACACATCCTGGTCACAGTCCAAAGAGCAGTATGTGGCCCAGGGCTCACAGTTTGCCTAGATCTGATCTGGTCTCAAAAGCTAATTTTCATAACTCTCAGCTCTCTTAAAGTGAGCCTGTCATGGGGATTGTGCCAAGTAAACTACAGACAGTGTCAGGTTGGCAATGTTACACTGATTACAGTGATATCAGGGTTAAAGAAATCAGTCTTGTGGTTGTTGTTTAATCTGTGCTTGCAGTTTTGAGTTAATGATATGCTCGTGTTCCTGGGGCGGCCTCTGTAAGGCTAGGTTCACATTGCGTTAGTGGGTGATCGCTAACGGACAGCGTTGCACGGCGAAAATGTCGCAATTAAAGCCGTGCAACGGGTCCATTAGCGCACCCATTGACAGCAATGTAAATTTCGCCTGCAGCGCATCACTAGCACGTGCCTTTTTCGGCTCGCGCTAGCGATGTGCCGTTCTTTTGTAGCGCGCCTCGGACGCTGCTTGCAGCGTCCGCGGTGCGCCCGAGGTCCGTTCCCCGCTCTCGCAGATCAGGGATCTGCGAGAGCGGGGACGTTAGCGTGACCCCTAAACGCGGCCCCTACAAAAACATTGCGTTAGGGCAATCCGTTTAGCGCTAGCGCATTGCGCTAACGCAATGTGAACCTAGCCTTAGGGTCTTTTTTTTGTGCTCTGGCCTTATTGCCATCCTTATGGGCTTACATGACAGGTCATCTTCAGGGATCTGCCTCTTACTTTATATATTACACCTGCGCATTTAGTATTGTTGTTTTGTTTTTTTTTTCTTTTTTTAATAACACAGTATTAAAGGCACAGACGCAGTATTTAAAGTAGAAGCCAAGTCCCTGAAGGTTCAGTAACCTGTCATTTAAGCCCATAAGGATGACTATTAGGCCAGAGCATTAAAAAAAACAAACAAAAAAAACATCCCCCAGGCCGCCCCGGAGTACAAGCATATCATTAACTCAAAACTTGAAGATTAAACAACCACAAGATGCATTTCATCATCCAAGGTATCATTGTAATCAGTATAACTGTGCCGACCTGACAGTGTCTGTAGTTTGTGGCACAATCCTGCTGACGGGTTCCCTTTTAATTGGATCTGATCTGCAGTATCTGATGGCGGCAGCTACACTCTGAATGGAGCAGACCTGTTCAGTGCTTACACCTATCCGCCACAGCTGTTCGGTAAGGCAAATGGGTGTCGGACCCCCACTCGCGTGATATTGTTGACCTACACAGCAGGCACCGATGCTACGGACTCTAGCTGTCCATGTGATGCTATATAACAGCATGGAGGGGATGAAAGCAATGCGAGAATAAAAATTGGGTCTTTCAAGAAGTAGACAGAACTACAGGGAAAGGAGTACACTGTATGTAAACACTAATGGGTGTCATTTTGTGTTTGTACAAAGAATTCAGGGCTACTTTCCTAATCGTTTTTTAGTGTTGTGCTGGTAGCCTAAGGCCTACCAGGTGCATTTAAAAGTGGCGAATTTATCTTGTTAACGCAGTTTTCCTCAGACTACATAACTCATGTTTTTAAAGAGGGTAGTGATGGAAGAGCTTGTGATCAGTCTCCTCCAATGGAAAAACAACTCTTCTATGTGAGGTATTTTACAGTTAGAGGAGGCTTATGATCTGGTCTTGTGCTTCATCAGCGGCCAATTCTGTATGGACAAAATTCTGGACAATTTGAGGAAAGTTGCACTAACGAGAGAGTGGCCTACCCCTTTTATCTCCTAAGTCATCTTATGGACACACTTTGTTTGTGTGGTGGAGTTCTGTACACATTTTATTTTTTTATACTTCTCTATCACTAAAACATTTTTAATCACTTTTTTTTTTTTTTTTTTTTTCAGCGATCCATATGTGAAATTGTCACTTTATGATCCAGGAAATGGAACATTAACAAGCATCCAAACAAAAACTGTTAAAAAGGTAAATAATGTAATTTTTTTCAACTGTTAACAGCATCATTGAAGTATTGATTACGCTATTTTATGAAAAACACATGCGCTCTGCTTCTACTCTTTCCAGATGCATAAAACTTTTCATTAAAGTAGTATTCCAGGGAGATAAAAATGTGTTCAAATAAACGGAACTTCATAAGCTATAAAGGCCTACATCCATAGTAGTGCTTTCAGTTGTCACATTATGTGCTATTCACAACTTTTCACTGTAAAGTCCCCTGCTCCCACACTTCTTGGCATTTCACAGATTTGCTGTACAGCTACAGGCTGCACCCCTCCCATAGTTTATGCCTCCCCCATACTCCCAGTGTAGTTTCCCACACCCCTGCAACTTATTTGTGCCATTCTATCATTCCTGCTTCAAACTGCTGGGGTTATATGCTTGAGATCCTGTAGCCCATGTCCTGCACAACCCCCTCCCACCCCCCCAACTGAGGATGCGCATGTGAGGCAGGATGTTTCTAACAAAGTGATTTGCCATACCATAAATCACGTTGTCCTTAAAATCTGCTGCAAATCAACAAAAGATGGGGTCACAGAGGTGCCCATCGCGGTTCCACCTATCTGGCAGAACCAACTTTCATCCAACTGAAATGCATTTTAGCTCAATATAAACATTCACAGAATTACTCCTTGAAAGTAACATCCACTTTAAGTTTAAGTAATTGGTATTTACTAGGGATGAGTGACCATCCTTAACTTGGTGTCTTCAGTGTGCTCGTAAATTGTTACAGGCCCTACGGTTGCATGTCTCGCGGCTGTTAGGCAATCCCTGCATATGTTGTGGCTAACAGCCACGAGACATGTAGCCACGGGTATTCAAACATATTTTTCGAACACGCCGAAGACACTTGGTTAGCACACGAGCATGCTCAGATAACTCCTTATCCAAGAACATTTGCTCATTATTATTAGTTACATGTCTTACACTGGTAATGTCCCCTCTTGTTAAAAACAAGCTCGGGTGGTAAATTCTCATGGATATCAGTGTCCTGTCCACAGCCTGGAACAGCTCATTTACATCTATCTATATATCTACATCTATCTATCTATTTGTCTAAGGGGCACTTCTGTCTATTTTCTGTCTGTTTGTCACGGAAATCCCACGTAGCTGATTGGTCGCGGCTGCCAGGGCATAGCCCGGCCGAGAATTAGTCCCTCCCTACTTCCGTCCAGTCAGTGCAAAGTGCCCGCTCCATACTCCCCTCCAGTCAGCGCTCACATAGGGTTAATGGCAGCGTTAACGGGCCACAGGTAACGCACTCCGTTAACGCTGCTATTAACCCTGTGTGACCAACTTTTTACTATTGATGCTGCCTATGCAGCATCAATAGTAAAAAAATTCTAATATTAAATATAATAAAAAAACAAAAAACCTGCTATTCTCACCTTCCGACGTCCGCCGATGCGCGCGCGGCTGCCGCCAGCTTCCGTTCCCAGAGATGCATTGCGAAATTACCCAGAAGACTTAGCGGTCTCACGAGATGCATCCTGGGAACTGAAGCTGGCAGCAGCAGCGCGTGCATCGGGACAGCTTCGCTGGACGCCGGAGGGTGAGTATAAAACTATTTTTTATTTTAATTTTTTTTTTAACAGGGGTATGGTGTTCACACTGCTATGTACTGCGTGGGCTGTGTTATGTACTGCGTGGGCTGTGTTATGTACTGCGTGGGCTGTGTTATGTACTGCGTGGGCTGTGTTATGTACTGCGTGGGCTGTGTTATGTACTGCGTGGGCTGTGTTATGTACTGCGTGGGCTGTGTTATGTACTGCGTGGGCTGTGTTATGTACTGCGTGGGCTGTGTTATGTACTGCGTGGGCTGTGTTATGTACTGCGTGGGCTGTGTTATGTACTGCGTGGGCTGTGTTATGTACTGCGTGGGCTGTGTTATGTACTGCGTGGGCTGTGTTATGTACTGCGTGGGCTGTGTTATGTACTGCGTGGGCTGTGTTATGTACTGCGTGGGCTGTGTTATGTACTGCGTGGGCTGTGTTATGTACTGCGTGGGCTGTGTTATGTACTGCGTGGGCTGTGTTATGTACTGCGTGGGCTGTGTTATGTACTGCGTGGGCTGTGTTATGTACTGCGTGGGCTGTGTTATGTACTGCGTGGGCTGTGTTATGTACTGCGTGGGCTGTGTTATGTACTGCGTGGGCTGTGTTATGTACTGCGTGGGCTGTGTTATGTACTGCGTGGGCTGTGTTATGTACTGCGTGGGCTGTGTTATGTACTGCGTGGGCGCTACATACATACATACATACATACATACATACATACATACATACATACATACATACATATTCTAGAATCCCCGATGCTTTTGAATCAGGCCACCATCTAGTATAAGAATAAACATGGATTTCTTTGGAATAAGACTTTATCGCAGATGTCAAGGTATCATATTATTTTGCTTCCTATGACTTACATACACATACAGATTGCTTAGGAGGGTTTATCCTACTGACAGATTCCCTTTTAAACCCTGAGTCATGGAGTATAGAGAAAAACACACCTTATTTTCCTTTAGATATGTCTTAAGATCAAGTCCACAAAGTGAGACATGGGTTCGATAACTAAACTCCTGAAAGTACTATGTAGATATTATAAAACGTGTTTCGGATTGCAATGAATAAGGATTACAATCCCAAACCCGTTCGCTCTGTTGGAACATTTTCTTAATCCCCTGCACACTGTTGACTTTTATGGATTACTAATAAAGAATCTTATTTATGGTGAAGATGGACACGCTGGATTTTTTCCATTATTTCATGTTCCGCATACTGCAACACTGCAGGTTTCCTTGCTTGGAGTCTTCCAAGTGATGAGCTGACTCTCTCCCTTTTTTTTTTTTTTTTTTTTTTTTTTTTCCCGTGATCAATGTTTTATTTTCCTCTGTCTCCTCGGTCTTCTTGTTCTGAGTTTTTTTTTTTTTTTTTTTTTTTTCTCTCCACTGGAAGATGTGGCCACCATCAAAGTCCTGTTTATCTTTTTTTTTTTTTTTTTCTTTTTTGAATATCGTTCTTTATTGGAATAATTATCTTATCCACTTTTTAAGGAAGTTGGTAAATTGTATATCCGTCTGATTTTTTTTCATTCCGCTTTGGTTTTACTCAATACCTCTTTCACCAAATTATATTGTTCCTCTGTCCAGTATTCTGTTTAATATCACAATGTTGTACATGAGCTGACTCCTATAGTACCACAGTTTCTGTATCCTGGAATTGTATTATTTCTTTTTAAAGATACGTAAACCCCATGGTGAGCGGCCACTGTCCATATACAATTAGGCTATGTGCGCACGTTCAGGATTTTTTGCGTTTTTTTGGCCGTTTTCCACGGAAAAAACGCTAAAAAAAAAGCTTACATTAAGCATCTCATCATTTTAATGCATTCCGCAGTTTTTGTGCACATGCTGCGTTTTTTTCCGTGAAAAAAACGCGAGTGGATTTCCTGCAGAAACAGTCCGGTTTTGTTCAGTAAAAATTCTGCTGGAACGTGTGCACATAGCCTTAAGGAGAATTAACTTTCCAAAATAATTTCATGTTCTTTTCAGCTAGATTCCTAAATCTTCGTTCATGGGCCTTTGTAAAAGGTACTTATAGCTCATCCATGAAATTGCATTGTGCAAAAGTCTGTACCATTTTCTCTCAACTGACTGGCAAGGCCATCCAGACCAGCCCCCTTTTCCCAGACCATCCACATCATTCTCCACTTAGTCTTAGTGAGGGATCCATATCGGGATCTGTTAAGCATGCTTCTGTTTATAGCAAAGTTTGTATCTACAAAGTACACTAAAAGAAAGCACGATGGCATTGCTCTGTGGAATGGAACTACAGATCCCTAATCACTCAAGTGCTTATGGACCCACTGCCGTGTTATTGGTGGTGCTCGGTGGCACACAGTGTTCGTATTCACGTAAAGTATACAAAGTAGGAAAGGCACAACCCTCACTAACAATGTAGGGAACTTGATGACCACCAACATGAGAACATATATCCTCAAAATGATAGTAACGAGACACACCTAACTTATAAATACTGCCAAGAGAACAAGATGGGTGTGTATAATTTTTTAAATTATAGACTTTGTTTTTAATTGGCTGAATCCAATAATGTAGAATAAACTGAGTGACACAATGGAGGACGACAAATGTATTTACATAGTCACAACTAATATCACTAAGGTTATATCATTATTAGTCCAAGTAGATGTGCAAAGCTATGAATTTATGACACGCCAATCAAAGCCTTAATGGCAAAATGTATATGCTACACTATAAAAAAAAAAAAATAATAATTCTGACCTGTCTAAACAGATGGTATGGTGAGCCATATATTCTAAAAGATAACAAAAAATTTCCTACATGACAGGAGCGATGTGGGGTCCTGGTGCCCCAACGTTCGCCGCGTTGCTTCATCAGGGGCGTGTTAAAAAAGGAGCAAAAAGTTGGGTATATGTACGAAGATGTATATATTAATTGATCAGTGGTGACTTGCTATTTTTTATATGTATCTCAAATGAACCAATCCCAGGAGTCCTATTCATGATGCCTTTTAACATGAGCATATATCATCCTGCATATTATAAAAATATTTGTTTGAGTATGTGTATGTATGTATGTGTATATATATATATATATATATATATATATATATATATATATATATATATATATATATATATATATATATATATATATATATATATATATACATACACACACACACACACACACACACACACACACACACACACACACACACACACACACACACACACACACACACACACACACACACACACACACACACACACTCACCGGCCACTTTATTAGGTACACCATGCTAGTAACGGGTTGGACCCCCTTTTCCCTTCAGAACTGCCTCAATTCTTCGTGGCATAGATTCAGCAAGGTGCTGGAAGCATTCCTCAGAGATTTTGGTCCATATTGACATGATGGCATCACACAGTTGCCGCAGATTTGTCGGCTGCACATCCCAAAGATGCTCCATACAAGGCAGGATGGATCCATGCTTTCATGTTGTTTACGCCAAATTCTGACCCTACCATCCGAATGTCGCAGCAGAAATCGAGACTCATCAGACCAAGCAACGTTTTTCCAATCTTCTACTGTCCAATTTCGATGAGCTTGTACAAATTGTAGCCTCAGTTTCCTGTTCTTAGCTGAAAGGAGTGGTACCCGGTGTGGTCTTCTGCTGCTGTAGCCCATCTGCCTCAAAGTTCGACGCACTGTGCGTTCAGAGATGCTCTTAGGCCTACCTTGGTTGTAACGGGTGGCGATTTGAGTCACTGTTGCCTTTCTATCAGCTCGAACCAGTCTGCCCATTCTCCTCTGACCTCTGGCATCAACAAGGCATTTCCGCCCACAGAACTGCCGCTCACTGGATTTTTTTTCTTTTTCGGACCATTCTCTGTAAACCCTAGAGATGGTTGTGCGTGAAAATCCCAGTAGATCAGCAGTTTCTGAAATACTCAGACCAGCCCTTCTGGCACCAACAACCATGCCACGTTCAAAGGCACTCAAATCACCTTTCTTCCCCATACTGATGCTCGGTTTGAACTGCAGGAGATTGTCTTGACCATGTCTACATGCCTAAATGCACTGAGTTGCCGCCATGTGATTGGCTGATTAGAAATTAAGTGTTAACAAGAAGTTGGACAGGTGTACCTAATAAAGTGGCCGGTGAGTGTATGTATGTATGTGTATATATATATATATATATCTCTCCTACATATATATATCTCCTACTATATAATTGTCTAAGGGTCACTTCAGTCTGTCTGTCTCGGAAATCCCGCGTCGCTGATTGGTCCAATCAGCGACAGGCACAGTCCGGCCGCGAATTGGCCCCTCCCTCCTCCCCTGCAGTCAGTGCCCCCTCCCCCGCCCCAGTCAGCGCCCATGTAGCGTTAACCGGACTGCCTTACACCGCGGCATAACGTGGTGTAAGGCAGTCCGTTAACGCTGCCATTAACCCTCTGTGTGATCAACTTTTTACTATTGATGCTGCCTATGCAGCATCAATAGTAAAAACATGTAATGTTAAAAATAATAAACAAATTATATACTTGCCCTCCGACAGCCCCCAGATCCAGCCCAGGCCTTTCCCACTCCTCGCGCGCCTCTCCGGTCCCCAGAATGCATTGCGGCAGTGACCGGAGATGACGTAGCGGTCTCGCGAGACCGCTGCATCATCACGTGTTGCCTCTTGGGACCGGAGCGGCGCAGGCCTGGGCTGGATCCAGGGGCCGTTAAAGGGTGAGTATATAACTATTTTTTATTTTAATTCTTTTTTTTTTTTTTTTTTTTTTAACAGGGATATGGTGCCCACATTGCTATATACTGCGTGGGCTGTGCTATATACTGCGTGGGCTGTGCTATATACTGCGTGGGCTGTGCTATATACTGCGTGGGCTGTGCTATATACTGCGTGGGCTGTGCTATATACTGCGTGGGCTGTGCTATATACTGCGTGGGCTGTGCTATATACTGCGTGGGCTGAGCTATATACTGCGTGGGCTGTGCTATATACTGCGTGGGCTGTGCTATATACTCCTGGGGCTGTGCTATATGTTCGCGGCCGGCCACATAGTATATAGCACAGCCATGTAGTAATCAGCAACAGGCGCACTCCGGCCACCAATTGGCACGGGATTTGAACCACGCTTTGCTAATTAGTCGCGCGGAGCCAACCGAATTCTGTGTATTCATTGTATTCTAAAATCTTCATAAATAAACTGCATATATATTCTAGAATACCCGATGCGTTAGAATCGCGTCACCATTATATATATATATATATATATTGTAGTATATAATGTATGTATGTGCACTCCTCATTCCTATGTCATTATCCATCACCTTATCCTACATCTGTCTGTCTCAATGGTCTGTGGGCGCGCAACCCATGATTGCATTTTAAGTACTTCGGTTCTCCAACCAACCACTCATTGGAGGACAGGAGCCGCTTCATGCTGTATTAATAACCAGGGGATCTCCTCCCATTCATCCCCATCCAGCGTCATGTCACTGTGTAATGCCTCATCAAACCAATGAGGATCCATATGGCTACACAAGTGCAGAAGGCGCCCCGCCTGTATCCATGTTATACATAAATCTAAAGAATGTGGAGTACAATATAATGTCTTCATCCATCACCATATCCTTCTTTTCTAGCTGAATCCACTGTATGTCAGGACTGCCATTGAAGTTAGCAGCGTCTCCTAGCATGTGCCGGATCTCGTTTGGGCGGGGCACCTTCTGCACATGCATAGCCATATAGATTCCCATTGGTTTGACGCAGCACTGGATGGAATGGGGATGAATGGGAGGAGTCCCGAGGTCAATAAAACAGCATGACTCAACTCCCGTCCTCCAATGAGTGGTGCGTGGGAGTCTCGGAGTTCAACTCGCATAGTGGTATAATGAGGTAGAAAATAGGAACACCGTCTCTTTTTAAATCTTTAGTTGGTTTATTATGCGGCATAAACCAACAAGAGGGGAAAATAAACACCACCTTTCCAGTTACAACAGGAAAACCATAAAGAAAAGCAAAAAATCTGCAACACAGTCCGTACTTATACGGGTAGCATCCCGCTCTGGAGCAACACAGGTTGTCATTCTTCCACAAGACTCAAAACCACTGGAGAATCCTCTCTCCAGTCTTGCTGACCAAAGATTGCCTCTAGAGCCCAGTTATTTAAACCCAAGACCATGTGACTATTTCCATCATGATACTGACCACATGGTCATGACATCACACAGGTCCTGTCGGCTTTGCATGAGGAGATATGGTACACTTCCTCCCTCTCTATGAAGGTCCATATGAAACCCGCTCATTATGCAATTTTAACTTAACCCTTACAACACTTATTGTGCTGGAGGAAAATACTCTGGTTTCTGACTCCATTAAGCGCAGTGACACTTATCTACCCTCTATTACATTACCAGTGACTTTGTAACAAAATCACGTGTGTGTCAGTGGGCAAACTCACAAAAAATACACAAAGACATGAACAGGCTATAAATTTAAGGGTAGGTGAATTTTAACATTAAGAGATAGATGAAGGAGGATTAGTGGAAACTTGTGTATGCAGCAGGAACTCAGAGCAGAGTAGCAGGATCACCACACAGGTTCACAGGAGCAGGTGTATAGCCAGGGAGTAATCAGAGGGCAGGAGCTGGATGCAAGGCAGAATACTCTAGCACAGACTGAAGGCTGGGGTGGAGTTTTATAGCAGGAAGACACAGTGCACATGAGACCAAAGACGCCATCTTGGAAAAGGGCAGTAATGCACAAAAGGTAAAAAATGTCCTGACAAGAGGAGTGGACCAAAATTCCTCCTGACATGTGCGCAAACCTCATCATCAACTACAAAAAACATCTGACTGCTGTGCTTGCCAACAAGGGTTTTGCCACCAAGTATTAAGTCTTGTTTGCCAGAGGAATCAAATACTTATTTCTCACTGCGAAATGCAAATACATTTATAGAATTTATACAATGTGATTTTCTGGATTTTATTTCTGACATTCTATCTTTCAATGTTAAAATTAACCTACCCTTAAAATTATAGACTGTTCATGTCTTTGTAAGTGGGCAAAGTTAAAAAATCAGCAATGGATCAAATACTTAATTCCCCCACGGTGTGTATGTATCTGTCTGTCTAATATATATCCTACTATATAATTGTCTAAGGGGTACTTCCGTCTGTCTGTCCCGGATATTCATTGGTCGCGGCCTCTGTCTGTCATAGAATCCAAGTCGCTGATTGGTCGTGGCAAAACGCCCACGACCATTGCCACGACCAATCAGCGACGCGCACAGTCCGGAAGAAAATGGCCGCTCCTTACTCCCCGCACTCACTGCTCGGCGCCCGCATACACCCCTCCGGTCACCGCTCACACAGGGTTAATGCCGGCGGTAACGGACCGCGTTATGCCGCGGGTAACGCACTGCATTACCGCTGCTATTAACCCTGTGTGACCAAGTTTTTTTACTATTGACGCAGCCTTTGCAGCGTCAATAGTAAAAACATCTAATGTTAAAAATAATAATTTAAAAAAAAAAAAAGATTATATACTCACCTTCCGCCGCCTTTCCCGCTCCTCGCGATGCAAGCGGCACGTTCCGGTGGCAAGGATGGTCTGGAGAAGGACCTGCCATGACGTCACGGTCATGTGACCGCGACATCATCACAAGGCCTGCACGGAAAGGACCTGCCGTGACGTCACGGTCATGTGACCGCTACACGGTCATGTGACCGCGACGTCATCACACCCTGGGACCGGAAGCTGCCGCCTGCACCCCACACAGGCGACAGAGCTACAACGCGCCTGCGGAAGGTGAGTATATGTTTATTTTTAATTTTTTTAACCTGTGTCATACGTGGCTGGGCAATATACTACATGGGCTGTGCAATATACTATGTGGCTCTGTGCTGTATACTACGTCACTGGGCAATATACTACGTGGCTGGGCAATATACTACGTAACTGGGCAATATAATATGTGGCTCTGTGCTGTATACTACGCGACTGGGCAATATACAATGTAACTGGGCAATATACAATGTAACTGGGCAATATACTACGTGGCTGGGCAATATACTACGTGGCTCTGTGCTGTATTCTACGTCGCTGGGCAATATACTACGTCGCTGGGCAATATACAATGTAACTGGGCAATATACTACGTGGCTGGGCAATATACTACGCCGACATACATAGTCTAGAATACCCGATGCGTTAGAATCGGGCCACCATCTAGTATATATATATATATATATATATATATATATATATGTGTGTGTGTGTGTCCCAGAGGAGCATTGCACGGCGAATAAGCCTCCTTACCTTGACAAGCCAAAGATGGTATGTCACTCTCCATAAGGAGAAACGATACCCCTTAGACCCCAGTCCAGAGCCTCTCACCTAGCCAGATCAGTTCTCATGCTTCGCATTGACTAGGGCCAACAGCCCGAAACACAGTGTCTGCGAATTGAGATACTGATTTGGCTTTTATCCTAAGTCATATTGCACGACTCGTTAAAGGGTTGATTGTGACTTGTAGGATCGCTGCTTCCAACAGGTGGTGCTATAGAATAAAGTCCTCTTTTTTTTTTTTCTCAGAAGAGGCAATTTGCTATATAAATCTCCGTCCGTGTCACTAATAACTCACTCGAGCAGTGACACAGAAAGCACACATATTTTTTATATTTTAAATCAATCTTTTTATTTAACATATAAATATCTTTAAAATACAATACAAATAATTGTCAACCGGAATATCTCAAATAGAAAAAGGGACCGACAGACTACTCCTCAAAATCAGCAAAGAATATGGCCCTAAGTACATGGACAAGGCTAGGCACCAGTAATCAATAAATCCCTACAATAATGAATAGTTCTCTGTCAAAATGGAGGGTATGATCCTATGTGCTGCAGCCGCTAAATATATTGTACATATTTGCCACTGAATAAAGTGTCTCCACTACAAAACATCCTTGACTAAATCATAGGGTTTGTGAAGTACCGTGGACAAAGTCCTACAAAAAATCTTACAATAGAAATTGTTATGCTTACATTGCTGTGCAAGGAGTGTCTGGTCCCTCTTACCCCGACGCGCGTTTCGTGCCACAACTTCTTCAGGGGGCGTGTCGGGGAAGAGGGAAGTGAGGTCTCATATAGCGCGCTGCATCCAATAGCCATTCTATCTCACGGTGCATGTGATCGGTGGTTACCGAGGTGATCCGGCACGCCGAGACGTTCCCCCGCCGCTATCTGATGACTCATCATCCTCGGTCAGGTGAGACGCCGATGCAGCATGCTAGAGCTATACAGCTCACGTGCCCATCAGCTGACTCTAGAGACCGAAGGTTTCTGAGTCTGCGGTCGGGTAGATACGGGTCAGCGCGCTCCACCTGACAGCCCGCGATGACAGAAAATAAAAGCTGATGCTTTGGAATAGCAATTATCAAACCATGCATTTGGGTAATGTACACAGAGCGTGTCCTACCATTTAAATAGCAAACAGTCAAAAGAAAAAGGAAAAGAAAGAAAAGAATTGAAGATCTATATAAGGACCATATAATTGACGTCCTCAACTACCTAATTAAAATGCAAAAATATAATATAATGTACCATCTATAAGACCAGAGTGAAGCAATGTGATTATAAAAACTATGTAATTAACATCATGAGCCACAGGATTGCAGTGCACAGCTAGCTTGCCACTATATATACTTAGTGAAATAGTAAAAAATCCTTTTTTGTGATTAATGTGGGATAAATATAATATATTCATAAATATTGATACAAATTTTGAAAAAATCTAATTAAATAAACAATAAATAAAGTGATATATTTATACAGATGCCCTTAAAATATAAATATATATGGTTACAAACATATAAAAATCCAAGACAACTCATGTATACCAATATAGCATACATTAGTAGACAGAGACGCCTAATAATAATCGATATCCTGTTGGTATTCATCTTTCATTCTTCATTATTTCCTTGGTCCTCTATTCCGCAGATAGTATCTTAGCATACGATTTCATTCTTGACATAAATAAAGCAGGGAGAATATTCTATAAGAGACTTGAGAATAATAATAGAATTAAAACCTTGTATAAAAACACCCTCAACCCATAAAAACACCAGACGCATCAAAGGACAAGACAATATATTATGGTGGTCACAAGAACGCACTAAAGCCAAAGCTTTCGTTTAAGCCCTCCGGAGCCACTGTGCCCAGTCTATAAATCCACTTGCATTCCAGTCTCGCTAGCATTTTGGCCAGATCTCCCCCTCTCGGGCCCATTTGGACTATATCAATGCCCTTAATTTTTAGAAGACTGGAATCGCTCTTGTGGTACCTATAAAAGTGCCGGGGTATGGTTTTTAGCTGAGATGGATCTTCGCACACCTTTGCCTTCTCCACATCTCTAACATGTTCTCTCACGCGTATACGCAGCTCTCTAGTTGTTAGCCCAATATATAGTTTGCCACAAGGGCATTGAGCACTATACACAACTCCTTTTGTGGAACACGTAATAAAATGTCTTATTTTGAAAGTACGGTTACCACTTGCATTGACAAATTCCCTGCTTTTTTTCTATGTTGGCACAGCCTTTGCAATGCCCACACGGGAAACAACCTTTTGTCTCCAGCCATGTTTGGCTCTTCTTTACGGGGGGTTCATAGTAACTATGTACCAGTATATCTTTTAGGTTTTTGGACCTTCGAGCTGTAATTAACGGAGTCGCTGGCAAGCATTTTTTCAAAGTGGCATCAGATAACAAAATGGGCCAGTATTTATTGATGATTTCTCTGAACTCTGCCCATTGACTGTTATATGTAGCAACAAGTCGTGGTTGACCACCTTCCCCATCCCTTTTTATTTTGTCTTTGTATAACAACTCATTCCTGGGGGTATATTTTGCTCGATGGTAGCTATTCTTAATCACTTTTTTGCCATATCCCCTTTCTCTGAACCTCTCTCTTAAACCCTTTGCCTGTTTTTCAAATGATTGATCGTCAGAACAGATCCTTTTAAGCCTCAAGAACTGGCCTATCGGTATCCCTCTTATTGTAGAACTCGGGTGAGACGATGTAGCATGCAGCAATGTGTTGGTTGCCGTTGGCTTCCTATATACTTCAGTGGTCAAATTGCCACCAGGAGCCGTTTTAATTTGAATATCCAAAAATTCATACATATTGTCAAGTCTCCGTAGGGCAGACGTGGTAACCCTAACCTTGACTTTTTCCTGAAGCCGCTGGTATCTAGCCTACCATCGAATTTATATACTTAACAAAAAAGTGTGAAACAACTGAAATTATGTCTTATATTCTAGGTTCTTCAAAGTAGCCACCTTTTGCTTTGATGACTGCTTTGCACACTCTTGATGGTGATACTGTGTGTGTGTGAACAGCGCATGATGGTCAATTTTATAATGTGATGATTGCTATTCAACTTCTTTTTTTTTTTTACGATTCTTGTCCTGTATAAACATTTGTCTGGCATAGTTTGCTAGTCGTGAGTTATGATTGCATTATAATTCATTTTATTATCTGTTAACAAGCCTTTAGGCCTCATTTAGACTTTCATGATTTTTCTCATATTTAAAAACATGGACCATTGTTCATCAGTGTTTTACATCTGATTTTCTTCAGATTTTGCCATCAATGTTTAATAAGTGATTTTACACTGATGGAGGAAAAAACCTAAAAGTTCTCCTATCCATTACAATGTTAATCACAAACCGCGCACGGACTGCACTCTGATGCCATCATTGTGGACTTTTAACCTCTTTAACGACTGCCGATACGTCTTTAAACGGCAGCAGGAAGGAGCACTTATTCCTATGTGCCGCTAAGAAATAAGGATAATTAATTAAACACTAGTGATACCAAAGCATCACATAAAATCATTAATATAAAAATTCAGACTATGTTAAAATACCCGGAGATCACCATATGTGCAAATAATGTAGTGATAACACTATAAAGAGCTAAAAGAATCGTGTTCACAACATAGTCAGACCAAAAACCTTCACAACAGAGAATATTTACGAATATATAGATATTTATTTAGTGGCGATTATCACCCTATGTTGCATATAAACAAGAAGTGCAACTGTAAGGTGCTATGGTGGATAGTATCCAGAGTCACTTACTTCTCAATGTACGGGAATTGTTATAAGGAACTCCAATTTGATATAGTGCATTATATCAAATTGGAGGTCCTTATAACAATTCCCGTACATTGAGAGGTAAGTGACTCTGGATACTATCCACCATAGCACCTTACAGTTGCACTTCTTGTTTATATGCAATATTTAGGGTGTTTTCTAGGACATATATAGAGTCCTTACGGGTATAAAATGAGGCCTGCCATATGATAAAATATTTTAATGCACATATCAAATTATAAGTACATACATATTAATATTATCTTGATTTTACAATTTTTTGTATTTTTATGGTTTGATAATCACCACTAAATAAATAAATAAATAAATAAATATCTAAATATTCGTAAATATTCTCTGTTGTGAAGGTTTTTGGTCTGACTATGTTGTGAGCATGATTCTTTAAGAAATAAGGGTGTAGCACCCCCAGCGCCAGAAAATCTTCGGGGTCTCGGCAACCGGGGGTAAGCTGAGATACTGCAGAACATGATCAGGCATGGTTTTTATGATCCCTGTCACCTGACGTCGTTATTCACCGAATAACGGCAATCCCAAAATGAAAGTCTGAGTTACAATTCATTTATCCTCTGACATGATCTAGCATACCAGAGGAGAGAAAAATGGGGTCCCTCGAGACCCCACCCTGGTACCTCTGCCATCCCCAGGCCCTGCTGCTCTGTCCCCAGCCCCCATGTCATCTTCCTGGAAGAAAATGGCCGGCGATTGCTCAGTGCGCCATCTGAGATCTGCAGACTGGTACCCGGCAACAATAGAAGATTTTTTACCCTTCGCCATGACAGCACCCACTGGAGAGATAGGGATCCGCCCCAAGGAACAGGAAACCTACAGAGACATAAAAGGGGGCGGTCCCCCTCTCCTCCTCAGTTTAGGTTTCCTGTTCCCAGGGGACAGGATCTCTGGATTCTTCGAACTACAGGCATACCTGGGCTACACGCATCCGCCTGTGCGGTGTCCGCGAGAACGGCAGGGGATGCAGTCCAGAAGCAGCGTCGGGGGAGATTCCGCTAGACGGCTCCCCCCTCGTCTGGCCGGCATATGGAACGCATGGTCCGGGAGGCTGCTCGATTCCACAGGCATTGCGGCAGATGTGCGGCCCTAAAAGGAGCTCCAAACGCGGACCGCCAGGTATGAGGTCCGAGTTCTGAGGCACAGCTGCAGCGGCAGCCGGCACACCGCTCCATAGCGCAGGCCGGACAAAGATGGCGGCCGCGCGTGCGTGGTGGTGGGGAAAACATCCCCATACTGCCCCGGGGCCGGTGAGCACTTCCGGGTCACCCACACAGCGGTGAGGGAAAGCGCGGTTTCGCGCATGCGCAGTACACCGCTGTGGGGAGAAAAAAAAAAAAAAATTGATTGAGACCGGATCTTGGCCTATAAAAAGGGGGAAGTTGCAAACGCACAGGCGATGCAACATGTCGTCCCCAGGCAAGACTGTGGACCCAGCAGGTGAGCCAGCCAGCAGAAGGTCCTCAGATGCCAGCCACAGGAGTGAGACCAAGGATTCAAGATCCAGAAAGTCGCAGCCTCCTATTTCGGTACCGTACAGCTTCACTGGGTGAGTGTGATTTCCCCTCTGCCTATAAAGCTGACACCCTTTTCCACAAATGTCTTCTTCTCCCAGGCCAAAAAGAGACAGAAATCTAAGCACAAGCAATGTGCGTTATGTGACGAGCCTCTCCCAGATTCCCACCCCAAAAAACTCTGCAATCAGTGTATGGCGGAAACAATGCAGAGTCCATCTATGTCGGTCACAGATATACGGGCCATAATTAGAGAGGAGTTACAGGCCATCTCACAAGCCAGTACCCCCCCTAAAAAATCCGGGAAAGAAAAGGCTATATCCAGCTCTGAGTCCGAGGAGGAAGGCGTTATCCACTCAGACTCCTCGCAGGCGTCATCCTCTTCCTCAACACATTCCGACATTGAGGGTCGAGCTTGTTTTCCTCTTGATGGGGTGGACAACCTAGTAAAGTCCATCAGGAATACTATAGGTTGTGAGGATACAAAAGACGACCAAACTGCACAAGACATCATGTTTGCAGGGTTGGCGGAGAGGAAGAGAAGAGCATTCCCAGTAATTCCGGCGGTTAAGGCTCTGATAAAGAGGGAGTGGGAGAAACAGGACCAGAGAGGTTTTCTCCCGTCAGCCTCCAAAAGGAAGTACCCCTTTAATGATGAGGAGTTAATTTCATGGACTAAAATCCCTAAGGTGGACGCTGCAGTCGCCTCCACCTCAAAACAGTCAGCCCTACCAGTCGAGGATGCGGGCCTACTTTCTGATCCTCTAGATCGGAAGGCAGAATCGTCACTGAAACGATCATGGGAGGCTTCCACGGGCATATTTAAGCCATCAATTGCCAGCACGTGCACAGCTAGATCCATGCTTGTGTGGATTGATCAGCTGGATCAACAAATCGAACAGGGGGTCTCCAGACAAAAATTGCGGGATGCGATACCACTAATTAGAGGTGCAGCAGCATTCATGGCCGATGCTTCAGCTGACTCTCTTCGCCTGGCAGCAAGGTCAGCCGGTCTAATTAATAATGCCAGACGTGCGTTATGGATGAAGAGCTGGAAGGGGGATACGCAGTCAAAGGCTAAGATCTGCGCTATTCCGTGTGAGGGTGAGTTTTTGTTTGGGAAAGCATTAGACGAGATCCTCAAAAAAGCAAAAGAGAGGAAAAAAGCCTTCCCTGACCCCTCAATTCCTTTCTATAGGAAGACCTTTAGGAAGAGGCCGTTCGGGAAAAGAACACAAAATGAAAGATCGTCACGATGGGCCACAAGAGAGGGAAAACAGGGTGGCACTATGTTCAAAGGCCCCCCCTTCCGTAGAGACAACAAATTCTGAAACACCAGACACCCCAGTAGGGGGCAGGTTAAAATTTTTCTTTCCCCAATGGCGAAAAATCACGTCAAGTTCCTGGGTGCTAAATATTATTAAGGAAGGAATGAAAATAGAATTCCTCCAAATTCCCCATGATTCCTTTATTTTAACAGCCCTTTCCTCACCAGTGCAACAGAAGGCCCTTGAGCTAGAAATTAGAAGTCTTATAGTTAAAAATGTTTTAGTTAGGGTGCCAAAGGGACAAGAGGGTAAAGGGTTCTACTCTCCGTTATTTTTAATCCCTAAACCCGATGGTTCATTTCGAACAATTATAAATCTTAAAAAACTCAATACGTTTATTAAAAATTATACGTTTAAAATGGAGTCTATTAGATCGGCCATTAAGCTCCTTTTCCCAAATTGTAGAATGGGCGGCATTGATTTAAAAGATGCCTACTACCATCTCCCTATCCATAGTAGGTATCAAAAATACTTAAGAGTGGCAGTAACTCTTGAGGGGGAGATTCATCATTTCCAGTATACAGTCATGCCCTTCGGTCTCTCCACGGCACCCAGGATCTTCACGAAGGTAATGTTAGAAGTAATGGCCTACCTTCGCCAGAGAGACACATTAATCATTCCCTACTTAGATGATTTTTTAGTTGTAGGAAATTCATCCCTTCAGTGTGCGGAACGATTAGCTGACACTGTCTCGTCCTTAGAAAGCCTGGGCTGGATCGTCAACTATAAAAAATCCAGACTCACCCCACTTTCCCTTCAGACATTTTTGGGATTTAGTCTAGATTCCATAAAGCAAAAATGTCTACTTCCCCAAGAAAAAATATCTCTTATAGAGGGTAAAGTTGTGGCGGCCATTCACAAACCTCAAATGTCCCTGAGAGCAGGAATGTCCTTGCTAGGATCCCTCTCCTCCTGTACTCCAGCCGTTCAGTGGGCACAACTTCATACCCGAACATTACAACATCAGATACTTCGGGAACAGAGAAAATTTCTGGGGCACCTTGAATCGAAAATAACTTTATCCGAGAAAGTCTTATCCTCCTTAGAATGGTGGCTAAATAAAGACAACCTAGCGGGGGGTGTCCCTTGGGTAATATCACCATCCCACACGATAACTACGGACGCTAGTCCCCACGGGTGGGGCGCACACATGGGAGATAAATTCTGCCAGGGAACCTGGGATAAGAATGAAGATTTATATTCATCAAACCTAAAAGAATTAAATGCGGTAAACTATGCACTGCGTCAATTTCTCCCACAGCTACGAGGAAGCCATGTCCGAATCTGTTCAGACAACACTACGACAGTGGCGTATTTAAACAAACAAGGCGGCACAAGATCAGACGCTCTAATGTCTTCCGCAAACAGTACCTTAATCCTGGCCGAAAAGCATCTGTTGTCCCTCTCGGCAGTCCACATCAAAGGAGAGGACAATCAACAAGCGGACTTCCTAAGTCGACACACTCTTCATCAAGGAGAATGGTGTCTCAATCCTTACATTTTCCACAAGATAACATTGTTATGGGGCAAACCCCAAATAGACCTGTTCGCTACAAAACAAAACAAACAAGTCCACAAATTCGCATCTCGGTCCCGTGCAGATCACCCGGACATTCTAGATGCTCTTCAAACACCATGGCAATTCAAGCTGGCGTATGCTTTCCCTCCGATAATTCTGCTTCCACAAGTAATACGGAAAATCAGGGAAGAGCAGGCCAGGATAATACTAATAGCGCCATTCTGGCCCAAGAGACCATGGTTCTCGTGCCTGCGGTCGATGTCGGTGACGGATCCTTGGGTCCTTCCCTCAATCCCAAACCTTCTCTCCCAGGGACCTTTCTTCCACCCTCAGGTGGACAGCCTCCACCTGACGGCCTGGAATTTGAAAGGCAGATATTCAATTCCAGGGGGTTTTCAAAGGGCCTAATTGATACACTCCTGCTTAGCAGGAAACCATCTACAACAAAAATTTACACCAAAGTATGGAAGAAGTTTCTACAGTTCCATACTAGTTCAAACCCCTCTGAAGTCCCAATAAAATCTGTACTAGAATTTCTGCAGAAAGGGAAAGAGTTAGGTCTGTCAGTTAACACACTAAAGGTCCAGGTGTCCGCTCTGGGTGCCCTCTATGGCCATAATATTGCTGGTAATAAATGGGTATCCCGCTTCATCACGGCCTGTGAACGAGTTACTCCTATCCACATACCTAGAGTAGCTCCGTGGGATCTAAACCTAGTCTTAGACTCTCTAACAGAATCTCCGTTTGAGCCTATAGACACAGCATCTTTAAAACACTTGTCGTTAAAAACAGCCTTCTTAGTAGCCTTAACATCGGCTAGAAGAGTCAGCGACATTCAGGCCTTGTCGATAGATCAACCTTACCTTCTCACATTTCATGACAGACTAATCTTAAAACCGGACCCCCTATACCTTCCTAAGGTAGCAGGGAAGTTCCACAGGTCACAGGAGATACATCTTCCTACTTTCTTTAAAGACCCCTCTACTCCTGAAGAACAAAAATTCCATACTCTAGACGTCAGGAGAGTAGTTTTGCAATATATTGAGAAAACTAGTAGTTGGAGGCAGAGTAGGGCTCTGTTCATATCCTTCCAGGGCAAAAAGAAAGGATATGGAGTCACAAGAGCAACATTATCCAGGTGGATAAGAGACGCTATCCGGTTGGCCTATTCCATGAAAAATGAAGAACCTCCGGAGGGCATCAAAGCACACTCCACCAGAGCCATGGCTTCTTCTTGGGCCGAAAAAGGGAACGTGCCAATCGAAGATATATGTAAGGCTGCAACTTGGTTGGCTCCTTCCACTTTCTATAATCACTACAGGCTTGACCTGTCTTCCGACTCTGACCTACACTTTGGCAGGACTATCCTCAGCACGGTGGTCCCCCCCTAGGTGTTGGTCTCTGGAAATCTCTCCAGTGGGTGCTGTCATGGCGAAGGGTAAATAGCCGGATTACTTACGGTAATGCTCTTTTAATGAGTCCATGACAGCACCCAGT
Organism: Ranitomeya variabilis; assembly: GCF_051348905.1. Lineage (NCBI taxonomy): Eukaryota > Metazoa > Chordata > Amphibia > Anura > Dendrobatidae > Ranitomeya > Ranitomeya variabilis. The sequence goes on along the minus strand of NC_135236.1, from coordinate 217,856,897 downwards.
CACATCCCTCCCTAATAAAAGCCAATGTAATTACTTCTATGAAGTTTATATTCTGATGATACATTGTGATGATTGACTAACACTGGCGGTCCTCCGGGTACTCTGAAATTAAACTGAGGAGGAGAGGGGGACCGCCCCCTTTTATGTCTCTGTAGGTTTCCTGTTCCTTGGGGCGGATCCCTATCTCTCCAGTGGGTGCTGTCATGGACTCATTAAAAGAGCATTACCGTAAGTAATCCGGCTATTCCTATTGGTTCATTTTCATCACTATGATAGGGTTTATCACAGTTATCAAAATTTAAAAAAAAGTAAATCAAACCCCTCCATTTGTCACCCCGTTAGTTAAATAAAAATAATACAATTAAAAATAAATTGTATTTTTTTCCTTTCTTTGCAGTTAGGGTTAGTGCTGGGATTGGGGTTGTGTTGGGGTTTGGGGTTGTGCTAGGGTTGCGATATTCGGTGCATATCCGAGCACCCGATGCAAACTGGAGTAGCGAGCACTTGCACGCAGCACTAATGATGACATATTCAATATGACAACCTAATGTTATCAAATTCTGTGACGTACCTGTGGGTTCAAAATGCTCACTATACTCCTAGATAAAATCCTTGAGGGGTGTGGTTTCCACTGTTTAGTCACATCAGGGGCTCTCCAAATGCTACATGGCGCCCGCCATCAATTCCAGCCAATTTTGCATTAAAAATCTCAAACGGTGCTGCCTCCTTTCCGAGCCCTGCCATGCAACCAAGCAGTGGATTTCCTCCACATATGGGGTATTGGCATACTCAGGAGAAATTGCACAACAAATTTTTTAGACCATTTTCTCCTAATACCCTTGTGAGAATAAGTGTGTGGGGCTAAAGTACATTTTTTGTGAAAAAAGTAAAATGTTAGTTTTTACTTTCCACATTTCTTTAGTTCTCGTGAAGCACTTGAAGGATTAATACATTTCTTGAATGTGGTTTTGAGCACCTTGAGAGGTGCAGATTTTAGAATGGTGTCACTTTTGGGTACTTTCTGTCATATTGACCCCTCAAAGTCACTTCAACTGTGATGTGGTCCCTAAAGGGAAGAAAAAAAAAATGGGTTTTGTAAATGTTGGAAAAATGAGAAATCCCTGCTCAACTTTTAACCCTTATAACGTCCTAACAAAAAGAAATTGTTTCCAAAATTGTGCATTTGTAAAGTTGACATAACTCTGATTTAAGGGCACAAAAAATAAGTTTGATAATTGCAAAATTTTTGCCAAATTTCCATTTTTTTCATAAATAAACTCCAGTTATATTGAAGAAATTTCACCACTAACATAAAGTACAATATGTCGCGAAAAAAGTCTCAGAATAATTGGGATCCATTAAAGCGTTCCAGAGCTATAACTTCATAACGTGACACTGGTCAGATTTGTAAAAATTGACTTGGTCACTAAGAGGATAAACTTGCATGGCTCATTTTGGTCCATGCCTCTGATGAAAAAATGACTGTCACGTCTCTGATTTTCTTTGCCAATCACTTGATTGTTAAAAAACACAGCACCAAAGACTATAAAGATTACATGTTCTATCTGTGAAAAACACAGGACATGTTCATGACTCATGGATGTCTGAATAAGGCCTTACGTCAATGTTTCACATTTTTGAGGGCTTAGATTGACTCAAACAAAGCCCCTGCAATTGCCACCATTTAACAAGATGTAGATGCAATCACTTTGGACTCTTTGTGGACATTTTCAGGTTTTTGTGCATGCCTAAAAAACATGGTAACTGTTGGAACAGAGGCCGTATGGATTCAAAAGTAACACCATCTGATTCTTTATAGTGACAGGTTCCATCAACGGTTCTGTTTAAATAACATTTTTCAGGGATTTAGATGGAATCTTAAGCATAAGTGCTCAGTAGTGATGAGCGAATGTGCTCGGATAAGGTGTCATCCAAGCATGCGTGTGTGCTAACAGATGGTTTTCCATATGCTTGAAAAATGTTAGTGTTCTCCTGCATGTCTCACGGCTGTTAGGCAATCCCTGCATTTGTTGCAGCTTCGGAACAGCCGCGAGACATGCAGGGGGACTCTAACATATTTTTCAAGCATGCAGAAGACACACTGTTGGCATATAAGCATGCTCGGATGATACCTTAGCCGAGTACGTTCACTCATCACTACACCATTTTCCAAATTATTATGTAAATGATATTTTTCTCGGATTTTCCTAAATGGTCGGTGCAAATGAGTCTGTCTAATAAGTCATCACCCGTTAGATTATACATCGAATTTTATTGAAGAAGCCTCCCAATGATAACAGTATAATCTCCAAAATGAATAAAAACTCAAAATGCACTGTTCCAAATTATTAGGCACAGTAGAATGTCTAAACATTTGCTACGTTTTAAAGAACTGAAAATGCTCATTTGTGGAATTTGCAGCATTAGGAGGTCACATTCACTGAGGAAAAAAAGCTATTTAACTCCAAAACATCCTAACAGGCCAAGTTACATGTTAACATAGGAACCCTTCTTTGATATCACCTTCACAATTCTTGCATCCATTGAACTTGTGAGTTTTTGGAGAGTTTCTGCTTGTATTTCTTTGCATGAAGTCAGAATAGCCTCCCAGAGCTGCTGTTTTGATGTGAACTGCCTCCCACCCTCATAGATCTTTTGCTTGATGATACTCGAAAGGTTCCTCTATAGGGTTGAGGTCAGGGGAAGATGGTGGCCACACCATGAGTTTATCTCCTTTTGTGCCCATAACAGCCAATGACTCGGAGGTATTCTTTGCAGCATGAGATGGTGCATTGTCATGCATGAAGATGATTTTGCTCCTGAAGGCACGTTTGTGCTTTTTATACAATGGGAGAAAGTTGTCAGTCAGAAACTCTATATACTTTGCAGAGGTCATTTTCACACCTTCAGGAACCTTAAAGGGCCCTACCAGCTGTTTCCCCAGGATTCTGATCCAAAACATGACTCCTCCACCTCCTCGCTGACGTTGCAGCCTTGTTGGGACATGGTGGCCATCCACCAACCATCCACTACTCCATCCATCTGGACCATCCAGGGTTGCTCGACACTCATCAGTAAACAAGACTGTTTGAAAATTAGTCTTCATGTATGTCTGGGCCCACTGCAACCATTTCTGCTTGTGAACACTGTTTAGGGTGGCCGAATAGTAGGTTTATGCACCACAGCAAGCCTTTGAAGGATCCTACACCTTGAGGTTCGAGGGACTCCAGAGGCACCAGCAGCTTCAAATATCTGTTTGCTGGTTTGTAATGGCTTTTTAGCAGCGGCTCTCTTAATCCAATGAACTTGCCTGGCAGAAACCTTCCTCATTATGCCTTTATCAGCACGAACACGTCTGTGCTCAGATTCAGCCACAAATCTTTTAACAGTACGATGATCACGCTTGTTTTCGGGAAATATCTAATGTTTTCATCCCTTGACCAAGGCATTGCACTATTTGATGCTTTTCAGCAGCAGAGAGCTCTTCTTTCTTTCCCATGTTACTTGAAAACTGTGGCCTCCTTAATAATGTGGAACATCATTTTTAAGTAGTTTTCCTTTAATTAGAATCACCTAGAAAACTAATTATCACGTGTTTAAGATTGATTTCAGTGATCCATTGATCCCTGAGACACAATACCATCCATGAGTTTATTTGAAAAACAATTAAATCTTTGACACTTAAATCCAATTTGCATAATAATTTGGAACATAGTGTAGTGCTCAGCATATAGCACAGGGTTTATGTGAATCGAGCCTTAAAAGTGGTCCAAACTGGTACCAATACAAACATCCACTCATTCCTCTGAAAACAAGTCCCCACTTGTGTACATCATTGGTCAAGCCAGTATAAGAGGGTATCCATATTGCTGGTAGGTCAAACGTTTTGAAAAACTGAGTGCTCTCCCTGGCTGTCAGTAGAGGCGGCTTCTTCTCCGCCCTTCAACCTCTGCTAGCAGAGGCAGGTCCACCCTCTAAACACCCCTGCCACCCCAAAAAAATTAAAATAAAAATAAACTCACAAAATTCATACCCCCAAGGTCAAATGACCACCGCCTGCTTTTGTGCCCAAACTGCAGTTGGTATGTATGTATGTATGTATGTATGTATGTGTATATATATATGTATGTATGTATGTATGTATGTATATTTATTTATTTATTTATTTATTTATTTATTGCTTTGCTGTAGTGGGTACAAGCCAGTTAATTCGTGGGATGTGTGTCTCCGGAAGTACAAGCTCAGCACAATGCATTGACCACTAAAATGGCGTAGTCACAATTTTGACTCTGCAGCATCCACTGCTGCTTATTTCTGGAAAACTTACGGGGTAAAAAGTCACTACACCTGTAGATTAATTCCCAAAAGGATGTAATTTTAGAACACTGGTACTTTTGGGGGGGTTTCCTGTTGTTCTGCCACGTCAGGGCGGAGTTCTGGAAATGCACCCCCAAACTATTCCAGCAAGATCTGTGCTCCACAAGTCAAGTATCGCTCTCTCTCTTCCAAACCCGGTAGTGTTGCACAACATTAATCTTCCACCAAATTTGGGTTGTGGCCACATATGGGAGAAATGAAGTAACATTGTGTGGTCTGTATTTTCCTATTAAGCCTCAAAAAAAAAAAAAAATTGTGGGATAAAGTAATATGTTAGTGGAATAAATGTACATTTTGGTTTTCACAATCATATATTAAATAAAGCACTTGTGGGTTCAAAATGCTCGCCACACTAGGGAGATGAACTACTCGAGGGGTGGAGTTGCAAAAATAGTTCATTATGGAAGATCTATTCCAAAAAATATCGTTCTCCAAAAGTCAGAATGCACCCATTCATTTTTGAGCCTTGCCGAGTGCCATAACAGTAGTTTCTGACCACATGTGGGGTGGTTCTGGGATTAGGAGGAGTTGTTACAAATTGTGTAGATCATTTCCCCCCTATTTCCCCTTGTGAAATAAACATTTTGCACTAAAGTAACATTTTTGTTGAAAAAACAGTTGGTTTTTTTTTCATTCCACTTTTCTTTAATAGTTGTGAAGAACCTGAAGGATTAACAAATTTCCTGACAACAGTAATGAATACTATGAAGGGTGTAGCTTTTAAAATGGTATCACTTTAAAGCAGAAATGTCCACATAAAACATTTCTGGTGAACTTAAAAAGAGAAAGTTAAACCTTTTATCACTTTTTTTTTTTTTAATGTTTGAATTTTCTTTCAAGTGATTGCCTTAAAATGAATCTTCAGGAGTGCACATCTCCTGGGTTGGTGTGCTCCAGTACTGTTTGACCCGGTCTGAACTGGTGCTCGCCCAGGCTGCCAGCAGAGGCAGCTTGTGCTTTTGCAGAATGGGTAAAGCACACTGACCAAGGCTGGTCAGCTCCAGCGATCCGCAAGCTGTAAAGCATGGTGCATGCTCATGCCATGCTCTCCTTACCTATGTTACCGCCAGGCTGGGACGGCAGAGTGGATGGCAACCTAGCCAAAAAGCAGTAATCTATGAAGTTAAAAATCTATCCGTTCTTGAGTAGTAAAGATTTTTTAACTAGGGATAAACCGCAAAGTTACTTGGTTTTACATACTTAGCAATTTTACACACTTCTGAACTTGAGACATCTTTTGTAATAGAACGATTTGAGAACTTCCCGGACTCTGAATGCTCTGCTTGCACACAAAACCCCCCAAGGTGTTCAGCTTTGGAAACAGGACTATGCTTTCTATTGAAGCTGTACCCTGGTCTCTGCGTGCACACCTGTAGCCTGAGCTGCTCACTTCACTTCTTGGGGAAAGGGTGGGTTTGAGTGACGGGGGGGGGGGGGGCTTTACCAAGACACACCACCGATCTGCCTGCAATTAAATAGGCACTCAAGTAAGGAATAAAAAAAAGATAAAGGTTTGGTTTCTCAGTTTGAGAAATACTGACCTAAAGTAGACTTATGGTACGTGCTATTTATTGCCTATTGTATGCTATGATGATCTGGTTTAAGATCATAAAATTAGTTTCCAAACGATTTGTATGGCCATGTAGCCATTATTTACTGAGTGACTGACGGCTCACCGGCTGTGCAATCAAACCAGTGATTTGTCAGTCGGGCAGAAGATGGCTCTAGAGCATTATTTTCCAAACTCCAGTCCTCACGGCTCCCAACAGGTCATGTTTTCAGGATTTCCATGGTGCTACACAAGTGGGAGAACTCCTGATACTTCCATCACCTGTGCATTACTAAGTAAATCCTGAAAACCTGACCTGTTGGGGTTCGGGAGGATTGGAGTTTGGGAAACGCTGCTCTAGAGGAAGAATTAATCCAGGGAGGCGGAGTCTTGGGAAATGCTTGGACACACCCAGAGCACATGACTTAAAACAACAGTTTTTGAGACAACAGAAGCAGATTAAGTTCAGGTGTGGATGATATAATCTTTCAGTGAGCAACATGAATGTTTAAACATTTTAAGGAACTGATCACGCTGACAAATTACCTTTATATTTAGGGCTTTCAAATAGTTTTGTTCTCATTAAAAAAAAAAAAACAACCCAAAAAACAACTTTTCTCCTGCTGGGTAAGCACGTTGTGGCCAAGTGCGCTCATACTGTTTCTGGAATGAATGACATATCTATTTGAATATCGCATTGCTGTGTCGTGGCCTCCCACCTCCTCCAGCTTCCATCTAGTATTTTCTACAGACTACAGACCTAACTTTTAGGCTATGTGCACACGTTGCGGATTCCATGCAGATTTTGTGCGGATTTCCCCTGCCTTTTTACACCTGCGGATTCCTATTATGGAATTGGTGTAATCCGCACAAAGAATTGACATGCTGCAGAAAATAAACTGCAGCGTTTCCACGCGGTATTTTCCGCACCATGGGCACAGCGGATTTGGTTTTCCATAGGTTTACATGGTACTGTAAACCGGATGGAAAACTGCTGCGGATCCACAGGGCCAAATCCGCAACGTGTGCACATACCCTTAGCATTGTACAGTGCTTACCGTACGTGTAATTTTTTTTTTACCTGACCTTTTCATGATGTTCCATTAATTCTGTGTGTTTCAGAGCCTTAATCCAAAATGGAACGAGGAAATGTTGCTCAGAGTAAGTATCTCAGTTGCTTTTAAAACCTTCAAAACATTTTTTATTTTCTTTATTGTTGCTTTATTACCAAATGTGACTGGATGGAAAAAGCTGTGCCGCCTCAATCATCTAGGACTGGCTGGACTCTCCCCCTCAAGTGCTCATTCATGTTACAGGGCGTAAGATGGTTCGTCCTGTGAGTGCCCCCATAGGAGCACGGCCTGTACCCCCTTTGGTACATGTACTTGCCTCCGTTTGAGAGCATGGGATATAAATGACTCATAACCGAGACCTTTTAAGCAGATTCTTATACCAGGTGCAGAATATTCTTTGGCCTAAAGGTCACGGTGTGAGATGGACTTGGAGTAACACATAGAAATCCTGGAAGTTGGGCTCTGCTTACATTTTCCGAATGCCACACTCCTCTAAGTACATTCTGGAGTCCTCTCAGTCAGAAACAGATTGCTACATAGGATGTGACGTTGCTGTGTTACAAGATCCAATTATAATGATGGTATTGTGTAACCTGCATCTGCACAGTGAGAAGCAGAGGGAAACCATCAGGCGGTTCATGCTGCCCAAACCGTGGGCAGCGTCAGTCGCAGCCTGGGTGCATGTGTGCAGCCAGGTATATTATTCTATGAAACACTTCAGCGCTTCAGAGGAAATATACCGTATTTTGCGGATTATAAGACACACACCAAATTTGGAGGAGAAAAATAGGAATAATTTATTTTTTAATAAAATGGTAGTGCTTCTAATCCATGCGTCTTATTGCTTACCGGCTGTGGTGACTGCGGTGAAGCAGGAGTGGGGTGATGCTGCAGGCTGGGATGAGGGGGTGTTCGGATGTGCTCGCTGCCGGTGGTGCGGGGGCTCTGCCGACATTTTGTGAAAGCCCAGAGCCCCCCGCACTTACATGGTTTACTATGCGATGTACCTCGGGAAAATGGCTGCCGGGGGCGGTGCATGCACAGATGGAGATCTCTGCACCAAGTTCTTGGGGGATGAGATCTCAACGCATGCTTCGGCTTGAGACATAACTGTACCGGCATGCTGTTTAGCACAGTTTTTTGTTTGTTTTTTTTAATTGATTTTTTATGACATGATGTTTTACTTGTATAAAAGCTGTTTACCTACAAAATCAAAGTGGATCATATCACAATTCAAGCTGCATACTGAGCACATCTCTTATCACTGACGAGGCTGGTGCATTTTTTTAAATTCACATGAAAAAATACTGTATAAGATGAGCATTTTAGGAGCTCCGCTTTAGCTCATTTTCTTATCAATTTCCCTTTTGGAAAGCATAAAGTGAAATCACATTGGGCGCAGTCTGCACTCTCGTAGCCGGATATTGTGTACATGTCTCTACCTATATAACTGTGTTACTTCATAGTATTTGTTCCTCTTTATGGAACATTACACGTTATTTGGCTCCTTTCTTCTGCCATATAGGTCTGGATTGTTGGGTTTTTTTTTTTTTTTTTAACCCCACTGCTGTATTTATACCCACTATTGGGTTCAAAGACTTGCAACTAGAATACTACAAGGGATGGAAGGCCTCTCATATGAGCAGAGTTTGGAAAAGTTGGGCTTGTTTACGGGTGGAGGAAAGGCAATTCTGACAATAGGAAAGGGTTCTTTACACTTAGCAGTCAGACTGTGGAATGCCGACCACAAAAGGTAGTAATGGCAGACGCTATAACAGCGTTTTAAAAAGGGTTGGATGATTTCCTAGTTAGTAACATTGCAGGTTATAGTTAAATTAGTGACGAAATGTACAATTGGTGGCAAGAGGTTGAACTTGATGGACCTAGGTCTTTTTTTTTTTTTTTCAACCTATTTTCCTATATAATTGTATGGCATTTCCTCTATTGATGTATTTGCAGCAATGAAGGTCCAGGGCTACAAGATGTGTGTGTGTGTGTGTGTGTGCCTGAGAAAGATGTACTATTCACACACACACACACACACACACACACACACACACACACACACACACACACACACACACACACACGCACACGCACATATACCCCCATGAACTTGACTTGTCCATCAATCTCCTCCAATAGATGCTTTCTGATGTGAAGTGTGTTTCATATGAAGGAGGCAAATATATAAATACATCCTCCATCCTGGTGTATATGTCCCTCATCCTTTCCCCATCCTGGTATATATGTCTCCCGTTCTGCTGCTGTTCTTTAATGTATAGAAGAAAATAGATCATTATACTCACCAGGGGAGTACATAGAAGCCATGGGGCTACATAGAAGTATAATGCACCCCCCATAATCCTCCATATAGTATAGTGCATCGCATAGTTCTCCATATAATGTACTTCACTGCTCATAGTCACCCATGTAGTATAATGCACATCGCATAATCTTCCATAAAGTATAATGCACAACCCATAGCCATCCATAGTAGTATATTGCACCCCATAGTCATCCACATTAGTATAATGCACCTCCATAGTCATCCACAGTAGTATAATGCACCTCCATAGCCATCCACAGTAGTATAATGCACCACCATAGCCATCCACAGTAGTATAATGCACCCCCATAGCCATCCACAGTAGTATAATGCACCCCCATAGCCATCCATAGTAGTATAATGCACCCCCATAGTCATCCATAGTAGTATATTGCACCCCATAGTCATCCACAGTAGTATAATGCACCCCTATAGTCATCCGTAGTAGTAGAATGCACCCCTATAGTCATCCGTAGTAGTAGAATGCACCCCCATAGTCATCCACAGTAGTATAATGCACCCCCATAGCCATCCACAGTAGTATAATGCACCCCCATAGCCATCCATAGTAGTATAATGCACCCCCATAGTCATCCATAGTAGTATAATGCACCCTCCGTCATCCACAGTAGTATAATGCACCCCCATAGTCATCCATAGTAGTATAATGCACCTCCAGAGCCATCCATAGTAGTATAATGCACCCCCATAGCCATCCATAGTAGTATAATGCACCTCCATAGCCATCCATAGTAGTATAATGCACCCCCATAGTCATCCATAGTAGTATAATGCACCCCCATAGTCATCCATAGTAGTATAATGCACCCCCATAGTCATCCATAGTAGTATAATGCACCTCCATAGCCATCCATAGTAGTATAATGCACACCCATAGCCATCCACAGTAGTATAATGCACCCCCATAGTCATCCACAGTAGTATAATGCACCCCATAGTCATCCACAGTAGTATAATGCACCCCCATAGTCATCCATAGTAGTATAATGCACACTCAGTCATCCACAGTAGTATAATGCACCCCCATAGTCATCCACAGTAGTATAATGCACCCCCATAGTCATCCACAGTAGTATAATGCACCCCCATAGTCATCCATAGTAGTATAATGCACCCCCATAGTCATCCATAGTAGTATAATGCAACCCCATAGTCATCCACAGTAGTATAATGCACCCCCATAGTCATCCACAGTAGTATAATGCACCTCCATAGTCATCCACAGTAGTATAATGCACCCCCATAGCCATCCACAGTAGTATAATGCACCTCCATAGCCATCCATAGTAGTATAATGCACCCCCATAGTCATCCATAGTAGTATATTGCACCCCATAGTCATCCACAGTAGTATAATGCACCCTCAGTCATCCACAGTAGTAGAATGCACCCCCATAGTCATCCACAGTAGTATAATGCACCCCCATAGCCATCCACAGTAGTATAATGCACCCCCATAGCCATCCATAGTAGTATAATGCACCCCCATAGGCATCCATAGTAGTATAATGCACCCCCATAGTCATCCACAGTAGTATAATGCACCTCCATAGCCATCCATAGTAGTATAATGCACCCCCATAGCCATCCACAGTAGTATAATGCACCCCCATAGTCATCCACAGTAGTATAATGCACCCCCATAGTCATCCACAGTAGTATAATGCACCTCCATAGCCATCCACAGTAGTATAATGCACCTCCATAGCCATCCACAGTAGTATAATGCACCACAATTTAAAAAAATAAAAAATGTAAATGCCGTTCCTTCATTCTCGACCTCCGCTGCATTCACTGTATATGGGACTAGTGGAGAGAGCAGAGCACAGCGCTGTTCCTGACGTTATAGAGTGAGCTCTGCAGAGCCCAGATCCCTGTGATTCCCAGCCTGGGACCGCACCCCATTACTATAAGTGATACACGCATTATAGACCACGGCAGAGGCAGTATACGGTATCTCGCAGCTCAGTCTATTTTAACATGACAAAAACTAACAGATATGCCAGCTATTTATCAAAAAGGCTTCTGAGGAATGATATGAAAGACACTTTTTATTATCGGCACTTGGTTTTATGCTTTAGGCCAAGAGTGTTTAACATTCTGGAAACAGTATTTGTTACATTTTGAAGTCTTTAGGACCCGCAGGTTCATGTATAGCATGTCATCCTTTCCTAGGGGGGGGTGTGTGTATATGTATATATGTATGTCTATATGTGTATGGCTACACACACACCCACCCCTAGGAAAGGATGACATGCTATACATGAACCTGCGGGTCCTAAAGACTTCAAAATGTAACAAATACTGTTTCCAGAATGTTAAACACTCTTGGCCTAAAGCATAAAACCAAGTGCCGATAATAAAAAGTGTCTTTCATATCATTCCTCAGAAGCCTTTTTGATAAATAGCTGGCATATCTGTTAGTTTTTGTCATGTTAAAATAGACTGAGCTGCGAGATACCGTATACTGCCTCTGCCGTGGTCTATAATGTGTGTATCACTTATAGTAATGGGGTGCAGTCCCAGGCTGGGAATCACAGGGATCTGGGCTCTGCAGAGCTTGCTCTAGAACGTCAGGAACAGCGCTGTGCTCTGCTTTCTCCACTAGTCCCATATACAGTGAATGCAGCGGAGGTTGAGTATGAGCACATCTGCTCCTCTCCATACAGGGCAATGCAGGGTTAAGGTGCTTGTGATCACTGGGTGCCCTAGCCAGCAAATCAATCAGTTGTCATCTACTCTATGGATAGGAGATAACTTACTATCTTGGTAATAATCATTTAAAAGGACCCTAAAAAGGGTTCTCCACATAAATAATTGTGCTGGCGGAAATGTTAATGTGACATTTTATACTATTTAGCCATTACAGTATCTCCTACCTGGGAAGCACAAGTTCATGCGACCTCCATGATAGACCATTCACCAATGGCATAACGACCGCTGCAACCGGGCCGGAGCCCCCCAACACCAGCAAAAGCTGCAGCTGTATATGCGTCCTTGGGCTCCCATACAGATGAAGTGTATTGCACTGCGTGGGTCCGCACCACATTGCACGCTGCGGCCAATCATATATACTACATCTAATTCCTCTGTATTCCTTGACAGGTGTTTCCAAAGAAGCACAGACTCCTCTTTGAAGTATTCGATGAAAACCGTTTGGTAAGTTTCTTCATTGTATTGATAACTGCTTTAATTAAGTGGAGTTTTACAGAAATCCATGACATTGCCTTAAAGGGGATTTAGAATTGTATTTTTTTTTATACCCCTAACTAATAGCATGTGTTCTTTTAATGCTGATTAAATCCTTTTTTCTTTTTTTTTCTATAGTTCTTTTGAGAAATTCTGCTTTAAAATTTTATTTTAATGAGTTGCACAGACACTCTGATCTTCCAGCATTCCTGCCCTCCTCCCTGTTTTTCTTTTTGGTCCCTGACTAACAAGTAGCCCTTGCTGCAGTGATCTGCCTCGATTTAAAAATGGTGCAAATATTGTGTGACCGTTATTTCCAGACATCTGGTGCATAGATAGATGGATATCACACAGTTTACCTAAGTTTGCGTTTTAAAGGGAATCTGTCACCCCCAAAATTGGCTTATAAACTAAGGCCACCAGCATCAGGGGCTAATCTACAGCATTCTGTAATGCTGTAGATAAGCCCCCGATGTATCCTGAAAGATGAGAAATAAAGGTTATATTATACTCACCCAGCGGCGTTCCTGCTGCGGTCCGGTCCGATGGGTGTCGCGGTCCAGTCCGGGGCCTCCCATCTTCTTACGATGACGTCCTCGTCTTGTCTTCTTGCCGCGGCTCTGGCGCAGGCGTACTGTGTCTGCCCTGTTGAGGGCAGAGCTAAGTACTGCAGTGCGCAGGCGCCGGGAAAGGTCAGAGAGGCCTTTCAGATGATGTGCCTAATTTAGGAAACCTTCCATTCGGAACAGCAGAGTCAGCCGCTGTGGCTACACAAAAGGCACGTGAAATTTACAATCCACCGATGCCAGCTCTGAAATCAACCAGGTGCGCCAGGTTCCTCGGCTGGTGGTACTTTCTAATTTATTGCACACTGGGTGTTATTACTTCTTGTTGTTTTTTTTATTATTTATTTATTTATTTTGTTGTGAATTTTGCTGATGGGAACTACACATCTAAAGTTGATTGTGAACAGGATCTGCTCAGGTATCTAATCGCATGAAGCCAAAGCGTCTGTCGGGTCATTCCATTGTTTTCAGTATCTAAATTCTCTATTTTGGTTAGACACCACTGTTCTACAGTAACTGGGTATTAAAGGGGATTATAGCTAGGGGATTAAGGGTACCGTCACACATTGAAATTTCCATCGCTACGACGTTACGATTCGTGACGTTCTAGCGATATCGTTACGATATCGCTGTGTCTGACACGCTACTGCGATCAGACACCCTGCTGAGAATCGTACGTCGTAGCAGATCGTTTGGAACTTTCTTTCGTCGCTTGATCACCCGCTGACATCGCTGGATCGTTGTGTGTGACAGCGATCCAGCGATGTGTTCGCTTGTAACCAGGGTAAACATCGGGTAACTAAGCGCAGGGCCGCGCTTAGTAACCCGATGTTTACCCTGGTTACAAGCGTAAACGTAAAAAAACAAACCGTACATACTCACCCGTCGGTGTCCTTCAGGTCCCTTGCCGTCTGCTTCCTGCTCTGAGTGCAGCCGTACAGTGAGAGCAGAGCGCAGCACCGCTGTGATCTGCTCTCACTTTCCGGCCGGCACTCAGAGCAGGAAGCAGACGGCAAGGGACCTGAAGGACACCGACGGGTGAGTATGTACGGTTTGTTTTTTTACGTTTACGCTTGTAACCAGGGTAAACATCGGGTTACTAAGCGCGGCCCTGCGCTTAGTTACCCGATGTTTACCCTGGTTACAAGCGAACACATCGCTGGATCGCTGTCACACACAACGATCCAGCGATGTCAGCGGGAGATCCAGCGACGAAAGAAAGTTCCAAACGATCTGCTACGACGTACGATTCTCAGCAGGGTGTCTGATCGCAGTAGCGTGTCAGACACTGCGATATCGTAACGATATCGCTAGAACGTCACGAATCGGAACGTCGTAGCGATGGAAATTTCAATGTGTGACGGTACCCTAAAAGGCCAGATCTTCTCTCCTACTGGCCTGAACGGCATACAAAATACTGTGCCTTTTGGCAAATAGAAGCACTCAAATATATAGTGGATTCCCAGTTAGGAGTCCATTGTATTCATAAAGGGTATGCTGCCTGTCTCACCTTGACCTCTTCACAGCGATTGATGGCTACAGTAGACAGTAGGTGTGACCTCTTCCCCCATGAACAGTGAGCACTGGACTAAGACAGTGTCCAGGTGACAGATCTGCTTCAAAAAACATTCTGAGCAGCTGCCCTTCTTTTCTAATAGGATATACAGATTTTTTGCTTCCCTATTTCCAAACCTAGTAAACCATGCACAAACTGTGATGTGAGAAACGCAGGAGCTTCAGATAGATTGGTACTGTGCTCTCTTTGGCTGCAAGACTTGAAAAGCAAAAAGATTAGTTCTCTCTGGAGTCTGCTCCATGCACTATTGTTACTGGCTGTACACAAATTTACTTAGTAAACTGTGAACAAATGCTGCTCTGTGTCAGTGTGTGGCACCCACAAGTGTCTTGGTGCTTGGCCATTACTCTGATGAGTTTATGAAAGTGCAATAGGTTAGAGACTGCATTTCATTTTATATTAAAATACTAAAAATGACGAATACGTACTAAAGCCCAGAGCAGATGTCCACGCTGGGCCGTCCAGTATACCCACCACATCCCAGAGCAGATGTCCATGCTGGGCCGTCCAGTATACCTATTAAATCCCAGAACGAGTGTCCGCATTGGGCTTTATACCTACTAAATTGCAGAATGGGTGTCCGCGCTGGGCCGTCCAGTATACCTACCAAATCCCAGAACGGGTGTCCGCGCTGGGCCGTCCAGTATACCTACCAAATCCCAGAATGGGTGTCCGCATTGGGCCATCCAGTATACCTACTAAATCCCAGTATGGGTGTCCGCGCTGGGCCGTCCAGTATACCTATTAAATCCCAGAACGGGTGTCCACATTGGGCTGTCCAGTATACCTACTAAATCCCAGTATGGGTGTCCGCGCTGGGCCATCCAGTATACCTACTAACTCCCAGAACGAGTGTCTGCCCTGGGCCGTCCAGTATACGTACTAAATCCCAGAACGAGTGTCTGCCCTGGGCCGTCCAGTATACCTACTAAATCCCAGAACGAGTGTCTGCCCTGGGCCGTCCAGTATACCTACTAAATCCCAGAACGAGTGTCTGCCCTGGGCCGTCCAGTATACGTACTAAATCCCAGAACGAGTGTCTGCCCTGGGCCGTCCAGTATACGTACTAAATCCCAGAACGAGTGTCTGCCCTGGGCCGTCCAGTATACCTACTAAATCCCAGTATGGGTGTCTGCCCTGGGCCGTCCAGTATACCTACTAACTCCCAGAACGAGTGTCTGCCCTGGGCCGTCCAGTATACGTACTAAATCCCAGAACGAGTGTCTGCCCTGGGCCGTCCAGTATACCTACTAAATCCCAGAACGAGTGTCTGCCCTGGGCCGTCCAGTATACCTACTAACTCCCAGAACGGGTGTCCATGCTGCATCAATCAGAAAAGTAGCAAAGTGTAGGAATTTTGGATCACATCATATTGTTTTTTGTGACCTGTGGTTGTGTGAGACAAATGTCTCTGAGCCCCTTAACATGTTGCAGTAAATGAGTTGTTGTCACGGGGTTACTGCGACAGTGTGGAGCCAGAAGGCTGCGGTGTCTGATTGCTCCTACTCCGGCGCTAAGAAGCACTTCTCCTTTGTTTTAATGGTGTTTATTCCTTTTGGCAGAACAGGGGTTCATCGGCCGTGTTGGAATACTCTGAACTCTCAGCTGAGCGCAGTCAGCCACTCCCTTCCCCATTGACATGGATCTGCATCAGAACCCAGATTATAGAGCTAGCATTTGCTTCATGGCTTCAGGAGGAAGAGGTGTTCATATGAGAAGGATTTGGAGGAGTTATCTGTGACTGTTGCATGGTTTGTAAGTGTAGGAATTCCCTTCCCTTCTCTACTTTTGTTTATTCCCCACCCTCCACTCCCAGGTGCGTTCCTTTTATTTGTTAGTGAATATTTTGTATGCCTGGAGTTTTCAGTTAACCTTTGTTTGTGTAGTCTTGTTTGTTGGGTTGGTGTACTGCGCTGCACAGTAGCGCCCCTCTTCCCTGGGTAGAGGAAGAGAACAGATGGAGGGCTAACTCAGGAGATAAGGTAAGGGTGGCGGCTCCGGCATCTTCACCTTCAGAAGTATTCCGGGGAGTAGGGCAGGCTAGGGGAAGGAGCCCCTGGTCCCGGGTCAGCCGACAACTGTGTTATAAAGTTGTGTTATGTATATAACAGTCATAAAGGTTGTAAGAATGACAACAAGACAAATACATGTAAAGTCTTGTGTCAATGGTGTATGTAGAAAATTAAAAATAAGCAGCTTAGGCTACCCATAGACCAAGATTTTCTCCTGATACAATGAGTTATTCAGTTGTTTGAAAACTGAAATGTCTACATATCTGCCAACTAATCATTCTCTGGATTTTCTGCATTTGTGCAGCTCATTTATCTCTGATTTTGACATTTGTCAGATTTCTTCCATTACATCATCTAGATGTAGAGTTATGGATTATATCTGTACAATATGGGACAGCTGCTTTAAAGCCGAATACACACTGGTTTAATGTCCTCTGAAACTTGGCAATTCAGTATGTGACCGGCCAGCCATCTAATGATAAGGAAGAAAAGGATTGGGGATTTTACATTCCAAAACCTCATCCTTTTGTTCCTTTGAACAGAAGCCTCTACCAGGTGTCTGACTTGTTACACTAAGCAATATTTTACATTTACTTTTAAAGGGAACCTGTCCCCAGGTTTGGCTGATATGAGATACGGCCATCACCTTTCAGGGCTGATATACAGTATTCTATAATGCTGTACATCTGCCCCCAACCCGACCTGTAAGAAGATAAAGATCTTTTAATATACTCACCTGTGAAGTGGTCTGGTCCGAGGGGTGTCGCTCTTCTTCGTCCGGAACCTCCCATCTTCTTATGATCTCTGGCCTCCTTTTTGCTTTGTGTGGATGACGTTACCTTGCATCATCCCCACAGTCTTCCCAGTATTGCGGCTCCGGCGCAGGCGTACTTATCTGCCTGCAGGCCATGGGAAAGGTCAATGAGCCTCTGCACCTGCGCCCTGCAGTACTTTCCTCTGCACTAGTGAGGGCACAGAAGTACGCCTGCGCAGGAGCTCGTTGTCGCCCCGCAGGTGAGTATGATAAGTTATTTTTCTTCTCTTGTAGGTCAGGTTGGGGGCAGATATATAGCATTATAGAATGCTATATATCAGCCCTGAAAGATGGTGGCCGTATCTCAAATCTGTCAAACCTGGTGACAGGATTGGTCTTTGCCTTTGCCAGGGCATCAGATATTTTGGATACATCAATGGTGGTCTACTTAGAGTAACCATCATTTTAATTTGTCTCCTAAATCAATCGTTGCTATGGATACAATTTCATGGATCTTTTATGGATCTAGATAGAATCTCATCAGTGGCCGCTCTCGTCTCCTATCTCTGTGATGGGAAAGTCTTCACTGAATACAGGTTTTACCCCATAATTAAGAATTTTGACAACTGATCAATTCTGGCAGAGAAAGAAGCAAATCTCTCTGATAAGATCTTACAAAGTTGCTTATTTTCACATTTACTATTGATTTATAAAATAAAAATGACTATTACTCCTTTCTCTTGTTTTCTTATTTGTCTTCCTTGTCTCGCAGTTTTATGATTGACAAGTGCTGGCTTATCAGAAGTGCATTAGGGTACCGTCACACAGTGCCATTTTCATCGCTACGACGTCACGAATCGTGCCGTCGTATCGATGAAAATGGCACTGTGTGACGGTACCCTTACTGTTAAGCTTTAACACCCCAATCTTGGCGCAGCCTAATTCAGAGACCGAAATCCTAATTCCTGTGGTGTCACTTACTGGGCTGCTTGCTGTAGTTTTGATTATCTCCTTCTGATAAAACAGTGACTTTATCACTAGAGGACTAGTAAATCTGCTGCTATGTAGTTCTCCATATTCATGAGCTCTGTATAATACCAGCTCCAATTACTGGCAGCCTTCTGTGTACACTGTGCATAGGCAGAAAGCTGTCAATTAGTGGTGTAGGTGGGGTTATACACAGCTCAGGATTCAGAGAGCTGAAAGATCTGCAAAAACAGCCCAGTAAGTGATCCATTGCTGGAATCGGGGTCTCTGCCCCTACATCGTGCTGCTCTCATATTACATAGCAAAAACCTGCTGACAGATTCCATATACTATTTATATATTTAATTTATGGCACTATTCCATCTAAAAATGGTTTGGGTTGGTAATGTGTACATCTTGGCTGAGGAGCAGTAGCTGACAATGGCGCACCTCTCGGCTCAGGGTCACTGCCATTCTAGAGCTCACATTTATGTGAATTCACCAGCGAGAACTGCTGATTCACTGTAAAATGTGGACCATAAAAAAAGGTTTTATTTTTGACTCCCTCCTTTAACGGTCCAAATCCTTAGTTTTTTTTTCTTCTAGTGATTATGATATAGTTCTTATGAGTGGCGACACACTTCAAATTATGTTTTATATAATCCGGTTTATATGCATTGCATCTAGACTATTGGTATTTAAAATACTTGGGTAATGGTCTAAAGAGGGAGAGAGAGCTAGTACACCTGCCACAGTGTGGTCCTTAATGATCAGGAGCTCAGTCTTCTGATCCCACTGCTGATTGCACAATGTAGACAGGAAAACCCAATACTTAGATCATCAGTGAGAGAACGAGCCGAACTACAGCAGATAGAACAGTGGATTTTATCAGAACTACAGCACATTGGTGGAATCCGGGTCTCTGCCCCTACATCATGCTGCTCTCCAATGGGGCAGAAAAAACCTGGTGACAGATTCACTTTAAAGCCAGTTCACATAAGGAGATCTTCTTTAATTGCATGTAATGTATAAACACTTGTAAATTCCCATTCACATGCTGCAGTAGTATTGCACTGTGATTTCAGCTGATTTAGCTCTTTTTTCCTCTGGTTTCAGCCCTTTGTAACGTTTCCATCGTTAGAATCGCTTGTAGTTGACTCCTTTTCAGATCCATTTGCACTTTTCTGTTTAATGTATCTATCTTTGATTACCTCACTGTCACACTTTTTAATTCAATTAAATGTCATGTGAATTTTGAAATAGAGAAATAAATTCTAGTCATTAATGTGATTACATTGTGGAAATAAGCGATACCCTCGTCTCACCACTAGATGGCACCTGTGCTTTGTTTATGAAAGAACAAGTGTGTGCAGCCAGTGCATTGGTCTCATGTCCATTTTTTATTACCTTTTACAAACACCTTATACTGTTATTTAACCCTTCTCGCTTTACATCATGAGGAACATAGCTTAAAATCCCGTGAATTTGTGCACAACTCTTAGGTTTGGCAAGACCTGGGGAATTATCATGTACATCATAATAACACACGATATGATCCGTCATTGAGTACCTATACAGTCTGAACATGTGGCGGTCGCAAACGGATTTGCACACCTTTATTTACCAAAAAAAGTAACTGCAGTGTGCGTATATATGTGTATAGAGAGAGAGAGTGTGTGTATATATATATAATAGGTGTGTGTGTATGTATGTATGGTTTTGGTTCCTTTAAAAACAGGGTGGCACATGTTAAGGAGCTGAAACTCCTAAACCCTTCCCCTTCATCCAATTTTAATGTGGATACCCTCAAATGAAAGCTGAAAGTCTGAACTTCAACTGCATCTGAATTGTTTTGTTTAAAACTCATTGTGGTTATGTCCATAACCAAAATTAAAAAACTGTTGTCTGTCCAAATATATATATATATATATATATATATATATATATATATATATATATATATATATATATATATATATATATATATATATATATATATATAATTTTTTATTTTTTTTTTAATTACAGTTCTAATAAATGGTCATAATTGCCAAGCACTACTTGTAGCAATTTTACTTAAAAAAATAAATTTTATTATTTTATTTTTTTTACCATTGCTGAAATGGGATATGACATTACTGTCTGGCCATTAGTTTACCAGTCACTGAAGCAATAATATAATAATATGTGGAAATCCTCCTGCAGGAAAGTAATTCGTTTTTCCTATTTATTATATGGTCCTATGAATTGTTGGTTTTCCCTTTTAATCTACAGTCCACCGCTGCGTCATAATGTCTGACCATGTGCGTGTACAACATGTTACCAGCCTGGTGTGAATAAGCACTAGGTAGATGACCCTCGTGCCCCCGCCGTCTAATTACAGAATATTTAGGGTAAGAAGTTTTTCTTTCTGTTCCTAAAACCTGAAATTGAAATGAATCCCAGTGGTTTCCTGCAGAGCCGAATCTTCAATAGTTTCCTAGTATGGAGAGTTTTTAGTAATTCAATCCTAACTTTGATACTCAATTATGTAGAACTCCGTTCCCTGCAGCTTCCTGTAACTCTATATGTATGGGTAAAAATATTAGAGCCTGTGCGCGGCAGAGGAAAGTTTAGGCAGATTGATTCAGCCAGGAGGACTATAAGCAAGGAAGCACAGCGAGCCTTCATATGGCGGAGCAGTGTTGTTTTGGGGAGGGCTCTTTCATGCATATTGGAGAAGGTATTATTAAATGAAGCTTGGCAGCGTCCCAGCCAGTGTGCAGCAGGAGAGCAGGGCTTAAATGTCGCTAGAGAGCTAGTGCCTGCTAAGTGAAGGCAGTCGGAGCCCAAGCAAGCCAAGACGATCCAGAAAGCGTGGAGTCAGGAATGGTCTGTTTGTTTCATGACGTGCGCTGCTCGACCCTGTGGCTCATCATTTTCCTGTGTTTGGCTGGGACACATGAGGCAGTTTTGTGGCTTTTGCTGCAGAGTGACCCCAGCGATCTACATGTTTTTCTGCTGCTTCTGGTCTGCTCGGGGAGTGAGAGAGATCTGCACATCTGAATTAGTAATATGGTCAGAAGGAACAAATGGCCCGTCGGTTAAGACTACATTTTGCCACCAGAAGAAGTAACACTGATCCGTTGCCGGACAGCTCCGGAGATGGTCTGGACAGCAATATTCACATGTGCTTCCAAAGAGTCTCCCATTCTTCTGCGCCAAGTGTGATACAGATGAGACTGTCTCCTCGGCAAACCGTACAACCGTCCTCTTCACCTGAAACCGGACAGTCCTGTCAAGGTAATTCTGCTTCCCCGTCTAGCAAAAAAAGCACCTCACTGCAGATTTCTTTACAGCCCAGCCGGAATGGTAGATGTCATCAGTCTGGCAATTCAGTCCTTGCTAACGAAGACGTTTCATTCGTCAGTGATTACAAGGATGGGATTAATTCTAGTTCTAGCATGAGCAGGAATTATAGCTGTCACCCGGTCGTAAATGACAGCAGTTTCCCAAATGCCACCTTGGCTAAGAACGGCAGTTCATGTAGTATTGCTGCAAGCGACAATGGCTCGTTCAGTAGTAACAGCAGTGACTATGGGTCATGTACGAGTACGACGAGCGACACTGGCTCATGTTCCAATAGTGTCTTAAGTGACAATAGTAGCGGCACGCTTTCTCTAGGTGACACCAACTACATTAACAATGTTCTCGCTAGCAATGCAACCTACGCGAATGCTGAAGCGAATCCTTCCAAACGAAATAATGTTCGCCAGGTTTATTCAAGGTGTAAAAGTACATTTCCTTTTGACCAAGATGAAATGGACAAAGAAGTGATTATGGGCAATATACCATCAAGAAGAAAGACCAGGCTTCCTCTGAGACGTTGTTCTTCTCTGGTTATTTTCCCTCGGAGTCCCTCTGAAACGCCACCAACATCTCCAACTACTTTGAGCCCCCCAATAAACAAAGGCCCTTACCAGACATCCTATCAATTCATGCTTTGTTCTAATGAGCTTGCACAGAAGGAGGATCAGACCTCATCCAAGGGATTTCTTTCAACGGCAGTCAATGGTGTCCGGCTTTCCAAAAATAATTGCACTATTGGTGAAGTTAGAGACATTAAACCACTTTACTTGAATGACTCTTTGCAAGAGGCCCATCCGTCAGATGGTCTTCAGAACCCGGATACCACAGAGGATGGATTCTCTAGTATCTCACATCAGGTTTCTCACCAGAGACCGTTGTCAGCAGGCAGTGGAGGCAGCCATGTGAAGTCACGTAGACTTCATGAATCGAAGCCCTGCGTCGGAGCCCAATCACATCGGCACATCCGACTATCGCGCAGCACCTCTGCGTGTTCTACAAATAAAATATCGGAATGTCAAATTAGTATTAATGGAGACCAGGGTAGCAAAGTTATTCCCAACAGGAAGTCGAGCCAGCTTTTCCAAAGAAGTATATCTGAAGGACCTCCCAACAAACTTAACGCTACTAGTCTTAAGTACAATTGCCCCAAATTAGGGTCATCCCATTTGCACATACAGTTTGCACCTGGAAGTGAAAGTAGGATTTGTAGCTTTAAGAGACAATCCATAAGAAACCCCTCCACTGGTGTGACTGTCAAACCCTCTGTGAAACCCCTCAAGGTGAGTTCCTTTTTTTTTTGGCAAGGTTAACTAGCAAGCCAGTTGGCATACCGCAGATTATCATTTTTTACTAATGTTCTGTTTATAATTTGCGTGTGAGTAAATGTTTTATTTTAGCTGAAATATACTTAGTTTTTTCTATATATATTTTCTACATATTACACACAATTTTTTTTTTTTTTTCCTTTTTTGTTTTCCTTATCTTTTGACGCTTTTATTCATTGTGGCATAGTGTCTCAGTATGTGAGTTTATGGAATGGTTTTTACTTTCTGCCAGTGTAATGTTTTTGCATTGATTCTTATCAGTTTGCGTATTTTTTTTTATTCTGATGGAATATGCCAATTCTCAATTAGATCCTGAATGTTTGCGTATCCCGATGGCTTGTGACTGTCAGCTAACATTGCTTATCCCCGCGTGAATGCGTTCATGAAAGCCATAGTACAGCATTGTAGCCCAGCTAAAAATAAACAGCTCCCAAAATATTTCCCTTGACTCCAGTTAGTCTGGTCATGTATACTGATGCGCTGTGTGCGGGTTCAAATTTAACAAGTTGATATTAGAGCAGCATTTAGTAATGCCAGCTATCTGTACACAGCAGTCATGAAATTAAATCGGTGCTTTGCTCAGGCTCTGCTATCACTGAAAGGTCTGTGCGTTCTTCGTTTGTGTGCCCAAGTTTAAGCCTCTAGTAGCATAATATCAGATTCCCTGCTTCAATAGTCAACAGCTTGTTAAGGACGGCTTTCTGAAATTCACTGCGAAACGAGACTTGTGCCTGTAGGACTGGACCACGCTATTGGGGCAAAATGCAAAAGGTTCAAGAATAGAAAAATGGTTTAAGTACAATGAAACTGTCAGCTAGGCTATGGAAAGGGAGAGTAAGCGGTAGATATTGGAATGCGGAGTCTTTTTCTGAATATATATATATAGATTATAGAATACTTATTTTCTGTTGACGAAACAAGAATGTCCTGTTTGGCAGTAGTGTAGTGGCAATGCCATCAGTTTTGTTGGTCTCAGTGAGGGGATTAATATTTTATTCCCTGATGGACTAGGGTAAAGGTCCCTCATTGTATATGGTTTAGGGTACTGTAGGGGGGTCTGAGTTAATGCCCCCACCTACCTCGGTGCAATATGGCACAACACGTGTGTATTTGATTCCCATTTTAATTTGGGCTAGAAAGGGTGTTATTAATTTATTCCATAGTGGTGTAAGGTAGTGCCACTTTTCTTGATGCTATAGAGTAGAACAATGGGTTAATACCTGGTAGGTCCTGGTATTTAGCTCAGCTCTCCCCCTTACCCCTCTGCCCTTGGACTCCACTTTCAGTTTTCCTTCCTGCCCTAGATCGGGGACTGAGAGGATTGTACTTCATGAGCATTCTGCCCGAACAGGAGGGGTCAGGTGTTGCTGGGTACTCTTATTCCAGACAGTAAGATGAACATTGCTGCATATTTTGGCTGCTCATTTCTTGTTCTTGTAGTAAGAGTATTATTCATTGATAATTGGGCAAAATTTACATTTGGTGTTGCGTTTTTTTACACTTATATTTTGTAATGGAATAATTACAGTGTTTACAAGTTAGACTAATGTTAAAAGGGATATCCGGGACTTTAAAAAAAGAAAAAAAGTGCTTAAGCACTAACGGGCAGGTAGTTTCTACCTACCTTTTGTTATTGTGTTACTCAACAAATAAGTTATACATTTTATTTTCTGGGAGTCACAGCTAATATACACTGCTCATAAAAATAAAGGGAACACTAAAATCCCACATCCTAGGTATCCCTGAATTAAATAAATATAAATATTCCAGTTGCAAATCTCCATTCATTACATAGTGGAATGTGTTAAGAATAAAACATAAAAATGATTAATGTAAATCAAAATTAATATCCCATGGAGGTCTGAATTTGGAATGATAATCAAAATCTAAGATGAAAATCAAATTACAAGCTGATCTAACTTAAGTGGAAATGCCTCAAGACAAGGAAATGATGCTCAGTAGTGTGTGTGGCCTCCACGTGCCTGTATGACCTCTCTACAAGCCTGGCCATGCTCCTGATGAGGCGGCAGATGGTCTCCTGAGGGATCTCCTCCCAGACCTGGACTAAAGCATCCGCCAACTCCTGGACAGTCTGTGGTGCAACGTGACGGTGGATGGTGCGAGACATGATGTCCCAGATGTGTTCAGTCGGATTCAGGTCTGGGAAACCGGCGGGCCAGTCCATAGCTTCAATGCCTTCGTCTTGCAGGAACTGCTGACACACTCCAGCCACATGAGGTCTGTCATTGTCCTACATAAGGAGGAACCCAGGGCCAACTGCACCAGCATATGGTCTCACATATGAGCTCCTCTCAGTACCTAATGGCAGTCAGGCTTTCTCTGGTGAGCAAATGGAGGGCTGAGCGGCCCTCCAAAGAAATGCCACCCCACACCATTACTGACCCACTGCTAAACCGGTCATGCTGAAGGATGTTGCAGGCAGCAGATCGCTCTCCACGGCGTCTCCAGACTGTCATGTCTGTCACATGTGCTCAGTGTGAACCTGCTTTCATCTGTGAAGAGCACAGGGCTCCAGTGACTAATTTGCCAATCCTGGTGTTCTGTGGCAAATGCCAAACGTCCTGCACGATGTTGGACTGTGAGCACAACCCCCATCTGTGGAGGTCGGGCACTCAGACCATCCTCATGGAGTTGGTTTCTAACCGTTTGTGCAGACACATTCACGTTTGTGGCCTGCTGGAGGTCATTTTGCAGGGCCCTGGCAGTGCTCCTCCTGTTCCTCCTTGCACAAAGGCTGAGGTAGTGGTCCTGCTGCTGGGTTGTTCCCTCCTATGGCCCCCTCCACATCTCCTGGTGTACTGGTCTGTTTCCTGGAAGTGCCTCCAGCCTCTGTACACTACGCTGACACACAGCAAACCTTCTTTTCACAGCTTGCATTGATGTGCCATCCAGGATGGGCTGCACTACCTGAACCACTTGTGTGGGTTCTAGAGTCCGTCTCAGGCTACCACGAGTGTGAAAGCACAACCAGCATTCAAAAGTGACCAAAACATCAGCCAGAAAGCATTGGTACTGAGATGTGGTCTGTGGTCCCCACCTGCAGAACCACTCCTTTATTGAGTGTGTCTTGATAATTGCCAATAATTTCCACCTGTTGTCTATTCCATTTGCACAACAGCATGTGAAATTGATTGTCAAACAGTGTTGCTTCCTAAGTGGACAGTTTGATTTCACAGAAGTTTGATTTAGGCTATGTGCATACGTTCAGGATTTTTCGCGTTTTTTTTCGGCCGTTTTCCACGGGAAAAATGCTTAAAAAACGCATACATAAGCATCTCACCATTTTTAATGCATTCTGCAATTTTTGTGCACATGATGCGGGTTTTTTCCGCGAAAAAAAACGCATCGCAGTAAAAAAAACGCAGCATGTTCATTAGTTTTGCAGATTTTTCGCCTTTTTCCCGCTATTTAATGCATTGGGAAGCTCCAGAAAAAACGCACAAAAAACGCATCAAAAGCGTGAAAAAAACACATGCGGATTTCTTGCAGAAAATGTCCGGTTTTGATCGGGAAATTTCTGCAAGAAATCCTGACGTGTGCACATAGCCTTACGTGGAGTTATATTCTGTTGGTTGTGTTCCCTTTATTTTTTTAAGCAGTGTATTTTATTCTTCACTTTTTGAGGGAAACGGTGCATTTATTTTAATTTTGACAGCTGCTTTGTAAACTTCTCACATTCTGCCTACATTTACAGCGACTGTTGCTAAAGAGATGTTAACTAGAAATACCTGTTCGTCTCTTTAATCAGCAAAAACTAGGACTTTAATTTGCAGAGACACGATGGCTGCGATTTTAGGCTTTTTTTTTTTTTTTTTCTCAAAAACATGACAACCCCTGCTGAAAATATAAAACTCTCCAATGTAAAGTGAGTTCCCGTTTTCTTCCCATCTGGGGTTGTGGGCTGCTGGCGCTTTATATGAGGTGCTAATGCTCCGTGTATTATTTGGAGTAAAATATGCGCTCGTGTCGGACATTTCCCCCTGTATAGGAATAACTTCTGCAGTGTCATTTCCCATCTTGTTTACAGATCAGGACTGAATACATTGCAACATTCATCTGCTCTTTGTGCCACAAGCTATTTTCACACTCTGTAATGACACACAAGTTGGTTACCATGTGCTGCCTAAGTATGGGAAGCGACCCACACATTGCCAGAAAAGCCTCATTATAGGTAGAATGGAATTAAGATGACTGCAGATCTCAGAAGTCAGCATTGGGGGGACAAAACAAATGATGTAAAGTGTCAATCCAATACCTATTGTCATTGGTGCAATTGTTAAATAAACGAAAAATGACCTATTCATATGGGAAAGTAATTAACCTAACGGGAATAAATTAAGTTCACGGTAGGCTTTTTTTCGTTTTTTTTTTCTGCAGAAAAACCTGATCTCTTGGCAGGAACGAAGCTGCAGAAAGAAAGCATGGCTTCCTTGTTTTTTTGCTACGTTTTTTATCCTTTTTTTTTGTGTGCATTTTTTGCAGCGGTCTTGTCATGCTAGGTTTGTCTCTTTTGCATACTGATAAAGTTTAGTGTTGAAAAAAGTCCTATTCCATAGAATCAGGTTTTGGCACCAAAAACGCTGCAAAAACCTGACAGCTGCATTTTTGGTGCGGGTTTTTTTTTTCAGCGTTTTTCACCACCCATTCAATTAAGTGAGTGAAAAACGCTGAAAAGTGACATGCTCTATGTCCAGAAAACCATGCAATGCACAAAATACTGATGACAAGAAAACCAATGTGTGTGCATGAGATTTCTGAAATCTCATAGGCTTTGCGGGTACTGTGAAGAGCAGCTGAAAATTGGCATTAAAAAAGCAGCAAAAACGCCCAGTGTGAACTTAGCCTTAGGCTGTGTGCACACGCTGCGGATTTTGCTGCGGAACCGCAGCGTTTCTGCAGCTGCGGGTCCACAGCGGTTTCCCATGAGTTTACAGTACAATGTAAACCTATGGGAAACGAAATCCGCAGTGCACATGCTGCGGAGAAAAACGTGCTCCATAATAGAAAACCGCAGGTGAAAACCCGCAGAGGAAACCGCGATAAATCCGCAGTAAAAACCGCAGCGGTTTTGCACTGCGGATTTATCAAATCCGCTGTAGAAAATTCCGCAATGGAAACCGCAGCGTGTGCACAAGCCCTTAGAGTGGAGGGGTAGCCGCTGCTCCATTCACTCCTTCTAGGGCAGCTGAGCCCTGCACATGACTCTTTCCGGCGGTCCCATATAGAATGAATGGAGAGGCTTTCCAGCGTCCAACCTGCTGCTCAATGTTGTAGCTATGATACTGATCGGTGTGGGTCCCGGCAGTCAGATACCCATCGGTAGGGTCCTGTGGATAGGTGACGACTTGTTTTCAGTGGACAGCCCCTTTAACGAATGCAATAAACTGTAGAAGTTCAATATGTTCCCAGCAAAGGGAATCCTCTGCCAATTGCTATTAATTGTGTGGTGATAATTGTAAATTGATGAGCAGCATGTCTGTGATGGAATTATTGGCCCGGCTGCCTCCATCTCCTGGCAGGTATCACACAGGAGTGTTGTGTTCCGACAGTTCTCGGCTTCTGAACATTGGCCGCAGCACCGATCCCGGCACCCTCATCATTTTGCAGTTGCCATTGAATCGCCAGCATGGCTGAATCCAGCTGAGTTCATAGGTAAAAGCAGAAATGTTACTGAAAAGTAAGGATGCCCTCTGCACAATCTGTAGAGCGGATCTCGCTGCGTTCCACAATACAGCTTGCATACGTCATTAAACATAGCTCTTATACATTTCTAATTCTATTTTTAGGAACTTTTGACCTTTTTTATTTAGTTGACCTTCTCATTTAATTTAATCTTTCATTCACTTTATAGAAGAGCAAGTTACATTTTTTTTTTCCTAGAAAATCTAGATATGTATTCAGTGGCTGGAAAAGATAAGTTAAACCATTCCCCTCCCTTACAAATTAGGCGTACTTGTTCCCAGCCATGACTCCCGCTGTTCGTTAGTGGATGCCAGTCGAAATATACTCCATATTTCACATCTGGTGGACTTGCTCTGAAGCCAATAGGAGCTGACTTCTTGTCTGTTTTGCTCAGAATTATAATGAGCCCTCAGCACCATTATTATGTAACACAGTTTGCTCATTTGCTTACTATAATTTTTCACCATTGTCTCCCCCACGTTACATATGGCAGGAAATGTAAATTAAAATGAAAATTTATTTGAAACTGAAACATTTCTGAAAGTCTGATTCGTATCAGAGTGGCTTAGTATACAGTGTGGGTGACCATTATCTGACGCTCCTGGTTCTCACTAGTGGTGTATTTAGTTCATGGTATTCATTATTTTATAATTTCTGAAATTCCGTTTTAAAGGGAACCTGTCACCAGGTTTGGCCGATAAGAGATACGGCCACCCCCTTTCAGAGCTGATATACAGTGGGTACGGAAAGTATTCAGACCCCCTTTACATTTTTCACTCTGTTTCATTGCAGCCATTTGATAAATTCAAAAAAGTTAATTCTTATCTCATTAATGTACACTCTGCACCCCATCTTGACTGAAAAAAAACAAAAAAAAACAATTGTAGAAATGTTTGCAGTCGTCCTGTCCCTGCAGCTGAAAAACACCCCCATAGCATGATTCTGCCACCACCATGTTTCACTGTTGGGATTGTATTGGGCAGGTGATGAGCAGTGCCTGGTTTTTCCACACATACCGCTTAGAATTATCACCAAAAAGGTCTATTTTCGTCTCATCAGACCAGAGAATCTTATTTCTCATAGTCTGGGAGTCCTTCATGGGGTTTTTAGCAAACTGTCTTGCACTGAGGAGAGGCTTCCGTCGGGGCCACTCTGCCATAAGGCCTGACTGGTGGAGGGCTGCAGTGATAGTTGACTTTGTGGAACTTTCTCCCATCTCCTTACTGCATCTCTGGAGCTCAGCCGCAGTGATCTTGGGGTTCTTCTTTACTTCTATCACCAAGGCTCTTCTCCCACCATTGCTCAGTTTGGTTGGTCGGCCAGGTCTAGGAAAATTTCTGGTGGTCCCAATTCTTCTATTTAAGGATTATGGAGGCCACTGGGCTCTTAGTAACCTTGAGTACTGCAGAAATTATTTTGTAACCTTGGCCAGATCTGTGCCTTGCCACAATTCTGTCTCCGAGTTCCTTGGCCAGTTCCTTTGACCTAATGATTCTCATTTGGTCTGACATGCACTGTGAGCTGTGAGGTCTTATATAGACAGGTGTGTGCTGTTCCAAATCAAGTCCCATCAGGTTAATTAAAGGGAACCTGTCACCTGAATTTGGCGGGACCTGTTTTGGGTCATATGGGTGGGTTTTTCGGGTGTTTGATTCACCCTTTCCTTACCCGCTGGCTGCATGCTGGCCGCAATATTGGATTGAAGTTCATTCTCTGTCCTCCGGAGTACACACCCGAAAACCCCGCCCATATGACCCAAAACAGGTCCCGCCAAATTCAGGTGACAGGTTCCCTTTAAACACAGCAGGACTCCTACGAAGGAGTAGAACCATCTCAAGGAGGATCACAAGGAAATGGACAGCATGTGACTTAAATATGAGTGTCTGAGCAAAGGGTCTGAATACTTATGACCATGTGATATTTCAGTTTTTCTTTATTAAATATGAAATTTTCTACATTTCTTTTTTTTCAGTCAAGATGGGGTGCAGTGTACATTAATGAGAAAAAAATGAACTTTTTGGAATTAACGAAATGGCTGCAATGAAACAGAGTGAAAAATTTAAAGGGGTCTGAATACTTTCCGTACCCACTGTACAGCATTCTATAATGCTGTATATAATCCCTCAACCCGACCTGCAAGAGAAGAAAAATAACTTCTTATACTCACCTGTGGGGCGGTCCGGTCTGATGGGTGTTGCTGGTCTTTGTCCGGCACCTCCCATTTTCTTACGATCCCTTCATCATCCACACAGTCTCCTCGGCACAGGCGTACTTCTCTTGCCCAGTTGAGAGCGAAGTAAAGTCCTGCAGTGTGCATGCGCTGGGGCCCTTTGACCTTTCCTGGCATCTGCGCACTGCAGTACTTTGCTCTGACCTCAACAGGGCAAGAGAAGTACGTCTGTGCAGGAGCGCTGTGCCGGGGAGATGCGTCATCCACATGAGCAAGCAGGAGGACGGGGATCCCAAGAAGATGGGAGGCGCCGGACCAAGAAGAGCGACACCCATCAGACCGGACCGCCCCGCAGGTGAGTATAAGAAGTTATTTTTCTTCTCTTACAGGTTGGGTTGGGGGCAGATATATAGCATGATAGAATTCTGTATACCAGCCCTGAAAGGTGATGGCCACATCTCTTATCGGCAGGTTCACTTTAAGCCTTCAGTTGACTTCCACATATGTTTGTGCTTCTAATCTGAGCACAGAGCTGCAGAACTAAGTGTGTGTGTGTGTGTGTGTGTGTGTGTGTGTGTGTGTGATATTTCTGACCATGTCAGACTTTGCACTAAAATTGGACAAGGCTACAATTTCTGATTGATTTCCACAGACTTTTAAAAAGAAAACATTTCGGGGCGAAGGCTTAGGGGTGATCTTATTAAAATGTTCAAATGTATGCGGGGACCGAACAGAGATCTCTTTAATGATTTTTTTTTTGTTACACTTAGGCCTGGGATGGGGAGCAGGGGGCTTCCTCTATGTCTAAAAGAAAGAAGGATTACTCTTAATTAGATGCAGATTCTTTTCTGTAAGAGCAGTGAGACTATGGAACTCTCTGCCACAACGTGTTGTAATGGTTGATTCACTTCTAAAATTCAAGAAGAGCCTGGATGCCTTTCTTGATAAATATAATATTGCAGGTTAAGGGTGCTAGATTCTGTGATGTGATGACTTTTGGGTTATAAAAGAAGGCTGGGGCGGCAATAAAGTAGATTATATCTCTGAAAGACGTACTGTTGTCTGTCTCTCTGATTTATTTCTCCATACTATAGGTACCTATTGACAACAATACCTGAGGTTGGTTTCCATTAGAGAGAAAATCTCGACTCTAACAGGCGTTAATCCAGGGTACTGGTCTGATTGCCGCATGGAGTCGGGAAGGAATTGTTCCTCTAATATGGAGCTATAAGTCTCTGCCCCGTGGGGTTTTTACCTTCCTCTGGGTCAATATGTTCGGTTATAGATTGAACTTGATGGACTTAAGTCTACCTTCAACCTTAAAACTATTAAACACCCTGGGAATTAAATAGCAGATGACTAATAATTGGTGGTTATTTTTTTGTGTGTTTGTGGTTTTGTATTTATAATACAAATTCTATAGAGAAGCCTAAAATTGAAAGCAGGGTCCCAAGATTTCCCCATATTGTTTTTGTTTATCATCAGGCTATAGTATTTATAAAACAAACAAACTTACTCTTACCTCTGTTTCTGTGTTTTGTTTTCTTGCTACTTCATAAAGTATCATTCGGCCTGGAAGTAAAAATGTCTTTTCCATGTATGCTGTTGTCTCCTCATCTGGTTTTTATTCCTTTCTTCATGGCAAAAATATTTTACATTTAAATATTCAAAAAGCAGATTGTTTGCAGAGCTGATCCCAGACAATCTCTCATCCTATGGCCGGGATCGGATTTTTCATCCATATTGTCACTTGTATGTGGTTTGCCCTTTTTTTTTTTTTTTTTTTTTTTTTTCACTACCCCCTCCCTCACCCCCCTTCATTTTTAGAACCACATGTCCATTTTGTACATCCTCATGGCACCCAGTTCTTACATGGACAGCTTAATAAATAATAAAAGGCCTGATGCCGATCTGTGCTAGTATTCGTACTAGATCTGTGAAAAACACGTGACATACGAGTGTTAAGCAGTATGTGATCTGTTTTTTGCACTGATTTATAATTAACGAGTTTGATCAGACTATGGATTAAACTGCTGTGCTGCCGTTTTTGGTTTTTTGTTTTTTTTTGGGGGGGGGGGGTTGTTTAGTTTTTGGTTTTACATGCAGACCATCGGTCCGTGTAACAATATTAATGTGCACTAGCACGTGGACTTGCATTGGTCAGTGTGCTGTCTGTATGCTACATGTGTTGCATACAGACAGTACACAAATGTGTTAGGGCTGTCCCACACGTCCAGATAATTCCGGTACCGGAATAAATCGGTACCGGAGTTATCCGTGTCCGAGTGCCTGGGAACTCACGTAGGCCATACGTGCGGCACACGTGTGCCGCCCGTATGGCGAGTGGGTACCACACGGAGCGTGTGGTACCCACGCGTGTGGTACCCTGCATCGTGCTGAAGCCGCGATTCATATGTTCCCTGCAGCAGCGTTTGCTGCAGAGAAAATATGAATAATAGTGTTTAAAATAAAGATCTATGTGTCTGCCGCCCTCCCACCCCCTGTGCGCCCCCCCGCTGTTCAGAAAATACTTACCCGCCTCCCTCGCTGCTTCCTGGTCTGGCCGCGGCTTCTAGTGTATGCGGTCAAATGGGGCCGAACATTTACAGTCATGAATATGTGGCTCCACCTCCCATAGGGGCGGAGCCGACTATTCATGATTGTAAATGAGCGGCCCCACGTGACCGCATACAGTAGGAGGCGCGGGGCAGAGAGGAAGGAGTGACAGCCAACGTGGGAGCGGGTGAGTATTTTCTGAACAGCGGGGGGGGCGCACAGGGGGTGGGGGGGCGGCGGACACATAGATCTTTATTTTAAACACTATTATTCATATTTTCTCTGCAGCAAACGCTGCTGCAGGGAACATATGAATCGCGGCTTCAGCACCATGTGGGGGGACAGCGCTTACTGTAGCGCTGTCTCCTGCACGCACACGGACCCCAGACGGAGACCGTCCGTGTGAGGTCCGTGTTTTACACGGACCCATTGACTTTAATGGGTCCGTGTAATATGTGCGCTCCCACGAACACTGACATGTCTCCGTGTTTGGCACACGGAGACACGGTCCGCAAAAAATCAATGACATCTGCACAGATGCATTGATTTTTATGGGTCTACGTGTGTCAGTGTCTCCGGTACGTGAGGAAACTGTCACTACACGTACCGGAGCCACTGACGTGTGAAACCGGCCTTAATCAGGGCTGTGGAGTCGGTAAACCAAACCTCCGACTCCTCCATTTCCCTGACTCCGACCCCACAGCACTGGTCACTACTGAGCATGTGCATAAAGTGCAGCACAGATTCATCTCCACTAAAAGCCGAGATCCTTAGATGAGGAACAGAACAGACATTTATAGGACATTTCATAACTTTCCCAAATTATTCTGAAGACATTTACAGCACATCCTGTATTGTACTACTGTACCCAATGCCTCATATATCTTAGGAGTCGGACCTTTTTATACCGACTCTGACTTCACAGCCCTGGTTTTCATATACTCATCTGATTGAATCTTTACTTGGTAAGTGGAGGACCCATAAAAGCCTTTTTTTAATATGATGAATTGGCAAGGTCTTGGTCAGCCCAAGTATTTCTCTTTTGTCATTCTTGTCAGCATGCAGACTGTTCCAGCTGCCTCGGGACTTCTTTGTAGTCAAATTGCCTTTCTAAAGCCTCATTTGGATGTCAGTGTTTTTTCATGTATGCAAAAAAAATGGTATGTAATCGGTGTTTTTCACGCATGGATAAATTACAAAGCTGCTCATATCCTTGGCAATGTTAAACATGGATAGCACGAGGATGCCATCCGTGCGCTGTGTTTTTCATGGACCTATAAACTTGTGTTGGCCCTTTTTATCCATGCTGCTGGAAAAAAAAAAATTGAATTTTGCAGACATATGGTCCATGAAAAAAAAAACATGTACGTGTGAACAGTCCCATACATGTTGAATCTGTTTAAGACATTCCCTCAAAAAAAAAAAAAAAAAAAAAATTTTATATGCACATGTAGCTCTTTCAATGACAAGTCCAGCATTACTTTTACATGGCCAGTCCGTTACTGAGAAATCAGCAAGTTAATGATGCTGAAGAACTATTTGAGGAACAGAGCTGGAGTGACAGAGGCGTCAGACGTACGTTCAGTGATGCTGCCGCCTCCTGCTTGACTGATGACTGAAGTCACACAGCATAGAAGCTGTCAAGCAGGAGACGGCGGCGTTGGGCAGGAAATAGAGCTGAGAGGCTTCAGATCTACAAATTTTCTCCTAGATGCCGCACTTTCAATACATCGGCTGGTCATCTCCTTAAAACTTTTAACATGCAGATTAACCCTATGTCTTTATCTACAGGTTCCCTTTAAAGTTTGAGTCCAGAATTGAAGAATATACAACAGAAAGTAAACACTGCTTAAATAAAACCTAAAAAAAATAAATCATGGTAGCCTTGTTTTAATCATTTTTTATAAGCCATATGTGTCTCAAAAAGCTACATAAAGACAAACCTACAAAAGTCCTATTTGTATGGAATCCAACAAAAAACACCCTTTTATGTCTGTATAAAATTCTGCTCTGACAGCTGGTAAATCACCATATTAAAGTAAGTGTATATCTAAAAGTGCTATTGACATGAAATTCTCACCAGATATTAGTAACAATCCATCCAATCCACACAGGCAAAGAAATCAAACCAGAGATGTCCATAATTTACGTGTAATGATGAGAAATGACACAGAATAAATATTGAATTCACTTACTGAAACATACAGTATTTAATACTTTGTGCAAAAGCCTTTGTTGGTGATGACAGGTTCAAGACACCTATTGTATGGAGAAGCTAGTCGCATGCATTGCGCAGGTGTGATTTTTGCCCATTCTTCGACTCAAATCCTGAGCGTATGTGCACATGTCAGGATTTCTTGCAGAAATTTCCTTTTCCTGACAAAAACCGGACATTTCTGTCAGAAATCCGCATGCGTTTTTTGTGAGTTTTTTCCCAATGCATAGAATAGCGTGAAAAACGCGAAAAATCCGCAAAATTAATGAACATGTTCATTTTTTTACCGCAATGTGTTTTTTCGCGGAAAAAAACGCATCATGTGCACAAAAATTGCGGAATGCATTCTAAATTATAGGATGCATATGTATGCGTTTTTTATGTGTTTTTATTGCGAAAAAACGCGAAAATTCCTGAACGTGTGCACATACCCTGAAGGTTCCCTGGGCTCCATCTATGAACTCTGAGCTTAGTTCCTTCCATACATTTTCTTTTGGATTCAGGTCTGGTGATTGGCTGGGATTTTTTCTCTGAAACTAAATGGGTTTCCTTGTCTCGGATCATTGTCTTGCTGAAATGTCATCTCATTTCATCTTCATTATTCTCATCGATGGTAGCACATTTTTATGAAGAATGTTTCTGTACATTTGTCTATTCATTCTTCAATAAAATGAAGTTTGGTCAGTGCTGGATGCTGAAAAACAAGCCCCACGCCATGATGTTCCCATCTTCAAAGTTCACTGATGGAATTGTGTTTTTGGAATCCTATGCAGTGTCTGCAAACATGGTGCATTTTATGGCATCCAAAGAGTTCAATTTTGGTCTCATCTGACCAAACTATTTTCTTCCTGTATTTCCCAGGCTCGTTGAAATGCTTTTGGGCAAACTTGAAACTCGCTGGAACATGCTTTTTATTCAGCAGTGGAGTCTTGTGTGGTGAGCATGCATTCAGGCCATGGAGGTTGAGTGTATTGTAGTTTTCTTTGAAACAGTTGTACCTGCTGATTCCAGGTTTTTCTGTAGCTCTGCGCAGGTGGTCCTGGTTCTTGGCCAATTCTACTGATAATTCTTTAAACTCCTGTATCTGAAATGTTGCAGAAAGCACCTGGTCGTGGCCGCTTTATGGTGAAATGATGATCTTTCCACTTTTAGATCATGATCCCAAGAATGCTCACTAAAACCTTCAGTAGTTTAGAAATTCTTCTGTAGCCTATGCCATCAGTATGTTTTGCAACAATATGGTTGTGAAGGTCTTGAGACAACTCACCAGTTTTTCTTGTGTGGCACCTTGGTAATGAGACACCTTTTCATAGGTCATCAGTTGAACCAGCTGATATTATTTTTCACTAAGTGGCAGAATTACTTTCTAATTACTGATAATTTCAGCTGGTGTCATGCTATTCCATGGCTTTTTGCATCTTTCTTCATGTGTTGAAAACTTTTTTCTGTCATTTGTCATTATCTACACACACACACAATTTATGGACATCTGTAGTTTGATTTCTGTGTGAATTGGATGGATAGTTACCAACATCTGGTGAGAATTTTCATGTCAATAGCTTTTCACCCACTGTGTAGGACCCTAGGTCCTATTTTTTTTTTTTTAACCTTGCCATTCCCTTTTACGCAGCTGTTTTTCATCCAACAGCTGTTCCGTCCCACATCCCATTACCCCTGCACATATACATTCACCGTTCATTTGCCGTGAGAAAAGGATTGAGCATGTTGAAGTTCAACATGCCCAACTCTTCTTTTCCTTGACAGCTGCCGGCAGGATAGTCCCGTTACATGGTCGTCCAGGTAGGTTTGGTCAAATTTAATCTGTGTATGGCCGCAGATTAAAAACCGAAATCTCACTTTCACTTTCGTGAGCAAGTGAGTTAATCCATACACACACCATGAAAATCTGCCGTCCTATTGCTGCAGGCTCTAGCGTGTTGGTGTTAATTGCACCATTTATTTAATGGGCAGCTTTATGTGTTACGGCAGGCTTAATCTGTGCAACACCTGTAATTCATCTGTGCCAAATATTGATATTTCTAAGTAGTGCGTTGTTAGAAATCGTGCCGGGCACATTTATTTTTAGAGTGAGCGGAGAAACATTCAGTGTAAAGTAAAATAACCTGCTGCTGGTCGCTCCTACCGCGTCTTCTGTGAAGCCATTTATGCTATGGAAACCCAGAATGTACAGTTTTGTCTGGGACATTTTAGCAGAAAGAATGTTGGCCTAGAAAAGACAAGTATTGAGTCTGTATTTGTGTAAGCGGCAGCAATAGTCCACGTCTCTGTTTATTTTCTTTTCTGCTTGAGTTGATATTTTCTATTCCCTCCAATAAAATCTTGTTCTTGTGCCTTACGACTGTAGGCTTCTGTGTGAAGGTTAGCCCGAGCTCGCATCTGGACAGGTCCTAAAATAGGTAAACCTTCTGACCCAATGAATTTTCATGTTCGCTGAAGTGGCGCATTTATTGAAGAATGTCTTGGAAAGTTTTCGACGCCCTGAATGACCTTTCACATAAGGCTGTAGAAAGGCACCTTGTTAAAGGCTCCGGTAATTAGCAGCCACAGGTGTTTATACCTGGTGTTTTTCTTTCCACGCTTTGACGGGACGGGCTCCATATATACAGGTAAACAGTTTGTCGTTGGACACAAGGATCGTGTCTGATATGTGGGAACCCTTGTACTTGAAGACCGTGCCCGAAACATTTCAGATCACTGCTCATTTCATGCACAAACCCCAATGAATACTTGACGTTGTTCCAAGAGTGCAGAGGGTTTTAATTAGTCTTTAACGGTACGTTTTCAGAACTTGGACTTTTATAGATCTCGGTTTCCTATTTGAACACCGTACCAATACTTTATTACCGCCACATGTTCTCTGGCATTTGGTTTATTACTATTGCCCTGCATTCTCATGCTTCATACTTGGGTTTTCCAGTTTTCAATGCTGTCTCTGACATTTAAAGGGATATGCTCCTCATTCACTTCTGTCTAATACTTGTTCGATATGCCATAAATGTGTAATAGGTGAAGGTCTGCCAATTCTTAGAACAGAGGTGTAGAGGGGTGAAAAGCTGTTTTTGCAATGTCTGTAAACTGCCCCTTCACACAGAAGAACAGGGTCTCTAGTGACACCGACTGGAAGGAGCAATCCTAGAAGCCAATATCGAGCCTCAGTTTATAAAGCCAAACCAGGATCTCCATCCACATACAGCTGTTTCAGGGTTTTACCCTCTCATCAGCACAAAGTAGGAGACTTGTTGGCCAGAAGAAAGACCTTTAACTGGGGATCTAAAGGTTAACGTTTCTCCCTAAGGGTACTTGCAGATGATCAGGAATTGGCAACGCATTGGACGCAGCACATCTCCATTGCGTCCTAAGTGCTGTGGGCTATTGAGCGCAGGTGAATCCACATGTGTTCACCAGGGCTGTGGAGTCGGTAAGCCACAGTTGCGACTCCAACTCCTGGATTTTATCAGGTTCCGACTCCGACTCCTTCATAAATGGCCAATTCGTAACAAATTTACTGTTGTAAAATATTAACATCGTGCTTATTCAGTTTCTCACCATCATATAAGTAATCAGACCACTTAGAGCAAAAACTATATTTATTAGAATACAATTAGAATATAGCAAATAACTTTTATAAACTTTTCTAAACTCTTGTAAGTAAATATGCAATAAACACTGTTATGCAGTTAATAAGAAGAAATCTATAAATTTGTCCTCAGAAAAAGTATTGCCTCTGTCAGATCCTCCTTCATGGATGCCCTCAAATCTGATCTAATTATTTTGAGAGCAGAGAACAACCTCTCTACACTAAGGGTACCGTCACACAGTACCATTTTAATCGCTACGACTGCACGATCCGTGACGTCGCAGCGATCGTATGATTATCGCTCCAGCGTCGTAGACTGCGGTCACACGTTGCAATCACGGCGCTGGAGCGATGCCGAAGTCCCCGGGTAACCAGGGTAAACATCGGGTTACTAAGCGCAGGGCCGCGCTTAGTAACCCGATGTTTACCCTGGTTACCAGCGTAAACGTAAAAAAAACAAACAGTACATACTTACATTCCGGTGTCTGTCCCCCAGCGTTCTGCTTCTCTGCACTGTGTAAGCACCATAGCCGGAAAGCAGAGCGGTGATGTCAGACGTCACCGCTGTGCTCGCTTTCCGGCCGGCAGGCGCTCACACTGCAGAGAAGCTGAGACGCCGGAGGACAGACACCGGAATGTGAGTATGTACGGTTTGTTTTTTTACGTTTACGCTGGTAACCACGGTAAACATCGGGTTACTAAGCGCGGCCCTGCGCTTAGTTACCCGATGTTTACCCTGGTTACAAGCGAACACATCGCTGGATCGCTGTCACACACAACGATCCAGCGATGTCAGCGGGTGATCAAGCGACGAAAGAAAGTTCCAAACGATCTGCTACGACGTACGATTCTCAGCAGGATCCCTGATCGCTGCTGCGTGTCAGACACTGCGATATCGTAACGATATCGCTAGAACGTCACGAATCGTACCGTCGTAGCGATCAAAATGGTACTGTGTGACGGTACCCTAACTTGGGTTGGTGGCAAAGCAGTAACCACTCGGGCAACATCTCTGACAATGTCAGGATACAGAGGAATCGCTTGTTGCACTGTTATTTTTGATGAACGGTCAAATTTCTCAATTTCTTTTAGTGCACATGAAAAATTCTGCTGAAATGTACTGGCTGTGTTCTTTGATGGGGATGACTCTTCTATGCTTGAACGCTTTGCACGGTCCTTGTGATCCAAATATTTTTCGATATTAAATTCTTCATCAGTTGATGAGGGTGAAGATGTGGCAGGACGACCAAATTCTTCTTGTTCCTCCTGACTGTTCTGCAACCCTTTCATCCTTACTGCTATTTCAAACAGAGCTTCTTTTCCTTTAGTTAGCTGTTGATCATCTAGAAGAATCCGATGCATTGGGTCTACATAAACAGCTGCCAAAAGAATGTTATTTTGTAATATTAGCTCCTCTCTCCGTTTCATTGATGTAGCAATGCCACTTGCAATTAACCCTCCTCTTTGGGACAGGCGAAACATCAGGTTCTTCCACTCCTTTAAGAAAATACCTGGAGTTAAGTCCTCTGCTTGTAATTTTTTAGTCACTGTAAATGGGTGCTCTAGCAATTTTTCCAGCTCGGTCACCTGATTCCACTGACTTTCATTTAGCGTCAGTTGAGGGTTAGCCATATCTACAAGAAAGGTTTTCAGTTCAACCAAGCGCTGAATCATTAAGTAAGTACTGCCCCATCGTGTGGCTTGATCAATAATTGCCCTTTTTCCAGCACGTCTCTTCAAAATTGAGTCAACTTTAGGGGTTCTGGCAACAGTAGCCAATTTTCTCACCTTGCCAATCAGTGCAGCAGCATGTCCTTCTTGCAGACTGTCTCTTATAGCCAGCTGTAGCGTATGCACAACACAGCGCATGTGATGAATGAAAGAACGTATTGACACAGTTTCAACAAGATCATCTAAACTATCATGTTGCTGTTCATCTGAAGCAACTTCAGTTTGCTCCTCAGTTACAATACGGTGTTCCTCTATTTCAAACATTTCTGTGTCTGTGGACCCAGAATGTTCTTCTAGCTGCTGGTCACCATCATTACTCTCATTCATTAGCTTAATAGTACTTATCATATTTGAAGCATTGTCAGTTACGACAGAAAGAACTTGCTCTTTAAGTTCATAGTCTTGCAGAACCTTTTCCACCAAGACCTGGAGAAACTCACTGGTGTGATGAGCTTTGGTGTCTTTTACTGCCAATGTCCTGGTAACTATTTCATTTTTGTCACAAACAAATCGGACATTGATGGCAAAATAGTTCACTCTGTGACGTGTGCATGCATCCATTTTAAGAAACAGAAAGCGTCCCTTGAGAGTTTTTTTTAAGTTCTTCCTTTTGTTTAAAAGCTTCTTCGATTACTAATTTTCTAATACTCTCTCTCTCTCCAGAGAAACACCAAGCTTGCGGGCCATTTCCCCATTCAGACACATAAAAGCTGGTCGTGAAAATAATGAAATAGGCACACTATCCTTTACAACAAGCTCTATGATCTGTTTTTTAAATGTATCTACTGTCATTGTCACAGTAACTTTGTCACTGACAAAATATCTTGCAACTGATGGCTGCAAAGTTCTCTGCTCCTTTGTTTGGCTGGAAGAGCTGGGCACTGGTTCATTGGTTTGGATGCAGTCTTTCTCAGCCACTGCTTTCAGTACTTCTGGATGAAAGCGCTTTAAATGTCTCTTTAGATTAGAAGCTCTGGTAGGAGCATTTTTATCTTTGCCTGAATATGCACTGATCTTGGCTTCACAGCATTTGTTTTCGTCTGGATCATTTGTCATACACTGACAGACATAATGTTTTGTATCTTGAGTGATGGTGAAGTGTTCAAATACAGCTGATTTAATGTGACGCTTCTTTGACATTCTCAGGTTTTTAATTCTGCATTCACAATCCAAATGACAATTGTTTTTCCTAAAAACAATTGTACAAAATTATTGCCAGGTCGTACAACTGATATAGTGGTCAGTAATACTGTTATTCCTCATGTACTCACAGTTAACTGATGCAAAGTTTGTTGAAAGGATAATACTTCTTACAGTCTTCCTCTTCTGAGTAGCAGCTGTGAGATGCTTGGAAGACGCACACCTAGTAAACATCTAGTTTAGAGGAGGAGCTTTACTACTAAGAATTTGCAACACATTTTCACTTTCAGTTTCATACATTGTAAGTAGGGGGGTTGGGGCACCATGAGGTTAACCAAGTATAAGATTAGATAAGGGCAGTGGAGAACAGTGACACACAAGAAGTAAGAAATGTCTCTATCTCCAGCAGAACTGCTTATCACTGTTGTTCATAGTTTGATAGAACATATATATTTGAGTAACAATTATAAAATTCATATGAAAGTTCAATTATGAAATATTAATACATTTTTTTTAAAGCTGGAGTCGGTACATTTCTACCGACTCCGACTCCACAGCCCTGGTGTTCACTGAACCGTGTAAATTCAGTGTCCAATACATTGTACGGGTGACATTTATCTCGTCTCCGCGAGTGAGTCATGGGCGTCGGTGCACGCATACTGGGCATGGGTTTTCTTGAAATGCTGTAACATCTGGACGCTGCACAAGTACGTAGCATGCATCCCCCAGTGGCATGAGTAAAGGTACCTTCACACTGAACAACTTAACAACGATATCGCTAGCGATCCGTGACGTTGCAGCGTCCTGGATAGCGATATCGTTGTGTTTGACACGCAGCAGCGATCAGGATCCTGCTGTGACATCGTTGGTCGGAGCTAGAAGGCCAGCACCTTATTTCGTCACTGGATCTCCCGCTGACATCGCTGAGTCGGCGTGTGTGACGCGGATTCAGCGATGTCTTCACTGGTAACCAGGGTAAACATCGGGTTACTAAGCGCAGGGCCGCGCTTAGTAACCCGATATTTACCCTGGTTACCAGTGTAAATGTAAAAAAAAAAAAAAAAAACACTACATACTTACATTCCGATGTCTATCGCGTCCCCCGGTGTTCTGCTTCCCTGCACTGTCAGCGCCGGCGCTTACAGTGCAGGGAAGCAGAACGCCGGGGGACCCGACAGACATCGGAATGTAAGTATGTAGTGTTTGGTTTTTTTTACATTTACACTGGTAACCAGGGTAAACATCGGGTTACTAAGCGCGGCCCTGCGCTTAGTAACCCGATGTTTACCCTGGTTACCCGGGGACTTCGGCATCGTTGGTCGCTGGAGAGCTGTCTGTGTGACAGCTCTCCAGCGACCACACAGCGACGCTGCAGCGATCGGCATCGTTGTCTAGAACGCTGCAGCGTTGCTAAATGTGACGGTACCTTAAGAACTGTATAGGTTAGAAATGCACAACCTTATCTCATGCCTTCCTTCCATATTGTGTCAGCCCCATATGCCAATTTTACATCTTGACATTTTGATAATAGCCCTGCCTTTGGTAACATATATCACTTGGTAGCAGGTTTCTGGAACTTTCCAAAATGGTCCATTGGAATTGTATGATGGGCTTCTTGTACAGGAGTGCAGATATTTCTTCTATTATTTTATTTTTTTTTTTTTAAAAGTACTTTGTTTTTAAAGGAAGCACTAGTTGAGCAGTTAGTACATGTGTGGGGAGAACATACTCTGGGGTACTCTGCAAGTCAAATTCCAATTTTCCAAAAAACACTTTTAGGCTCATGATCCTCTGGGTGTAACCTGCTCTATGAAGACAAATGTGACTGGTGTTGTGGAGTGGAATGAAGGAGCAGTAAGGGTACCGTCACACAGTGCCATTTTGATCGCTACGACGGCACGATCCGTGACGTCGCAGCGATCGTATGATTATCGCTCCAGCGTCGTAGACTGCGGTCACACGTTGCAATCACGGCGCTGGAGCGATGCCGAAGTCCCCGGGTAACCAGGGTAAACATCGGGTTACTACGCGCAGGGCCGCGCTTAGTAACCCGATGTTTACCCTGGTTACCAGCGTAAACGTAAAAAAAACAAACAGTACATACTCACATTCCGGTGTCTGTCCCCCGGCGTCTCAGCTTCTCTGCACTGTGTAAGCACAGCGGCCGGAAAGCAGAGCGGTGACGTCAGACGTCACCGCTGTGCTCGCTTTCCGGCCGGCAGGCGCTCACAGTGCAGAGAAGCTGAGACGCCGGAGGACAGACACCGGAATGTAAGTATGTACTGTTTGTTTGTTTTTCACGTTTACGCTGGTAACCACGGTAAACATCGGGTTACTAAGCGCGGCCCTGCGCTTAGTTACCCGATGTTTACCCTGGTTACAAGCGAACACATCGCTGGATCGCTGTCACACACAACGATCCAGCGATGTCAGCGGGTGATCAAGCGACGAAAGAAAGTTCCAAACGATCTGCTACGACGTACGATTCTCAGCAGGGTCCCTGA
This sequence comes from Ranitomeya variabilis, assembly GCF_051348905.1. Classification (NCBI taxonomy): domain Eukaryota; kingdom Metazoa; phylum Chordata; class Amphibia; order Anura; family Dendrobatidae; genus Ranitomeya; species Ranitomeya variabilis. The sequence continues at coordinate 217,812,195 of NC_135236.1, read as the reverse complement.
TCGCTGCTGCGTGTCAGACACTGCGATATCGTAACGATATCGCTAGAACGTCACGAATCGTACCGTCGTAGCGATCAAAATGGCACTGTGTGACGGTACCCTAACACAGAAAAGCCAGTTATGTACAGTTTGCTTACAGTATACAGGGGTTATACTAATGGTGCATTGCATGGGTTCAGCCACAGACAAGTTCACACAACCATATGGCAAGAGGAGAAATAGTCTGTAAATCCATGTCGACACTTCATTGTACGCCAGCCGGGTTTTTAAAACCCAAGTGTTAACTGCAATATTGTTAATGCCCATCAATCTGAAATAAATTGTAACCTTGTATTTTAATTCTTTAAATATTTGGAAAATAATTAGGTGGGTTTTACGCAGTCAGGAAACAGACCACTTGTAACACGAGTTATTGGCAAAAAATGCATGTGATTCCTACGTGATATCAAACCACTTGACGAAAACTGCTTTTGCTCTCTACTGTATTGTATCATAATTTATTGCTATAGCGCCAACACTTTACAATTAGGCAGGTACATGTACAGACTATAAAAAGGTAACACCGAGTTCAGCAGTCACTGGAGGAGTGAGGGGGACAGAATAGGTAGATGTACATTCCAGCCATCATTCTGATCAATAGGGGTTATGATATAAAGCTGCATGATCCGGTCATCCCAGTGCCATTTGGTGCATGGAGGATACGGAGACAGATGAGTAGGGAGGACCAGAGTCTCAGGGAAATTAGAAAGGAGCAACAGAGAAGAATTAGGTTAGTGAATTAAGGTGATAAGCCTGTCTAAATGTTTTCTTAAAGCCCACGTAAAAATGTGGGGGCTAAGTAATAATGACATCTTTTGAGGTACCGTAGATCATTCCAGTAAACTGGCGCAGCATGAGAGACGTTATGGAGATGGAGGTGGGAGGTTCGGGTTATGGAGGACGTTCATCTTGGATCACTTACAGGATGAAGAACACTGGTATAGCGATACACAGAGATGAGGGAGGAGATGTAGGGTGGTACAGAACATCATACACATATATATCTGTGATATATGGTTGCTTCAATCAATTGGACATATCAAGCCCATCCCCATTCAGCTTCTTACAAAAGCAGAAAGAAAATTGTAATGGCTAAGAAAAACGTAAATTAACCAAATGGATAATAACTGCGTACAGCATATTAACCAGATTGTAACCATGTAGGACACAGTGGATCAAAATCTAATGTACAAAGCTCAATTAGAAAATTTGCAATCAGATCAAGAAGAATGTAACTAAATAGAAGAGGGTTTAGAAAGGCTGTGAGTGTCTGCTGTGGGGTAGTAGTCTCAAAAGACAAATGGTGAGGGTTGTGTTCCTCAGCACTGTGCACATGTAAAGAGAATAGAGCCATCTGTAGTAAGTATGGCCTGGTCCCAGCTGGTGGTGTTCACTGGCCATTTTCTTCTTACATCTGAGGTAATTGTGCAGCCAGGAGGCCTTATTGCTGATGGTGGTGTCCCCAGATGGTGAGTAGCACTCACAATCCCTGCAGGTCTGCATTAGTGCACTGGCTCTGGGGGCTGCGGTACTGGACTGGTGCACAAGCCTTTCAGCCCAAAGAGCAGAATTCAGTGATACGGCTATTTAACCCATTAAAGGATTATTCCTAATATTGAAAGTTCTAATTCATCAATATGATAGGGGATGACTAGATGATCGCTGGGGGTCCACCCAGTTGGACCCTTACCGAAACTGACAACGGTGCTCTGATGTCTCCAATCCCAATCTAGTGGAAGACAAGCATGGGCATCACTAGTCCATTAATTGTCTATGGGACTGCCGAAGATAGTCAAGTACAGTGCTTGCATATCTCTGCAAGTACACCTGCACTACATTCATTGTCTATGGGGCTGATGGAGATAAATAAGCAAAGTGCTTGGTCATCTCCAGCAGTCCTATAAGGCTACGTTCACATTTGCATTGCGTCGGGCGCAGGTTCGGCGACGCATAGCGGCGCATGCGCCCCTATATTTAATATGGGGGCGCATGGACATGCTTCGTCTTGCGTTTTGTGACGCATGCGTCATTTTTGGCGCAAGCGTCAGGGCGCACAGGACGCTGCATGTTGCATTTTTTTTTGCATCACAAAAAGCTGCGTTTTGCATGCGTTTTTGCGTGCGTTGCGTCGCCGACCCTGCGCCGCACAACGCGAATGTGAACGTAGCCTAAAACCTAAATAAAAACACGCAAAGCATGTCTCCTGGGATTGGAGAGGTGTCACCTTGACCGTAGACAATAATGGTGAGATCTGCTTCAGTTAGACTGACAGCCGGCCCTAATGCTGAGCCGTCGTCGGTCAGTGCAGGGGGCACAGCTACAGCCGCTGCTCACTATACACAGAGCGGTGACTGAACCAGCGCCATTACCAGGAGGAATAAAGTCCATTTCCTCCCAGCAGCATGGGTCCAATGCCAATAACCTGCAGATTAACCCCATATTTGTTAATATCTGTTTGTTTGTTTTTAAGGTGACAGGCTCCCTTTAAATTGCACTGTGGGGAGGGACGCCATTTAAATGTTCACCTTAGGCAGCCGAAAAGCTATAATCGTCCCTGCCCACCGTGTCCTATATCCAGATCCTAAGTAAAAGGACTCTAATTGCTTCAGTCATTAGATCCCTGGATTAGTGACCTGTGTGTCGGAGTATTCTGGTGCGGCAGACAATGAGCTGTGTGTTTAGGTGCTGACAGACTAATGTTCAGTGTGCAATTTCATTCTGTATACCAATTACAGGGATGCAGACCTTCTGGCAATCAAAAGTGTATTTGTATTTTGCTCATTAAAGGAATCTGATCAGCAATGACCTATTAATTCCGTTATACTTGTTGATTGTTTGGCTTTTTATTTCATATTACTATCATTAAAACAATAACTTCTAATTTTCATACTTGCCACTATCTGCAACATCGACTAGCGCCAAAGACCCTCTATGTATTGAAGCGTTATTTTATGTACCCTAACCTGGGCCAAGGTTATTGAGAAGGGAGAGGTAGGAGGTGAGCTGTGACATCCTGTGAATGATGGGCGCTGTTATCTTCTGTATATAGAGGTGTTACATTTGGTTGTGATACTCGCTGATGATGAAACAACTGAAGAGAGTTCTGTGCAGAACAGGAAGGAGGTGTTCTCGTATAAGACCTAACTGAAGCATGCAAATTGCAAACCTTTTTATTTAAAAAAAAAAAATTCAATATATCTTAGCTAAAAATCTTCCGTCATTAGATCACAAAGTGAATTTCTGATGACCAGTTCCCTTAAATTTTGGAAAGATTAGCTGTGTTTAAGCAATAATTGGTTCTCATTAGCGACCACTCTTAAAATATCTTGGAAAATTATTTCAAATTAAACTGGTACCGTATTCCCAAATTACCCCTTCCTGGTAAATCCAGGCTCAGCAGCTTCTGTAGTAATTTCATAGAGAGACCTGTGTGGACACCGTTCCATTAGTTCTGCTGCAGCCATCTCCCGAGGAAGGATTGGGGTCTGAGAACAATGGTTCTTCCCAATGGTGCTGGTCCTGAAAATGAGAACCTGTATCTATAAGGGTAGGTGCACACGGTCAGCAAACGCTGCAAGTTTTATGTTGCATACTTGTGCAGCCTCCAACCCGCAGCTGCCAGATGTTACAGCATAGTGGATGGGATTTCAAGAAATCCCATACCCCCTAAGTGTCCTGAGACACCTGCAGCTCACCCGCAGAGACTGACATGCAGCTCGTCTTTCCAGACTGCAGCATGTCAGATTTCTCTTGCAGAGATGCTAGAAATTTCCCCCATAGAATGTATTGGGCGCAGTGATTCCGTACGGTTCAGTGAAAACATGCGGATTCACTTGCGTTCAATAGCCAGCAGCACTTTGGACGCAGTGAACATGCTCTACATCCAAAGCGCTGCCATGGGCACAGAGCCTAAGAAAAATGGTCTTTTTAAATTTACCTTTGTGTGTGATTAACCCCTTTCTGCAAGTAGATTTACAATAAAAACCATTGATTTGCGGTAGAAAGTACGTGTGTACGGGTCCTGAGCACTTTCAGGACCTATGCCAGCTTAAATATGCGGTAGATGATGCGTGTTTATAACTGCTGCATTCAGAGCGAGCTTGGACTGAGGCACATTATTCTGACTGCTGCACTGAAGGCGTTAGAGAGCGGCATCTATGTAATTGGATGGTGGAGGTGCTTTATAGAATTGTGCTAACTGGAAAATACACTGCAATACAGATGAATTTGCCCCAAACTAGCAGTATCCTCCCCTCCCCGCTGGTCTCATTGACAGATCGTTTGGGAAATGGCCACTGATCTGCTAGGGTACCGTCACACAGTGCCATTTTCATCGCTACGACGGCACGATTCGTGACGTTGCAGCGTCGTATGATTATCGCTCCAGCGTCGTAGACTGCGGTCACACGTTGCAATACACGGCGCTGGAGCGATAATTTCATGACGTATTTGCGATGTAGAAGCCGTTGGTTACTGTGCGCACATCGTATACAACCTGTGTCACACGATGCAATCATGCCGCCACAGCGGGACACTAGACGACGAAAGAAAGTTTCAAACGATCTGCTACGACGTACGATTCTCAGCGGGGTTCCGGATCGCAGTAGCGTGTCAGACACTACGATATCGTAACGATATCGCTAGAACGTCACGAATCGTGCCGTCGTAGCGATGAAAATGGCACTGTGTGACGGTACCCTTAGTCCAGAGGAGGCTGCTGCTATCTGAACTTTGGGGTCATAAAGGGACTAATCTTTTAAAGGGCTACACAGTCAAATGTTTGGAGGGAGGGGATAAAAGTTGCTGACAAATTCTCTTTAACAAATGGTAAATGTAGAAAAAACTAAAAGTTAAATCATCCCAATTTTTCATTTGTTAGATAATATCCCTAAAAAAAAATGTATTCTGAACTGTGAGCTATAAAAAGTCTAAAAAAAATAAAATACAAAATAATTTTAAAAAAAGCAATCTTACAGTTGTTTATATCCCTTTGGTTTACATGAAAAAATCAGACACTTGGAAGAGTGAGGATAAAAATAAAATTGGCCCGTTCCTTAAAGGCGTAACAAAGCAATCTGCAAACCATGATTTGTGTAAAGCGATGTTCTGATTCATCAGCTCTGATATGTAGTGTGCTCTAGGTATTGAAGGTCATTTCTGCCATTTTCCGCTAACTGCTGTTTTCCCTTTTCAGACCAGAGATGACTTTCTTGGTCAAGTGGATATTCCTCTGTACCAGTTACCGGTATGTGCTGTCCTCCTGTCCTGTCTGTTGACCTGTTCTGTACCTCTGTAAACCTAATCTGTTGATCACAAGCTGGCCTGCTTTTTTCGATAAGACCATTAAAGATGATATGTGTCCTCCTCTACAAAGCACGCCTGCCAGAACCCTTGGGTTTGGAGCTCGGCTCTGTTAAGAAGCTGCCATAGGGCTGTGGGCACACTGTAGGGCATCAGGGTTTGAAGACCTGGGAGTAATTAACCTTTTGTTGGCTTATGGCCGTGAACGTTGCCAAGTGCTTGGCATTGTTGTTACCCATTGCCAGCTCCTCATGCGGTGAAGTGGTTAACTTACAGTAAGAGATGTAGACTGGATGTGCTGCCAGGCCGGCGGCTCACGGAGTGTTTATGACCGTGACTGCATTACAATCTGCATTTTACAGCAGGAGTCATAGTTGGGTTTACCCATAAGCCTATCCAATTAGCAGATGCATCTAGAACGTTACACTGCCTATTTTGCTCATTTTTGCAATTTGTACATTTTGGAATGAGAACCTCCGATAGCAGATACATACGAAAGGCTGTGTAACAAATGGTAAGAGTTGGCAGGTATAATCCCAGGAATGTCTCCTGTGGATCTACAGCAATGTCTGTTTAAAGGGAATCTGCCACCCAGTTTGTGTGAGCTCATCTGAGTAGCATCATTTAGAAAAAGAGACCCTGATTCCAACCATGTATCACTTGGTTTACTGGGTGCAGCAGCTGTGACACAGTCAAAGTTCTTAGATGCAGCATTTAGCAGAGCTGAGAAGTCTAGCCCCGCCCACTCCAGGCTCTCTGCACATTGTCTAGTGACAGTGAGCTGCTCATCCCCAGAGGGTGGCGCCGTCAGTCTTAACAGGTCAGTCCAGGCAGTAATCATCTCCTGCTGATAAAACCTTCATTGTATGGTAAGTAAGTGACAGCACAATCTAATAAGTGACACATCGCTGAGTACAGTGTTTTAACCACTACATCATGCTGTCCTCAGATTACATTGCAAAAGCCTGTTGACCAGATTCCCTTTAAGGTTACAGTATGCACTGAAAGTGAACTCCTTTTTTGTGTATATTTTTGCTGGACTGTATTTTTGCACTTTATTGGATCCAAATATTTCTATTTGAAGAATACATTTGTCAGGGGTTTCAATTTGTATGGGACTTTAGTGTGTGCGAGTCCACTCTGATAAATGAACTTCTTTTCCTCTTCTTGTCGCTGATTTTTGTTTTTATATCAACCTCTCGGCCCGCGCAGCTCTGTGGCCGCTGGTGGGAGAGCATATGACCAGAGCGCTCCATCCGCCTCCTACAGAGGAAGAATGGCTGGTCCATGTACAGCGGTTACCAATTACTGACTGTGACGCTCCTATCTCACATGCTCTGCCATTTGACAGACGGGAGCTCTGTGCAGCCGCTAGAGGAAGGTGATCCGAACTAGTGCACAAGGAGGACCTGGAAAGCTTATATATTAGTAAGCTGCACAGGTCAGGGCTCTAACAGGCTTGTTAACATAAACTGGGCAACCCCTTTATATACTTCATATATAGAATAACCTTTTTCTTGCTGCTGGTAATCCCCAGCTTCATTTACAAATATGCAGACTTCAGAGCTGAAATCCCTCATAAATCCCCCAGGACTTGCTATCTGGTTTAATCATTTGTCTGATTCCTTGCTTTTGCTACACACCATACTAAAATGTGATGTATGAGAAACGAACACTCCTGTTGGGTTATAGGAGTTTGCCAATTGGGTAGATCTGTTAGCAAGATTGACTGATGCCAGAATCAGCAAAATGATGATTTCTGCACTGAATTATGATAGTGTAATATGTATTTATATATTTTATGAAGGGTAATAATTTCACTGCTAATTACCAAAATGTTAATGGGTTTTTAAAATTTTTGTAAATGAAGCTCAAAGAGGTTGTCCAGTACTTAAACAACTTTTTTGCATACCTCTCGCTTGGCCCCGATAAAATAATAAAGCCTATATAACCGCCTCCCATGCCAGCGCCGCTCCCGCTGTGTCGGCACTCGCTGTCCCCGTGATACGTTACTCTGGCGTCACTGTCCCCGCCGTCAGACAAGGTGAACATGAAGAGGAAGTCCAAGATCAGTTGCAGCCTGGACTTCCTCTTCATATTCGAAACATCAAAAGGCAGAGACAGTGACGCCAGCACTGATTGGGTGCCGGCGTCACATGTCGCAACACTGCACAAGAGACCCAGGGAGAGCGAGTGCCACCTGCACAGCAGGCAAGTACAGGCTTTATTATTTTATGGGGGCCAAACATTTTGATCAGGAAGGGGTTGTCCTAGTAGTGAACAATACCTTTAAAGAAGCACTCCAGCACATATAATGCTTACCATTAGAGATGGGCGAACCCGAACAATACAGTTCGACGTCCGTACCAAACAACTACTGTTCGGGCACAGACACCAAACACAGACTTCACCAGGAAGTCCATGATGCTGTTCGGGTTCGGCTGCCCGAACACTGGGTGTTTGACGTGCTGTCTTGTGCATGACAGCGCATGGCAAACACCGCTTCTGATTGCCGGTGAAATCATGCCCGCCGATCAAAGACCCACTGTTCCCACGCTGTCAAAAGACAGCGCAAGCTCTCAGCTGTGATCGGAGGTATAAAGTTTACCTCCGGTCACTGGTGTCAGCTGATAGGACAACTGCTCCCATCATCTGAAACATGCTGCCGCTAATAACAATGATAGCAGGAGTGGCAGATGGAAGTATTTAAGTAAATAAATAAATAAAAAAAAGAGATGGGTTCCCCTTATTTTTGATAATCAGCCAGGCAAAAAACACAGCTGGAGGCTGCAACCCTCAGCTATCAGCTTCAGCAAGGCTAGTTATCAAGAATAGAGAGGTCCCCACTCTGTATTTTTTTTTTATTTTAAATAAATCATTTAAAAAAAAAACGGCGTGGGGTCCCCCCAATTTTTGACAACCAACCTTGCTAAAGCAGACAGCTGGGGGCTGGTATTATCAGGTTGGTAAGGGGCCATGGAAACAATTCTGGGGCTTTACCCAGCTCTTTCCACTTGCCCTGTAGCGGTGGCAAGTGGGGTGATAGTTGGGGGGTGGGGGGTTAATGTCACCTGTCGGAGACTTCAAGCCCCAAGGTTAGTAATGGAGAGGCGTCAATAAGACACCACCATTACTAACCCCATAGTCACATTGTAAGAAAACACACGCCAAGAATAAAGTCGTTTAATTGGAAGAATGACACGGACTCCTTTAATAATCTCAATTAAACCATACTTACGACCTTGCCTAATTCCACCGAAGCACTAGTTCTCCTGTAATAAATCAAAAATAAAAAAAAAAAAACAATATACCATACCTGTCTGTCGTTCTGTCCTACGCCATAAGCTATGTCTTGGGGATAATTAGTTTTCAACCTGGACGGTGCCAAGATGTGACGTCCAGGCTGAGAACCACTGGTGAATGAACAGCTGCGAGCCCAGCCTTAGTGACTAGTGGTGATGTCACTGAGGCTCTGTTCCCAGCTTTCTCACGGTGCTAGCGGGGATCTCACCGAGGTCACCGCAGTTCTGCCCGGCTGGGAACGGAGCCTCAGTAACGGGACGTAATCTCAATGAGGTCACCACCAGTCTGTGAGGCTGCGCTCGCAGCTGTTCATTCACAAGTGGTTCTCAGCCTGGACGGTTGCATCTTTGCACCGTCCAGGTTGAAAACTAATTATCCCCCCAGACATGGATTATGGCATGGGACAGAATGACAGACAGGTGTGGTATATTGTTGGGTTTTTTTTAAATTTGAGTTTATTACAGGGGAAAGAGGGCTTCCGTGGAACTAGGCGAGGTTGTAAGTATGGTTAAATTTAGATTATTAAGAGTCTGTCATTCTTTCAATTAAAGGACTTAATTCTTGGTGTCTGTTTTCTTACAATGTGACTATGGGGTTAGTAATCGATAGGTGTCTTATTGACGCCCCTCCATTACCAACCTCTGGGCTTGATGTCACCGTCAGGTGACATCAACCCCTCCAACTATCACCCACTTGCCACAGCTACAGTGCAAGTGGGAAGAGCCGGGCAAAGTCCCAGAATTGGTGGTGCTTATAGATGTGTGCATTTTCTGGGCAGCTGCAGGCTGCTATTTTTAGGCTGGGGGTGCGCCAATATCCATGGCACCTTACCAGCCTGAGAATGCCAGCGCCCAGATATCTGCTTTAGCAAGGTTGGTTGTCAAAAATTGGGGGGAGTCCACGCCGTTTTTTTTTTTATTATTATTTATTAAATAATTAAAAAATACGGCATGGGGACCCCTCTGTTCTAGATAACTAGCCTTGCTGAAGCGGACAGCGGAAGGTTGCACCTGCCAGCTGTGAGTTTTGCCTGGCTGGTTAACAAAAAATACAGGTGAACCTACTCCAGGTTTTTTCTTTATTATTTATTTACAGCGCAGAAGCGGCTGATGAATACTCCCATCCGCCGCTCCTGCTCTCGCTGTTATTAGCGGCATCAGGTGTCAGATGATGGGAGCAGTTGTCCTATCAGCTGACACCAGTGACCGGAGGTAAACTTTATACCTCCGATCACAGCTGAGCACTCATGCGGTTTTCTGACAGCGTGGGAACCACGGCTCTCTGACCGGCGGGCATAATTTCACCACCGATCAGAAGCTGTGTTTGCCGCGCTGTCATGCACATTACAGTGGAGCAAACACTGGATGTTTGGGCCCCCCGGGTTCTGGTCTGGGTACTGTCCTGATACCCGAACCCGAATTTTTTGTAACTGTTTGGCCGGACCCGAGCATCCAGGTGTCCGCCCATCTCTACTTACCATTAATATTATTGCTGTGTTTAAAAAACAAATCACACCTCCTTAATGGCTATACAATTTCAAGTTTTCATTTTAGGACGTTTGGTTATGTGATCTCTAGTCTCACAAGCAGTTTAGTGTGTACTCTGATGTGTAGACAGGAAGTCTCTGACTTTGAGTGAACTGCAGAAAGGCAACGCCTGTAAAACACAACATCCTCCTGGCAGAATACTCCCCTCCCAAACTAACACTGCCTTTTTTGTCCCTCTTTAAGTCCTCCCGTGCAACTAAAGAAATAGGTCAAGAAGCTGTCTAAAAGAAAAACTGTCCTATCTTACTCAAAAGCAGAAGACAAATTCAAGATTCTCTATAAGTGCTATCAATAGCAACCAACTATAGCACGGCAGCAGAATACAAACTGAAAGCTTCTCTGTAATTAGATTATTAGCAAGATAGAGGTTTTTCTTTTACCTGGTTTCATAAATCTGCTGATATCATTTCTACTTTATATAAGAGAGCAGTGAAATAGCTGGATACAAAGGCTGGTATATAGATATCAGTACACTGAGACAGCTGTATACATCACATAGGAGTCACTGACTGTTGTGTACATCACGTAGGAGTCACTGATCCTGCTGTGTATCACGTAGGAGTCGCTGATCCTGCTGTATGCATCACGTAGGAGTCGCTGATCCTGCTGTATGCATCACGTAGGAATCACTGATCTTGCTGTGTATCACGTAGGAATCACTGATCTTGCTGTATGCATCACGTAGGAGTCACTGATCCTGCTGTGTATCACGTAGGAATCACTGATCTTGCTGTATGCATCACGTAGGAGCCGCTGATCCTGCTGTATGCATCACGTAGGAGCCGCTGATCCTGCTGTATGCATCACGTAGGAGCCGCTGATCCTGCTGTATGCATCACATAGGAGTCGCTGATCCTGCTGTGTCCATCACGTAGGAGTCGCTGATCCTGCTATGTCCGTCACGTAGGAGTCACTGATCCTGCTGTATGCATCACGTAGGAGTCACTGATCCTGCTGTGTATCACGTAGGAATCACTGATCTTGCTGTATGCATCACGTAGGAGCCGCTGATCCTGCTGTATGCATCACGTAGGAGTCGCTGATCCTGCTGTGTATCACGTAGGAATCACTGATCTTGCTGTATGCATCACGTAGGAGCCGCTGATCCTGCTGTATGCATCACGTAAGAGTCGCTGATCCTGCTGTATGCATCACATAGGAGCCGCTGATCCTGCTGTATGCATCACGTAGGAGTCGCTGATCCTGCTGTATGCATCATGTAGGAGCCGCTGATCCTGCTGGATGCATCACGTAGGAGCCGCTGATCCTGCTGTATGCATCACGTAGGAGCCGCTGATCCTGCTGTATGCATCATGTAGGAGCCGCTGATCCTGCTGTATGCATCACGTAGGAGTCGCTGATCCTGCTGTATGCATCACATAGGAGCCGCTGATCCTGCTGTATGCATCACGTAGGAGCCGCTGATCCTGCTGTATGCATCACGTAGGAGTCGCTGATCCTGCTGTATGCATCACGTAGGAGTCGCTGATCCTGCTGTATGCATCACGTAGGAGCCGCTGATCCTGCTGTATGCATCACGTAGGAGTCGCTGATCCTGCTGTGTCCATCACGTAGGAGTCGCTGATCCTGCTATGTCCGTCACGTAGGAGTCACTGATCCTGCTGGGTCTGTCACGTAGGAGTCACTGATCCTGCTGGGTCTGTCACGTAGGAGTCACTGATCCTGCTGGGTCTGTCACGTAGGAGTCGCTGATCCTGCTGGGTCTGTCACGTAGGAGTCACTGATCCTGCTGGGTCTGCTAGTCGCTACAGAGGGGGTGATCAGGCTTTGATGGAGTCCCTTTTGGTCACCTGATGTCTGAGACAGAGGGTTTGAGATGGAGGTGGTAAAGAAGGCAGCGAGGTTCTGGAACTGGAAGACTTTTACAGTGTGCTGAGACACGAGACTGGATAATCCTTACTAATGGCCTATCCTGCAAACGCAAAAACAAACTGCTGGAGTACTTTACCAGATTTATAATCAAACTTTCTGCAATTTTCTAAAATGCTTTGTGTCTCCATTCCTCATTAATTTCAAAATCCGTTTCCCCTCTGGGAATCCAGAGGCTGACGACCAATACAGAGAAGTGGGACTTTGTTACAGTAATGTTTAGGCTGTACATCAGCTGCACAGATCTCCCTCCTGACCCGATGGGAGCGTCATGTTTCTGTAATAATAATAATAATCTTTATTTTTATATAGCGCTAACCTGTTTTGCACACATTATCAGCACAGTCCCAATGGGGCTCACAATCTAAATTCCTTATCAGTATGTCTTTGTAATGTGGGAGGAAACCGGAGTGCCTGGAGGAAACCCACGCTAACACAGGGAGAACATACAAACTCCTTGCAGATGTTGTCCTTGGTGGGATTTGAACCCAGGACTCCAGCTCTGCAAGGCTGCTGCAGTATAGGGAACATTTAAAGCACCACACCAGTGTTTGCTTTTCTTTCAGCGCAGGAGTGGTGCCACTAATCTAAGTACCCTGCACCTAGTAATGTACTCACCAGCCGCCATTACTGGCTAAGCTTACTTTATTTTTAACCCTGTATAGGAAAGCTCAGCCAGGCAGTGCAAAAACACTTATACCATGTGGCACACTTTCTATGCAATGGCAGTCTGAGCGATGTATGTTTGCAACCCCTACAGCAGTTTGGTTGGAGACCTTCCTCAGTCACAAAAGACCAATCTCATAGCTCAACATTCCTGTGTATGATCAGCAGTCAATTTAATTGGTCTATTCTGCATTATTCCAGACAGAAAATCCCCGGTTGGAGCGACCATATACATTTAAAGACTTCATCCTTCATCCACGAAAGTAAGTTCATTATTGGTGCATGGCTTATACAGACTTTGTTCTTTCCAAGTTATATCCTTATATGCCTCATAAGTAGTGATTATTTTTTTTTTCTTTTTATCTATAATTTAGACCAATGCCAAGTAGAGTCCGTGTTTTCGTATGACGTGCCTATTCCTCGGCAGCACAGTATCACAATATGCTCATGTGTACCTTTAGAATTTACCCAACTTGCATTGTTCTCCTTGATAAGGACACTTAACGAACTCTTTATTAGTTTGAGCTCAAATCCTAAATATGGGTTTCCTCTTAAATCTTTTTTCATAAGCATTTGTAGAAGCCGAGTGTATAATAGGATTGTAATTAGTGCACTTGTTTTTATTCGATTTGATTGTCAAACGTTATTGGAGATAATCAGATTAAAGGGGTATCATGGCTGCGCTCACTTCTGCATGAGAGAGGGATCGGGGTCAGTGAGGTCACGTCTATTGATGATTTCCCGGATCTCATGAATGATCAGCATGTATTATACACCTGTCCTATTTGGTAGAATAGAGCAGCTGCTCATCACTGACCACCCCCCCAATAAGAATTCAGCAGAGACAGAATACTCCTTCAAATATCCTACAAACCAGCCTGCACATAAAGAACAATATTTTTTATTTAGTAAATAATTGGGAGTTTTTTTCTTAGAAAAAAAAAACCTTCTAAACTGTAATTTGGGTAGGCTTACTGTATTTTAACCCTGTGTAGGAAACTCAGCCAGTGCAACAGCGTTTCTTTCACACTTTCTAAGCAATGGCAGTCTGAGCGCTGTATGTCTGCAACCCCTACAGCACAGTTTGGTTGGAGACCTTCCTCGGCCACATGGTTAGGGGAGAAGTCAAACAAATGCACTAAACCCAATAAGAATAAAGTCTTAATCGGATGTTTCCTTGTATTTTGTTCTAGCTCACTAGGGGATGACAGTCAGGTTTTAAAAGCTGGTAAAACTATGCAGAAAAATGGTTGTGCTGTCAGCACAACTGCACATAAATACCAAGTAGAGTTCCCATGGCGTACCTGGCATCTCCTCAGAGTTTAAGAGTTAAGTGAATACGTTCCAGAGAAATCCAGAAGAATCTGGGTATGCCATAAAGTGCCACCTGTTCCAATGAATTATCCTATTATCTGAGGCCTAGATGACTATTACATTCTGTTCTCGACATTGTTTTTACAGGCAGCAGCCAATGCCCATTTTGACCCCCTCCTTCAATAATACGCTTGGCTTAATGTAGTATTCAAGTTGGCTCTCGCTTACTTGTATTTTAGCCCTGCTCACATTTGCAATAAGTAATAAATAAACTACTTAATAAATTACTTAATTTTAGCTGAGAATTATCTCTGAATTATGAAAAAAAAAGTTTGTGAACGATGTGCTGATTGGATATACATTATTTGTGGGGAAGAGCTATACAATTGCATCTGTGTCCTAAACAAGACGGTAAATTCTTAGCACATTCTTATCCAGATCCCGGCCTTGAAACCCATGAGACAAGTTTTCTTATTTCAGGCAGAGCTTCCAGTGTTTTATATTCTGGTTTCTCGCTAGGCACGGAGATGGAATCTCTTTGCATACTTTCTGACCACATTCTCGAGAACTCTGAAAAATAAGTTTGCCTAGGGCTGTGACTGTCCAATGCGTACTCAATACTTTTTCAGTATTTTTATTTTTTTCTTTGGCATTTTATTACAAGTTTTTGGCTGTTTAGAATCATTTATTTTGGCGGCAATGTCACAGCTATAAACACACAAAAGATCAGTTCTGCTCAAGAGTTTATACCTTCACCAGATCTGCAGTCGGCGACACCAGCCAGAAACGTACAATATGGGAGGCGAAATTATTGAAAACAATCAATTTTATACAATTATTTACTAAAATTATACAATTATTTATTAAAATCAGTTGACATTGTCTGGTCCTACATATTTTAGCTACTATAAACAATTTATTATCCAATACCAATATATTGGTATTATCGGCAAGTTTGTCTTGTAGACTTCAGTTCTCATCAGGTGTTTATTTTACTAGGGCGATCATATTCCTTAGCGCTGTACAGTTGTAATCATCATTGTCCCCATTGGGGTTCATAAATCTAAATTCTCTATCAGGATGTTTTTTAAAGTGTTGGAGGAAACAGGAGAACCTGGAGGAAACCCACGCAAACATGGGGAGAACATACAAACTCCTTGGCAGAGGTTGTCATTGATGGTATTTGAGCCCTGAGCCTCATACAGTGTGACCACCGGCCATTTTTCTGCCTATTGGACATGTTATGGTAGAATATACCAAACACAGCCTTGGGTAACTCAATAAGCTGCTGCTGTTCTTGTGACCTTCAGGACATTGTTTTTTTGCCTATTTTAGTTTTGCCCCTAACTGGATTCCTGGTGGGTTGACATGTCGGGGTCATTCGATTGGGCCATGTTTAGTCTCCTTTGTTTAAATGTTAGTTGCACTATGAAGGACTCATTCATACCATTCAAGTTTGCAGAGACGAGGGTCTATTGGGGTCCAATATGAAAGGTGTTGGAGCATTTTATACTCCTGTAGTGTTACATGGTCACTATTCATGTGAAAGGCTGTCCATGCATTGAACATGGGCTGGCCAAAGCAAAAGCCACAGCAGTCTCTACTCATTGAGGGTCTCCTGCGAGGGAGACGCTCCTCTGTGACTTGCTTTACCCACCTAGATGTCACCAGGGCACATTTTCAATCTTTTGGATGAAAACTGAAACAAGAATTGAAGCATGTTAATTAAATAGTCTTGAGATTAGGTCTGCATAAAACTGGAAAACTTGATTCAAAACCCTTCACAAACTGAAAAAGACTTTCCTCCCTCTTCGCCATGAGTGAGAAGAAATAGAAGGTGATATTTCTCGATAATTTGCCCTCAAATCAGTCTTTTTTCAGACCTTGAATGGAGTTCTTTTTTGAGCTGGTGTTTTGCTTTTAACTACATGTTTTTTTGTGTTTTTATTTTTCTTATTACCTTCTTACTGTTTTCTCACAACAGTCACAAGTCGAAAGTCAAGGGACATCTCAGATTAAAAATGACTTATTTACCTAAAAACAGTGGATCCGAAGAAGAAAACACAGAGCAAGGCGAGGAGATGGAGGTCAGTTTTGTTTGCTTTGTTCCTGAAGTGTTGCACTTTGTAGCATGTAAGTTCACAGTGATCTATTATACTGAGGAAGATCTTTTTTTTTTTCTGGTTTAGCGATCCATATAAGAGCAGCGCCTTCTGGCAGATTAGTGGTTTGTTATACTCATAGTTATAGTGCATAGGTTGCTTTATTTTATTATCTTTTGTTGATCATTTCTAATTGGAGATGCTAAGTAATTATTCTGACAGCAATGCTTGTCAAAATTTCCGAAACCTTGCGCTATTTGTAAGGCATCACATTACCTTGCACTGAAGATTTGGGTTTTTTTTTTGTTGTTGGTGTTTTTTTTTTTTTTAAGGCAGTTTTTTGACACTTGGGTAATCTGTATCAATCTTTTGGTTATAAGAGTGAGTCCCTAACCCCTCAATCAGCTGATTGAAGAGCTGCAGCACTTCCTGAGGTGCTACATGTCCTCCATTGTTTGCCAGACACAACTCTGTACACTTTTTAGTGACTGTCACTTACTACAGCTCACCACTGCTCAGTCCCATGCAAATAAATAGGTCTGATCTGCAATATCAAGTATTGATGCTCCGAAATATGAAGCGCCCTGCCCAGTAATCAATAAAGTGAATGCAATGGCCTCTTCAAAGGGAGCCTGTCAGCAGGATTGTGCTCAGTAACCTACAGACACTGTCAGGTCGGCGCCGTTATACTGATTACAATGATACCTGGGTGATGAAATCAGTCTTGTGGTTGTTTCATCTTTATTTTCAGTTTTGCGTCAATGATATGCTCGTACTGCGGGGCGGCCTGTGGGGGCATCTTTATGTGGTGCTCTGATTAGCTATTCATAATGATGACTTCTGACAGGTCACTGATCCCTCAAAGAACGCTGACACATTTGACATTCTGCAGTTTTCAAAAAAGCAGCAGTTTTCCAATTCGGTCAGGGAAAAGACAAACAAAATATGTCCATTGTAAAAACCGCTTTTAATTTGCGTAAAAAAAAATACAGAAAAAACACATGTGAATATACCCTTACAGGGCCAACATATATACCCATATGTTTTGATGCATTTGCCATATTAGATTCAAAAAATGTGTTTATAGCATCTAGTCCTTTTTTGTGGCATGTCTGGAAAAAGACAGAGCGGGCTACACTTTTTTTTTTTTTTTCTTCTGTACAGTCATAAGTCATTTACATATAAACTTCCCAGACTTATATTTCGAGGAGACACGTTTGGGATACAACTGCGTCTAATATAAATATATTGGTAATGTGCGCTGTATGTCTGAACACCACCATTTTCGTGCTTTCATGTTCATCTCACTTATGATTTCCATAGCAAACCTGAAGCCAATTATATAGATACATCTATTTTTACTTTTGCCTTTTTGGTCCTACTGGTATCACTTTTCTCTTTCCTTAGCCTGGCTGGGTTATATTGGACCAACCAGATCCTAATTATCAACCACAACAGCAGGAGCTAACTCCACTACCTCCAGGGTGGGAAGAGAGACAAGATATCCTAGGCAGAACCTACTACATCAGCCATCAGTTTAAGAGGACGCAGTGGCAGAGGCCTACCATTCAGTAAGTGACTGGCTTGTATGTCGATGTAAAGTAACAAATGGAAGTAATGGGCTACAATAGTTCCAATGTATTGAAACCCATGTTCTCCTGAATTATTACAATTTTCTCAAAAGTGTTACTAGTTTGAAAAAGTTACTACAAAATGTGTTACACTGTGCCGTGGCCCTGCCAGATGTCCCTGCATGGCAGCATAACATGTTTGGTCAGGTTCAAGGCAAGCTACTATGGTCATCTCAGGTGAACGACATAAACTCCTTGCATGGCGAAGAATGGCGCAGACACAGTCACAGAAGATTAAATTATCAGATTTAGCTTGCAGTAAAGTAATTGACATATCAGATGATTATTCTACCACCACCTCCCAGTATTACAAGGATGCTGGTTTTACTTTAATTTTAATAGTGAGTCCAAAATCTGATGATATTATCTTATCTAGGATGTGCCTCAGATCTGGTGAGTAGGGTTGAGCGAAACGGGTCGTTCATTTTCATAAGTCGCCGACTTTTGGCAAAGTCGGCGTCTCATGAAACCCGATCCGATCCCAGTGTGGGTCGGCCACGTGGAACGCGAACTTGGCGCCAAAGTCGCGTTTCGAATGACGCCTTCCCCGCCATTTTTTTGAGCCAATTAATTGTGGGCAGCGTGATGACATAGGTTCCGGCTCCTGCGGCATCATAGTGCTAGGTTACGTTTTCGGACGTAGTAATTTCCGGAGTCAAAAAATAACATAGAGAGAGAGAGAGAATGAGAGAGAGAGAATGAGAGAATAAAAAAAATAATTTCATTGACATACATTGGGTTTCGTGTTCCGGGTCCGGAACCCGACTTTACAGTAGAATCGGCCGATTCCATACGATCCGACATCCGAGAAGGTCGGGTTTCACAAAACCCACCTCGATCCTAAAAAAGCTAAGGTCGCTCAACCCTACTGGTGAGGATTCAGAGTTAAACAAATAAATGTGTTTTTTTGCCATTTTGTCCAGTTGCTGTCCATAGAATGCAAGGGGAGAATTAATTTATCAATTTCTCTCATATTTGCTAAAGGCAAATTACAAGCATTATATATTATTTCCACAAGGCAATGAGCTGCAAATCAGCAAAGCACAAGTCAGACATATCGCTCTCGCCATCACCAGCCTGAACTGAACGTCTGCTATTTATTATGCATCTCTGATAAGAGGAAGATTCAGGTGCAGGGTTAATCTTGAAGAGCAGGACACGGCTGTTTTGAAAGGGTTAACCTACTATGGGGGACATAGCCGCTTATTAATCTGAGTCTCTCACTACATACATGAGGTCCACAGCCACAACACTCTTTACAATAAGTTGTGAAAGGTTTTACTTCTGCAGCGGTTTCTTCCTGCCTCCTCCTCCTTCTTCTCGATTATACACAGGAATCCATCAGTTGCTTCATGCATCCACCATGGTATGCTCAGCACAGATCTGCCCTGTTTCCATCCTGGACATAGTCATCCCACTACACAGTGGCAGCTCCCATCTCAAAGGCAGGATGCCTCACACGACTGCCAAGAAAATGACTGTAGAATTTGGAGAGTTTGCGCTACAACAGTGTTGACGAATCGGCCCCCTTAGTCTTTTTAAAAAGTTATAAACCAGTTTTCTAAGTGTTTTGAGCATTAGGTTTGTGAATGGCTTGAAGTCCAAAATAAAAATTGATCTCTTTCCAGAGATGGCACTGCTGGTCCAGAAAGTGGCAATGTTCAGCTGGAGGCTCAACGCGCATTCACTACAAGAAGGCAAATCTCTGAGGAAACCGAAGCTCCGGAAGTCAGAGAGTCTCCAGAGGTAAATGATTCCCCCCACAATATTGTTAGAGGGTTCTTCCCATCTTCATTGCTAGATCTAGATATTGTCTGCTATAGTTTAGGTGTAGATATTGGTAAAGCACCACTCCAGTGGTTATTAATAATAATTCACAGCTGGAGTGGTGCTTTGAATGTAATTCCCCCGCCCTCTGTCTTATTCTCACTTGCCGCCTTTACCCTTTTCCAGCGTTTCTGTCGTCGACCATTTTGCTCATATTGGAGACCTTGCACTCTGAATTTTCTGCTTTTTACATAGGCAGTTGAACTATAAAATGTTAGGGGAAATATCTGCAGACCGCCTTTTCATCAGTGTAAATCCTTTACTGTAGCAAAATGCACAAATAAAACCATGAGAATGTCTGCCAGCCTGATGATTCCCTGTTTGTTTTTGTGTTTTTAACTCGCTAGAGCTGGGAGATTATTACAGAGGATGATGCTACAGTGTACAGCAACCATTCTGCCCAGCACGCGGCTGCCCCAGACCTCCAGTCACAAGTCACTGATGAGCTGAGCACCAGACTGCACATATCTGGAGATGGAGCCAGCAGTAGACACGGCTCCACCACGGTAAGTGAGGGCTCTGGTTCTATCACAATGTTATTACTCACAACCGTGCACACAACCTGTGCATCTTCCTAAGGCTAGAAGCCTGAAAATACAGAAAAATGTGTCATTTGACCCCTTCCCACTACGGCCAATTTCCATTTTTCCTTTTCATTTTTTTCACTCCATATTCTAAGAGGCATATCTTTAACCACCCGCAATTCTGACATTTTTGGGGAATTTGTTTTTTCTGCAAACACCTGGCTATATGATTTTCCTCATCAGTATGATTAGGGGAATACCAAACTTGTCCACTTTTTAAATTATTTTAATTGTGAAAATAACACAGAAGTTTGAGTTTTTTCTTGTGCTTCCATTTTTCAGAGACCCACAATGCTTTCATTTTTGGTTATAAAGCTGTGTGAGGGCACTTAGTTTCTTCCTATACCCTGGTGATATGACATACCCCCACATCCTGGGCTATATTACACTCCATATTTTATTTTAGTCATAATATTTTTGTGCTGTTTCCCTTTTGTATGTTTTAATTTCATAATAAGTCATTTTATATATTTATGGTCATAAGCTTGTTGACCGCAGTCGCAGCCTTTTTTCTTCTGAATGTTTTCAGGTTATGCAGCCTTAATTGTTTTGTGTTGGTCTCTCATTGAGGAGACCATGTTGACCATCTTGCCCTTCAGGGTTCACACTCGGGACCGTGAGACTGAACACACCAGATGCCTTACAATACATGAATGTGACCCTGCTCCAGTTCTCCGCCTTGTGTGGTCAGAAGCAGTGCTGTGTCACAGGAGGCTCGGAGGAGCTTTCTTTTCAGTTGCCTAGATCTTTGATGGTAGACCCTTGCCGCTCCATATGTTGATGGCATATCCTGGCATTTCTGTAAAAAAAACCTTCATTACCATTCACATATGCTCCACATTGCTTAAAATATTTGTACGGTTTTTTTTTCCTCTTTATATTTTATGAAGGCGCATTCCAGCAGAAGAGAAACCCTGCAGTCCTATACACAGGAAGAACTCCCTACATTACCTGTTGTAAGAATGGTTTTCCATCTAATGCATGATAGCTTTTTGCTTTATACCCTTGTCTTACCCTTGTCTTGTGCTCTTTGTACAGTGGACAAATGTGTAAGCTTTTTTTTTTTTTTTTTTTTTTTTTTTTAAACTTCTAGGAGAACTAATACATTAGCTTAATAGAGTTTCTCACAAAGGCACCCGCTGTCCATACTGGGTTATATTAACATTTGAGTAGGATTGCCCCACTCTGGAAACACCCCAACGAGTCCTTACTGTATTTAAAGGGATTCTGTTAGCAGGTTTTTGCTACCTCACCTGTGAGCAGCCTGATGTAGAAAGAGACCCTGCGTCCGACAATGTACCACTTAGAATATGGGGTGCAGCTGTTCTGACACACTCATAGTTTTTAGATTTAGCAATGCAGCAGAGCTGAGAAAGCTAACCCCGCCCACACCAGGCTCTGTATGTACATGGTCTATAGCAGTGCTCCCCAAGTCCAGTCCTCAAGAGCCTCCAACAGGTCATGTTTTCAGGATTTCCTTAGTATTGCCCAGGTGATGGACTTGTTGCCTGTGCAGGTTCTGCAATTATCACCTGAGCAATACTGAGGAAATCCTGAAAACCTGACCTGTTGGTGGCTCTTGAGCACTGGAGTTGGGGAGCACTGGTCTATAGACAGTGAGCAGCTTATCACAGGAGGGGGCGGAATCGGACCAGGAGGCACGTGCTGCTATGTCCCAGCAATGATAAACAATCATTGCAGGCAAACCAAACCACTGAGCTTGGTAAGGGAGGCATCGTTGAAATCTGTGTTTTAACCCTACGTTATGCTGTCTTTAGCAAAAACCTGCTGACAGATTCCCTTTAATCATCCTATCCTTGTATCAAAAGGACAGCTGTTAATCCGAAATTACTGCCTTGTAAGAATACATTTCCCCTACAGTGGCTGCCACCCTAAAAATATCTGGCTGGTTAGGACTTCCCCTGGCAAAATCAATTATTTGCCAAGGGTGTTGGCAGCAAGACCTGGGGCAATTGGCTGATCGTCTGTTGGATGGTTATTGACTGCGGTTGTCTCTGAGACCAGCCCTCTAACAACTTGCATGCTTTATTTTTACTTTATGCTTTGGAGCCAGCTTATTTTTTTTATTTATTTTTTTTTTAATAAAAAAATCCTGTGTTTTTGTTGTTTTTTTTGGTTTTTTTTTCAGTTGTTACCGACATTCTCAGGATTACCTCCTGGTTGGGAAGAAAAGCAAGATGAGAAAGGAAGGTCATATTACATAGATCACAATGCTAGAACTACAACGTGGGAGAGGCCTGTGGTTCAGGTACTACGAAATCATCTCTCTGGCTATAGGCCTACTCTTTTTATATCCCCTGGTCAGTGAGCTGTAAGCCTAGCCATGCTTGTTCTAACCACAGAATAATGCATGGACATATGCCCTTAGTTCCCTAGTATTTCCCCATCGCCAGGTTAGAGGTGGCCAGTATTTTCTCTTACGTTATTCCCGCTTCTCTCTCAAGTATTCAGGGTTGTGTTTTTTTTTTTATAATTCTGCCATAAGGACCCAGAGATATGGGCTTTCTATTTGATGCTATTTTTTTTTTTATTTATTAAGAGGGTTGGGCTCTCAGGGCAGCCTAAGAACATGCCCCCATAGAATCTGCAAGCAATGTTCCCTTGATAAAGGCCTTAATAATTAATACTAAGTAAAAAAAAAAAAAAATCTGAAATTGAATGGTAAATTAAAAATTTATTAAAATCCCAACATGACCCAAGATGTATGCACAAGATAATAAACAAGAGAATAAAAAGGAATCAAACGGAAGCCTTGACTGATGCTCCTCGACTGCCATATGCTCTCATGTTGAGAAAAAAAGCATACCTTAATATAGGTTAATGCGTCTGCTTTACCATCAATCATCCCCCCAAAAATAACTTGATATTGTGTTGATTTTGTATCCTAACAAATTGTTAAATAATTTGATTGAAGAAAGGTTTCGGATGGCTACAGTGTGCAAAGCCAGTGTTTACTGCACATATTTAGAGGTAGTTCGAAAATGTTGAATTGTTTGTTGAAAAACATCTTGACACTTGTGATTCCTGAAGAGCGAGTTTCTTTCCCATCCTATTGTTCTTAGCTGCCTCTGTTTATGGAAACACAGGGGAAACGCCTTGCTTGGAGGTAGCGTTCATAACCTAATGTATCCTTAATGTTCAGTCTCAGAAGCCATCACCTGTGGAAATGTCACAGACCTCTCCCACCCAGAATGTTCCTAGTGGTCGTCATCAGAAGTCTCCAGAATGTGAATCCACCAAACAGACTGTGGACCAGGAACATGGATTCCTCCCCAAAGGCTGGGAAATCAGGCATGCCCCAAGCGGACGGCCCTTCTTTATCAATCACAACACTAAGACTACAACATGGGTATTGTGAATCTTCTCCTTCTATCATTTGTTATACTCTTTATCTGGTAAAACAAATGACTGCACTGACATCCTTATTACAGCAATAATATGGGGATTTTGTAGCTAGAATTCCAATTCTATCCAACAAATAAGTAAATAAACCATGGGCTTCAATAAATTGATTTCATTTTCTCTTTAGATTTACTAGATGTAGCTCATAGATGTTTTCAAGTTATTCTATACTTGATGGTTTTAGATGGTAAATTGCATTTTTTTCAGTAACAATGTTTTATTTTTTTAGTCCATCTTTGTTATATTATAGGCAAGTGATTCTAAACCTCATTACCACCAGAGATCCCCTTACAAGTGTTCCCATACCCAGGGAACTCCTCTTCTGATTATACACCATTAACACCATCATTGTAAAATTTAAGTCTTTAGTTTGAATTTTTTTTTTTCTAAATGTGCATGCGTGTGTGTATTTATTATGTATGTATGTGTGTATGTATAATATATATATATATATATATATATATATATATATATATATATATATATATATATATATATATATATATATATATATATATCTCCCCACTAGGTTTAAAATTAGACTTGTAGTTCTTGTTCTTTACAAACGACATTTCGTTACTATTAAATATTATTATTATTATTATTGAGGATTGCAGTGACAATTAACACCACCATTCAGTTTACCTCCTTCCTTCACAATTACATATCTCTCATTTTTCATTATAGATTGTGTTATAAATATTTAAAAAATGTTTTGCAATAAACTTGATTGAAAGAATAGGTTAGCCCGGTGGCTCAGTGGTTAGCATTGCACCTTGCATCTCTGGGGTCCTGGGTTCAAATCCCACCAAGGACAACATCTGTAAGGGGTGTTTTTGTTCTCGCCCTGTTGGATGTATGGAGGTTTTTCGGTTTCCTCCCACACTCCAAACATATACTGATTGGGGCTCACAATCTAGATGCCCTATGGGAACAGTGATTATAATGTCTGTAAAGTGCTGTGGAATTAATGGCGCTTTATAAGTGAGTAAAATAAATAGGTAATTTTCTGACGACCCGTTCTTTTAAATAGTTGTTCCTATCGCCAAGTCTTTCCCTGGGTGCTGTGTATGGGAAAGCATGCTCCTGATGTGGCCTGCTCCTCCTCCACCTTAGGGTCCTGTTACACCTACAGATTAGTTGCCTGTCAATCTCTTCATTTTGCATGGCGATACATCAGGATTCAGTAAGAAATTTTTACCGGGACATCTTGTTTCCCATGTGGATGTGTTGCCAGACAGCAATGATTTTTAGATCAGCGCAAAAGATGCAATGGATGATAGGGAAGCAAATTATTGATGATCAGCCATTTACATGGGGTTTTGATCATGAACAGTCATACTCTGACTGTCCTGTGTAAAAAGCCCCTCATGCCTACAGAACAGGACAAGTGTTGCATTTAGGATTTTGAGCCTGGTGTCGCCTGGTAATTCTGAGCGTTAGTGGTCCAAATGTTAAAGGCAGGACATACTACATCTTTTGCAGTGAAAGAGTTAAAGGCTGCAATTATTAGGTAGGAATTAGACTATTTTTAATAATTAGACAAAGTATATTAGTGATAAATTTTCATTTATACATAACTGAAAAATGCCTTTAAGGCAGTCGCCAAATGTCTCCCTTTCCCTCTGGTGTTTAGGGACAAGCATACTTATCTGTGGTGCCGTATATCCCTTCAGTAGGACAGGCTGCCTGGTATATATGTCTCACAACCCTGTATACAGTAAACACGCTGTGTTCAAGCAATGCTGTTTATCGTTTGTATAGGAAGACCCGAGACTGCGAATTCCTGTGCAGCTACGGACAAGGCCTCCTTTAGATGTGTCAGAGCTGGGACCACTGCCAGTAAGTGAGAGATGAATCAAAGGAAAAACCTTCCCCTGAGCGTGCTGTCCTCTATAGTACCTGGGGAAAGGGCAAAGGATTCTAACAATCACTAGTGCAGGACAAGGTATTAGCAGAATATCAAAATATTCTTTATTACTATTTACAGTAGTAATATCATAAACTGAAAAGCTGTAAATCATATGTATAGCCTTTATGTAAGAAATCCAAACTCCTAAATTATGCAGATTGCCCACAAGATCAGGTAGCCACTTTGACCTGACACAGGAAACCTCCAGACAAAGCATTTATGCGAAACTCGTCGGGTCAATATTCTAAGCAACCTTGGTCATGTATGAGTTGTGATTTCTTACATGGCAGGTTATTAATATTTCCACCATATGATTTACTGTTTATTGCGGTAATTTTAGTCTGTTATACAATGTTATTCCTCTAATTTGATTGCATTCTATGACCAGGCGCCTGTTATCTTTTGTCCTCACTCTTGTGCATTTTCAGCGAATTTTTGAAATTATTTCAAGAAG
The DNA here is from genome assembly GCF_051348905.1 of Ranitomeya variabilis. Taxonomy (NCBI): domain Eukaryota; kingdom Metazoa; phylum Chordata; class Amphibia; order Anura; family Dendrobatidae; genus Ranitomeya; species Ranitomeya variabilis. Next base: position 217,786,202 of record NC_135236.1, on the reverse strand, counting down.
ATCTAGCAATATAGATAATGTTGATTACTAATATCTTGTCCTGCACTATTCTTTGTTGAATATTGATGTATCATATGAAGTGTAACATACTACCTGTAGTCTGTGTAATGACATATAATTGCATATATTTCCTCATTAAGGCGGCACTCACATTTTGAGGTTGTGACATGGCCACAATGTGTCTAAATACTGTTCCAGCATGCTGAGCATCATTGTTTGCAACGTCATTGTTGACGTTGAACATTCGTTTCGCTGCATATCGCAGCCATTGCCAGTAAAAGTACTTTTAGCTGCTGACACTGAATCGTTTAAAAGGGTTCTCCATCAAATACTTCTTATGACATATTGGTCCAGTGGGTAATGCTGTCATCACACAGTACTTGTGCCACGGTTCTTACTGTATTGCCAAGAATTGTGCGGCAGAAACTGCATGAGGTCTACCGCTACTTGCAATGGTTTTTCTAGTTACCTTGGCAGTCGGTTGTCTCCGGGACGTTTTCTGATGCATCGTTCTTGTGCAGCACAACTGCTACTCCGGAAGATGCCCAACTGCATTCCCTTGAAATGGGTTTTGTGTGTGTAATATGGGTAGTGCGAATGTTCATGGGAACGGTGACAGATATGAGCGATGACCATCTTTGTACTGCGCTGTGGGATATTCTTCCACTGCATAAACAGTGATAACCAATCTATCACCAAAACCGGTTGTATGGGCAGCACGATGGCTCCGTGCCTAGCACTGTTGCTTTGCAGCGCTGGGGTCTTGAGTGATGAAGACTTTTATGTTCTCCCCATGTGTGTGTGGGTTTTCTCCGGGTTCTCCAGTTTCCTCCCCCACTCAACACACCTAATGATAGGGAATTTAGATTGTGAGCCCCAGTGGGGACCATGATGTCTGTAAAGCGCTGTGGAAGTGAATGATGCTAAATATGATATTAAACAACGGTATGCATGAACCTCACTGGTCCGGATACTCTTGTACTGATTCTCACTGCACCATACTGACCTGTTTATGGTTCTCCCATGCAGCCTGGTTGGGAAGAGAGGACGCACACGGATGGCCGAGGCTTTTATATTGACCACAGTAAGGAAATGTCTGTTTCTGAATAATAGTCTTATTAGATTTCTAAAGAAAATAAAGCGCATTCCTGTTTCTTCCAGACACAAAAAAAACTCAATGGGAAGATCCGCGCTTGGAGACCGCCGCCATAACCGGACCGGTCAGTACAAGTGCACTCTATTACTTTGTGCTTTGCTGGGTTGTCAGCCATCACTTCATCACCCACATGTAAATGGCTCATAGCACTATTGCTGAATGTTTCTTGTGACGCCTGTCAGTGCACCATGTTTACAAGACCGCAGCTTGTGTAAGGTGTGAAAAGTATGTTAATATGGCGGCTGTGTAATATATGGCACCTCACACCATCTGGGAAATTACCTTGGGCACTTGTATCCATAGCCCCTGGTTGCAGTGAAGGGGTGGGGATTGAGTTTCATTCTTGGCTGTCTGAATGGACGGTCCTTACAGTGAAGAAGTGTTAGGTGAGTCCTTATTAGCAAGGAGTAACTGACATGGCCATGTGACGTCTCCGAGCCTGCAGTAAGTACATCTATATACATCAATTCTTTGCCTGATTTGCCAGCACTGACAGACAGGATATGAGGCTTTGTGGATAATTGTGGACAGGCGCAGATTAAAGGTCAGAAGGCATATTGTGTCATGCACAAGGGGGGCCGAATATAAAAATGATCAAAACTGATGCTGTGCCATTCTTACTCCACAAATCTTACTCCACTCCCCGACTGGAGTAAGATTTGTGGCGAGGCGCACTCTACTGTCTGACGCTCTTCATCCATTAAGAGGCATGAACCACCTAATGATTCAGAACCATCTGATTCCAGCGCACCACCTTGTCCAGATCAGTGTGAAAAACGCCGGTCTTGATGAATCGGGGCCTGATTTTTTTTAAAAAAAAATTTTTCCTTAAAAAAAAAAAAAAAAAAACAACTTCGGGACAACCACAGCTTAATCACAACACAATGGATGTTCACCGCCTGCAGCAATTGTAGTTCCAGTGATGTCTGCACCACTGTGGTAGAGGAGCATCCAATGCTTTAGTTTTTATTGGGGTCCTGAATTGATGAAGCGGGGATGTTCTCTGCTGGACGGCCCACCTCAATGCACTGTTCTGACAACTCCAATGCCCTAGCGTGGCCTTGGCTTCTGTGCAATATTCATCTCATGCTAAAATAGCAAGCCAGTGATGTTGGGGGTTTCTTTGTACAGCTGAAATAATTTTCAACAATTTTACATGGTTGAAATAGGTTTTTCAAAGTCCCTGCTGATATATACCAAGCCGCCAATATGTAGAACACTGTTACAGTTAATGTACAAGAAAATCAGTAGGGCTAATATCTGTTTTTTCACATTATTATTTTTTACCATATCTTTTTGCCATATTGCTAAACTTCATGCTAGAACTGTAGAATAATATCATGGACCACACATCTAAAAATCATGCATTGATCTAATGCCGCTAGGCCAAAATGTACAAAACTGACCGTGAGGTTCTTAGTTTAACATTCTGATGAGACGGTATGAAGCCGCTGCCGCGTCCCGGCAACCCTGTCAAGTGGGCGCTCAGTGTGTGGCAAGAGGAGACCGTGCGTTCTCTTCCAGCATTAGTTTGCCCCCTAGTGTGCAAAAGTAAAATAGCTTCTGTGACCTTGAATGAGAGTAAGGAAGCTCGTTTTTGTTTTTATAGATTTTTATTAAGCTAAATGTTAGTATTCAACTTTATTATAAAAAACAATGTTAAACTCTTATTTGATTTCTAGGCTGTACCTTATTCTCGGGATTACAAAAGAAAATATGAGTACTTCCGTAAAAAGTTGAAGAAGCAGGCAAGTGTAATCCAAGATGTTTTCTACTTATTTGGAATTGTATAAAGTTTTTATTTATTTATTTCTAGGTAGGTGGAAGCATGACAGCTGGTTATGGAGGTTTACAATCTACTGCTTATTAACACTTGCAGATGTTTGCAAAGAAGTACACTTTGCTTTTGTCTGACCGCCAATGTCTTTTCCCCCCGGACACAAACGCCTCCCAGCCATCATTTGGCCCCTCCGTGCGCCGGGCGCAGCCTCCTCTGCCTTCATTGCCAGCGCCTGCGCTGTAAGTTCCCATCAAGTGATGGGAGTCGAAGGGCAGCGCAAACTGCGCATGCCCGTAAAAAAAACTTACAGCGCAGGCGCCCCGGGGACATCAATGAAGGAAGTGGAGACGGCGCATGGAGGGCCTGAGTGGTGGCTGGGAGGCGTTTGTGTCAGGGGGGAAAAGACATGCCCCCCGGACAAACTACAGGTATGAGGGACAAATTATAAAAACGAATATTGCAACGTTGGAAGGGACCCCAGACTAAAGAGCCACCTTGACAGAATGCAGCATTAGTGCTGCACAAGGTGGCTCTTTTAGTTAAAACCGCCTGGGGGGGGGGGGGGGGAGGGGGTGACCGGTTCCCTTTACATCACCAATAGATAGATATAGGGAATTAGCCAGGATTACTAACTAAGAAGCTGATGGGAATTACACACATTGCCTAGTGAACCTGTCACCACTGTGGTCTTGGCGTATAGACAACGCGCTGTAAATCACAAAACCGGAAAAGTGACATAACGGGAAGAGGGTGGGGGATTAAAATGGAAGTAGTTTTCAAAGTTTATTTTTCTAAGGACTACCTAAATCTGCCCTCTTAATAGGATGGGTTTAGACCTTTGAGAATTTCTGCTGTCGTATATACATTTAATCTGGTGTGAAAGATTAGTGTTTGTGAAGGACCACTTTGTACATAATTCACAATGTAATTATTGGCCCGTTATTAGGTTTGTCTTAGATTTTTCATATTCCGTTTCAATTTTTCATGTCAACTTTTCTTGCTAGCAGAGTCAGATTTTCATGAATGAAGATTATTAATTGTACAATATTTTAACATACAGTCTCAATTTCTCAGTTTTTCTAGTTGTCTGCTTGATGTCACTCAATAGGAACTTGTATTATTTAGCTGTAACCATCTGGTGTGTCAGTCCTGGTCACAGTAAAGTTGTCAGTGCTCCATCTTGCATTGAGCCATTCTGGCTTTATCAAACGGAACTTCTTGTTAAATGACTACAAGCAGAAATCAGAAAAAATGAAAAATGTCTACTTAAAATAAAGGAATGTTCTTTTTATTCCATTACAAAATATATCACAAGGGTTGCCAAATGCAATTTTTTAATGTATACTTGTATATTTTGTTTCTCTGTAGCTCGATATTCCTAATCGGTTTGAAATGAAGTTGCGTCGGTCGGCCATTTTTGAGGATTCCTACAGAAGAATAATCGCTGTGAAACGGCCAGAATTTCTCAAAGCACGTCTCTGGATTGAATTTGACAATGAGAAAGGTTTAGATTATGGAGGCGTTGCCAGAGAATGGTTCTTCTTGATATCGAAAGAAATGTTCAATCCATATTATGGTCTCTTTGAGTACTCTGCGACGTAAGTGCCATGATATTTAGAGAAGACCCCATTTCTTCTTCTTGTGTGTTGGTGTGTTGTGCACAATGTGGCAGGCTCATTAATGTCTAGTGCCAGGATAATGACCTCAAATCCATAGACCTAGCCTTGTGCACAATATGGGAGGCCCATTAGTTCCTAGTGCTATGAATAGTGCAGGCCCATTAGTTCCTAGTGCTATGAATAGTGCAGGCCCATTAGTTCCTAGTGCTATGAATAGTGCAGGCCCATTAGTTCCTAGTGCTATGAATAGTGCAGGCCCATTAGTTCCTAGTGCTATGAGAATGACCTGAAGCCAATTGATCTAACCTTGTGCACAGTGTCAGGCCCATGAGTTCCTTTCACATGTTATTCTGCCTGCACCTAGAGAAGCCACTTCTTGACCATTGTCCTTTGATAGACTGGTCATCAACTATAAGCTTATCAGCATAAATCAAGTTTTATCAGATTTGTTTAATTTGATTTGAGGATCTAATTTATTTTATTTATTTTTTTTTTGCCTTGTCAAAAAATGATGTTGCCGAGTTCTGGGATCATTTTCCAATGTTCCTGCCTCTCATTTTGATTTACTCTAGAATACGTAGAGGTCAACTTTGCATTATTAGATATCCATAGCCTGCAGCTTTTGTGAGGTGGATGGAGTCTTAGAGTTCAGAATGTGTTATGTAACTCTAGGGCAGTAATCAAGTTACTGCCTATACAAAAGGGATATTCTATCCTCCCAAAATAGAAAGAGTATTAAAGGGATTTCTGCCATTTTTTCTCTTTTTCCCAGTGTAGTTTGTGTCCCCCTCCGGTCTCCTCTCCTTCTCTTTCGGTGGGGTCACCATTAATTGGCTGCAGCAGTCAGCTGCTGGCCATACTGGAAGAGAAGACCGGTGGGGGGACACAGCCAGCATGCAGAAGACAGGGAGGGGATTGGTAAGGGAGGATACGACCTTTTTTTTTTTAACCTCACTGTGGCCAAGAGTTTCAGGTTGTATAATCTATGACTGTTGCACTCTTGGGATACTAAAAGACTTCTGTTTTTCTTCACAGTGATAATTACACTTTGCAAATCAATCCAAATTCTGGACTGTGCAATGAAGATCACCTTTCATATTTCAAGTTTATTGGCCGAGTGGCTGGGATGGCAGTTTACCATGGAAAGCTTCTGGATGGTACGTTTAAGCTTAAGATCATTTTTCCATGATCTCACTGTTTCGCCTTCTCAACCTTTTTAGGCCATGAGATTATAAACAGATCTGAATACATTGGATGTGTTTAAAGAAAAAAAAAATGGTTGCCTTACTGACACCATTAATCGCGCACCTGTTTTTACCGGATCCATTCCCAGAATTACATAGGAACGGGATTGGGTGTTATTAATTGTGGATATAAAAAACCTGATATGAAGGCCATACAGATGTGAAAGTCATATGGAGCACTGTTTGGATGAAAAATCATGTTTTTATTCTGGAAAAAAAAAGTTTTTCATATTCTCATTTAAACCCAAGTTTATACAAATTAAAATGCTGCTGTTACGTTGTGCATATATTGGTGTCACAATTGTATTTATACACTCCCTGACAGAAGTTATGTCGCTTATCCATGTTATGTAAATAAAAGCTTATAACCTGACTTTAAATTCATCCATTGGTTGTATAAATTATTCTTTTGTAAGCTGAAACCCTCCAAAATGTGGTTTAGGTGAAGAAAATAAATTGGCATCAATGCAGAAATATTGATCAGTTAATGGACACAGAATGGTCAGATTTTGGCAAGACAAAAGTTTTGTCGCCCACAGAAGGTTAAATTAAATTAGAAGACGCTCCAGACTATAAGACACACCCCAAATTTTGAGGAGAAAAATAAGAAAAAAATATTTTTTTTAATAAATTGGTGGTGCTTCTTATAATCCTTGCATCTTATTGCTTACCGGGGGTGGTGGCTGCAGTGAAGCGGGGTCCCAGGGTCGCTGCTGGAGGAGGCAGGAGAGAGGTGATGCTCCAGGCCGCAGGCAGGTATGAGTGGTGGCTCCGATGTGTGGCGCGCTGCTGCGGGTATCTTGTGCTGCTGCGTGGGGTGCTTGTGCTGCTGCCGGGTGTCTCCGGGTGCCCGGCGGTTGCTGGCCATTGCTGCTGGTGTCTCCGGTGCCCAGCAGTGCTGTGTGGGTGTCGCTGCCGACATTTTGCGACAGGCCAGAGCCCCGGCACTTCCAGGGTTCCATGTGCGCTGGTCTCTGGGAATATGGCTGCCCCCCGGGGCGGCGCATGCGCTGATGGTGATCTCGCACGTGGAACCCTGGAAGTGCCGGGGCTCTGGCCTGTCGCAAAATGTCGGCAGAGCCGGACACCCACGCAGCACCGCTGGACTCCGGAGACACCCGCAGCAACCGCCGGGCACCCGGAGACACCCGGACACCTCCCTGGTAAGGCAGGTTCGCTTTCTAAGACGCACCCCCATTTTTCCCCCAAGTTTGAGGGAAAAAAGTTCATCTTACAAAGCGAAAAATACTGTATATGTTGCATAACATTGGTGAATGAAGTGGTGGTGCTATTAGTCATATTTAATATTTTGTGTGACTTCCATGAGCTTGAAGGACTGCATCCATGCGGTTCAACAATGATTCATACAGTCTATTTATGAAGTCATCAGGAATAGCAATGAATGCAGTCTTACATGCATCCCAGAGTTCATCTAGATTCTTTGGTTTTGTCTTCCACGCTTCCTCTTTCATCCTACCCCAAACATGCTCAATGATGTTCATGTCTGGTGACTGGGCTGGCCAGTCCTTGAGCACCTTGATCTTTTTTGCCTGGAGGAACTTTGTTGTAGAGATGGATGTATGAGATGGAGCACCATCCTGCTGCAGAATTTGACCCCTTTTATGATTTGGAATATAAGAGGTAGCTAATACTTATTGATATTTTAGGTTATTGATATTGCCTTCCACCTTGCAATTGTTTTGCACACCCCCATACTGAATGTAACCCCAGACCATGATCTTTCCACCATCAAATTTAACTGTTTTCTGGGTGTATTTTGGATCCATACGGGCTCCAGTAGGTCTCCTGCAGTATTTGCTGTGGCTGTGGTGTAATTCTACTGAAGATTAATCAGAGAAATCCACCTTCTGCCACTTTTCCAGAATCCATCTGTTTAGCGGGCTGTGGGACTTTGCAAATGCCACACAGTTTTTTATTTGCCTTTTTGTTTAGTGCTGGCTTCTGGGCACTGATTCTACCATGGAAGCCATTTCGAGAAAGAATCCTACACACTGTTCTAGTTGACACAGGGACTTGAGTTGACCAGGCCTGTTAAAGCTCTGCTGCAGTGGAAGAGGGGCTTGCTTTGGATTTTCTAACCAACAAACGTTTCTCCTCAGCAGTTGTCTTGCGGGGTCTGCCGGACCTGGGCTTGTCAAACACATATCCAGTCTCTTCAAATCTTTTTTTAATTCTTTGTACTTGACGCTGAGACACATTAAAGGTGCCAGCCACCTCTGCAGTGGATCTGGTCTTCAGCCTCTTGATAATCCAGGCTTTGGTCGCAGGGTGGATTTTTGGCATGTTGTCAGAGCTCAAGTTGCAGTTCAAGTGAAGGTCTGGGGTGCTGGGTTTCTTTTTATACACACACACTAATTTACTGATCATTTACTAGGAGCACAGGTGAGGATGTAAACTAGGATTGGGTGCATTGTATGACCAGGCGACAAAACTTTTGTCTTGCCAAAATCTGACCATTCTGTGTCCATTAATTGATCAATATTTCTTCATTGATGCCAGTTTATCTTTATCGCTTCATTGGGGGACACAGATAACCGTGGGTGTATGCTGCTGCCACTAGGAGGCTGACACTATGCAAAAAAAGGAAAAGAACAATAGCTCCTCCCTGGCAGTATACACCCACCGACAGGCACTGAGCACCTCAGTTTGTGCTTAGTGTCTGTAGGAGGCGGACCTGGATCTTCCAGATCCGCAGCTAATCATTTTTTGCTTTCGCAGGTTTGTTGTGTTTTACTAATTATTTATTTTGTTTTTTCAGATTCAACTTTTTAGGGAATCAGGGTGTTAATTCACTCTGCCTTCCCATTATTAGCGGCTGAGCGAGCAGTGTGGTGTCACCCACACCGCAACACTCCGGCCTGCTGGCAGGACATTTCTCCCCTGCGCCTTCATTGGTGCCTGAGGGTGAGTTTGGTGGCCGGTCCTAGCCGAATTTCCTCCTCACCCCTCTCCTCGGAGAGGGCTGAGAGGGAGACGGTAGTCACCAGCGGTGACCACCTAAACCACATTTCGGAGGGTTTCAGTTTTCAAAAGAATAATTTATGCAACCAATGGATGAATTTATCGTCAGGTTATAAGCTTTTATTTACTGTACATAACATGGATAAGTGACACAACTTCTGTCAGGGAGTGTACATAAACAAGATAGATTTGCTAACCAAATTTGTGCTGAAATAAAGAGTATAGATTTAAAACCTAACTTGACTATTGGCAAAATATAGCTTAATTAGTATAAAATGCAGTAAATTTTCAATTGAGGCACAATCAGTCACACAACTTTAAATTAGAAAAGTTAACAGAACAATCTTATTTTCTGGATCCTTAATCTCTGCAGAAGTCTGGCAAATGATTTCCAACTTTTTGAATCCTTTATTTCTTCTTCTTGACACTTAAATATCCACTTCTGCTTGTAAAGATTTTCAAACTAATGTATAAAAAAAGGGTTTTCTCAAGTTATTCCCTTCTCCTCTGCCTCCTGCTTGCTGGGGCTGGTGCGCCCCTGATGATTGACAGTCCAGGCTTGTAGTATGGTCACGTCTCTTGCTTAAACTGTGCCCTATCCCTTGCTACAAGCAGAGTTCGCTTTCCCTCCACAGCATGGGAGGAGCGCAAGGGGCATTGAATCTGGCTGGATCCAACAATCTTGCATTGCAAATGCTGCTCTAGGAAACTGGACACTTCTGACTACAAAGGTGGCAGGTAACCTAGGCAGCGAGCAGTAAATTAACAGAAATAAAAATCCCTACGTTCTTCAGAATGAAGAGGATTTTTTATTAAAGGGTAGATTGCAAAGTTGCTTTTTACTCAATTAACAAGTTGAGACAAACCCTTTAAAACTTTATTTTTGTTTGGGCCTACTTTTATACTGTGAGATTTAATATCGCTTTCATAAGAATGTGATAGGACTGACAGACGTGGTTTTGAGTTGTCCAGGAGGTATATGGAAAGTGAATCAACAAATGCGAAATGTAAATCAAATCAATAGTGACCGTCCTTTTGACTGATATTCCTCTAGGTACACTTACACGCAGTTTTTGAAGGGACCCTGCAGGGTCCAAACATGTTGAAGGAGCAACCAAACATCTGCTGTGTATCTGTGTGTAACCAAAGATCTGCTGTGTATGGATGCATAACCAAAGATCTGTGTATGTATGCTTATGCAACGCCCACCAGGGCTGCGGGGTACTCTGAACCGGGTCGCACAGTTCTTTGGGGAAGTCACGGCGCCGTGACCTGGCTCCGTGGCCCTGGGCGTGCAATAAAACAATGCATGGGGAAAAGTTATATGGGATTCATTCCTGACGCCACCCGTGGTGTTTGGCAAGCGATTGCCGATGCTGCGGTTCAGGTCCACTGGGGCGGTTAGTGACGCAGCAGAGATGTTACAGTTCTCCACGGCTAGAGCGGGCCCCAGGGCAGTTATAGGGTTAATTTGTTGATGGGAACTGTTGTACTGCAGGGCAGGTGACACAGTAAATAATTCTGAGGACACAGCAGGGTGCAGTTTTCTCACTTTACTCACGATCTCCAGGTTACAATCACCAGCCGGGTGTTGTGTCCTCCGGGTCTGTGGTCCAGCCAGCTCTCGGGTAGTTTGGGGTGCTCTTCTCCAGGACCCCCTTCATGTGTGCCTTCCCAGGTCGTCTCTCTCTGCGCTGGCTCTTACACTCCTGCCATGCACCTTACACACAGTGTCCAAAGCCTGCAGCCTCAGGTCCTGTCAGGCGACGTACTCTTGGTCCCCTTGACCCTATATGGCTGCCTTTTTAGTGATTATGTGTAGATTTGGCTGTGGCACATACAGACACCACAGCCTCCGGTTTGCTAGCTGAGTCCTACAGTCTCTTCTACTAGTCTGGGGCCAGTCTCCACTGCAATCTGGTCCCTCCACCCGACTACTGTCAGCGTGGATTCTTCACTTCTTTGACCCCTAGGACCCCTTTCCTCTGGAGCTCCTCTCAGATACCTCCGTCCTCCTCACACTCTTCTCACAGACTACTTAACTCCTTAACCGACTTCTCCCGTTACCATGACAACACTTCACTCCCAACTGTTACTCTACCTCATCCACCCACACACTCTACCTAGTTCCTCCACCAGCCTGAGATGGGGCCCTCCCTAAATAGAGTCCGCCCAGATCCCGTGGTGTATTGTTGGATGGTAGAGTGCGGGTACCGGATAGTGCCCCCTCCTTACCTGAGAGTGGGATACCACGCCTCTGGTTGAGGTGCAGTACCTCTGTGGTGACTGGACCCTCAGGGGTGCCACACTTAACCAGGGATCTGCTGTGTATGTATACGTAACCAAAGATCTGCTGTGTATGTATGCTTATCCAAAGGTCTGCTGTGTATGTATGCTTATCCAAAGGTCTGCTGTGTATGTATGCTTATCCAAAGGTCTGCTGTGTATGTATGCTTATCCAAAGGTCTGCTGTGTATGTATGCTTATCCAAAGGTCTGCTGTGTATGTATGCTTATCCAAAGGTCTGCTGTGTATGTATGCTTATCCAAAGGTCTGCTGTGTATGTATGCTTATCCAAAGGTCTGCTGTGTATGTATGCTTATCCAAAGGTCTGCTGTGTATGTATGCTTATCCAAACATCTGCTGTGTACGTGTGGCTTGTGCAATTCCTTCTGTGGTTGGCTGTAATCTCCCTGCCGAGTGCCTTCAAAAAATATTGCTAGTGCCTAGGATTGAAGGCAAAGGGCGGTCACAGCAAAGATTGATTTTAGTTTACATTTTTTATTTTGTTCATTCACTTTGCATTTTGTTAATTGATAAAAAAAAATAACTTACATTCTTACTTTCCAGCATTTTTCCTCGCCTGCCCAATACTTTTCCACAGTAGTTTTTGTAACAGTACATTTTTTTGGCAATGTGTTTTTATAGCTCCAGTGATAATATTTCAGATATTTGTCTCCCGGCCGGTCACCTGAAGTTGATCTGAATACAATAGAGAGGAAACTGCCGGATAGTTTGTTGCCCAGTGCTCACGATCATGTGCAATAATTGATGTTCATTGTAAGTGATGTCCATATGTAAAATAATGATGGTTCTCGCTCTACAGGTTTCTTCATACGACCATTTTATAAAATGATGCTACAGAAGGCCATAACCCTGAATGACATGCAGTCTGTGGTATGTTATACTAGGCGCTATATTGTGTGTCCTCTGATGGACACGGCTACTACATGACTTTTTTTTTTTTTTTTTTACAGATTATTTTTAACAAATCTATGAATCCTTGACAGTAAACACATACGCCACATTGTTATAAGCCTCTTTTCTGTGCTTTGGAGTCTTGAATGTTCAGCAAGTTGCTTATTGGTCCTATACACATTATATGGCGAATTTCTCCAACCAGAGGAAACCTTTACTGTTGTGGTTGGTGGAAATCAGTAACTCACGGTCTCTGGTTGGGGAAGCACTGCCACATGCAGTAGGTTCCTCTAGTGGTCATCGTCGGTCACAGCAGGAATGTGTATCTCTGACCCATAGTTATATAATTTTCAGCCTGCAGTTAAAGCAGCTCGTCCAGAATAAATGGATCTTTTCTCTGGTAGTAATTACATTATGTGAATGGTTTTCTTAGCAAACTCACTGTCAGCTAATTATCTGGTCCATTTCTGTCCTTGCATTGCCCCATGCGATCACTCTGACGCCCTGAATTATACCGCGACTTCTGCATAGTCTGTAGTCAGAGCGTGGAACGTGCGGCAATGGACGGACGGGAACAATTCACTGAGATAAAGTGATCAATAAGGAAACTATCCTAATCATATACTTAATGTGCATGACTATCAGAAGAAGGGATCCGTTTTTTTTTTTCCTAAGTGCTAATTTCGGCACACCTTTGATGTAACTCTAACAAGCGATAGGTTCACTGTAACGATTAGTGACAATCCAGCGAAGGTTTCTGGTAATGTAATGCAGCCAGCCCCCTCCGCCCACCATCTAGCGAGTCATGTTTACAGATCGGTCGGACCACACACGTTTTGTCATGTGGCAGCGTCCATCGCACCTGTCACACAATAGTCAGTCATGGGGTCAGACACATCCTTCACTGCTTAGCTAAACTCTATAAGTAAACCGTAAGAAGGACTCGAAGGTGAACATACGCTTATGTGCCTACTAGATTAACCCATTGTAGTTTTCTTGCATTTTTTTTTGTGTGATCATGGCCAGGTTAGAATAACAACTTTTTAGAAACTATGGACAGTTTTACTTCCATACAATAGGTGGTGGTAACTCAGTAGAAGACTTTGTAAGACAACCTCATGTTTCTGTGATGTTATTCATCCTAAATTATTGTGGTTTGTCTCCCAGGATAGTGAGTATTACAATTCCCTCCTGTGGATACTTGAGAATGATCCAGAAGAACTAGACCTACGATTCACTGTGGATGAAGAGCTGTTTGGACAGGTACAGATGGCTCACTTCTAGACTGGCACAGGTAGGGCTAGCTGAATGACTTGGCATCTACACGATTATTTTTTTTCTTTTAGACCCATCAACATGATCTGATGCCTGGTGGATCAGACATAGTAGTCACCAACAAGAACAAGAAAGAGTACATACAGTAAGTATATCTTGGAGGAGATTTATTATGCTAAATGTGCCAAAATGGTTGTGAAATGTGCTCCACAAACTGACTTGCATGCCATGCACCACTTTTGTTGTGTTTTAGACACTTTCTGAGGTTTGTCCAACAAGGGGGAAAAGAGGCATGGCCGAGTATGACACTGCGCCAAAAATGAGTCAGCTTATTGGCACAATGTAAGCCACCTAGGAGATCAGTAAGTTTAGACTAGACAATCTAAAGATGCACCAAATGTATGAATCAGCTTAGAGCACAGTATAATAAATGTGCACATTGAGGCCCTGATTGTCTAAGACTGCCATATTGTACCCTTGGCTTAGTGAAGGGGGGTATGTTGCTGCTTAATAAATTTGGCGCATCTTACAACTGCCATTCCTTCAGGTCTTTCTGAAATGTTTACTCCTGACAGGGACTGGTGTACGTCTTTGGTGTTGCTTAATTCACTTTTGTGGAATAAAATTTGATGTGTCTGTTGGGTGGGCTTGGCCCCATTCTGCCTCAAGATGTGCTTGTTCTAAAAGTTTACAGAGCAGGCTAAGATTGCCATAAAAATGAGACATTTCCCAAAATTTTAAGGCAGCGTACGCCAGAGTTCTGGCAAAAACTCTTTGATGAATTGGGGCCATAATCTTTAAGTGCCTAAAATTGGAAAATAAATCAAATTGCACTATGCTTACTCAATTCTATAGATCTGTTCCAATGCCGCTGGTAGCCTATTCTTTTGTGTAAGGATGTCCATCTGATGTCCTAATCAAGGCCTGCCAGTACGTCTTTCCATGCTGATACCACATCAAGCAATGTTGATCTTATACTGCTGATAACCATGGGGTCGTTCACACAGGAAATGTAGAAATCGATGAGAATCCAAATCTCATCCCATTTCATTTTAATTATACAGCATGAATTCAGTCTTTAGTTGCAGGGGTACTACTTCTTGGATTTGCCTATATTATCTGGAACCAGCCAATCAGAACTTGCTAGCCAATGTCTCCGGTGATGACAATAACCCATCGCTCGGGTTCCTTTCAGTGGGCCCCTCAAATTACAATTAACTCTTTGGTGATTTAAAAAGTTGTCCAAATCGGAATACTCTATTTAAAATTTTGATTCTCTGTATATTGTTAATGTCTATATAGGTGACTAATATGTTATTTAAGAGAAAAATATGTCAATTTTCCATTGAGGTAACAGGCCCGATGTTGTTTATTTTCCATACCTTCACAAAATACAGAATGCAACTAATATATTTTTAGTTTCAATAAGTTTTATTAAAATACTTGGTTGTTAAACAATATAACACTGTTCAGAAATGATCTCCCTCGCAGGGAAGATACAACTTTCTATAGTAATAAACAAAGAATACACAATACCATACCTACACATGGGGGGACAAGACAAATACAAGGGATCAATAACATAGAAGGGAAACAAATAGGAGTTCCACAGTATATAATATATTTCACATTAATATAGTTAATCATCCACGACCGCAGCAATAATAGTATAAATCATTTGTACAAAGCCATACATGAGATATAATATTAGAAGATATTAAGAGAAATAGGGATTATTCATAGCCCAGAAACCGGTGTGCTCCGTTAGAAGCACGAGATCCAGCCGTCCCCACCGCGCAGACCACCTCCTCCCCGAGAATCCAGATGTCAGAATTTATCAGGGAGATAGAGTAAGGGCCTGATTCAGTTGAGCATTAGGATCCAAATCTAGCCAAGGATTCCACATCTGAAGAAAAGCGTCCCATGTGTCCTCCCTAGCAGCTTAAATCTCGCTCATACAGTAAATTTGCATTCCTCCTTTCTCTAACTAGAGATATTGAAAGTGAAGGGGATCTCCACTTTGCTTCTATGTGGATTTTAACAGCCATACTTAATAGACTCACTAATCTATGTAGACCGTTAGAGAAACCCGGATGCAACTAATATATTTATAATCCTTTTTTTATGTTTTAATTAGTCTTGTCATCCAGTGGAGGTTTGTGAACAGGATCCAGAAGCAGATGGCTTCTTTTAAAGAGGTATTCTATTAACTCCCTATATAAAGTGTGACTGTGATAAATAGTATTAGTGCTGATGTTATATATGTGATAGGTTTGGCTGTAAGTTAAGTTTTGTCGTCTTTCAAAAAGTTTTGCTTGCAGCCTCAAATATAAAAAACAAAAACAAACTGAGCTTTCCTTACCCTTACTGGGTCCGTCCCTGCCTCTCCACCACTGCCCCACTTACCGTTGGTCTGCAGCGGTGACATCACGTTAATAAAACAGAAGCCAATCACTGAGCTCGGCATCTTGTACATCAGCAGAGCCGCAGAGTTCAGTGATTGGCTGCAGCACTGTCATCATGACATCACCGCTGCAGTAAAAAAACAAACACCGTGGCAGCAACAAGAGGCAAAGCATTGGACCTGGGTAATGTAAGTAAAGCTCTTTGGTTGTCTTGTAAACCAATCTGTGGCTGTATGAGAGTCTGCTGAAAGACCTCAACCCCTTATAAAGTGCACCTTTTACTTGAAGAGTAACACTGGCCAGTGTATGACTTGTCCTGATTTGTCCACCAGTTTTCTCGTCTATAGGCTCTTTGATTTTAAGTTGTCTCTATGCTGCAGTGTCCGACTAGCTGCTACGATGTCTCCTATATACAATGTAGAGAGAGAGATGAAGTCCTTATCATCTTTCTCTATTCCACACAGAGAGGAGAAGCAACAGCACAAAGAATATTACATATGCATATCTGTATTGCGCAGTGTGGCTGTGAATCCAGTTCCTTGAGTATTCTGGAGATAGTAGTTGCTTGAAGATGCAGCTCCATCTGCCTGTGTCGTCTTGTCTGGTTTTGCGGGGTTTTTCTAACTCGTACTGCTCCCTTGTCTTGTCATACTGTATTGCAGGTAGTACAACCTGACATCACAATGTGGAAATCTGTTTGTTTTGACCAAGACTCAGTTGAGCTGTTTTTTCCAGAGTGGATGAGTTCAGAGGGAGGATGGGGGAGTGGGACACGTGTCTCAAAGTGAGGAAAAAGTTGAATTCTTTGATAAATTGTAATACTTATTATATTCTCTTGTACTGTTATGCATAGTTGGTTGGAAGTAGAGCAACCATTTATAGTGAATAGGGTTTGGACACAATCCTAGTTTAGATTTTTCTCCCAAGACACTCTCCTGTAAAGCCTGTTTTCATCTCGCAAAACTGCCTGGTTTGGCTGTTTGGTTCTATTGTTTGTTGAAGATAAATGCATCATTTTTACCGAAGTGATATATGGGCGAGAACTTATTATCTAAGATGTAAAGAGTGTTCTTACTTAAGATATGCTATTGCTGACTTTGATGAATTGGATAATGCTGGACACCATCATTTTTGGACCAAACATCATTTGGATTGTACTTAGAATATTAGGTTACTTGTCTGCCCGAACTTCAGAATTCTTTTACATAACTGCACTTATATAGATACTAGCTTGCTGACTAGAGGTAATGGCATATGTATTCCTGGAAATATCACAAACGATAAAAAGACGTGGCGGTGAATTCAGAGAGTGGCTTCTCATGGTTATCTGATTTTTTTATTTTATTTTTTTTGTCGATAATGAAAATAATCTACAAACGTAAGTTGCTCTTTAGATATGAACACAGCGATGTTATCAAATCAATTTTATTGCTTTTTCTGTATTGGACTTCAATGTATCAAACCGTTTCTAATTGCCATGTTTTTGTTTTGTTTTTGTTTTTTTAAAAAAAGTTGTTTTTCAATAAGTACTTATAAATGCTAATTCATACTGTAATCTTTTTTTTCTTTTTTTAAGGGATTTTTTGAACTGATTCCTCAAGATCTGATTAAAATATTTGATGAAAATGAGTTGGAGGTATAGTATTATATTATCGCTTCTGGGCATTTAATTAGGGAAAGCTGTAAACGCATTGTTTTATTCCTTCTAGCTCCTCATGTGTGGCTTGGGAGACGTGGATGTCAACAACTGGAGGGAACATACCAAGTATAAAAATGGTTATTGTCTCGGACACCAAGTTATTCAGTGGTTTTGGAAGGTAAGACGTTGGTGAAAAAGGATCCCGCATTCCCCTGTGATAATTATAACTGTATTTTGGTTTTTAAGAATAATCCAGCTACAGTCTTCTACCTAGGCAGGTGTGGAAAAATGCTGCAAATTAAGAATGCTTTGAAAAATAGAAGTATTTTATGTTTTTTTTTTTTTTCTTTTCTATTAATTAACAAAATCCAAAGCGAATGAACGAAAGAGAAATCTAAATCAATGTTTGTTGTGAATTTCCTTTGCCTTCAAAACAACATCAGTTCTTCTAGATACACTTGCACATAGTTTTTTAGGAACTAAGCATGAAAGTTGTTCCAGACATCTTGAAGAACTAATATATCGTCTGTGAACAGGGCCAGATTTAGACAAAGTTGGGCCCTGGGCAAAAGTTTAAAGTGGAGCCCCAAATGCTCACATATTGCAACATCACACATAAACATTTCGGTTTTATTTACATGCGCTGAGTTCAGGCCGTTAAACGAGCGTGATCAATAATTGTTTCAACGCTTGTTTCCCGGCCTCTTTACTTCGGCTGATGATTATGATGGGTACAAATAGTCCTCGATACAGTATAATGCAGGTCCCATATGGTATAATGCACTTACCATGTTCCTTGATAGACTATAATGCAGCCCTCCTCATAGAGTATAAATCAGCCCCCCACACACACACAGTATAATTCAGCCCCCCCACGAACACATACAGTATAATGTAGCTCCACCACACACCATTTAATGCAGCCCCCCACAAACATGCACACAGTTTAATGTAGCTCCCCTACACACAGTATAATACAGCCTTTGCACAAACATGCACACAGTATAATTCGGCCCCCCCACAAACATACAGTATAATGTAGCCCCCACACACAGTATTATGCAGCCCCACCACAAACATACATAGTATAATGTAGCTCCGCCACACAGTATAATGCAGGCCTCCCGCAAACATACACACTGTATAATCAGCCCCCCATACACACACACACACCGTATAATGCAGCCCCCCCCCGCATGCGCGTATTCAAGCACACACACACAGTATAGTGCAGCCTCCACACACAGTATAGTGCACACACATACACAATACTTCTCCTCCTCGTTCTCCCGCTGCTCTGGCTTCTGCAGAGCGTCTCTGCTTCACTGCTGGCACACGCTGAGTCACAGGCAGAGTGAAAGTGATCGGAGAGGAAATGTCACTTGGCGCTCTCTCCTCCATCACTGCTTTCAACTGATACGTTGAATGGGAGGGGGGCGGTGCTGGGCCCCATAGTGGCCATGTGATGTGCACGCCACTGGCCGGCACTGTCTGTGGAAGTAGGTTTGCACAAATCTTCTGTTTCTTGGGGGGCCATATTATCACTTCCAGCAGGACTCTTCTTTCTTCATAGTAAAGCTAGTTCTTAATGACTGGCTGTATGTTTGGGGTCGGTGTCCTGCTTGAGAATAAATTTGTATTGCATAAAAGGAGAGGGAGAATAAAGTTGTCTTACATGTTGGATAAGCGTCTGCCTGTATTTCTCATTATTGAGGACAACATTAATCCTGACCACATCCACAACTCCTTTTGCTGAAATGCAACTCCAGACTTGCAAGCACTGCTCATTATTGTACTGCTATCCAGCCCTTCGGGAAATAAACTTCCTTCTGTTATTGCCAAATGTTTCCAATTTTGACTTGTCAGTCCAGATCAGAGCAATTTTTTTTGCACTTCAGTTCCTGTGTTTTCATGCATTGTTGAGTCGTTTGGTCTCTTCTCTATGTCGAATGTATGGCTTTTTGGCTGCAATTCTTTCATGAAGACCACTTCTGACCAGACTTCTTTGAACAGTTGATGGGTGTAGCTGGGTCCCAGTGGTTGCTGCCAGTTCTGCATTACAACTGGATATCTTCTAATTTCAAATGGAAGGAAGCATGAGGTGTCTATCATCACCTGCACCAAGTTTACTTGGCTGACCATTGTGTGTACAGTTCTCAACATTGCCCACTTCTTAGTGCTTGCTCAAAATAAATTGAACAGCGTATCTTGAAACCGCAATCTGCTTTGAAAACTTTGCTTGGGAGAGACCTTGCTGATGCAGTTTAACTACCTTGTGTCTTGTTTCTGTCTTCAGTCTTGCCATAGTTTTATATTCCGGGTCATAAACTATCTTCCACAAAATCACATTTGTAGCCGAGTTTGGTGGTTCCTCATCCAGTTATAATCGTTCTACACAGCTGTTTCTGTTTTAATTTGACTGTGTTTCAACCTAAATCCAAAAATTATCTTTACCATCTGTTTGGTATAATTGGTTACTCATACAACTGATTATAATCCTAAAAAATCCACGATTTTCTGCAAGTCCTAGTCATGCAGTGTTAAAGGCAGAGGTTGTTCTCACCAAATATTGATTTAATTTATCTTGCAGCATTTCTTCCACACTTTTACACAGTGCTGAGTATGTATACTTTGTCTGATATGCTTTGTATGTGTGCATATATATGCTACTATTTTTTTTATTATGTGATGTGTGTGTAAATGTACAGTTAGGTGCAGAAATATTTTGACAGTGACGCAAGTTTTGTCATTTTAGTTGTTAACCAAACCATATTTAAGATAGTTATATAATCAATATGGCCTTAAAGTGCAGACTTTCATCTTTAATTTGAGGGTATTAACATCCTAATTGGAGCAAGGGTTTAGTACTACAGCTCTTACATGTAGCTGCCTCTTTTTAAAATACCAAAAGTAATTGAACAATTATTTCAAAAACTCTTAAATGGGCTGCATGCGCTTTTTCCTTGTTAATACATAATCCATTAAGCAGGTAAAAGGTCTGGAGCGGATTCCATGTGTGGCATTTGCATTTGGAAGCTGTTGCTGTGAACCCACAACATGTGGGGAAAAATAGTTACCAATGGAGGTGAAACAGACCGTCATTAGGCTGACATAAAGCAAGAAATTCATAAGAGATGACAGAAATGTTAGAAGTGGCCAATTCAACAGTTTAATATATTCTGAAAAAAGGATCTCAAAAATTCCTGGATGTTCATGGAAGACCACATTGGTGGATGACCGCAGAATCCTTTCCATGGTGAAGAAAAACCCCTTCACAACATCCACCCAAGTGAAAAACACTCTTTAGGAAGTAGGTGATTCAGTATCTAAGTCTACCATAAAGAGAAGACTTCATGAGAGCAAATACAGAGGGTTCACCACAAGGTGCAAACTATTAATAAGCCTTAAAAATAAAAAGGCCAGATTAGACTTTGTCAAATTATATATGAAGAAGCCAGCTCATTTCTGGAAAAGCAATATTTGGACAGATGAAACCAAGATCAAACTGTACCAGAATGAAGAGAAGAAGAAAGTATGGAGAAGGCTTGGAATGGCTCATGATTCAAAGCACACCACATTCTCTGTGAAACATGGTAGAGGCAGTGTGATGGCGCAGGCATGCAGGGCTTCTGATGGCACTGGTTCACTAGTGTTTATTGATAATGTGACTGAATACAGAAGCAGCCGAATGAATTCTGAAATTTACATGGCGATACTTTCTGCTCAGATTCAACCAAATGCAGCAAGGTTGATACGACGGTGCTTCACAGTACAGATGGAAAATGACCCAAAACATACTGCGAAAGCAGCCCAGGGTTTTAAAGCAAAGAAGTGGAATATTCTGCAATGGCAGTCAATCACCAGATTTCAACCCCATCGAGCATTTATTTTCACAAGTTTAAGACAAAGCTTAGACAGAAAAACCCACAAATAAGGAAGAAACCCAGCGTGTGGTTACTTAGACTGCAGGCAGTTAATGCCTGCAATGGTTTCTCTACAAATATTAAAAATAAACATTTTATTTAGGATTCAGTTAATTTGTCCAATTAATTTTGAGCCTCTGAAATGAGGAGGCTTTGTAGAAAAATGGATGCAATTCCAAAACATTTCATGGGATATTTTTGTTCAACTTCTTCAATTAAAGTTGAAAGTCTGCACTACAGTTGTATGTAAGTTGTTTAATTTTCTGTAACAAAAAAAAAAAAAAAAGTGGCATTCAGGGCCCAAATCGCAAAAAGATTCGGTCACTGTCCAAATATTTCTGGACCTATCTGTGTTTATTATGTATAAACTAAACTCCCTTTTACATGCAAATAGGAAACTCCCTTAACATGACCATGAATCGGATTGCCCAAATAAGTTGGCTTTGATCTCATCAAATCCACATTCATAAAAGTCAAATTTCTGGGATGGAAACCAAAATATTTGTATTATTCTACTAGAATTAGCATAAAAATGTACTGATCTCATATTTCAGAAAAGACCATAAATATGAGCTGCTGTTTTATGTAAATGATGAAAGCAGATACTTTATAGGATCCTAATGAATAATGCAGGCTTCAAGTCAGATTAAACACTAGAAGGTGGTGTCCTTCATACTGAGGAGGTGAGAAATTTCCAAATAAAGTTGTAGAAATCGGCGCTAGAAAAATAACACTTTTAACAACTTGGCATTGGTCCAGTCAGCAGTGAGCGGTCTTTTGTCTTGCTTGGAGCTTCATGAACTCGTCTGTTTAATTCATTGTTCAGTTATTGATACCACTGACAAGCCGCCACGTCCCTGCACCTGGGTGTAGCGGGAATGGTGGAAATTGTAATCTTATTGCTGCACCTTATAAACATTTTATAATCGGAGTTCTTGTAAAATCTCAGGAAAAGTGAAAGGCAATATGGATTATTTTTTTTAGTTACCTGGTTTATTTACATTGGAATTGAAAGTATAATATGTTGGGTTTTTTTTCTAGGCTGTGTTAATAATGGATGCAGAGAAAAGGATTCGCCTGCTGCAGTTTGTCACTGGTACTTCAAGGGTACCAATGAATGGATTTGCTGAGCTCTACGGTAGGTAAATGTAGCCCATAATTTGCCTTTAGGTAACTTAAATAGCTCTATATTATTACCCATCTTCTAAAATATTATTTCTCCTTTGCCTCATTGGGGGACACAGACTGTGGGTGTATGCTGCTGCCACTAGGAGGCTGACACTAAGTTAATACAAAGAAAGTTAGCTGCTCTTCTGCAGTATACACCCTCCTGCTGGGTCCCAGAGAACCAGTTCATGCTTAGTGTCCATAGGAGGCACACAGGTCTGGTTTCGGACCAAAAACTGTTATTTTTATTTTTAATTTTTAACATTTATTACCTGGATGAAGGGGCGACGGATCCTCTCAAGGCTCCGATCTCCCCGAACCAACAACAGGCGAGCATGTGGAGTGTCACCTCCATGTACCCTCTCCTGCGAAATGGGATGCCATGCCTGGGCTGATTTTTAGGGGCGACGGGTCCCTTAAAGGGCACCGATCTCCACACACCATCAACAGACGAGCACATGGAGTGTCGCCTCCATGTACTCTCTTCTGCAGCCAGGGCTAATATCGGACTATCTGCTCTGTCCACCCATAGGATTGAACTCCGTAGATGTACAGAGGCACCCTCAATTTTGGCGTCTCTGCAGCCCCCACTGCACCACCACTGTTTAGCGGATGAAGCAAGGAGGCGGACGGTCCCTCTCCATCTGCCTATGAAAGGGAGAGTGGATTGAGGGTTTTTACCCCTTTATCCCTGCACCATCCAAAAATCACCAGCGACAGCAGCTGCACATCGGAGGTACCTGCATACAGCGGTGGTATCTGCAGCATCGTCCGAAGGACATCTCCAGCCTCTCCGGGTAAGCGCTGGGAAGGGGGGGTTGGGGCTCTGCGCAGTCCAGGCACTGGCAACAGACTTTTCCTGGCAGGGGTGGGTGGCATTTTTCAGGCCTAGGTAAAAATTTAGTCCCCTGCTTTGGCCTTCTACAGGCCGCAGCCAAAGCTCCGCCCCCGCTATGACGATCTGGCGGCTCCACCCACTTTTCCCGGCGCTTCTCACCCATGTATTCTCAGCGGCCATCTTCCTACACCCTGTCCCACGCTGACAGGGCCTCCGGAAGCTCAGGAAGCCTCCTGCTTTCCTGGTTAGCGACATAGAGCGTGATACTCGTGGCCGGGACACAGGATCTGGGTATGGAGCGCTGCTAATAGCGCTTTCTTTCTCTCTCTTTCTCCCTATTCCTCTGTGGGAACCCTTATTAAGGGGACACATAGGAGTACAGCATGTCCCAGCCTCAGGCACCTAAAAAGTCCCATAAAACTCTTAGTCTTTTTCGCTTCATGCAACTCCTGCCAGTCTGCGTTTCTAAAAGATCAGAGTTCGCCGCTCTGCGTAGCCTGTGACCCCAAGTGCGCTCAGGAGCCCCCCGCTGACAATGAGCCCAGTGTCCTTAGTCCCCCTGAGTGGGTCTCGTCTCTGTCACAATCTAGGACTTTTCTGGCCAAAGCACTTGAATCCTTCAGTGTTCCTTCTGGGGATCATGGCGTACGCACGTCTGACGCAGAGGGACCGTCCCCTACATGGTAACAGTCAGCTAGCAGGGGCCGCACACAGTCTAGAAACGTTCAAGCGTCTAGGAAACGGATACATAGTACGCCTCCCGTACAATCACATGCTCTGGCGTCCAGGAACTCTGTTTCTCGTTCTAGAAGTTGGTAGCGAGCTCAATTCTGAGTATGAATCGGACGTCTCCTTAGATCCGGATTCGCCAGATTTTCAGCGGACGGTTAATTCTTTGATTGAGGCTGTCAACCAGACTCTGAAGGTTGATGAAGAATCCAGCTCTGTGTCGGATCACGCTGTGTGTTTCAAAAAGGCTAAACGCCCTCATAGAACATTCGCCATTCACCCGCAGTTTTGGGCTATAGTTAATCGGCACAGGGAAATACCGGATAAGCGTTTTACAAGACAAAAAACGCTTGAGGTGAAGCCGATCAGAGAAAAGATTGGGCGAAATCCCCTGTAGTAGACCCGCCAGTCTCTCGCCTGGCATCCAAAGCCCTTCTATCCCTGCCGGACAGATCATTTATTAAAAATCCCACTGACCGCCAGATAGAAAATTTGGCTCGTTCTGTCTTCAAAGCCTCAGGTGCGGCTCTATAGCCTTCCTTTGGTGCAGCGTGGGTAGCTAAAGCAATGGTTTCCTGGTCAGAGACCTTGGCTAATTCCATTCAGAGCAGTAATCTTCCTCTGGAGGCAGCGCAGCTGGCTAGCCAGATTTCTCAGGCAGGAGATTACCTGGTACACGCTTCTTTGGATGCAGCTAACTGTGCTGCTCTATCAGCGGCAAATGCCATCACAATCAGAACATAGTAACATAGTTAGCAAGGCCGAAAAAAGACATTTGTCTATCCAGTTCAGCCTATATTCCATCAGAATAAATCCCCAGATCTACGTCCTTCTAAAGATCCTAATCACTGTAAGATACAATATTGTTACGCTCCAGGAAGACATCCAGGCCTCTTTTGAACTCCTCGACTGCGTTCACCATCACCACCTCCTCAGGCAAGGAATTCCAGATTCTCACTGCCCTAATAGTAAAGAATCCTCTATGTTGGTGGAAAAACTTGCTTTCCTCCAGACGCAGAGAATGCCCCCTATAAACAGATCCTCTGAGAGATATTTGTATTGCACCCTTATATACTTATACATGGTTATTAGATCGCCCCTCAGTCATCTTTTATTATAGACTAAATAATCCTAATTTTGCTAATCTCTATGGGTATTGTAGTTCCCCCATCCCCTTTAATAATTTTGTTGCCCTCCTTTGTACTCTCTCTAGTTCCATTATATCCTTCCTGAGCATCGGTGCCCAAAACTGTACACAGTACTCCATAACCAGGGATTTGAAGAGAGGCAGTATAATGCTCTCATGTGTATTCAGACCTCTTTTAATGCACCCCATGATCCTGTTTGCATTGGCAGCCGCTGCCTGGCACTGGCTGCTCCAGTTAAGTTTATCATTAACTAGGAGCCCCAAGTCCTTCTCCATGTCAGATTTACCCAGTGGTTTCCCGTTCCGTGTGTAATGGTGATATTGATTCCTTCTTCCCATGTGTATAACCTTACATTTATCATTGTTGAATCGCATCTGCCATCTTTCTGCCCAAGTTTCCAACTTATCCAGATCCAAAAGGTCTTCATGACTCAGAATCGAATGCTCTTCTAGTGGCTTGGGATAGGAACCCATTCTCCCTCGACTGCTGTTGCCGCCTATCCCTGCGGGTCAGGCAGACTCTGATGGTGGACATTGACTTCTTCCCTCAACCAAGGAAAGTCCTTTCTCCCAGTTCAATGGCTAGTGGTGACTACCGATGTCAATCTTCTAAGCTGGGGAGCAGTTTTTCGTCACCACACTGCTCAGGGCCACTGGTCATCTCAGGAATCTAAACTTCCAATCAATGTCTTGGAAATCCGAGCGATATGGCTAGCACTACTGCAGTTTCATTATCTCCTAGCAGGTCAACCCATTCGAATTCAATCGGACAACGCCACAGCTGTGGCATACATCAGTCATCAAGGGGGTACCCGCAGCAGGACGGCCATGTGCGAGGTATCTTGCATTCTTCGATGGGCAGAGAGGAACCACTCGGTAATCTCAGCAGTGCACATACCAGGCATAGAAAACTGGGCGGCAGACTTCCTCAGCCGCCAAGGTCCCACCTCGGGGGAGTGGGAACTTCATCCGGATGTTTTCCAACAGATCTGTCTTCGTTGGGGGGACACTGGATGTGGATCTGATGGTGTCCAGACTGAACACCAAAGTCTCCAGGTTCATAGCTCGGTCGCGAGATACAAGAGCCATAGGAGTGGGTGCTCTGGTTCTTTCGTGGTGACCATTCCATCTTCCGTACATTTTTCCCCCGCTGCCGCTTCTTCCGAGAGTTATCAGATCAAGGCGGAAGGGGTTCCAGTGATCCTGGTCGCTCCAGATTGACCACAATGGGCATGCTTCGCAGAGTTGGTGTTCCTCGTCACCGACGTACCCTAGCGACTGCCGGATCGATCGTCCAGATCTGCTCTCCCAGGGGCCGAATTACCACCAGAACTCGGCGGCCCTGTGTTTAACGGCTTGGCCATTGAATCCTGGTTCTTACCCAGGCTGGTTTTTCACAACAGGTTGCGTCCACAGTGATCAGTGCTCATAAGCCTATGTCGGTACGCATTTATCATCGTACCTGGAAGACATTTTTTGAGTCCCAACAGACCGGTCTGAACTCGGGCTTGGCGCTCAGCTCGCTCAAGGGGCAAATATGTGCCTTATCAGTCTTATTCCAACATAGGATTGCGACAAAACCTCAGGTGAAGATGTTCATTCAGGGGGGTTACACATGTGCTTCCCTCCTATCCGCATGCCTTTAGACCCTTGGGACCTTAACTTGGTCCTGGGAGTCTTACGTGAAGCTTCTTTTGAACCACTTCAGGACATTTTGCTCACCTTTCTGTCCTGGAAAGTTGCTTTTCTCGTGGCCATCACATCAATCAACGAGTTCTGGAACTGACTGCTCTGTCCTGTCAGGCGCCTTTCCTTATTTTCCCTCAGGACAAGGTTGTTCTCAGGCCGTGCCCATCCTTTTTCCCAAGATTGTCTCATCCTTCTACCTTAACGAGGACATCGTTCTCCCTTCATTTTGTCTGACTCCAGTCCTCAGGGTGGAAAGGGCTCTCCATACTCTGGATGTAGTCAGAGCTCTGAGAAGGTATGTATCGAGGACGGCGTCCTTCCTAAGGTTAGATTCTTTGTTCGTGCTTCCTGAGGGGCACAGGAAGGGCCTAGCCGCTTCGGAGGCCACGATAGGTAGGTGGATTCATTCCACCATTCATTAATCCTACCACATCAGAGGTAAGCCTATCCCAGCAGGGATCAGAGTGTTGTCCACTTGGTCAGTGGGTGCTTCCTGGGCCATTCGGCATCAGGAGTCGGCGGAGCAGGTCTGTAAAGCTGCGACCTGGTCCAGCCTACATACTTTCTCGAAGCACTATAATGTTCATACCCAAGGTTTGGCTGATGTGGGGCTAGGCAGAAGAATTCTGCAGGCTGCGGTGGCGCACATCTAGACAGTTGTTACGTGAAGCCTGATGTTTTCTGTTGTTTTCCCCACCCAGGGACTGCTTTGGGACATCCCATGGTCCTGTGACCACAATGAGGCGAAGGAGAAACATGGATGTTTGTGTACTCACCGTAAAATCTTTTTCTCCGAGCCACTCATTGGGGGACACAGCACCCACCCTGTTAGCCTAGTGGCTTGTACCTGTTCTTCAGTTTGACATGTTGTACTCTTATGTGTGGTTAATGTTCTCCTACTACTTTTGCACTGAACTGGTTCTCTGGGAGACAGCATGAGGGTGTATACTGCAGAGGAGGAGCTCTTTCTTTGTATTAACTTAGTGTCAGCCTCCTAGTGGTAGCAGCATAACACCCATGGTCCTGTGTCCCCCAATGAGTGGCTCCGAGAAAAGGATTTGAACGGAGAGTACACAAAAATCCCTGTATTACAAAATAAGACTTCTTTTATGGAGACTGTGAGGCTTGGGTGGACATTTATACTCCTCTTCATTAATGGATATTATCAGATAGGGCTTGTATATACATCATACAAGCAATTTTTCAATTTACTGTTTATTACAATTTTTCAGCCTTTCTTGCAATATTAACACTTTTTTTTTTTTTCTTTTTGTTTACAGCTCATTGCCTTGTAGACTGACCACTGCTGCTAGACAGCAGAACATGCGCAGTGCTAAGGGTATGTGCACTTGCAGCGGATTTTGCTGCGGACCCGCAGCGGATTTGACGCTGCGGATCCGCAGCAGTTTTCCCTAAGTTTACAGTACCATGTAAACCTATGGAAAACAAAAACCGCAGTGCACATGCTGCGGAAAATTCAGCGCGGAAACGCTGCGGAAAAAAAGAAGTAGCATGTCACTTCTTTCTGCGGATTCCGCAGCAGTTTTCAACCTGCACCAATAGGAAAGTGCAGTTGAAAACCCGCAGAGGAATCCGCAGAAGAAACCGCAAGAAAATCCGCAGTGAAAATCGCAGTGGTTTTGCACTGCGGATTTTCAAAATCCGCTGCGGAAAAATCCGCAGCAAAATCCGCAACATGTGCACATACCCTAATAAGAAGAACTTTTTTTTAATTTGAGCTAACCAGCAGCGGTGGTCTAACTTGTAGGCAACAAGATGTAAGCAAGAGAGAAATTTTAATATTTTGCAAAGGGATGAAAATTGTAACAAGCTGTAAATTGAATATTGTAACATAGGACTTGTAAAAACAAGTAAAATTCCATATATGAAGATGGGAATAACACGTTAAAGTATGTGTCAACTATCTGTGGCTGCCCCTTTTTATGTAAGAAAATAGCGGGCAGTCACAAAAAGGTGGTTATACCAAATAACTTACTAACAAAACCTTCCCTAAAGGTATGTGCACACATTAAGTATTTGGTGCAGAAACTTGTGCACCATTTCTACATCTCTTTGCAGGAAAAACACCGCTTAACATACGTGTTTTTTTACTTGTTTTTACATGTGTATTTGGTGCAGATTTTTCCCTATGCGTCAGTATGAAAGAAATTACACGCTGCAGATTTTAATCTGCAAGGAAAAAAATAAGCAATGTGTGCATGAGACTTCAAGATTCTCAATCACATTGCTGGTACTAAGAAATCCTTCAGATTTTGGGACAAAACTGTACAGCTTAGGCTGGGTTCACATTGCGTTTACAGCAGCCCGTTCAACACATATGGTAACGGGCTGCTGTAAGCGCAAGTGCCGGTATGGCAGCACGCTAGCGCAGATAGAGCATCTGCTAGCTCTATCTGCGCTAGCAGTGACAGACCCGGAAACGCTGCAGCCCGCGTCTCAGGGTCCGTCACTCAATGACGGCACATCCCTAGTGGGCGTGCGCTAGCGATGCGTCCGACATAGGAAGTAATGGCGGCCGTAACGGACTACGTTACACCGCGTTTATGCCGCGGTGTAACGTAGTCTGTCTAACAGACGCCCATAACACAGTGTGACCCCAGCCTTAATGTATTCAATTTTCTAGCAAAAGTTTAGTCTAAACGTCCCGGTTTTGGGATGTTTGCGTGTAAAGTGGGATCCCACAGCCTTCCATGCTCATATCTGTGGTCTGTCTCGGAGATCTCGCAGTTCTGGCTACACAAGCACTTTCTGCGCTTTAACACAACAGATACTGATCAGTAACTGCCGTTGTAATGTTAATGGTCGGTAACTGTTATGTTAAAACGCAAACAATGTTCGTTGATTCAGCACTGTGATATCTCGCCATAACGTGACATCTCGCAGTCAGATCTCAGATGCCCCTGTGGAGAGTTGTGAGATCCAGCTCTGCATTCAGAGATCCCACCACCTTGTTTTCGCTCTCCTCCTTCCAATTATCCTTTTGGATGTTTGGATGTGACATATTATGTAAAAGCATGAAACAGCCTTATCACATTGTTGGCCACGTATTATTTACATCCCTATATTGTGATATCCTATTATTTCCACTAGAATAGACTTTATAGCTAAATGTCCCATTCCACAAAAATCCACTACTGCCAATACAGCAGCCATCCTACAGAATACTTCTAATTACTATGACGCTGTGTTTTTCTAAGAGTCTCTACCATAAAGCTGTGACTGGTATTAAGCAATGTGATGTATAGCATTATTTCTACGGAGAAGTTTTCTCTATCTGCCATTAACTCCTGTGATGTTTCATTTCAGGCTCAAATGGACCACAGTTGTTTACAGTTGAAAAATGGGGCTCACCTGACAAACTTCCCAGAGCGCACACATGGTGATTTACTCTTTGAGTTACAAGAGTTTTTTTTATTTCCAATATATATGATTTAGTCTGTAAGTCAGAGTAGAGGGATAAACACATTCCAAGACCTTTAACTCATTCATGACCTTTGACGTACAAGGACCGTCGAAAGTAGTGTCCCTGCATTTGATCCGGGCTCACACTCCAAGCTCGCCTCTATCCCCACACATTACGGCTGATTTGATCAGCCATCATATGCCTTTAGCAGAAGCCAGGTGATGACCTCCGTGCATGTCATTACATTACTCCTGTGAAAGCCAACCTGTGGCTGGTGTTCACAAGAGATCATGATTTTAGCTATACATGGCATTTACAGCACAGGCAATCTGACAATCATAGCTTCAAAACTATTAAATGCAGAGAAAATTGAGAAAAGTTTTTAAAAAATCACCCTACTTTTGCCCCATTAAAAATTAAACAAAAAACACACGTTTTGTATTTCTGCATTTGTAAATGTCCGATCTATCAAAACCTAAAATGAATTAATCTGATCGATAAACGGCGTATCGAGGAAAAAAAAAATCAAAATTCCAGAAGTGCGGGGTTTTTGGCCACCGCAGCATTGCAATAACTTAACATGCAAGAACAGGCGATCAGCACATCATATCTAACCCAAAATAGTATCCATAAAAATGTCAGCTCGTCACACAAAAATAAGCCCTCACCCAGCTTAACATTTACATTTTTCAGGATCTCAGAAAATGACGACACAAGTGAAATATTTATTTTCCTGCATACTTCGGAAGCGTTTTACACCTCTTAAATAATAATAAAAAAACTGTACATGTTTGGTATTTGTGTACTCCTACTGACTTAGGAAATTATGGTAACCGGTCAGTTTTTCTATATAGTGAGCAGGGTAATTAAAAAACTATTGTGGAATTGCACTTTTTTTGCAATTTCAACATACTTGGAATTTTTTTTTTTCACTTTCCAGTGCATCACATGATAAAATGAGTGGTATCATTCAAAAGTACAACTCATCCTGCAAAAAGCCAGCCCTCATAAAGTTATGTGAAAAACTTATGGCTCTTGGAAGAAGGGGTGGAAAAGTGGAAAATCGCAAGGTCATGAAGAGGTTAACAGGGCAGCACAGCTCTGAGCTTCCAAAGCCAAGGATGTGAAGGGGTTATGGCCTCCTTAATTATAATGTCATCTGTTATTTACTCTTCCCAGTTCCAGCGCTGAGTCTTCACCGCTGTTCCTATGATTGTCAGCAGGGACGTCATGTCAGCAGTGTTGCAGCCAATCACTCGCCTCAGCGGCTCGTAACAGATGGTTTCATTATTTTTAACATGGTCATGACAAATTCTTTAAAGAAAAAAGTTAAAAATGGGGAAAACCCCTTTTTAAATCTAGGGTTGGGAAATGGGAAGGACCTTTATTGGTGACCAGTATTTGTGTAGGCTCTAGGCCTATTGGAATTCCCCAAACTGTTCTTGTACAGAACTGTGAAACAGTTTGGACTTACATTTTCGTCGCTCGTCAGGAACCAGTATGTTTTAACAGAAAACGCTCTGACATTCATTTTCGTCAAGCTGATCTCGCCAGTACCTGGAATATCAGCATCCATGAGTAGAGCTGTATTACCCAGTCCTGCTAATAAATCATCTGCCATCATAAGCCCTGGCCCTGATCCTGGAAGCTCAATACCCTAGATGCCACATAGGCATAATGCACTGCAATACAGAATTACTGCAGTGTGTTATAATGAGCGATCAAGCCTACTGAGTGTCAAGTTCCCAAGTTGGATGTTGTTAAAAATATATATATATATATATATATATATATATATATATATATATATATATATATATATATATATATAATATATATATACCGCAAAAAAATAAATAATAAATAAAAATAAGCCATGAGGGCACGTGCCTAGGGCAGGGACAATGCAGGGGCGGCACCTGAGCAAGGTTCGGTTGTTTTTTTTGTTTTTTTTTCGTTCTTGTTTTTTTTTAAAGCTGGGTCACCTCCCGACCGACCCCGCCCCAACGCCACACGACACCCCCCGGCCATATGCGCATATTCATGACTTTAATGAGCGGTATCACCTGACCGCTCACGCATGAAGAAGGTGCGGAGTCGGGACAGCCAGAGGGACGTCGCGGCCGCGCGGTGAGGAACAGGTAAGTATGAGGGATGGGGGGGACAGGGGAGGGGGGATGAAGGAGGACTGTAAGCCGCGCCATTCAAGATGGGGGGGGGGGGGGTGGGTGGAGAGATGAGCCATGCATACAGGGGGGGGTGGAATATGAGCCATGCATACAGGTGGGGGGGTGGAGAGGTGAGCCATGCATACAGGGGGGGTGGAGAGATGAGCCATGCATACAGGGGGGTGGAATATGAGCCATGCATACAGGGGGGGTGGAGAGATGAGCCATGCATACAGGGGGGTGGAATATGAGCCACGCATACAGGGGGGGTGGAATATGAGACATGCATACAGGGGGGGGGAGAGATGAGCCATGCATACAGGGGGGGAGGTGGAATATGAGCCATGCATACAGGGGGGGGGGGTGAATATGAGCCATGCATACGGGGGGGGTGAATATGAGCCATGCATACAGGGGGGGTGAATATGAGCCATGCATACGGGGGGGGGGGGGAATATGAGCCATGCATACAGGGGGGAATATGAGCCATGCATGCAGGGGGGGAATATGAGCCATGCATACAGGAGGGGGGTCATTATACAGTATGGAGAACTGTGTGTGGCCATTATACAGTATTGAGCATCATGTGTGGCCATTATACAGTATTGAGCATCATGTGTGGCCTTTATACAGTATGGAGCATCATGTGTGGCCGTTATACAGTATGGAGCATCATGTGTGGCCATTATACAGTATTGAGCATCATGTGTGGCCGTTATACAGTATGGAGCATTATGTGTGGCCATTATACAGTATGGAGCATCATGTGTGGCCAATGGCCATTATACAGTATGGAGCATCATGTGTGGCCATTATACAGTATTGAGCATCATTTGTGGCCATTATACAGTATGGAGCACTGTGTGGTCATTATACAGTATGGAGCATCATGTGTGGCCATTATACAGTATGGAGTACTGTGGCCATATTTTTTCGTTTATAATTATTGTATATAAAACAGTGTGATCAGCAGTGCTAAATGGCTGTGGTTGGGACGTGGATATGGGTGTGACTAGTTCTGAAATGGGTGTGGTCAGAGGCGTGGCCTAAAATTTGCTGCGGCGCGCGTAGCGCACACTTTATACCTCCTTCCCTTCTTCAAAAGTTGGGAGGTATGGTACCGCATTTGCCAGATCATGGCAAAGTGCCACAAATCCCATAGGGAATGAATGAGGCCGAACGCAGTGTTGCTGTAAGTGATCCTTTACGCGGCACATGCAGAAAAACTGCCGGATCTGCTGCAAAAGGCGACTTTCACATCACCGATTCTTGCTAAAGTCACTGCCAATAGTGTCATACTCGCAAAAGGGGGAGGCAGCACTAAAAGTGCCTAGGGCAGCAGAAATCCTAAATACGGCCCTGCACAAGATGCTCCATACAGATATTTGCCCCATATAATTCTGCACATGGCCCCATAAGATGCTCCATACAGATATTTGCCCCATATAATGCTGCACATGGCCCCATAAGATGCTCCATACAGATATTTGCCCCATATAATGCTGCACATGGCCCCATACAGATATTTGCCCCATTTAATGCTGCACATGGCCCCATAAGATGCTCCATAGAGATATTTGCCCCCATATAACGCTGCACATGGCCCCATAAGATGCTCCATACAGACATTTGCCCCATAGGCTGTTGCTGCGATAAAAAAAAAAGACATACTCACCTCTCAAACCCCGGGCACTTGCTATATTCACCGATCCGCGTTCCACCGACGGCCGCCGCTGTGTCTTCTGCACGGACGTTCAGGCAGAGGGCGGCGCGCACACTAATCGCGTCCCCGCGCCCCTCTGACCTGAGCGTCAGTGCATAAGACGGGGAAGACGCAGTGGCGGCCGTCGGTGGAACGGGGAGCAGGTGAATATCACGCACTGCGTTATACTCACCTGCTCCTGGCGCGGTGTCCCTGGTTCTCCGGCGCCGGCAGCTTCTTCCTGTATTGAGCGGTCACATGGTACCGCTCACTACAGTAATGAATATGCGGCTCCACCCCTATGGGAGTCCATATTCATTGCTGTAATGAGCGGCCAGCACCCGGAGAACCAGGGACCGCGCCAGGAGCAGGTTAGTATAATTAGACATCTGCTGCTCCCCCTCACCTGCCGACCCCCGGGTATGACTCGAGTATAAGCCGAGAGCGGCA
This sequence comes from Ranitomeya variabilis, assembly GCF_051348905.1. Lineage (NCBI taxonomy): Eukaryota > Metazoa > Chordata > Amphibia > Anura > Dendrobatidae > Ranitomeya > Ranitomeya variabilis. Next base: position 217,751,667 of record NC_135236.1, on the reverse strand, counting down.
ATTTCAGCCTAAAAAAATGGGCTGAAATTCTCGGCTTATACTCAAGTATATACGGTATATTACTTCCTATTCTCTTTTTATTGATACTACAAAATGTTTTATTTTTCTGTTATTTTGCTACCTTGGTATATTCCGTGCCTCGCAATTGTTTGGCTATGTTCACACTAGGTGTTTTTGCTGCATTTTTTTTAATGCTTTTTTTTATGCTAATTCTCAGCTGCTTTTTACAGTACCAGCAAAGCCTGAGATTTCAGAAATGTCATGCACACAGATTGTATTTTTGTCATCAGTATTTTGTGCTTTGCATCGTTTTCTGGACACAGAGCACATGCCACTTCTTTAAGCATTTTTCACCCATTGACTTGGTGGTGAAAAAGCGCAGGTATCAGGTTTTGCTGCCTTTTTTGGGGCCAAAACCGAATCCTATAGACTTTTTTTTTTTTTTTAGCATGCACAAGAGACAAATCTAGCATGCAAAAAATGCTGAAAAAACGCCTTGTGTGAACTTACCCTCTTACTTCTCTCTCAAACTTATAAAGATAAATTAATCAATTATTTATTTTTTTTAAATGTTTAAAAATATGAAAAAAACTAGCTCGGGTGGTGAGCATTTATATTGGTATATGGTCTCCATCCTGGTATGTGCTGCTTCCATCCTGCACCCTAATCTTGTCATGTGCTGCTACCATCTTGCGCACCCCATAGGCAGACTCTGTAGTATAAGACGGCAGCCCATAGGCAGACCCTGTAGTATAAGACCCTGTAGGCAGACCATGTAGTATAAGGCAGCACCCCATAGGCAGACCCTGTAGTATAAGGCAGCATCCCCCCCCCCACAGGCAGACTCTGTAGTATAAGGCAGCACCCCCCCCCCCCCCACAGGCAGACTCTGTAGTATAAGGCAGCACCTCACCCCCCCCCCCCCCCCCACAGGCAGCCTCCATAAAGAAAGGCAATAAATACTCACCTCTCTTCTCCCTGGTTCCTTCTCTGCTCCTGCTCACCTCCAGACCGCGGCCGGCGGGCAGTGACATCATCACGCCCCCTGTCAGTGTCGGTGACGTCAGACGCTGATGGGGGATGATGGGAGAAGGAGCGTAGTGCTCCTTCCCTCATCAATGCGGTCAGCTGCATCGGCTAGGTGCCGATACAGCTGACCCCGCGATGACAGGCGGGAGGCCCACTGCTGGCACCGCCCCACCCCCTGCCTGCTCAGGGGCCCTATAACGACCGGGCGGCAGAGCAGGGCGAGTGATTCTCCCAGCTCTGCCACAGAATGTAACTGTATCGGGGCGCTGTGCACGCCAATACAGTTACAGTAGCGTAACTCTGGCCCCCTCTGCCCCCACCCCGTAGCTACGCTCCTGCGCATACCGCGATCTCCTGGGCCACAATCCTCATCCCCGGCAGCGTAACTCTGTGGTCCATACTGGGCAGGCGCGTCGTGCTTGCGCAGTCTATAAAGGCTTCTGACAGAGTGACGCTCCAACCATTATATTATAGATGGCAAACACAAGCATGATTGTCTAGTAAAAATGCTTTACAATGTAAATGTAGTATAAAAGGGAAAAAAATACTTGGAATGTCTGCATCCATAAGAACACAACTATGAAATGGTCATATTATTAAATCCGCATGTTGAACGCCATAAAGAAAAAAACGCACTGCTTGTATCGCGCTATTTGTGTAAATTGTCCTATTTGTCTGCTGTGTGACTGCATTGCTAGATAACCAAAATATTTTTTTTTTTTTTTTTTTAGTTTTAACCGCCTGGATTTGCCACCTTATGAGTCATTTGAGGACCTATGGGACAAGCTGCATATAGCAATAGAAAATGCTCAAGGTTTCGATGGGGTGGACTAAAGTACATGGAGCGTTGACATGTGCTGCGTTTACAACTCAGACTAGTCTTTTCCCCAGGGAACTTGTATTGTTTTACTTTTGCAATTTTTTCTTAGAGAAGTTCTTCTATTTATAGGAGATGACCAGAAAGATATTCCTCTGCAGCTGTACAGAGCAAGTGCGTATGTGTGTACGCCGCCTTACACATGGATCATCCGCCAAGTTTCACATAACATGGCATTTTCTTTCTCTTAGATCTATTGGTTACCTCTCCAGACGTCAATCTTACTTGGTCATTAAAACTACTGAATTATAAGCTGTGAAATGAATATGATCACAAAAAGATTCTGAAAAAAAAAAAAACTTCCTAAACCCCAACATTGAGCAAAGTCCTCTGTGACACGAAAGCTTCTCTGACAAATTGTCTTTATGATTTCAATACCAAAAGTGACATTCACATGAAACCACTCAGTATTTTACCTCTTTTTGATAAAATATACCATTCTCATAACTCTCAATAGAAATCCACGTACCGTTAGTAGCCCATCCATACCGTGGGGGAGCTGTATCATTTCTTTGTGGTTTAATGGGTTGGGAATTCTATCATAGTTGTAGGCCGACTTATGCTGTGAATACCCGTCTAATAAGTTTCATCCTCAGCCACATATGTCCTTTCTCAGTTCCCGGTTTTATGAGCACACACAAAATTTACATTGTTAAAGTGGTCTCTATACACTTAATTTGCTAAAAATATACTGTTCCCCATTGATGAGCTCCCGTAAGAGAAAACTGTCTCCAAATAGAAATGCTTTTCTCGGCACTTACCTATGTGATGCTTTTGGCTCAAAGGGCTGCCATGTAACTCCCTAAAGTGTCTTCTTCAAAATATTAACAGCTTTTCTTTTTTTTTTTTTTTACAGTAATACGTGTATGAATAATGTGCAGAAATTTTGCAACTCAAATATTTGTCTAAAAATTAAATGTTAGTTATTCTGAGTGAATTGTACAGCTTTAAAGAGAACCTGTCAGCAGGTCAAGAGTGGCCAGACTCTGCTTTTATCACCTTCTTCCCTAAATATTCGTTTGTGTCTTGTTTTTTTTTGTTCAGCCTCCATACGGTTCCAGAGATATGAGCATTTTTATTTAGCACTGATGTTTATGGTCTTTACCAAGGGGGTGAAGCTCACCGAACATTACTCTCCAGGGAATCCTGTGAGCCATGCCCTCTTGGGTAAAGACCATTAAAACCATCATTAAATGAAAAGGCTTATATCTCTTGAACCATATGCTGGATAAAAATAAACCCAATAAGATGGGCAATTAAGGAGCAGCGAGGGTAACAGAAGTCCAAAAACTGGCCACTTTTCACGACAGGTAATCTTTAATGCACATTAGTGACTAGATCAATCCCTCCCTTTTGTCATATTTAGGCTGTTGCTTCCGGCTGAGCAACGGTCTTAATTTTAATGTAATTAAACACCCATCCCCACTTAGACTTCAAAGAGTGATGTTGCCACATTATTCTTTAATTATCTTGTCTTCTGTGTTTTTTGTTGCTGATAATGGATAATTTTTGGACATAGTTTTGAAAAGGAAATCTATATTTTTCAGTACTTGGGTGGGAAATGTATTAATATGCTGAACACTTCCATTAGCCCAGAGTGTGTACACATTATTTTTTGCAATGTTGCACGGTTACTCAGAACCAACATGTTTACAGAGTTTTATACGTTTACAGTTAATCTCATGTATAGTTTTATATATAAATATAAACTACTTCACTTTTAGCCTAGTTACCAAATAATGTATTCTCTGCAAAGTAACCAAAGTCACAATGTAATGTGAGAAGTCGTGTAATTTGCTCTTTCTTTGTAAATCCATATGACTTTTTTTTTCTACTATTAAATTATTTTCCTATATGAAAATGTAGAAGTTGAATTCTAATAATTTCCAGTTTCAGAAAGACCTTTAATCCTCCTTGCAATTGTTAAACTACATCTATCATTGACAATCAACAGGCCTGCCACTTTTGACTTGTACCCCAGCAGTTCTGTAGGAGCTACTCCTGAGGGTAAGGGCGCGGTGAAACTGCCGTATAACACAGACGACGATCGCAACACAGTTCATGGACTGGCCTGGATCAGCTGCATAGAAATACATGCTGTCACGCCCGTGTCAGGGAGCTGCCGGCCAGTCCGAGCATTGTGTTGCGATCGATGTCCATATTGTACAGACTTCTGACTGCACCCTAAAGCGTACTGTGGCTCAAGTCTTGGTTGCAACAGAATTGATGGGACTATTGGTCCCGGTTACAATGTGGCCTCCTGATACACTTTTTATGCCTACGACACTTTACTTCTTAGTACCTTACACGACCCTTTGACAAACGTTTGCATTTGATTGTATATAATCTCCTGATCTGTACATGCGAGCTTGTACTGGGGGTGGTATGTTTCTATGCAGAAAATGAAATATGCAATTGTAAAGTAATGACAGCAGTGACTGTCACTGGTCTCATGTCATTGTACATAAGCCGTCATTTAGTGGCCAATGCAGAAATGGTGCAGGTCTGGTATCGTGTCTTGGACAAGACTTTACTTTTTCCACCATAATTCATAGCTGCATGGTTAACTGTAGTAAAAACACATTAAAATGCGCCGTGCATGTTTAGTCTTTACATTTTGTTAGCAATCGCTCCTCATACAACGGTTACTAGAATTGCTGCTTTTAGGGCTTATTCAGACATCACGCTTTCATATGAGTTCTATCCGTGTTTTTCACAGATAGGCCTTGTACACTTATGGTCGATGGGGGTGTTCTCATATCCGCATCAAAACACGGAACCATGTCCTATTTAGACCCGAGTCACAGTGCAAGCTCACCAACGCAAGTCGATGGGTCCAGCAAATAATCGATCAGCTCTCGGATACCTTCCGGGTGCTGCCTAATTTTCATGTTTCATGGAAAAAAAAAAAAGAGACTACTGGTAAAAACTGATGAAAATTGTTCCAGGCTTTTTTTTTTGCATAATAGAAAAATTAGATATCTGAATGAGCCCTTGCTTGTATTTAGAAAGGTGTCCCGATCGGCCCTAGCAGATCCACTTCTGTCTTGTGCTTAAAACAGAAGGTTTCTTGTCAGTATATAAATAGTGCTGTGTGTGATAGGATGTTGGGTGACTGACGCATTTCAGTAGCTTAGCTTCCTTTTTAAAGGAGGAGGCTGTCTTAGGTATTGAAATAAGCCAGTCAGCCAGCCCCCTTTTATAAACCGCACTGATGACCTCGCACAAGACGAAAGTGAGGCTTTCCGGACCGCTGCTTCTATCTTACCCTGGCACCTTTGTAAGTACAGTGTACTAGTATTCTGTATGTAGTTATTTTTCTATATCCTATAGCTTTATATATGCATTTCATGTGCAGACTGCGTTCTCATTGCACAGCCTGCAAACCATATATGTAGACAAATACTGCGTTCATCTATTACTCTGTCTGCCCCCCATTCTTTCTAACCTCCGGACAGTAGGAGAGTGGGCAGATGGAAGAAAGTGACACATTACGTAGTACATGCACATTATAGATGTATTGTCACAGCGCATCTGTGAATGGGCAGCTCCCAAACACATTAGATTGCCATACATTCTGTGATTGTCTGTGAATACCATTTCTGAATATGTGAAGCCATACCTGGACTAAATGGAAGGTGGTTACATACCACTTCTTATCCCTTTTCTATCTAGTGACCAGTGATGTGCCCTCCTCTTCTTATTACCGAGTCATTTTCTGAAATATATTGCTGCTTTTACCTCCACCGCTGTTCTAGGGGCCTGCAGTATATTCACAGCAATACCATGCAGACCACGCACTAGAGAAGGGGTCAAGCACCTTACCTTTACTACATTGTATAAATGAAAGAAAATAGGTTTTATCCTAATGGGGTGTTTTGTATTTTCCCATTCATTGTGAAATTGATGTTTGTGGCTGCAACTCTATTCCTTGAAAGTATTACATGTAAATAAAGGATAATTTATATGAAATGTAAAATGACAGTCTGATATTTTGTACAAATGCGTTACAATCGAAAAGCAATGGAATCATTTTAAATGTTGGAATATTTGTTTCATAAATACTAGTTTGAGATGCTTATACACGGTAATTACCCTGCGGCAGTAAATAAATAGATTTATTCTAATATTGTGTCTATTTGTTAATCAAAATGTGTGAAATGTGCTCGTATATGATGATGATAAAAAGTCTATAACAATAATCCGATGCAGTAATGAGAGCACACTGTATGTCAGTTCTTGTTTCTGGCCAGTAAGTGGTATTTACACATTGCTTATGCCTCAAAATAAGGCTGTGTGCACACGTTACGTTGTTTTGCTGCGGTTTTTTTCAGTGCAGATTTGTAGCAAAGCCAGAAGGGTTTCCTGATGCCAGCAAAGTGAATCGGAATCCTGTAGTCTTGTGCACACTTTGCTTATTTTTGACGTGCAGATTTAAATCTGTAGTGCCAATTCTTTTGGCTTTTTTGCTGCAGATTTGACCCTAATCTGAACGTTTTTGCCTGTGACTTTTTCCTGCCAATAGATGCAGAAATTTTCTTTACCAAATATGTAACATGTACCTTTTGGCGTAAAGAAAATTGTGATGAATCAATGTAACCTTTTGCTTTTGTGACCAGCACCTTTTTCTTTTGCCATTGAGGTAATGGGCAAATTTGCATCAATTAATTCACATAAAGCCATTAAAAGAATGCAACGTAAACTAAATACATTGTACTGAAGTTACCACAGAAGATATAACTGGGAGTCCTTTTTAGAGCTTCATGATTTTATAGTAAATTCCTTTTAAAGGGGTTGTCAAGGACTTTTACATTGACCTATGCACACCCGGCGCCCCTACTGATCATCTGTTCTTGGTGCCAGCAGCAGCCGGATGTGCGGAGTTGCTGTGGATGCTGCACATTAACCCACTTTTGCGAATAGGGGGCAGATGTACAGTTCCTGGTCGCACGCACTATGCAGCTTTTCTCAAAACCGGCTGGTACCGAGAAAAGCTGATGGGCAGGGATGCCGGGGGTTGCATTCCCACCAATCACATATTGATGATCTAGCCTAAAGATAGACCATAAATGTGAAAGTTCCAGACAACCCGTTTAACAAATTAGTTCCAGAATGTAGACTTCCATCATGTTCTCGTTTATGTGGATATAGGCTTCACCTTGCTGCTTAGAATGTCTCCATTTTCTTATTGAATATATCACTTTGAGCATCAAAGATTTTCACATTGAGCGGCTTTCTGTGTCCCAATGATCCGTTACTCTTCACAAGAGTCTCCCACACCACCGCATAGTTTCCTCCCTTGTGAATGCCCAGGAAGCCCCAAGTCACTGTGATCAATGTATTCTAAAGAGCTTTTTCCTTATAAGTGAGCTTCTTGGGGGATTTCTTGCCTTCCAGGATCTGTGATTTGATGACGCTTTTGGACCTGATTCATTAAGCTGGTTTTGACAGAATTTTGGCATACACCTTCAAATGTCAAACGTTCTGCACAAATGGCTTGCGACTGTTGCCGTTTTTTCGACAGTCCTGGCCTGCTTTGCTAAAATAGGCAAAGCTGCCTGACAAATTCATTAACATTTATGCCATTTTATTGGCATAAATTAAATAATTGGCGCCACAACGAAGCACTGAGAGGCGGGCTTAGTTTGAACTTTCATTCTGTGCTGACAGTCCCTTTTAATCGGGAGATTTACTGTGAAGGAAAACGGTACACCTTTCTTGAAGAGTGTAAGGGAGGCTGTGATTAGTGCTGCCCAAAACGTTGTTCATCGATAGATTAGGAAACTGACAGACCAAGGTATCATTGTAATCGGTATAAGGCTGGTTTCACACTTGCATTTGGCAGAGCTGCGGAGGGCTGCATAGTTCCTCCGCTAAGCCCCTTCCACTGTTGCACCTCTTTCATTCAGCTCCGCCTACGTCAGCATGCATCATTTTGACGCTGCGCCGACCGCAACAAAATGCAACATGTGTTCAGTGCAGCGTTAAAACGACGCATGCGGAGGCATTCGCATACATTCGCATGGCCTGCGTACCCAATGTTAAAGATAGGTACGCAGGACGCTTGCTGACGTAGGCGGAGCTGAATGGAAGAGGTGCGGCAGTGGGTGGGGCTTAACAGGAACTACGCAGCCCTCCGCAGCTCTGCCCAACGCAAGTGTGAAACCAGCCTAACGGCACCGACCTGACACTGTCTGTAGGTTACTGAGCACAATCCTGCTGACAGGTTCCCTTTAATAGTGGTTTTTCTAGTGATAGGTTCCCTTTAACAGATGACAATAAACAAATGAGATTAGAAAATTTTACATTTTTCATTCAGTTGCATAATATATCTGTACACAAATAGTTGTTCAATAATTATAAATGCATAGATATTCTTCTAAAAAAGCCAAAACATCATTTTTATTTTCTTACATTTTCAGATTTATTAACCTTTAGGATTGACCAACAGCACTGCAGCTGTTCAAAAATAGTTATTAATCAAAAATACAAATGACCTAATAGTGCACACAGTGCATATGTTAAATTTGTGTAGCTTGATAAGAAAGATGAAAATGCTTTTTAAGTTCCGGTGATCAAAACAAATTTAGAAACATGGGCATTCTCGCTGTTGCTGAATGCTACTACGCATGTGGCCACCAGGTTGCAGTATTAGGCCATTAGGTAGCTTTACACTATTCTTACAATTTTAGAATTTCTTAGCGTAATAATGGAAGCGTAATAAAATCACAGTTTGTAATATTCTGATATATTTTATTGTTACCTAATTGATCAACAAGCATGTTAAAAAAATACACCATTATACCATAATATACAGTAGATAATAAATTGACAAGCACCTAGTAAAATGAAATAAGGTACGTGCAAACAGTGAAAACATGGGTTCTGCACTGCATCACTGTTCTATAGACTTGCCTATAAATTTGAGGTAATTGGCACAATGTTCTCATACATGTTCCTTAGCACGCTCAGAGATCTATTGTATTTGTGTAATAGTGTACTAAGGTAACATGTTCATAACTGTTAAGCACAGCAGGCACGGTAATGGCATTTCCAGCAGGTCCCTTATGTTGGATTTTTGGTATGTGTATTTTTTTTTTTTGTTTTGGATTTCTAAAATGACAATATTGTTATTAGTGATGAGTGAATAGTGAAATATTCATATTTGGTAAAAATCAGCACAAATTTTTAATAGCCGTGTATTCGTACCGAATAATGAATCCAATGCAGGTCAATGGGAAAGATTAATATTTTGCTGCTGGACCCAACAAACAGGTCTGGGGGCAGGAGAAAAAAGCTGGAATTGATGTGAAAGCGCTAAAACTAAATGGGAACAGCATGGAGGAGATGCCTGTGTGCCTTTCTGGCTCATATATGGTATCTGGGAATAATGTTGTCAGAATATTGCGCCGGTTTTACAGATTTATAAAAAGACCTATCAAACCCCAAAAATTTTTTGTTCAAATCAGGTTTATTGAAGCAAATAAACAATACAAACAATAGTACAATGCTGAAACAATTGTTAAACTCAGTGGGTTACAACCCGTAGATCGCATAGAAAGAGAGAGTCTCAGCAGATATTAAATGTAATTGGCCACTGCCAACGATAACACCTTCAAGTTAGCAATAATAATCTTCTCAGTTAAAACTAATAAGCAGCATCAAAGGCAATAAAGCATTACTAGTTATATTAATCCTTTGTATTAGTGTATAATGTCACTAGATATAAAAAGTAAGCGAAAGTAGAAAAAATTAAAGAAGCGAAAAGAGGGAAGAAAGAAAGAGAAAGAAAAGAAGAAAAGAGAAAAGAAAAAAAAAAAAAAAAAAAGGGGGGGGGAGTGGAGAAGGAGGGGAAAGGAAAGCTGGTGAGGGTAAGAGGGTACACTAGGTGTGAGGAGTGCGACACCCCTCCCGGACCGACCACAAGCCCCACGTAGAGGCGAGAAGAACATTGAGTCATCAACATTGGTTCTAGGCCACAACAGCAAGTCAGAGGATATGGGTCGCTACCGTTACACAAGCGCCCCCAAAAACGGCTCCAGATGTGGATTAGAACCTGGACAACCATGCATCCAATTCCGGGGTCTCCCTGAATACAATCCACGAAGCCCAAGTGTTAAAAAATTTCATCGAGTCCCCCATGGATTCGCTTATCAATTGTTCCATTCTGAAAATGTTGTTAAATTCCACAACAAAGTCAGAGCCTGAGGGGTAACGATCTTGCTTCCAGTATCTAGGAATTAAATTCCTGGCAGCCGTGAGAAAATGTCTGAGAAGACTCCTCTTAAAACCAGATATCGACATGTCGCATAGAGACAAGAGGGCTTTGTATTTTGCGAAAGGACAATTTGTTATAGAGATCGAAAACCAGCATCCAGAATTTCTTTATGGGTGGACATTCCCACCAGATATGGACATAAGTCCCTTTTTCTGATGAGCATCTCCAACAAGTATCCGGTATCACCGGGAACATGGTGTGAACCTGGCAGGGGCATCTATACCACCTCGACAGAACCTTGTAACTCCTCTCCTGCGATACGGCTGACAGCGACGCTCTAAAGGTGAACAGCAATATCTTATCCCTTTCCTCTTGGGATAATGAGATCCCCAGGTCACTCTCCCATTTTGAGAAAAATGTTGGGAAGTCATGTGTTGGAGTTTGACTCTCCTGGAAAAGATTATATAAGAGGGACACCTTACGAGTCGGGGGCTCTTCTGCGAGACAAATTTTCTCGAAAGGGGTCAGCACCCCCATGGACTTGTTTAATTTAAATGATGTGCCTATGAAGCTCTTTAGTTGTTCATAAAAGAACCAAGAGCCCTCGGGAGGCTCCCCCCCCTGGTATACTTCGTGTAAGGACTTAATACCTGTCTGATTTATGAAGTCAAATATAATGGGTTTTGAAGCTCTGTTTTTACTCAGGAAATTTTCCCTACGGAGACCTGCGGGAAAGTGAGGATTGTCATAGATTGGAGTCAGTGGACCCGGGGCTGAAGAAGTTATAGTATTTCTGCCACCCTGACGAACAAGTAAAAGCATATTTCTAGTCATGAATGGGAGGTTCGACCTCACCCCCCCCCCCCCTGTGTTCCACAAAATCGTCTGAGGATCCCCGCCAACGAGATCGCCCTCCAAGCCCACCCATTTCTTGTTGTTATAGCTATGATATAGGTCTAATATGCAAGTACCTATTGAGGCACGACTATATACTAGGAAGTCTGGTAGGCCAATTCCCCCCCTCCTCTTGGACCTGCTCAATACAAAATGAGATATTCTTGATCTAGCATGAGACCAGACCAATCGGATGACCGCTTTCTTGAGTCGTGAGAAAAAGGACGCGGGAAGATATAATGGGATTGTCTGGAAATAATATAAAAGGCGAGGCAACAAGTCCATTTTAATTACATTAACTCTACCGAACCAGGACAATTGTAATTTATGCCACTTCTCTAAGTCCAGCTCCGCTTTTTGCAACGCCTTTTTAAAATTTGCATCGTACAAACCAGATGTTTTGGCTGTTATTCTAATCCCCAGATATGGAAGTGAGTCAGAGCGCCAACCAAACGGGAAAGAGGCTCGCAGCCCACTCTCCTCAGATGGTGGTAGGGATATATTTAATGCCAGGGATTTATGGGAATTAATTTTAAAGTTGCTTAAGTGACCGAATTTCGATAATTCTAGTAAAATATTGGGTAAGCTAGTTATGGGGGAGGTAACGTATAAGAGGATATCATCGGCAAAAAGCGCCAACTTGTGTTCTTCCGATCTTAATTTTACTCCTCTTATGGAGGGGTTATTGCGTATAGCGGTGGCCAGGTATTCCATTGACAGGATATACAGGAGAGGGGAAAGCGGGCACCCCTGCCTCGTACCATTTCGTATCTCGAACGCGTCCGAAAGGGTGCCATTCACCCTCACCTGGGCGCCGGGGGAGGTATATAAGGCCTTAATTCTGCGCATCATATTTTCTCCCAGACCAATCCCCGCCAGGGCCTGAAACAAAAACTCCCAGTGCACCCTGTCGAAGGCCTTCTCAGCACCGATCGACAGGATACACATGGGATCACCCCCCTCCCGTCTCGCCCCGTCTATTAAAGAAATGGTCCTAATGGTGTTGTCTCGTGCCTCTCTACCCGGGACAAAACCCACCTGATCTTGGTTTATTACGTGTGGAAGGAGAGGGCTCAATCTATTTGCAATCATCTTCGCGTAGATTTTAATGTCTAAATTTATAAGAGATATCGGACGGTAATTATTACATAACGAGGGGTCTTTATCTGGTTTTGGTATGACCGTGATATGAGCGGCCAAAGCCTGAGGGGGAAAGGAACCACCCGAGGAGACCGAATTACACACTTCAAGAAAAATCGGGCTCAATAATGAGGAGAATGATTTATAAAAACCAGCTGAGTACCCGTCTGGGCCTGGACTTTTCCCTTGTTTCAGACTTTTAATAGTTTCCAAGACCTCCTCCAGTGTGAATTCCCCCTCTAGGACCTGAATCCTGTCCTCCGGTAAAAGGGGTATATTGTTTTGATGTAAATACGTATTGATTTTGTTATGGAGGGCGGATATGGACAGATCTTTGTAGTGACCATCTATGTTGTATAAAACTTTGTAGTAGTCACTGAAGCTCGAAATGATGTCTCTGGTACTATGTAACTTTTCCCCTTTCCCATTTTTAATGAAGGGGATAAATGTATTCGGGCCCCGTGGGTTAATGTATCTTGCCAAGATCTTACCACTTTTGTTACCATATTGGTAAAAGCGATTTCGGAGCCTTTCTCTAAGGTAGCGTGATTTTTGATCTAGTAAGGCGAGCATCTTTTGCCTGGTTGTGGACAAGTGTGCGAATGTAACCTCGTTAAGATCTTTTTTGTGTTGCGTTTCTAAATTGTGAATTTGGTCTGAAAGTTTGATTATTTCTGCGACCCTCTCCCTCTTTAAACGTGCACCATGTGAAATGAGAACTCCCCGTATCACGCTTTTCAGGGCCTCCCACTTCATGGGAGAAGATGTGGTGTCCTCCCCATGGTCTGCAACGAAATTGGAAATTGTCTTTTCTACATCGGTTTTGCATTGAGCGTCCTGGAGCAGGTTCTCGTTCAGGCGCCACGAAAAGCCCGATTTTGTATTAGAATGGAACAGAATTGAGAAAAATATCGGGGCATGGTCCGACCACAAAATCGAACCCACCCCAAAAAAATTTTAAAGGGGAAAATGCTAAGAAACATTTTTTTCCTTCATAATTACATGAATATAACACAAAATATTTTTTTTTTTTTTTTTTAATTATACCTCCCCTTTAGCATATGTTCACACTGAGCGTTTTGGCTTTAGTTTTTCCTTTAAAGGGAACCTGTCACCATCCCCTCCCCCCCCCCCCTTCCGGCCTTTTTAACTAAAAGAGCCACCTTGTGCAGCAGTAATGCTGCATTCTGACAAGGTGGCTCTTTTAGTTCTGGGTGCTGTAACTGCCGAAATAATCAGTTTTGCTATTTGTTCTAAATACCTTGTCTTCAGTCAGGGAGGCAAGCGTTTTCCCCCCTGCTTTAGATGCCACACAGCCGTCACTCACATCTTCTTGGTGCCGGGCGCCGCCTCCTCACCGCTGTTTTGAAATGATGCGGCGCCTGTGCTCTTTTCTCCTGCCTTGGGCAGGCGCAGTGAGCGCTGGCCATCTGTCCTAAGTGCGTACATACGCCCTGCCTGTGAATCCCAGCCCCGCAGTGTCTTATGATTTATTCATACTACGGGGCTGGGATTCCTGGGCATGCGCATTGCGTGTCTAAGCCTCTCACCCTCTCCCACTGCCTGCTACAGCGTGTGCATCCTCAGGTGATCCCTCCGTGCAATCGCCTGGAACCTTGCCAAATCCTCACAGCTGGTTTGTGTGTAGCAGGCGGTGGGAGAGGGTGAGAGGCTTAGACACGCAATGCGCATGCCCAGGAATCCCAGCCCCGTAGTATGAATAAATCATAAGACACTGCAGGGCTGGGATTCACAGGCAAGGGCGTACGTACGCACAGAGGACAGATGGCCAGTGCTCACTGCGCCTGCCCAAGGCAGGAGAAAAGAGCGCAGGCGCCGCATCATTTCAAAACACCGCTGAGGAGGCGGCACCAAGAAGATGTGAGTGACAGCTGTGTGGCGTCTAAAGCAGGGGGGAAACGCCTGCCTCCTTGACTGAAGACAAGGTATTTAGGACAAATAACAAAACTGATTATTTCGGCAGTTACAGCACACAGAACTAAAAGAGCCACCTTGTCAGCATTACTGCTGCACAAGGTGGCTCTTTTAGTTAAAAACACCTGGGGGGTGTGACAGGTTCCCTTTAACACTTGTGAGGGCTCACTCCTACATTTGGGAGGTCCCTTGCTCGTGCCAAATTGTTAGCAAGATAGTGGAACACACATTCCCCATCACTTTACAATGCCCTTTCAAACATGACCATTTGAATTTTGGCCTTCACCCGCCACCACCATGTCATTATGCTGCCCTCTCTTCAAATTTTCAGAGGACCAGCAGGTGCCATGTAACCTGAGTTTTGTGAGCTCCACAATTCATTTTTGCAACTGGATCCCAATAGAGCCACTGTCATAGCGGGTGAAGCCGCTGTAAGGCCGGTTTCACACGTCCTGATATTTCCGGTACCGGAGATATCAGTGTACTACGTGCAGCAACCATGTGCCGCAGCAGTACCACACGGATGGCCGTCGGGGAAGTAGCGCTACTGTAAGTTCTGTTCCCCGGCGGCTGGTGCTGAACACGGCTGTCATCCGTTCTCCCCTGCTCGACGCGTGAGCAGGGGAGAATGAATGAGAAGCAGCGGGCACAAGCTCAGTAACTAGTGCTAATGCGACCGCTCCGGCTGTAAACTACTGGGGATGAATGATACGCAGCAGGCTCAGTAACTAGCGGTGATGTCACAGAGTCTGTGCTCGCTGCCGGCATGAACTTCTGTGACCTCAGGACCGTGGGAGAATGCAAGTGATGAGGTCACGGCAGTTCAAGCTCTGTCACATTGACCTCATCACTTGCATGAGGTCACAGGAGTTTCCTGCCGGCAGCGAGCACAGACTGTTAAGTCACCGCTAGTTACTGAGCCTTCGTCTGCTGCATATCATTCATCCCCAGTAGTTTACAGCCAGAGCGGTCGCATTAGCACTAGCGATGAGTGAATATACTTGTTACTCAAGATTTCTCGAGCATGCTCGGGGGTCCTCTGAGTAATTTTTTTAGTTCTCGGAGATTGTTTTTCTTGCCACAGCTGAATGATTTACATCTGTTAGCCAGCTTGATTACATGTGGGGATTCCCTAGCGACCAATCAACCCCCACATGTACTTATGCTGGCTAACAGATGTAAATCATTCAGCTGCGGCAAGAAAAACTAAATCTCCGAGCACTAAAAAATACTCGGAGGACCCCAAGCGTGCTCGAGAAATCTCGAGTAACGAGCATATTCACTCAACACTAATTAGCACCTCTCCCGGTTGTAAACTTTATATAACCCAGATATGGATTACGCCGTGGAACTGACTGAACCCCGGACAGGTATGGGTATATTATTGATTTATTTTTTATTTATTTTTTTATTTATTTTTTTTTACAGGAGATCAAGGGCGTCGCTTGGATTACCAGTATAATAAAGATGGCAAAACTGTGTGGTGTATGTTTTCATTAAAAGACTTTATTCTTACTGTGTGGTGTTAATTTAACCCTTTACTTACTATAGGATTAGTAATGGAGAGGAGTCTTATTGACACCTCTCCATTACTAAGCCGGTGTAACAAGCCAGATTAACCCCCCCGCCCAGAATATACCCAGGGTTAAAGTGGCCTAGGCCAGATTATACCCTGTGTATATTCTGGCCTAGGTCAAACTATACCCCGGGGTATAAATTGGTCTAGGCCAGATTATACACCTCCAGGTCAGAATATACCCCAGCTGCTGTAGATCAGATTTTTCAGGCTTTTGACAACCATTGAGTGATATCTATATATATAATTGTCTAAGGGTTTTTCCGTCTGTCTTTCTGTCTGTCCTGGAAATCCCGCGTCTCTGATTGGTCGAGGCCGCCAGGCCTCGACCAATCAGCGACAGGCAGAGCATGGCGACGATGATGTCATAAAGGTTGCCTCGACCAATCAGCGACGGGCACAGTCTGCCACGAATTCGCCTCGACCAATCAGCGACGGGCACAGTATCGACGTAGATGTCATAATGGTTGCCATGGCGACGATGATGTCATAAAGGTTGCCTCGACCAATCAGCGACGGGCACAGTCTGCTGCGAATTCTGGAATCATCATTGTCCATATACTACGGGGACATGCATATTCTAGAATACCCGATGCGTTAGAATCGGGCCACAATCTAGTACTCTATAACGGTGCCCGAGGCAGCACACGGGGCAGAGACCGTGAACGGGGTCCCAGGCAGTGTACAGGGCCCCAGGCAGCACCCAGGGGCCCCCAGGCAGCGCATGGGGGGTACAGAGACAGCATGCAGAGCCCCTGTGCGCTGTCTGGGACCCATTGTGTGCAGTCTAGGACCCCGTTCTTGAGTATATCACTCAATCTTGTGCGATGTCTGGGTTTCCTGTGTGATGTCGGGGGCTCCAGTGCACTCACTGGGGCCCCGTTATTAAGTATATCACTCATTGGTTCCTTGTAGACTGTAAGCTTGCGAGCAGGGACCTCACCCCTAATGTCATTGTTTAAATTGTCTTAACTTGTACTGAATTTATTGTCTGTACAGGTCCCCGCTTAATTGTAAAGTGCTGCGGAATATGTTGGCACTATATAAATAAAAAATGATATTATATTATATATATGGGGTATAGTTTGGCCTAGGCCATAATATACCCTGGGTATATTCTGGCCCAGAGGGGTATAAACTGTCCTAGGCCAATTTATACCCCGGGGTATAGTTTGGCCTAGGCCAGAATATACCCGGAGTATATACAATAGGAAGGTGACATTAACCCACTTGCCACAGCTAAAGGGCAAGTGAGAAGAACCCGGCAAATCTCCAGAATTGGCGCATCTAATAGATACGCCTTTTCTGGGCTGCTGTTTTTAGGCTGGGGGGCCCATATCCATGGTCCCTTACCAGCCTGAGAATAGCAGCCTGCACCTGTGAGTTTTGTCGGGTTGGTTTAAAAATATAGGGGGGACCCCAAGTCGGGTTTTTCATTCATTCATTCTCCGCTGCTTGCTGGCACAGCAGGGGAGAGTGGATGAAAGCCATGTTCAGCACCACATGCAGGGGAACAGCGCTTAAAGCGCTACTTCCTCGGCAGCCGTCCGTGCACATGGAGGACAGTTTGTACTGTTCTCCATGCGCACGTGTGGCATGTTTTGTGGCCCGTGTGTCCGGGTGAGAACGGACATGTCTGCGTGTTTTGCACACGGAAACACGGTCCGTGAAAACACACTGACATGTGCATCGACCCATTCATTTGAATGGGTCTTCGTGTGTCAGTGTCTCCGGTACGTGAGAAAACTCTCACCACACGTACCAGAGACACTGATCTGTGAAACCGGCCTAAGGTGAATATAACACAGGAGTTGGGGGAGCTGTATGATCAATATCAGTAAATTGGATTCTACCAGACACCAAAAGCATTAGAATTAAATTCTGAATACAGTGTATGCAAGTGAGGGCCTATATTGTGCTCAGCCTGTTAGGCCTGAAACTCATGTCAGGAACATATACCATGCCTCGTTTTCCTTGGAAGCAGCCTCCTCAAGGTAAAGAGACAGGAGTGCCATTGATCAATCTGCGCAAGCCTACTAACTTCTTCTGCAAACTACGCAACCAGGCAGAATGTATTTTTTGCATGGTTTTGATCAACAATGGCCTAATTACAGAATATGTCCCACAGAGTGTCGAGGTCTGTGGAGTGTATTACTCAGGAGACAGGCAGTACTACAGAGCGCAGGTAAAGGCCTTAGCACGGCAATGACTACGTTCCAATATGTGTAAGGCTGCGGCCTGGATAGATCTGTGGAGCGTATTAACCCAGTCTCTTAGACGTGCTTAAAATATACAGAAACTGGCCAATATCCCACCACCATTTATTTTATTTATTTATTTTTTTAAAGGACCCAAATTTGGAAAATAAGTTAAGCGACAGCTTAATAATGATACACAAGTCTAATTTAAGAGACTGGACAAGTCAGTAATGGTCTTTGTCCAGCCCCAGACAATGTAATGTGCTAACGAATATGTATGCCGTATCTAACAAACAGTTTGTGAGCAGACACTTTACCCACATGGGGTATACATAGATGACCACTAAGTACTTGTTGCAGGAGGAGGAGGTGATTTCCTGAGCAAAATTGGTTTTGATGGTAAGGGATGGACGTTAGGACCACTTCCCCCAAAAAAAATTTGTGCTGCATTTACATTACGTCACTAGAGTCAGCCTGGTACATAGCTTCTATAAGAGACCTATTCCTAGAGGAAAAAATATTAATCCAATTTAAAAAAAAAGTACACATATTTGGTATTGCTGCGTCCGGAACTGCCCGCTCTATAAATCTGTCCCACTTGCTAACCTCTTCAGTGAACATTGTAAATAAATAAAGTATTGCTTTTGCCTCATTATTTATTTATCATCAAACCACCAACCAAAAAGTGCAATGAAACGCACTTTCAAATGACGACTGTAAATAAAAATGGTTCCGCTGAAAACATCATCTTGTCCCTCGAAAACAAGATGCTATATAGCTCAGCCAGAGGAAAAAAAAAAGTTTTATAGCTCTCAGGATATAGCAATGCACAAAATAATTATTTTTCCTATAAAATAGTTTACTGTGCAATAGCGCCAAAACATAAAAACATGAAACAAAAGGGGGGTCGCTGTAATCATACTGCCCCAAAGAATAAAGAAAGCTGCCTTATCAATTTTACCACATGGGGAACGATATATGTATTAAAAAAAAAAACAATTCCTGAGTTGCTGGTTTTTGTTCATTCTACTTCTCAAAAATCGGAATAGAAAGCGATCAAAAAATGTAATTTGCCCAGAAATGGTAGCAATAAAAATGTCAACTCATCCTGCAAAAAACAAGCCCTCACATGACTGTCAGCCGAAATATGGAAAAATTATATGTCTAAATATGGGGATGCAAAAACTAGTTGCAATAAAAAGCATCTTTTAGTGTGTGACAGCAGCCAAACATAAAAACCCGATATAAATATGGTATTGTCATATTAAGCCATTTTGGGATTCTGTCTTTTCCGCTTATCAAGCCATTAGCGGTCATTTGGTGATCAACTCCCCCCAGGTGGCTTTATTATCTATCCTCCCGGGCTCATTTCGCTTCCAGAAAAAGGGGCTCCTAAGATTCTGCTTAACTGCTGCGCGCACTGTGATCCCGAGACATTGGAAATCCTCCCAATCTCCTAATGTGTCTGAATGAGTCAAGGCGATGACCAGCCTTCAAAGTATGGAGGAATTGTCCGCTGAGGTTAATGGTTCAATAGAGAAATATCTGCAGGTTTGGAGTCCTTGGATTTTGTATATGGACTCTCAGGACTTTCAATCCCTCTTTTCTAAGCCATAAGGAAGATAGATTGAACAATATGGGTTAGATGGATGTCATTATAGAGGTGCAAGTTGCCCCCTTCTATATCAGACTCCATGGTTCCTCCCCCTCCCCCCTTTTTTTTTCTTCCTCTCTCCTCCCCCATATTCCTCTTCTTAGTCTCATTCTTTCCGTTCTTGTTTATACCATTATTACTTGAAGTGACCTAGCTCCTCTTGTTTGGGTCGCTCTCTTTCAGCGGATACCTCACATGTATCACCAAAGGTTCTACAGTCTCCCTGGATAGGGGATACCTACATCCGCCATGGATTTTTTTTTTTCTTTTTCAGATCTTGTTGGACTTGATTGAAAATGATTTTGACCTGAAAGTTATACTATTTAAGGACTTGTTGGTTACAGGTCTTGATATACAGTTGTAAATGAGATTTCTTTTTGTACTCAATACTTTTTATGTTGTTGAATCCTTTGTTCCTTGTTTGTTTTGAAGTTCTTTTCAATAAAAACCAGATTAAACATAAATCTGGTATTGTTGTAATCAAACCAACCCAAAGACTAAAGTCGTCTAGTCAATTAACCACACAAGGAACGGCGTAAAAATAAATAAAACCAATTCTTCACCTGCTGTTGATTTTTTAATTCTGCTTCCCAAAGATCGCAGTAAGACTAGGCGCACATTTATCCTGAGCTCTGCGATGAGCGCTTACACCGGAGTTCCTGTGTAAATCTCTGAAATACATTATTCAGACTGAACCTCTGACTGAAGATTCCCTATAATGAGGCAAATGGAGGCACTATGGACGCCATAGGACCTGTGACCCAGTGTTTGTCTTTTTAGGTGAGTATAAAAGCGTGATCGACCACAGTTTTCTGAAAAGAAAGGACTAAGTTAAATAAAGGCCAGATGTAGTCCAGAGTAACTGCTGCCTCAGTATAGTGAATGGATCCCTCCAGGTTTTCATCTGTCACGTCACTCACAGATTTAGATGGATCCCCAAAGTAAGTGCTCAGCATAGAGTGCCGGATAAATGTGATCCTAAATGTTATGGAAAATGTTCCTAACAAAATCTTCAACTCAACCCACAACAAAGCAAGTCCCGTCATCTGTTAAAGGAAATATAGCGGGCTTCCATGTTACAGGTAACACAAAGGTTCTGGAAAAGCTAAATGGTTCCTTGCACCTCAAAAGAAATTCAGCAAATTTTGCGCTCCCAAATCTAAATGCTCCTCTGGCTTCTGAGCCCCAGTGTGTCTAATCCACATTTAGTACCCACATGGCATTTCTGCAGTGATGAGAGCCCATCTAATTTAGTGGGTGTCTTCGGAAGCATAAGCTGAGCATAATCTACTCATCAATACAATGGCAGTTTGCAATTTTCACTCGGCAACATTCACTACTGCTTTTTTGTGTAAAACACCCATGGAGCTAAAATCGTCACTACACCTGTAGATAAATTCTAAAAGGGGTATAATTTACAAAATGGGGTCACATGATGGGAGATTCTGCTCTTCTAGCATGTAGGGGCTCTCTATATGGAATCCGCAAACTTGTTAGGAAAATCCACCCTCCAAGTTTCAAACAGCGCCCTGACGCTCCAGAGTCTCACCACGTGGCTAAGCAGTACTGTACGGGCACAGATGGGGTATTTCTACATTCAGCAGAAATTGTGGGATAAATTTTGGCGCCATTTTTACCCAAAAAATAATTTTTCTTCACTGCCCGGTGGTATAAAATTCTGTGACACACCTGTGCTGTCAATATAATCATTGCACCCCTAGATTAATTCATTGAGAGGTTTAGTCTGTAAAATGGGATCACTTATATTGGGTTCTGCTGTTCTGGTACTTCAGGGGCTCTGCCTATGTGACATGGCACCCTCAAACCAGAGTATCAAAATCTGAACTCCAATATGGCACTTCTTCTCTTCTGAGCTTTGCACTGTGATTCAAAAGTAGTTTTCGACCACATATGGGGTGTCATGGTTCACGGGGAGGATACCTTTATCATCCCCACCACTCGCACCAATTTGTCATGATCCGGGGTTGTTTGGTTGCCCCTGTCATGATCCGTTCCAGGGTTTAATCCTGTCTGCCCTTTTTCTGGGTGGATCATGTGAAGGGTTAACTTTGCTCTGCCTCATTCTGGGTTCAGGTTTGCTATTTAGCTCCTATGCATCCTGCTGGCGGTGTCAGCTATAGTTTTGCCTTCGGCGTGTGAACCTTACTCTGGTACCCCTTGATTTGTCCTGCTGTGATCCCTGACTTGCCCCGTGTCTTTTGACTCCCTCTGTCTGCCCTTTTCCCAGCATCTCCCTGTTTGTCGGCTTGATTCTCTGGTTTCTGACTTGGCTTGTATTTGGACTTGCTTCTGCCTTCTGACTTTGTCTTATCTGCTCCTGACCATTGCTGAACCTCCTGGCTTGTTCCTGACCACGTGTACTTCTGGACCTTTTAGTACTTCTGCCTCTGTTTTTTGACTCAGCTTGTCTGACCATTCTTTCGCCACTTGGTGGCACCTGTGCTGCTGCTCTGGGGTGCTTCTCTGTGTATGCAGTCTCACTTCCCTCTCAAGCTCCCTCTGGTGGAGGTTGCGCTATACTGCACCGCAGCAGCATGACACCCTGGTTATTTCTGAAGGGGATTTATCTATATCCCAGTTCCAGTTTGGAACTTGCAGCTCTCGGGCACCCTCTTACCCTCAGGTCAGACCGGGTACTGCACCTAGGAAAATTAGTCGCCAGAAAGGCTGCCTTACTTTGTACTGGCAAATGGGCACACTGCAGCGAGGGCAATATAACTACTCCCGCTCAGGTGGGAACAATAATTATCAGTGCCGCCGGTCACTACAAAGCCTCCCAATCGCACAGGACAAATCCGCTGCCACCAGCTCCGATTTCTTAATTATTAACGAGTCCGGAGCCAACCCAGATTAGTAGAGTAATTCTCTTCAGAGGACGTGACAGTTCATTATAGAGCAAGGAGAGACAAAGCTAGTTATTTCATATTTCTCTAGTCACCTTCCACGACGGCATATGGAGGTTGCCTCTTTGCCCTAATGGGGAACAGGAAATGGAGAGGTTAAAAGGCCCTCCCACCTCCCTCTCACCAGTGTCTTTCCTGTTCCCCATGGGACAGGAGAGGTTTACTTTCGTATGCAGTGGTGGCCGGTGACTGCTGCATCTAACAAGCGTCGGCTTGTGTGTAACCGGGCAGCATGGGGTCGTATCTTACCTCCCCTCCTATGCTGCTCCCGTCGCGCCGCGCTGCGGTGTCCTCGGGACCTGTGCCTAGCCTTCCCGCGCCCCCGTGAGGGCAAAGCAGGCTAGTGTTTCCTGACCGGAGTCCTCCTGGAGCTCTCCGGTCTCCTTCCCCTCCAACATGCTGCTGGCAACCCGGAAGTGATCGCGCGCGTCACTTCCGGTCCTTTCTGCGCTCCCTGGAGGCACTTCCGCCGGCGGTGTCTCGTGCAGGACGGCGTCCTCCACGCTGGACCATGGAGGGGAAGAGGTGTATCCACATCACTGGGGGCAGGTGCATACCGCTGCGTATAAAACCTGCCAGAAAACGTCGCAGGTAAGACCGTTCCTATCATGGAGAGCAGTACCTGCCCTGCGCTTGCAGAGCCCAGCGCTGCCCCTGCCACAGTAAGTGCCGCAGGGACAGGGGTCCTTAGTAACTTTGGGGTATCCTTGGTCACTCTCTCTCTCCCCTCATTGCAGGGAGAAAGGTCTACCCCCAAAACTACTGTTAAAAAGAAGTGTGCCATCTGTAATATTAAGCTGCCACCTTCATGGGAGAAAAAACTCTGCAGGACCTGTACTGACAAAGTTGTCAGGGCAGAGCAACCTTCTTTACTAGAGGAAATCCGGTCCCTGGTCAAGCAAGAGGTGCAATCCTCCCTAGCAGCCTTTACCCCTCCACCCCCTCCGCCACCCCCTTCGCCACCCTCTCCAGCCAAAAAAAGGAAGATCCAGGAAGAGGATTCTGAATCTGAGTCAGACCTCTCTTATGCCTCATCCTCAGGTCGTCAGGAGGAATCTGCATCCTCTATTACATCTGAGGCCAGAAAATATCTCTTTTCTTCAGACTGGATTGAGGACTTAGTAGCCGCAGTACGCAGTACTATGGGGCTGGAGGAGGAGCCAGAACCCCAGTCCATACAGGACCAGATGTTTGGTGGCATAACTAAGGGTAAACGGGTGGGGTTTCCAATCCACCAGAATATTTCTGATATGATTGACCAAGAGTGGGAATTACCTGAAAAACGCCTCAGTACTCCATCCGAGATGAAGCGTAGATTCCCCTTAGAAGGCGAAATGACCAAATGGGATGTCCCTAAAGTTGACTCTCAGGTGGCAAGAGTGGCTAAAAGAACGGCTCTTCCATTCGAAGACTCGTCACAATTAAAGGATCCGATGGACAGGAAGATAGAGAGTCTATTAAAGAAATCATGGGAGACCTCCTCGGTAGCCCTCAAAGCTAATATCGCATCAACATGCGTGGCTAGAGCTCTATTCCGCTGGATAGGTGAACTGGAGTCTCACATATCCCAGGGCACTTCAAGAGCTGAATTATTAGACTCCCTTCCTAGTCTCCTTAGAGCCACGGGTTTCCTAGCAGATTCTTCGATGGAAACTATCAGAATTGCTGCAAGGTCGTTAGTACAGACTAACTCGGCCAGAAGGGCGCTGTGGTTAAAAATGTGGTCTGGTGATATCACCTCCAAAGCCAAGTTATGCGCCATACCATTTAAAGGTAACTACGTCTTCGGGCCTTCTCTTGATGACATCTTGGAGAAAGCAACCGATAAAAAGAAAGCCCTCCCAGAACAAAAAACTCCCAAAAAGAAGTTTTTTCGTCCCTTTCAGGCCCAAACCTCTCAGAGAGGGAAAGGCAAGTCCGGGAGG
The DNA here is from genome assembly GCF_051348905.1 of Ranitomeya variabilis. Classification (NCBI taxonomy): domain Eukaryota; kingdom Metazoa; phylum Chordata; class Amphibia; order Anura; family Dendrobatidae; genus Ranitomeya; species Ranitomeya variabilis. The sequence goes on along the minus strand of NC_135236.1, from coordinate 217,727,297 downwards.
TGGAGTTACCCGAAGGGAGGGGGGAGAAACATCCTCATCCCTCAACAACAGCAGCAGCAGTCTCAACAGGAGAAACGGTGACTTCGATCCAGTGGGGGGGAGACTTTCAAATTTTTACTCCCAGTGGCAAAACATCACCTCTTGCCCCTGGATCCTCAATGTCATCAAAGAGGGTCTCCTAATAGAATTCATTTCCTCCCCCCCACAGGGTCTAAAAGTCACCTCCCTACCTTCCCTGAAAGATCAGTCAAAATTGGCGTCCGGTCTCAGAGCCCTAAAGATGTCAGGTGCGATATCCCAGATACCGGAATCGGAGAGGGATTGAGGCCACTACTCTCGCTTATTCCTGGTTCCCAAGCCATCGGGCGAGTCCCGTGTCATTATAAATCTAAAGAATCTCAATCTGCATATAAAGTACCGAAGATTCAAGATGGAATCAGTGAAGAGTGCCATCCCCTTGATAGGTCCACACTCCTTCATGGCCACTCTCGATCTGAAAGATGCCTACTTTCACATCCCCATTCACCAAAGACATCGCCAATATCTCAAATTCGCTGTACAGAGAGGGCGTCTGATAGAGCACTATCAATTCAACGTCCTCCCATTTGGAATTTCCTCGGCTCCAAGGGTATTTTCCAAAATAATGGGGGAGGTAGTCTCCTTTATCCGGAAGCAAGGCGTCTGTATAGTGCCGTACCTAGACGACCTTCTGTTAATAGCTCCTTCCAAACAGGCCCTGGAGTCTCATGTATCCAAGACTCTCGAAATCCTGACATCTCTTGGATGGGTGCCGAATCTGGAAAAATCTCACCTACGACCCTCCAAATGCAGGAAATTCCTGGGAGTTCTCCTGGACTCTGCAAGACAAATGTCCTTCCTCCCAGTGGAACACCGTCAAACCCTTTTATCAAAGGTCAAAACGTTCAGGGACACCAGATCCCCTACAATCAGAGAAGGCATGTCTCTTGTAGGCTCGATGACAGCCTGCATTCAATCGGTACCATGGGCCCAGGCCCATTCCAGAATTCTTCAGGCACATATCCTGCAGAATTGGGATGGCCATCCCAGTTCTTTGAACAAAAGACTGTACACGTCGGGCCGTGTCAAAGCCTCCCTGGCATGGTGGATGTCCCCAAAAAATTTACAAAAAGGGGTCAGCTGGACGCAAGTCCCACTGACGACAGTAACAACAGACGCCAGCCAGAGAGGCTGGGGGGCCATGATAAATCACACCCCTTTCCAAGGTCTCTGGGACCAGTCAACAAGCAAGAAATCTTCCAACTACAGAGAGCTAAAAGCTGTAGAAGAAGCCCTACTAGTAGGAGGTCATCTGATCAAGGGACATCACGTTCGGATATATTCGGACAATGTGACCACGGTGGCCCACATCAGACATCAGGGCAGTTCAAAAAACAATTGCCTGAAGAATATATCTGCCCGGATATGCTCCTGGGCAGAAAGACATCTCTTATCTCTGACAGCGGTTCACCTGAAAGGCTCGTCCAACATTCAGGCAGACTATCTAAGTCGCCAAGACATACATCCGGGGGAATGGTGCCTGAGCAACCGAAGCTTCGAGATGCTGGTGAACAAATGGGGTCTCCCAGAAATCGACCTCTTTGCATCCAGCCGAAATGCGAAAGTCGAAGCATTCTTCTCTCTGAACCCCAGGGACGGCTCCAAAGGAGTGGATGCACTGGTCCAGAAGTGGAATTTCCGGCTGGCTTATGCGTTTCCACCAATCCCAATACTGGCGAAAGTCTTACAGAAAGTGCGAGAAGAACAAACGCCTACCATATTGGTAGCTCCGCTGTGGCCCAAGAGGAGTTGGTACAACCTGATAGTGGACCTTCAGGTGGATGGGCCGCTCCACTTTCCGATAGAAGAAGACCTTCTTTCTCAAGGACCAATCCATCTCCTAGATGCCCACAAGTGGAATCTGGCGGCATGGCTACTGAAGCCCAAATATTAAGAGCCAGAGGACTATCAGAAGCAGTGGTTTCCACACTTCAAAAATCTAGGAAACCTGTAACCATTGCAATATATAATAAAATCTGGAAGAAATTCTCATCCTTTTGTCTCCCTGAGGTGCCGGATCCCTTCAACCCGAATATTTCAAAAATTCTAGACTTTTTGCAAAAGGGCTTAGAAATAGGCCTCAGGCCTAGCACCTTAAAAGTCCAGGTGTCCGCCCTCAGTTCAATATTTGATCAGGATCTGGCAAATCATCGCTGGATCAAGAGATTCATGATATCGGCTTCTAGAATGAACCCTAAGAAGCAAATAACAGTACCACTGTGGGATCTCAACCTAGTATTACAGGGGCTCACAGGTCCCCCCTTCGAACCATTATCCTCCTGCTCCCAGAAAAACCTAATCTACAAAACAATTTTTCTAGTAGCTATTACATCAGCAAGGAGGGTGGGAGAATTACAAGCTCTCTCAATAAGAGAACCATACCTAACCATTCGAGATGACTCTATAGTACTGCGCCTAGACCCTTCCTTTCTTCCAAAGGTCGTATCGGACTTCCACCGCTCCCAGGAAATTATTCTACCTTCTTTTTGCCAAAATCCTGCAAATTCCAAAGAAGAGAGATTCCATATGCTGGATGTCAGGCGCACTGTATTGTTTTACTTAGAACAAACCAGTTCTTACAGAATTGACCACAATCTATTTATCCATCCATCAGGACAAAATAAGGGAAAAAAGGTAGCCAAAAGTACTATTGCCAACTGGATAAAGAAAGCAATAGCAGAAGCATACCTTGCTCAAGACAAAACTCCTCCAGTGGGAATCAAGGCTCATTCGACTAGATCAACCTCAGTCTCCTGGGCAGAAAGAGCAGGTGCATCAGCAGAGCAAATCTGCAGGGCAGCCACATGGTCTTCATTGCATACTTTCTCCAGGCATTACAGATTGGATGTAATGCCCAACAAGGATTTAGCCTTCGTCCGGAAAGTACTCCAGGCCGTTGCCCCTCCCTAGCGCCAATCAGTTGGTATTCCTCCATATGCCGTCGTGGAAGGTGACTAGAGAAAATAGAATTATTCTTACCGTTAATTCGGTTTCTAGGAACCTTCCACGACGGCGCTAGTTCCCTCCCTATACTCCTGGATTTAAATCTGGGATTCAAGGTAAACCGGTGCTATGGTTTTCAGTTATAAGTCACTGGTGAGAGGGAGGTGGGAGGGCCTTTTTAACCTCTCCATTTCCTGTTCCCCATTAGGGCAAAGAGGCAACCTCCATATGCCGTCGTGGAAGGTTCCTAGAAACCGAATTAACGGTAAGAATAATTCTATTTTTACTCCAAAAAGGTAAGCAGTGTTTACAGAAGTATAAAAATATATTTTAAAGAAGACAAGTATCGTATGTACAATACAATTACAAATAAAATGGGATTAAAGTTGAAAAACACTTACATTTCGTTATGTAATATCATTTCATGGCTGACTGTGTGCTGTGGGGAATGAGCGAGCATATATCCAGATGCATCACACCCCTTTATAGCAGTGAGACCCGAGACAAAGACACGTGAAGACTGCTGCTTCACTCACTTATTTCCTATCCTAAAACCCAGGCACTCCCCCTGTGGTGACCTCACTTAGAGGCTGAAACCTCCCCTTTACTTATAGTTATGGCAACCATTTTTATGCCTAGCTCGCTGTATGAATCTCGTATACGAAAGACAATGATCAGGATATGCCCCACATTAGGGAGATTCTTTTAAGTGTAAACACAGTGTAATTACATGACCCGCTTGCAGAGAAACCCGCTCTTTGCACTCATTGGGTTTAGCTTCTAGCGATTTCAGGGAGTTATAGATCCCTCAATAGATATCGGGAATATATAATCCTTATATCTCTAGCCCTGATTGGTACCAATATATATAACCTTCAAAGAACAATAGAAGCGCAAGTTTTTTATACCAATTTTAACCAGTACCAGGTGGGAGGGGGGAATGAGTGGGGTAGGGAGACTTGTCTCTCACAGCACAAAGCCATATAAATTCTTGAGGGAGGGGGCAAATGAGGGGTTTTGAATTACACACACAGGCAGAGGGAGAAAGAGTGGCTCAGAATTCCTGCCTTGTGTTGGCAGACAGAGGAAACTGCAGCTGAGAGCTCTGTATGTGTAAGTGAAGTAATCAGAACTTTCCTATTTCCTGACATGGGGTATCGGTGAACTCAGGAGAATTTGCACAACAACTTTAGGGGTCCATTTTCTACCCTGGTGAAAATCCAAAATTTGGGGCTAAAACCATTTTTGTGGCAAAAATTGGATTTTTTTTATTTTCATGGCTCACCGTTATTAACTTCTGTGAAGCACCTGGGGTTTGAAGGTGCTCAAAACGCATCTAGATAAGTTCCCTAAGCTGTCTAGTTTCCAAAATGGTGTCACTTGTTGGAGGTTTTCACTGTTTAGTCACATCAGTGGCTCTTCAAACACGACATGGCATCCGCTAATTATGCCAGCAAATTTTACATTCAAAAAGTGAAATGGCGCTCCTTCCCTTCCGAGCTCTGCCGGGTGCCAAAACAGTGGTTTTCCTACACATAGTAGGAGTATCCGCATGGTCAGGGAAATTTGCACAACAAATAATGGAAATGTAAAAAAATGGAAATAAACGGAGGACACAGGGCTGCAGTCTCTTTACCTGGTTTACTGTTGGTTGCCTGTCTCAGTCCAGGGTACCGGCAACAGATGGAGTCCAGGCAGCCTGGAAACGAATTGAACCCCCTTGGTCAGGTTAGATTGGAAGCCTTCCACTATGCGCTGAATATTAGTCCCTTGCTGCCTGCGGCTTCCTGACAAGGTCCTCTTTCTCTCCTGTCCTGGAACAGTACCTGCAGGGTAGGCAACGCAAGCCGTTTCATTGGGGTCTCTATCCACGGTACTCCAGGTTCTAGATGTTGCTGTTCCTCAGGTGTAATGTGGACAAGTCACTTCCAATTTCCTGCCCTCCGGTTCTGCCATGGGATTTGTAATTCCACACAGCCTCGGGCTCCCGATGCACGGTTCCTGCTTAGAGGCAGCCCACTCACAGCTCTCTTCTAGCTCCTGACTTCTCCTGTGCTCCTTCACTGTTCCTTGTCTGCACCAGACTACCTAACTCCTCCTCCTGACCAGAATGTATATTATCTAGGGAAGCTCCTCTGAAAACCAGGTTCAGAGCTCCCCCTTCTGGCCTGGAGTCAGAAAGTGTTGCATGTAAGATTACCTGTTAAAGGGATCCTCTTCATTTCCAGGCATGGCATCACCCTCCCCAAGAGGAAGGCAATACCACTGTGGTACCTGAACTCCTGGGGTGCCACATACTTCCCTTCGAATTGTTGCAAAACCCCTATCTTTGACATTGAAACAAGGCCAATAGACTCAGCTATGAATGAAAGTATAGGAACTGGGGTATAGAAAAAAGGTAGCAAGAGCTCTGGACTGACGAGTTCAAAATTTGAAATATTTGGCTGTAACAGGAGGCAGCTTGTTTGCTGAAGAGCTGTACAGGTTCCCTACAAATTTGGGGCAACATTTCAAAAAATAGAGTTGAGAATTAATAGTTTTTAATTCTACTTAATTCTATGGACTCACAAGGCAATGAGGACACTTGTTTGTTGGTATTTGTTGAGGGTGAGTATGTCCATCCTTGTTAGGTGCACTTATGGAGTGCTGAGAACATTCAACTTTTTGCAGATGTTTTTTAAGTACCCCAGCACAGCAAAGCAACAATGCTAATCACTGAGCCACATTTGCTGCTCTGCCTGATCTAATAGTATGGGTATGAACATTAGGTTGTACGCTACTATGGTGCACTACAAACATCTGCGTGACTAGTTTTTTTGGGGTGCAATTCGAATACTAGGCAACCATCACCCCCATGAATGGTAGCTGTGTGAGTATTTGTTCATCAGTATTTTCATGCCTTGCAGCCTCTTCCTTTTATCATGGTGGCCTACTGTATCCTACAGTGCATTATGACTGATGCCAGTTTTTTTTTCCATGGTGGAGGTTCTTTGAAAGTTTGGGGCGGCTTTTCAGCAAATGGTTAAGAATAATTGAATGCGGAGTTATTTATTAATTAGATATTGTCTTTGGTGGATTTGGACCCAAGTGCTACAAGGCTGCAGTGCTAGTGTCACAGGGTTACCAGGACAGTGTGGAGCCAGGAGACCGCAGCGTCTGATAGCTCCTATTCTGGAGCTGAGAAGAAGCACTTCTTCATTTTAGTGGTGTTTATTCCTTCTGGCAGAACAAGGGTTAATCGGACATGTTGGAAATCTCTGTGCTCGCAGCTGAGCTCAGTTAGCCACTCCTTTACCCTTTATAATCTGGGCTCTGATACAAATCCTTGTCAGAGCTAGCATTTGATGCATGGCCAACAGAGGGAGAGGAGTTCATATGAGAAGGAGAGTTGGAGGAGTTATGAGTGACTATAGCTTGATTTGTATGTGTGGTAATTCCCTATCCTTCTCTATTTTGGTTTATTTCCCTACCTCCACACCCCGGTGCATTCCTCTCTTATATGTGAGTCAATATCTTGTATGCCTGGAGTTTTCTGTTGATCCCTTGTTTGCGTTGCCTTGTTTGTTGGGGTACTATGGTGCACAGTAGCGCCCCTCTTTCATGGGTGGGGGAAGAGAACAGATGGAGGGCTAACTCAGGAGAAAAGGCAAGGGTGGAGGCCCCGGCATCTTCACCTTCAGAATTATCCCCGATGTTCTAGGCAAGCTAGGGCACCCCTAGTGTTAGTGACAGGGAAGGAGCCCCTAGTCCCAAGTCACCCGACAGCTGTGTCATGACAGCTAGTCACTGAGGCACCATGCTGCTCATTGGGTCTTGAGCACATGACCGTATTTTTGTTCTGAGTGCTATCTGTTATAAAAAGGTATCTCATTCGGACTAATTTTATTTAAGGGGGTAGTGCAGGGTTTTTTTTCATTGTTTGAAACTACAAGTGAAAAAAATTGCAGTATGCACAATTTTCCTCCAAAAATTGGATGAGACTCACCTATTCAAGTCTACACCTGTGAGAAAAAAAATTAGATGCCCTATGTAGACACAGTATAGCATCTGATGTTTATGGCTACATTGCAAATCTCTAAATAGGAAACTGTGAATGGTCTTGTAAATGATTAATAGCCGCTGAGTAAAGAAATGGACTGCACACAGATGACATGTGAGAAAAAAATTGTCCTACTTGGATGAAACTCTCACCGATTTTTTTTTTTTTCTTTTTTTTTGTACTGTTGTGTGACCCAAAGGATTTGTGAAAGCCTAAATCCATAGATTTCTGGTTAGCTCTCCCTGGTTTTTGGAAGAACCTTCTTGCGGAGTTCCATCCAGAACTGCGCACAAGGATACCTAGAAGAATTGATGATTCAATGGTGTTTGGAAGTCAAAGGGTTTTGATACAAGATATTAATTTGATTTAGATTTCTCATTTGCTCATTCACTTTTAATTTGCTTAATTGACAAAAATAAACTATTAACACTACAGCTTTTTGTAAGGATTTCCTATTTTGCAGCATTTTTTCCCCTGCCTACAAATTTTGTACAGTACTGTACATATAATCATACATATAATAGACACTTTTATCTAACTTATAGCAAAAAAAATCAAGTATTGTGATATTATGCATTTGAGTTTAGCCTGTTTGACCAATGGTTTAACTACATGAAACTTACGGAACTGAGGTTAATCTACATTGTAGAGACACAGGACAGAGAAAAGATGACCCAATTAGACCTTGTTTTCTCTTCCAGATAGATGTTCATCCAATGCTTTCCTTGAGGTCTGGCTGTGCTATGTGATTTATGACATCGGTTGGGGGTTGGAATTTCCCTCTTTGTTATCTGCCTAATTTAGAAAGCAACTAACACTGTGAGTAAAAAGAATTCCAGCAGGATGCTACTAACAAAGCAAATCTCCATTCCCCGTACGATAACAGGAATGTATGTAATAGTTAATTTACAGCTGGAATAGAAAAAACTAAGGCTATACAATGCATTTTTAATAGCACATTTATTTATTTCACGACACGTTCAGAATACCCTCCTCATCATTGTATCATCCAAATTCTAGATGTATCAGACACCAGGGACCAGGGCCTATTCAGCAGTCCCAAAAGGTCCCACACTGTATCCATGTGCTGCCATACAGGCTCTGTCGGGAGCCGACATATGGAGAAATTATGAGGATATACGTCGAGAACCATTTGTAAAGAGTCTGAGCTGTGAAACCCTTATTTGTTGTCAGTCTATTGACTGCCCATGTATCTTTTAGTGTTCTTTGTTCTATTAAGGATTTGAGTTTACTAAGGGACTGCTCTGATATTGATGTACATGTAATGCTGCACTTTGTATATGTTTTGTATTTCTAGTTCTTCAAGAACACTGTCCGCAGTCTTTGACTGGACAAGGAATAGAGAAACTTCTAAGTGACAGATGCAAGGGAGGTATGAAGGCCAGTCCAGACTTGGCAGAGCCTGGTGCTGACTGGGGGATTATTATTATTATTTATTTTTAAAGTACTATTGATTCCATGGTGTTATATATGAGAAAAGGGCTCACAAGCAAAATACGTATATAAATTACAATAAAAAGACTAACAGTAACAGACTGGTACAAGTGGGGAGGACCCAACCCTCGTGGGCTTACAAATGGGAAATGGGTAAAAATACAGTAGATTGGAGGGTGGCAGCAGCTCCGGTGGTAGCAATATGGAAGTGTGGTTATTAGATGTTGTAAGCTTTCATGAAGAGTTCAGTTTTCAGCATACTCCATGAAGGTTCCAAATGTGAGAGACAATAGAACGTGTTGGAGCACTGAATTCCAGAGGATGGGGGATGCTCAGGAGAAGTCTTGGAGGCAAGGTGTGGAACTTATTAGCATAGAGGAGAGAAGGAGGCTTTATGAGGACCAGAGATTATGTGTGGGAGGGTACTGGGAGATTAGTTTGGAGACATATGGAGGAGGCAGATTATTGTCAGCCTTAAAAGTCCATATAAGGAGTTTAAACTGAATTAATTGGGGAATTGGAAGCCAATGAATGGATTTGCAGAGGACTAGCGAGCTGAAAAGTAGATTAATCTAATAGCATAGTTAAGGACAGACTGGAGAGGTGCACGAATGTTAGTTTTGGAGGCCACAGAGGAGGCGAATTGAATAGTTTTAGTAGTTTTGGGGTTGAAGAAAGTACATATTCTTAACATATTTTTGATTTAGAGGCAGCAGGAGATGGTAAGGGCTTGGATGTGTGCTTTTAAAGACAGGGCTTAGTCAAGAGATGCTCTGATGCAGCAGACTTGTGATACATGGAAAGTGTGGTGTCATTTATAGTGATAGATCAAATATAAGGATGAAGTGAATCATTAAAGAGAGTACCAGCAGTATAACACTATCCAATTCTTCAGATTACTCATACATAAATTATATAGATAGGAGGACAAGGAGTTTACTGAATATATTATTTATTGAATCCAAAAGATTTACACAATAAAAATGGATAATAAATGTCAAGTACATATTACATAAAAAGAGTGAACTACCCAGGTGAGTATAAAATGACCTATGGGCCACACAGAAAAACAAGACAAAACCTGCTTGTGCACAATGGTAATAACATTCCAATGCGTCAATGTCGTTTATGTGATTGGACCTTAGGGTACTGTCACACAGTACCATTTTGATCGCTACGACGGTACGATTCGTGACGTTCTAGCGATATCGTTACGATATCGCAGTGTCTGACACGCAGCAGCGATCAGGGATCCTGCTGAGAATCGTACGTCGTAGCAGATCGTGTGGAACTTTCTTTCGTCGCTTGATCACCCGCTGACATCGCTGGATCGTTGTGTGTGACAGCGATCCAGCGATGTGTTCGCTTGTAACCAGGGTAAACATCGGGTAACTAAGCGCAGGGCCGCGCTTAGTAACCCGATGTTTACCGTGGTTACCAGCGTAAACGTAAAAAAACAAACAGTACATACTTACATTCCGGTGTCTGTCCTCCAGCGTCTCAGCTTCTCTCCACTGTGTGAGCGTCTGCCAGCCGGAAAGCGAGCACAGCGGTGACGTCTGACGTCACCGCTGTGCTTTCCGGCTATGGTGCTTACACAGTGGAGAGAAGCAGAACGCCGGGGACAGACACCGGAATGTAAGTATGTACTGTTTGTTTTTTTTACGTTTACGCTGGTAACCACGGTAAACATCGGGTTACTAAGCGCGGCCCTGCGCTTAGTTACCCGATGTTTACCCTGGTTACCGGGGACTTCGGCATCGCTCCAGCGCCGTGATTGCAACGTGTGACCGCAGTCTACGACGCTGGAGCGATAATCATACGATCGCTGCGACGTCACGGATCGTGCCGTCGTAGCGATCAAAATGGTACTGTGTGACAGTACCCTTACACTTTAGCCTCAGTATTCTACCAGTGGGCCACTAATCACTGCATATCAACATGACTAACTACATTGGTTTATGTCCAGGTAAAGATTTAATGGTGATAATTACCCATGTGTTGTTTGTCTGATTCCTGTGAGGACCTCGGTCTCCCCAACGCGCGTTTCTCATGCTATCAATAGCCTCACTTCCTCAGGGGGCATCTGAGGAGGAAAGATGATTAATTTGGTTAGGTTTCAGGAAGCGTGATGTGAAGACAGAGGCTATGGCTGATAAACACCTTGGGATTATGGACAGCAGGAAGGTGACATCTGTGCCAGAATGGTAAAGTGTTGTTAGCCTATAGGTGGTTTTAGAAGCCATGGAACGAACTTTATGGGTTATCCCAGGCCAAAACGATAGATGGAGAAGAGTAGGAGATCCCAGGATAGAGAGTTTAAGGACACCTCCAAAGAGATTGTGGGTTGAGGATGTAGTATGGGAGTGGGAGACTCTAAATGTGTGGTTAGTAAGGTATTAGGAGATCCAGGAGAGGCCAAGGTCTTTGATACCTGGGAAAGAGAGGATCTGTAGTACAAGGAAGTGGCTGACTGTGTCAAAAGGCAGAGGACAGATCTAGAAGTAGGAGTATAGAATATTGTTTGTTAACCTTCATGACTAGTTGGGACAGTGTCAGTGAAGTTGTGAGGATGGATACTGAATTGTAGGTTGCCAAAGAGTGAGCTGGAAAAGAGGAGAGAGGAAAGTATAATGTGGATGTTTTGAAGCGAGAGGAAGTTTGATAGAGGAAGGGAAGACACTAGAGGTTAATAATAGGTTGAAGTGATGGGTTAGGGCTGGGATAAGTAGGGTGGTGAGGTTGGGGAGAAGTTGGGAAGCGATGAAGTCAATGGCACAAGTGAAGATAGCATGATGTCACCGATGGGCATCGTCGCCACAAGGCTACAGTGTTGTGTGTCTGAGCAGTACCACATAAACAGGTGAGACATAAAATACGGCAATAAAAAAATAGTTTATTAAATCACAAAAAAGAAACCCTTCACAGGGTTTAGATAAAACAAAAAAACAACAAGCGCAAACAACTGGCATGACATGCTAATGTAGTTGGATTGTGGCACTAAACCATAATATGGTTTGCCTTGAAGAATAGGCAAACATAAATTATATATACACCATTCAATTGTCCTATGTAAGACTTAAGATATGTGCACAAAATGTTTTTACATGTGTCTGAACCAGTCAAGTATTTCCGGAGTTAGATATTTCAGGACATCCCGACATCTCTAATCTTAAAGTTTGTTTTTTTTACATTTTTGGTCATTTTTTCAATGTCCTTTGGCTACTATCCTTTTTCTTAGATAACTACCCCTCCCCCCAAAAAAAACGAGCTGTGGAGACACGGGGAGTCAGCGGGCGCCTCAGTCCGCTAGCCAAAAACGCATGGACCAGGGATCATCCCGACGAATGCCCCCTCTCCCTTTAATGTGGGCATAACGCTACTCAGACAACACAGGGTGAGTGTAAAACAATGTGGCAATACTTTATTGAACCACAAAACAGGCAGATAACACGTAGAACAGTCCCAGCAAAATACCCCAAGATGGTGCACATTACAGAGTCTCCCCCACTCCGCTGACTCGCTGGAATATTGGAAACTATTACTTCAAAGCCCCCAGGGTTGACTACCCCACCTGTGGCACGCACACAGAGAGGAGGCAATGACAAGCATAGGAAGATGACAGTCCATTCAGGTACAAGGCTATTTGACTGGAGGGTCACAACCTGGCTGCTTCTTCCAGGTTTGACTACCCCACCAGTGGCACACACACAGAAAGGAGGTAACGACAAGCTTAGGAAGATGACAGGCCATTTGAGGGTCACAACCTGACTTCTCCGAATATCTCCATGGAGCCAGGCGACCGGCGGGTCCCAATCCTGTCTTTCTCCAACCTAACCATGGTTCAGCGATGGTCAATGGAGCACATCTGTATTCTTCCAACCGGGCCAAGGTCCTCTTGGTTGTTTCCTGTAGAATGATAGATCCGTGTCCCTCGTGATGGAGCTATGATGTATTGGCAGCAGTCCTGTAGGATCCCCTGGATGTTTAGATGTCTTGGCAGAATTTCTGGTTGTCTTTCTCTCTCCATCTCACTCTATAGAGGCATGTAACCTCTTTTTTTACTTAACAAGTGTCCTTCATTCAGTATTCACAAAAAGGGTAAGGGTACTGTCACACAGTGCAATTTTGATCGCTACGACGGTACGATTCGTTACGTTCTAGCGATATCGTTACGATATCGCAGTGTCTGACACGCAGCAGCGATCAGGGACCCTGCTGAGAATCGTATGTCGTAGCAGATCGTTTGGAACTTTCTTTTGTCGCTTGCTCACCCGCTGACATCGCTGGATCGTTGTGTGTGACAGCGATCCAGCGATGTGTTCGCTTGTAACCAGGGTAAACATCGGGTAACTAAGCGCAGGGCCGCACTTAGTAACCCGATGTTTACCCTGGTTACCAGCGTAAACGTAAAAAAAACAAACAGTACATACTCACATTCCGGTGTCTGTCCTCCGGCGTCTCAGCTTCTCTGCACTGTGAGCGCCGGCCAGCCAGAAAGCGAGCACAGCGGTGACGTCTGACGTCACTGCTCTGCTTTCCGGCCGCTGTGCTTACACAGTGCAGAGAAGCTGAGATGCCGGGGGACAGACACCGGAATGTAAGTATGTACTGTTTGTTTTTTTTACGTTTATGCTGGTAACCAGGGTAAACATCGGGTTACTAAGCGCGGCCCTGCGCTTAGTAACCCGATGTTTACCCTGGTTACCCGGGGACTTCGGCATCGCTCCAGCGCCGTGATTGCAACGTGTGACCGCAGTCTACGACGCTGGAGCGATAATCATACGACGCTGCGAAGTCACTGATCGTGCCGTCGTAGCGATCAAAATTGTACTGTGTGACAGTACCCTAAGGGTACCGTCACACTAAGCGACGCTGCAGCGATAGCGACAGCAATGCCGATCGCTGCAGCGTCGCTGTGTGGTCGCTGGAGAGCTGTCACACAGACCGCTCTCCAGCGACCAGCGATGCCGAGGTCCCCGGGTAACCAGGGTAAACATCGGGTTGCTAAGCGCAGGGCCGCGCTTAGTAACCCGATGTTTACCCTGGTTACCAGCGTAAAAGTTAAAAAAACAAACAGTACATGCTCACCTGCGCGTCCCCCAGCCTCTGCATCCTGACGCTGACTGAGCTCCGGCCCTAACAGCAGAGCGGTGACGTCACCGCTGTTGCTTTCACTTTCAGTTTAGGGCCGGCGCTTTAGTGTCAGGAAGCAGAGGCTGGGGGACGCGCAGGTGAGCATGTACTGTTTGTTTTTTTAACTTTTACGCTGGTAACCAGGGTAAACATCGGGTTACTAAGCGCGGCCCTGCGCTTAGTAACCCGATGTTTACCCTGGTTACCAGTGTAAAATATCGCTGGTATCGTCGCTTTTGCTGTCAAACACGGCGATACACGGCGACCTAGCGACCAAATAATGTGCAGACCTTCTAGCAGCGACCAGCAATTTCACAGCGGGATCCAGATCGCTGCTGCGTGTCAAATACAGCGATATCGCCATCCAGGTCGCTGCAACGTCACGGATTGCTGGCGATATCGCCTAGTGTGACGGTACCTTAAGAATGAAGATGAGACCAAGTAGCGTTATTTGTTTATTTAATCTATTTGCATAGTTTTTCCTCCTTTATTTTCAAAGTCACCTAAAAACTTTCTGGCCTACAAAATGCTTAATTAGCATATAAGTAAACATCAATAGCCATCAAGGATAAGAGCACAATATGTTATATGAAATGTCAATATTGCAGGCTTACACAAGCAAAAGTCTGTTTTCTTGACCAACACATAAATTCAAAAGTCAACATACAGATAACAGTCTATTCTTCTTGGTTTGCTAAAAATATTCGTCTGATAATTAAAATACAATGCTGTGTTTCCACACGAGCATATACGTTACAGCAAGTAAATCAGTAAATGATAATAGTACGTGTAAATAAGATAGGGTACTTAATTAATGTTATTTTGTAAGAAAAAAGCATAAAAGCTATTCTACAACCACAAGGTGTAAAAATTGGGATTGTACAAACCTGTCTCTAGTATTAAAGCCTTACCGTGTGTCAAACGAAATAAATTTGAATAAGGTGTGGTGCAGTAAAAGGTGTAGTGCTGGACGTAATATATATTTTTCCCAGCAGGATAAGATTTGGCCTGGTTTTTACCTAAGGTTGAGGACCTGCAGTGATGTCAAGATCACGTGATCAGCTCATGTGATAGATACCTCACCTGTGGGTGTGGTTATAGTGTATGTAATGGAGTTTTTCTTTGTTTTGCACATGGTCTGTGTGAGGAGCTAGGCTGGAGTGAGCCTGAATTGTTTCTTGTCAGTTTACATATGCTGCAAAGGTTGGTAACAAGACTCATAGCAACCTTGGGAATGGCACCTGGCGGATGCCGCTGACCTGGCAGCCGCTTAGTTAAGCCCGTCCGGTGCAAGGGTGTGTCTGAGACCAGTGGTTTTCCAAGCTGAAGTATGTTTGTGTTTTTTTCTCTTACTTTCTGCCACTGACTGTTTAAAGTGTTAATAAACCACTGAAGTTTGGACTGAAAGCCTGTGTGTTGCCTCATCACTGTGGCCCTGCCACTGCCTACCAGAGCAAATCCCTACATTTTGGTGGCTTGAATGGGCATACGCAGTGAGGCCAGGCTGTTTTTGCTTATTTTTACTCTGGACTCCAAGCTTATGTCCTGGGTGAAAGGAGTGGCGCATACCTGCAGCGCCCCAGAGTCCTGGTCGTTGCAGTAATGTCGCTCTGCCACTAAGGGGAGTGATGTTACGTCTGATTGCACTAAAAGAGTTCACCTGACCAGGTATCACAGACACACACTACACTCCACACTCCGGCCACCAGAGGGGATGATTCTATCTATTAGGCCACTCCTCACACTTTGGTAAAACTGGGGGTTGGACAGGAAGTTAGGGAGAAAGTAGCTGGGAAGAGCTAGAGAGAGGACCTGTCAGGGGTGGGATCCTGGCAGAGTCCTAGAAAGGGACAGATCGTTACGGCGTTGTGCCTGTGCCTTACAGCGGCAGACTCCTAAGAAAGGACAAGAAGCGAGGTTTATTGTGGAGAAGTGAGAAACGGGAATACAGCAAAAAGGAGATAATACTAGAAGGAGTCGTGCCTCAAGATCAGCAACATCCTTCTCTGGCGTGTAGCCGGCGGCCGGAACACCGAGAAAGTAAGAGACTCCACGCTTTACTTTAAACTACGGCCGGGCAGTTAACCATAGGTTGGCTGCCTCACCATTACACCTAACGAAGACAACGGAGGCAAACTGTGGGAGAGGGGCGTCCCTAGGGTCCCTATAAAATAGCTCCAGGCCTACCCCTTCATACGGGTGCATCCTAGCCATATCATCTGGGGGACGGAGAGAGAGAGAAAGAACAGAAATATACACGACAGTTGTGAGGACTATCCCGTGGTGCTCAGCAGGGCAGTACTACAACACACAGGCGCTAGAAGCTACCTTCTGATTTCCACCTGCAAAGGGAACTCTGGATGTGCCTTCGGACCGGCCGGTCTCAGCCAGCCCTGTTAGCAGTGCTCTGGATTGCGGATCCCAAAGCCTTCAGTAAAGAGGTAAAGAGACTGCAACCCTGTGTCCTCGTTATTTCATCGCACCACGCACCACCACCTTTAATTGGACGCCCCTTAGCAGGGTCACGGACCAGGTCAGACCACCGTGACGACTCCAGAACTGAGACAGAGAGGCCCGGTACCGAGTACCCCACTGCCCTGCGTCTGGGGGCGCTCCAAACTTGGCGTCATGAACAGGATCTACTTAAGCCTGACGAATCAGGTCATGTGTGCCTTAGAACTGTGATTGAACTGTGCTTGAACCATGATTTATTGCAAAGACTGTGTGTTGCTATTTGCTGCCAAAATCCGCCATCACCGCGCACGAAGGGAGGAGCCATAGCTTCGTGGGCGGAGCCGATTGAAAGGAGCGCGGAACCAGATGACGCGGTAAAGCGACGATCCCAGAAGAGGAACACCAACTTCCAGCAGGTTAGCAGGGGGACGGAGCGGCCATGTCTGAGTCGGGGGGAGCAGAGGCGGCGGTCGCAGCCGTAGACCCAGAGGCACCTTCGGGCCCCGCGGTAGACGCAGCCGCGGGCCTTGTACCACAGCCAGTTGCCGCAGAGTTCGCCGCCCCTATCCACCAGCCGGATGCTGCTGCGGCTACAACAGCCATAATGCCCTTCTCCATGCCGTACCTACCTGGAGCAGCCTGGCTCCCGCAATACTCTGGAGAGTCACATACAATAACTGACTTTAAAGAGGGGATCTGCAGCCTGCTCGAGTTCTATCCCTTGACAGAGCCTCAGAAAGTTCATATGATAACAGGCCAACTCTTTGGGGCTTCTCTGAGAGAAGTGAAGTCCTGGCCCGCCGCGGATAAGGGAACTGCACAGCAGGTCTTTGCAAAGCTTAAAGCCACCTTTGACACCCGCACCGCTACGGAAATTAAGTTGACTTTCTATGGGTGCAAACAGAGGCCACAGGATAGCTTACGGGACTATGCCCTTAACCTCCAGGAGGCGCTGCGGGCCATCAAGCAGAGTGACCCCGGCAGCATGCAAGATGAAGACAAACTCCTGAAAGAGCGGTTCATTGAGGGGCTCCTGTGCAGCCACGAAAGGGGTCAACTGCACTTCCTGGCCATGCAGAATCCAGACCTGACTTTTGCGCAATTCAAGGATAAAGCCATCCAGGCACTACAAGAGCGACAACCCAGCCGTGCAGTGCCTCCCAGGTGTCAAGCTCTCACATACCACCAGGAGGTGGCGTCAGATGCCCCAGTCGCTGCCGAGGCCGATGCCCAGATCCTAGAGGACGATTCCCCCGCAGGACTCAGCCTCCAGATGCAGGAGCTGACCAAGAGCGTTGCTACCCTAGCCCGGACCGTGCAGTCCCTACAGGAGGCCCCCAAGGAGAAGATCCAGCTGGCCTCCAGACCAGAGGATGTCCCCTGGATGCGACAGAGGAGGACTCCGCCGACCAGAGGCAGGGACGACGATCGATTTCATCGGGACGGACGACCTATCTGCCGCCGCTGTCATCAGGTGGGCCACCTTGCAAGGTACTGTCATTTAAACGAGCAACCCCTGGGGCAGAGGGCCAACCCCCAGGAGTAGGACGATCAGGCCCGCAGCATTGGAGAGCCAAATACATTGAAGGGCGACCAGTTCTTCCTATTGTGATCGACGGTATCTCCATGAACGCTTTGCTGGACACCGGTTCTCAGGTGACGACTATGCCTTACGTGCTTTATAAACGGTATTGGGAGGACACCGATATTACTCGTGGCCCCAATGACAATTTCACCATAATAGCCAGTAATGGTCAGCCATTGCCACAAGTGGGGTATAAAGAGGTCACCATCAAAGTGGGGCGGGTGGAATTGAAGGCCCAAGGGATTGTAATTGTTGATATTGACCGCCGTGAATGTAATCCCATGATGACCATTGGTACTAATGTTATAGAAAATTGTCTTGCAGAAGTTATTGTCCTATTACAACAGGTAGCAGAAACAGCTGGATACAGTGAACAGCGTGCCCTGCAAAAAGAAATCAGGGCCCTGATGCAAAGACAGCAGGTGGAGCTGACTGGTGGTGAAATTGGTCGTGTCACAGTGAGTGATTCAAACCCCATTGCGATACCCCCCAGGAGTGAAATGTTAATATGGTGTCGGGCAGCCATAGGCCTTAGGGGTAAAGACTATCAGGCCCTGGTAGAACCCGTATATTCGGATAATAGGCCTACCCTCCTGACAGCCAGAGGGGTGGTTGACGTCCGCAAGGGGAGGGTGCCAGTACGTGTTCTCAATTGCGGGGAGGAAGAAGTCCAGCTAGCCAAATATGCCACACTTGCCAAACTGTTTACTGTTAATAGTAGTGTGAGACAGGCACCTGGGCCCTTGGTCCCGTCCAATCCGGCAGAGAACAACGGTTCTGCAGGGCAACCGAAGGATTTGTGTCGGGAATTACACGTGGGCACTGACTCTACCCCACCTCACCAGAAACAGGGGGCCTACAGGGTGGTTCATGAGTACGAGCAGGTCTTTAGCAAACACCCCTTAGATTTTGGGCAGGTAAAAGGGATCCAACATCATATCCCCACAGGGGATCACCGACCCATAAAAGAGAGATACCGTCCTGTACCCCCAGCTCATTATCAGTGTGCCAAGGACATGTTGCGAGAGATGAAGGAGGCTGGGGTAGTGAGGGACAGTTGTAGCCCCTGGGCAGCTCCATTAGTCCTCGTTAAGAAGAAAGATGGCACAATGAGAATGTGTGTGGATTATAGGCAGTTAAATCGCATTACACATAAAGATGCATACCCACTGCCCAGGATAGAGGAGTCCCTGGCTGCTTTAAAATCTGCTAGCTACTTCTCTACCTTGGATCTCACCAGTGGGTACTGGCAGGTTCCCGTGGCGGAGGCAGACAAGGAGAAGACGGCCTTCACGACGCCGATGGGTCTCTGTGAATTCAACTACATGCCCTTCAGATTGTGCAATGCCCCGGGGACGTTCCAGGGGATGATGGAGTGCTGTCTGGGGCACAAGAACTTTGAAACCATACTGTATCTGGACGATGTAATTGTCTTCTCTAAGACCTATGAAGACCATCTGAAGCACCTGGCCGAGGTGTTTGAAGCCCTGTCCAACTTTGGCTTAAAGGTGAAACCATCCAAATGCCACCTGCTGAAACCCAAAGTGCAGTATCTAGGCCATGTGGTGAGTGCCGAAGGAGTGGCCCCAGACCCCGACAAGGTTACGGTGATTAAGGACTGGCCGAAACCCAGCAACCTCCATGAAGTCCGGCAGTTCCTCGGGTTGGTAGGCTATTACAGGAGGTTCATCAAGGACTTCACCAAGAAGGCTGCGCCATTGCAAGATCTATTAGTGGGCCAATCCAAGAAGACCAAGGGGAAGAATACCCCATTTGATTGGAACGAAGGACTGGAGGGATCATTCACTTGCTTGAAGATGGCGCTGACGGGAGAAGAGGTACTAGCCTACCCTGAATATGATCAACCGTTTGTACTGTATACGGATGCCAGCAATGTAGGACTGGGAGCTGTGTTGTCCCAGGTCCAGAAAGGCAAGGAGAGGGTAATCGCTTACGCCAGCAGGAAACTTCATCCCACGGAAAGGAACCCTGATAACTACAGTTCCTTCAAGCTGGAATTCCTCGCCATCGTTTGGGCAGTGACGGAGAGGTTCAAGCACTACCTGGCTTCAGCAAAATTCACCGTCTTCACGGATAACAATCCACTAGCACACTTGGACACAGCAAAACTCGGGGCCTTGGAACAGCGGTGGATGGCCGGCTGTCCAATTACGACTTCACCATCAAGTACCGGGCAGGACGCAAGAATGCGAATGCCGATGCCTTGTCCCGGATGCCCAATTTGCCAGAAACGGGGGAGGACCCGGAGGCACTTGAAGAAGTAGAGCTGCCCGCTTTCCATCGCCCCAAAGCCACTCAGTGCTCCCATCATGTGAAGAACAGGCACAGACACAACCAGGATGCCACACTGAATCCCCTGCCCCACCACGGGTGGGCAGAGACCCAGGATGGTGACCCTGCGGTCCGTCGGGTGAAAGAGCTCCTGACGCAGGCAGGTTTGCATCCCGGCCCGGATGATCCACAAGAAACCCAACAGCTGTGGAAGGGGAGAAGCAAACTGTTTATTCACGATGGTAAGCTGTGCCGAAGAAGTATCGACCCCCGAACTCATGAATTGGTGTGGCAGATAGTGGTTCCCAGGGAAGATGCGCCAATGGTTCTGGGAGCGTACCACGATGGGGCTGGACACTTCGGGTGGAGGAAGTTAGAGAGACTACTCCGAGGGAGATTCTATTGGATTGGCATGAAAAGAGCCATCGAGAAGTGGTGTCGGGAGTGTGGCCCATGCAGCCTACGCAGGAAGGACCGTGACAGCCAACGGGCTCCTTTGCAGCCCATCATCACCAAACGGCCGCTAGAACTGGTCGCGCTAGACCACGTGAAGCTGACTCCTAGCCGGTCGGGCTATATTTATGCTCTCACCATCGTGGATCATTACTCCAGGTTCCTGGTGGTTGTACCTGTCAAGGATCTAACGGCCTGGACGGCCGCCAAAACCTTCCAGCAGTACTTCTGTAGGCCCCATGGGTACCCGGAGAAGGTACTGACCTATCAGGGACCAGCGTTTGAGGCGAAGGTGTTCCAGGAGTTCTGCAATCTGTACGGGTGTAAGAAGATCAGAACCACGCCGTACCACCCACAAACCAACGGGATGTGTGAAAAGATGAACCAAATGGTGATCGACTTATTGAAGACCTTGCCTGTAGAAAAACGGAACTTGTGGCCAACAAAGTTGCCCGACCTGGTAGACATGTACAACCACATCCCAGTGAATTCTACCAACTGCACTCCGGCGTACCTGATGCGAGGAAGGTCTAGTAATTTGCCCGTTGATCTGGACATGGGGGTTCTAACCCCCGAAGATACCTCGCCGGATGTCGATTGGGATACGGAGAGGCAGCAAAGGTACCGCAAAGTACAGGAATGCGTGGAAAGAAGTCTCGCTCAGGCCAGGCAAAAACAGGAAAGGGACTACAACCAGCATGCTCCTGCGATTCCCTTGCCACCTGGTGAGCAGGTACTCAAGCGGAAGAGAAGGCTACACAAGCTTGACGACCAATGGGAAGCGGAACCGTATACCATCCTGCCGTCCGATTTCGACAATATTAAAGTCTGTCTCATCAGCAAAGATGGAGGGGAAACCTCAACGGCAATATCCAGAGACCACCTTAAGGTATGCCCTGATAAGTTGAAGGAAAAGGAAACAGATCCAAGAGCCTCTCCACCTGTAGAAGAGGAGAAGATGATACACACTGTTCTTGGCGATTTTCCCCAGTCTTGGACTCAAATAAATCAGGCCATCATGGTACCTGTCTTAACGTTTCGTCAACCGAACCCGCCTGAACTAGACGTGGTGCCAGATCCGCCAGACCCGCAGTCACCACAGACCCCGCCGGACGATGCCATGCCCACCGTCGGACCGGCGGAGCCTCCCTCTGCTATCGGCGAATCTGCCATACCCACTGTTGGTTGCAGCAGCTCTGAGAGATCCAGCATGCCAGTGCTACCCAGACTCACTAGAAGTGTAGCTAGAAGGCAGTGCACTACACCAGTGGTAGCAAGCATAGCGAGCCCTGCTAGGGTAATAGCAACCCCTGCACTACAGAGGTCTACACGTAGCACCAAGAACCAAACTCCCCTTCGATACAAAACTTGGAGGCAGGGGCGTAACAACAGTCCTGCGGGCCCCGGTGCGAACTTTTGAATGGGGCCCCCCCCCCCCCCCCAAAAAAAAAAAAAAAATGATATACAGACACACGCATACAATGTTAAACTAAGAAGTAAATATCTATTGCAAAAAAAACACCCCCCCCCTAGCTGACCAATAGCACTATGCAGGGCACCCCCCCCCAGCTAAACGATAATGGCACCGGCTCCTGCCGCCCGGACATACCTGGGCCCGGCGATCGGCATCGCCAGGCAGCCCGGGACCTGGGAAGAGCATGGCGCACCCACATGTCGCACCCCCCACATGTCCCACATGTTGCTGCACGTACCTTCACCGCTCGAAGTCCCCCAGGCAGCGCGCGCGCGCCTGGCAGCCCCGCGAAAAGGAGGAGGAGGAGCCGAGGAACGTGACGCCGCACGGCCTGCCCCCACAGTCAGGGCCGTATTTAGAGTTTCTGCTGCCCTAGTCCATACTGTATAATGACCGCACATGATGCTCCATACACTGTATAATGACCGCACATGATGCTCCACACTGTATAATGACCGCACATGATGCTCCATACTGTATAATGACCGCACATGATGCTCCATACTGTATAATGACCGCACATGATGCTCCATACTGTATAATGACCGCACATGATGCTCCACACTGTATAATGACCGCACATGATGCTCCATACTGTATAATGACCGCACATGATGCTCCACACTGTATAATGACCGCACATGATGCTCCATACTGTATAATGACCGCACATGATGCTCCATACTGTATAATGACCGCACATGATGCTCCATACTGTATATTGGCCACAAATGATGCTCCATACTGTATAATGACCCCATATGATGCTCAATAGTGTATAATGACCCCCTCCCATCTTGTATGCATGGCTCATATCCCCCCGCGTATGCATGGCTCATAATTCCCCCCCCCCCGTATGCATGGCTCATATCCCCATATGCATGGCTCATTTCCCCCCCACCTCCTGTATGCATGGCTCATAATTCCCCCCCTGTATGCATGGCTCATATCCACCCCCCCCACCCCCCACGCCCCCTGTATGCATGGCTCATATCCCCCCCACCTCTTGTATGCATGACTCATATTCCCCCTATGCATGGCTCATCACTCCCCACTACCCCCCCCATGCATGGCTCATCACTCTCCCCCCCCATGCATGGCTCATCACTCCACCACCCCCCTCCGCTCCCCGCTCCTTCTCCTTCTCCCATGGCACGGGCGGCTTACCGTCCTCCTTCAATCCCCCCTGTCCTCTGTCCCTCATACTCACCTGTCAGCTGACAGTCTCACACCAAGCGGGCGCGCCGACGGCGACATCCCTCCGGCTCTCTGTCCCGACTCCCGGCGCACAGGCGCAGGCTCGCAGCTCCTGCTTCCTGCGTGAGCGGTCACGTGATACCGCTCTCATTAAGGCTCATGAATATGCGCATATTCATGAGCCTTAATGAGCGGTACCACATGACCGCTCACTCAGGACGCGCTACAGCTGAGCTAAGCTGAGCTTAGCTGAGACCAGGCATGAGTGACCGGCCGCTCAGCCTGCAATTCATCCTGGCGGCGGCCCGGTAAGCTGCGCCCACGGCGGACTACCGAGGTCGCAGAGGTCGCGGCGGCACCGGGCCCTCTTTTGGGCCCGGGCCCTGGTGCAGCCGCGACCTCTGCGACCCCGGTAGTTCCGCCCCTGCTTGGAGGTATTAACTAAAGTTGCTAATTGTGTTTGTATAAATATCTTTGTTACGAGTTTAAAAATGGACAACGGAGCAATGGACAGTGAATTGCTCCAAAACTTTCAAAAGGGACCCCTTTGTTTACCCGGGGTCCCTGCTGTTTTAAAGTTACAACCACTGAACTGAGAGTCATAAACTGTGCATGACCAAACCTTTGCAACGTTCAAGCATCCTCACCTCCCATAAAGGGAAGCACTGTTATATATTCACTTGTTCATAGCATTTACTTGTTTGTAGTGTTTCAAAATTTTGTGTGTTTTCTAATAACATGTAATGTTGTTTTTCTTTTCCCAGTCCGGGAGTACTGGATTTAACTGGGGGAGAGTGCAGCGCCCCAGAGTCCTGGTCGTTGCAGTAATGTCGCTCTGCCACTCAGGGGAGTGATGTTACATCTGATTGCACTAAAAGAGTTCACCTGACCAGGTATCACAGACACACACTACACTCCACACTCCGGCCACCGGGGGGGTGGTTCTATCTATTAGGCCACTCCTCACACTTTGGTAAAACTGGGAGTTGGACAGGAAGTTAGGGAGAAAGTAGCTGGGAAGAGCTAGAGAGAGGACCTGTCAGGGGTGGGATCCTGGCAGAGTCCTAGAAAGGGACAGATCGCTACGGAGTTGTGCCTGTGCCTTACAGCGGCAGACTCCTAAGAAAGGACAAGAAGTGAGGTTTATTGTGGAGAAGTGAGAAACGGGAATACAGCAAAAAGGAGATAATACCAGAAGGAGTCGTGCCTCAAGATCAGCAACATCCTTCTGAGGCGCGTAGCCAGCGGCCGGAACGCCGAGAAAGTAAGAGACTCCACGCTTTACTTTAAACTACGGCCGGGCAGTTAACCATAGGTTGGCTGCCTCACCATTACACCTAACGAAGACAACGGAGGCAAACTGTGGGAGAGGGGCATCCCTAGGGTCCCTATAAAATAGCTCCAGGCCTACCCCGTCATACGGGTGCGTCCTAGCCATATCATCTGGGGGACGGAGAGAGAGAGAACAGAAATATACACGACAGTTGTGAGGACTATCCCGTGGTGCTCAGCAGGGAAGTACTACAACACACAGGCGCTAGAAGGTAGACACTGATTTCCACCTGCAAAGGGAACTCTAGATGTGCCTTCGGACCAGCCGGTCTCAGCCAGCCCTGTTAGCAGTGCTCTGGATTGCGGATCCCAAAGCCTTCACTAAAGAGGTAAAGAGACTGCAACCCTGTGTCCTCGTTATTTCATCGCACCACCACCTTTAATTGGATGCCCCTTAGCAGGGTCACGGACCGGGTCAGGCCACCGTGACGACCCCAGAACTGAGACAGAGATGCCCGGTACCGAGTACTCCGCGGCCCTGCGTCTGGGGGCGCTCCATACCCAGTCGGGGAACTCTGCAGAAATGGAGGCCACGATAAAAGTGCTTATGGAGGCCATGCGACAGCAGCAGCAGGCTACACAGCAGCAGGCTACACAGCAGCAGGATGCCATGCAACAGCAGTAGCAGGCTATGCAGCAGCAGGAGGCAATGAGACAGCAGCAGTAAGAGGCTATGCAGCAGCAGATATTTAATCAACAGCAGCAGGAAACCAACCAGCTGTTGATACAGCACATCATGGCGTTGCAGACAACAGGAACTTCACGGGGAATCCAAGATGTCCTGAAAGCGGTTCGTACAGCGATCCCCAAAATGGAGAAATCTGACGACGTCGCTATGTACCTGGAGGTGTTCAAGAGAGTGGATGAGAGGGAGAGACTACCCCGGGACGAATGCTCAGAAATCATTGCTCCTTTTCTGGCCCCATGACCTATGAAATCCCATCATGACCTACCTCCCAAGCAGAGGAAGGACTACACGATCGCCAAGGGTGAGATACTGGCACATCTTGGGGTAAATGTTTTAGTCCAGGCTCAGCGGGTACACCAGTGGGAGTTTAACCCCTCCAATCCGGCTCGGTCCCAGTATTATGTCCTGTTGCACTTATTCCAAAAGTGGTTGCAGCCTGAGTTACTGTCTCCCATGGCCATGCTGGACTGCATAGTGACTGATAAATTTTGGAGGGCTTTACCCCCACTCCCTCCAATCATGAGTTGGGCAAGCATCCCCTACTAATGCGCTCCAGATGATGGACCTGATAGAACGATATTGGGCTACCGAAAAGCTCCAGGGAGGGACTCCCCAGAAGGTGACCAGAAGGTGACCGGAATGTTCCCTAAGTCTCCACCCCTGGCTCAGCGAGCAGAGCCCAGGGAGGCCGCTCAAGACTTGTCTGGGGGAGAAAGAGGCCCCATAGTCTGCTGGCGGTGAGCTGATTGCCCCCACCTGGCTGAGCCCATGGACACAAACTTTGGGTATCGCCAATCCCATTATGCCAAAATGATTTGCGCAATGGGCACCCCGCAGGAACCCAATATGGGACATATGTGTAAGGTTGATGTGGAGGGCACCCCGGCTGTGGCCCTACTGGACTCAGGGAGTCTCGTGACCCTGGTACGAGCCAGCCTGGTGCAAACCAGCGAGTACACTGGTTTTAAAATTGGGCTGTTGTGTATACATGGGGACTTAAAAGACTACCCTACCGCACAAGTGGTGGTAAACACACCAGCGGAGAGGCGGTGCCACGAGGTGGGGGTTGTGGTTAACTTACATTAGGAATTGATACTTGGAAGAGACTTTCATTTATTTTCTGTACTTTGACCAACAGTTGTCTCACCCAGAGGACAACTGCCGACACTTGTGGCAACCAGGTTACATTCTCCAGAAGTGGGGCATGAACCTGGTGGCCCAGAGGAAGAAGTGCTGACAGTAGGGGTAACCTCCCCTTCAGTGGAGGAGGGGAAAAATTCTCCCATAGAAGTGATGGCCGGGGATGTGGAAGACTTGCCGCTGGGACCTGAATTGTCAGACTTAAATGTATCGGGTGATAATTTTGGTACAGCGCAACTCCGAGACCCTACTTTGGCTCGAGCCAGGGAAAATGTACTGTTTATTAACGGGGAACCCCAACAACCTGGGGCAGCCACAGTGTTGCCATGCGTTGAGCTAAACCGAGACCTGTTGTATTGAGTGAGAAAATATGTAGGGAAATGGTAGAGCATTTACTGGTACCTCAGGCATATCGTAGGCTGGTAATGGACCAGTGCATGTGCATGTACTCGGTGGGCATTTGGGCCAAAAGAAAACCCTAAACCGAATTTTGCAGCGGTTTTACTGGCTAGGGGTCCATGAAGAAGTTAAACGGTATTGTAATTCCTGTCCAGTGTGCCAGGTAACCAGTCCCCGGCCACACTTTCGGAGTCCTTTGGTGCCTCTACCTATTATAGAGATACCTTTTGAAAGAGTGACAATGGATCTGGTCGGTCCTGTCAATAAGTCAGCAAGGGGGCACCAACACATCCTAGTAGTTCTAGATTATGCCACCCGGTATCCTGAGGCCGTTCTGCTTTGCCACACTTCAGCTAAGCTCATAGCAAAAGAACTCATGGATATGTTTTCGTGAGTGGAGATTCCGCAAGAGATTTTAACAGACCAATGAACCCCTTTTATGTAAAAAATTATGAAAGAACTCTGCCGCTTGTTAAATGTTAAACAGTTGCGCACATTAGTTTATCATCCCCAAACAGATGGTCTGGTAGAAAGATTCAATAAGACGCTAAAGAGCATGCTTAAAAAAGCAGTTTCTACAGATGGGAAGGATTGGGATCTCTTACTACCATATTTGTTGTTTGTAGTGCAGGAGGTGCCCCAGGCATCTACGGGGTTCTCGCCCTTTGAACTATTGTATAGCAGACATCCCCGGGGCTTAGTTAATGTGGCCAAAGAGGCTTGGGAGAACCAACCAACCCCCCACAAGAGTGTAATAGAACATGTTGCAAAAATGTAGGAAAGAATGGAGACAGACCTACCGTTGGTCTGGGAACATGTGGAAGCAGCACAACGGTCTCAGAGTCGGGTCTATAACCGGGAGGCTCGGGTGACAACCTTTAGTCCTGGGGATCGGGTGTTGGTACTTGTGCCCAGAGTGGATAGCAAATTTCTTGCAAGGTGGCAGGGGCCCTATGAGATTATGGAGAAGGTGGGACCAGTAGACTATAAAGTACACCAACCAGGATGGAGGAAGCCAGAGCAGGTTTATCATATTAATTTGCTTAAACCATGGAAAGATAGAGACCACCTTGGCAGGGATAGTCCACTGCCTGAATTACCTGTGGAGAAGGCTCCATTACCTCTGGGTGAGTCAGGAGAAGCCTTCTCTGTAGTCAAAATAGCAGATACTTTGTCTCCTAAACAGGTTGAGGAGGACCGGGAGTTTGTTAACCGAAATACGGACGTTTTCTCTAAGCTCTCTGGACGTACTTCCATAATCCAATATGACATTGTCACAGAGCCACAGGCCTAAATCCGACTAAAGCCCTATCGGGTGCCTGAGGCCCGGCGACAAGCCATATCGCAGGAGGTGAAAACTATGCTACAGTTAGGGGTTATTGAAGAGTCCCAAAGTGAGTGGGCCAGTCCAATAGTCATAATACCTAAGCCTGATGGGATGCTACGGTTCTGTAATGACTTCAGAAAACTTAATGAAGCTTAAAAATTTGATGCTTACCCCATGCCTCGGTGGATAAATTGATAGAGCGGTTTGGGCTGGTACGGTATTTTTCGACCCTTGACCTCAAAAAAGGATACTGGCAGGTGCCCTTAACAGAGGCACCTAAAGACACCAAAGGGCTGTTCCAGTATAAAGTATTACCCTTTGGTTAATAATAATAATAATAATAATTTTATTTATATAGCGCCAACATATTCCGCAGCGCTTTACAACTTATAGAGGGGACTTCTACAGACAACAGACATTACAGCATAACAGAAATCACAGTTCAAAACAGATACCAGGAGGAATGAGGGCCCTGCTGCTCGCAAGCTTACAATCTATGAGGAAAAGGGGAGACACAAGAGGTGGATAATTTGCATGGTGCGCCGGCGATGTTCCAACGGTTAATGTACATTGTTCTCCGTCCCCATCGCCGTTATACCTCAGCCTATGTGGATGATATTGTTACAGTGCCTTGCGAAAGTATTCGGCTCCCTGGAACTTTTCAACCTTTTCCCACATATCATGCTTCAAACATAAAGATACCAAATATACATTTTTGGTGAAGAATCAACAAGTGGAACAAAATTGTGAAGTTGAACGAAATGTATTAGTTATTTAAAATTTTTGTGGAAATTCAAAAACTGAAAAGTGGGGCGTGCAATATTATTCAGCCCCTTTAACTTAATACTTTGTTGCACCACCTTTTGCTCCGATTACAGCTGCAAGTCGCTCGGGATATGTCTCTATCAGTTTTGTATATCAAGAGACTGAAATTCTTGCCCATTTTTCCTTGGCAAACTACTCAAGCTCAGTGAGGTTTGATGGAGATCGTTGGTGAACAGCAGTTTTCAGCTCTTTCCACAGATTCTTGATTGGATTGAGGTCTGGATTTTGACTTGGCCATTCTAACACCTGGATACGTTTATTTGTGAATCATTCCATTGTAGATTTTGCTTTATGTTTGGGATCATTGTCTTGTTGGAAAACAAATCTCCTTCCCAGTCTCAGGTCTTTTGCAGATTCCAACAGGTTCTCTTCAAGAATGGTCCTGTATTTGGCTCCATCCATCTTCCCATCCATTTTAACCATCTTCCTTGTCCCTGCTGAAGAAAAGCAGGCCCAAACCATGATGCCACCACCATGTTTGACAGTGGGGATGGTGTGTTCAGGGTGATGAGCTGTGTTGCCTTTACGCCAAACATATCGGTTGGCATTGTTGCCAAAACGTTCGATTTTGGTTTCATCTGACGAGAGCACCTTCTTCCACATGTTTGGTGTGTCTCCCAGGTGGCTTGCTGCGAAGTTTAAACAACAATTTTTATGAATATCTTTGAGAAATGGCTTTCTTCTTGCCATTCTTCCATAACGGCCAGATTTGTGCAGTGTACGACTAATTGTTGTCCTATGGACAGACTGTCCCACCTCAGCTGTAGATCTCTGCAGTTCATCCAGACTGATCATGGGCCTCTTGGCTGCATCTCTGATCAGTCTTCTCCTTGTTTGAGATGAAAGTTTAGAGGGACAGCCGGGTCTTGGTAGATTTGCAGTGGTATGATATTGCTTCCATTTCAATATGATCGCTTGCACAGTGCTCCTTGGGATGTTTAAAGTTTTGGAAATCATTTTGTATCCAAATCCAGCTTTAAACTTCTCCACAACAGTATCACGGACCTGCCTGTTGTGTTCCTTGGTCTTCATGATGCTCTCTGTGCTTTAAGAAGAACCCTGAGACTATCACAGTGCAGGTGCATTTATATGGAGACTTGATTACACACAGGTGGATTATATTTATCATCATTAGGCATTTAGAACAACATTGGATCATTCAGAGATCCACAATGAACTTCTGGAGTGAGTTTGCTGCACTGAAAGTAAAGGGGCCAAATAATTTTGCACGCCCCACTTTTCAGTTTTTGAATTTCCACAAAAATGTAAAATAACCAATAAATTTCGTTCAACTTCACAATTGTGTTCCACTTGTTGTTGAATCTTCAACAAAAATTTACATTTAGTATCTTTATGTTTGAAGCATGATATGTGGGAAAAGGTTAAAAAGTTCCAGGGAGCCAAATACTTTCACAAGGCACTGTATGTTGTACAGTGCAGACTGGGAAAGTAACATACCCAAGGTACAGACGGTGATAGATTCTCTCCAACAAGCAGGGCTAACTGCCAATCCAAAGAAGTGTTCCATAGGGTTGGAGGAAGCTCGGTACTTGGGTTAGGACATTGGGAGAGGAGTCCTCAACCCCCAAATTAACAAAGTGGAGGCAATTCAGAACTGGCCCCGTTCCCTCACAACAAAGCAGGTAAAAGCCTTTTTGGGCTTCGTGGGATATTACAGGCGATTTATTCCCAACTTTGCAACGTTGTCCGCATCTTTAACAGACTGCTTGAAAGGGAGGAAGTCTGTGATGGTCCACTGGAATGATCAGATAGAAGAGGCCTTTGTAAAGTTAAAATCAGTACTGTGTGGTACACTGGTCCTGATTACACCAGATTTCAAAAGAGTTCATTGTGCAGATCGATGCCTCTGAGATAGGTCTTGGTGCCATGTTGTCTCAAGAGATTAACGGCGAAGAGCATCCCGTTAGTTTCCTGAGCCCGAAGCTTACCCCAGCCGAACCAGGTACAGTATTGTGGAGAGAGAGTGCCTGGCCATTAAATGGGCACTTGAGTCTCTTCGCTATTATTTGCTGGGGAGAACATTTCGCTTGGTGACCGATCATTCTCCTCTTAGGCTGCCGTCACACTAGCAGTATGTGGTCAGTATTTAACATCAGTATTTGTAGCCAAAACCAGGAGTGGAACAATTAGAGGAAAAGTATAATAGAAACATATGCACCACTTCTGCATTTATCACCCACTCCGGGTTTTGGCTTACAAATACTGATGTAAAATACTGACCAAATACTGCTAGTGTGACGGCAACCTTACATGGATGAGTCAAGCTAAGGAGAGAAATGCGCGAGTCACCAGGTCGTCTCTGTCTCTGCAAAATTTTACATTTTCAGTAGAACATCAGGCAGGCAGACTACAGGGGAACACAGATGCCTGTGTGTTGCCTCATCATCACTGCAGCCCTGCCACTGCCTACCAGAGCAAATCCCTACAAAGGGCAGAGCTGGTCAGGGACAGACTGAGACATCGATCCATGGGAAGCTGTATAGATGGAATGATGCATGTATGTGGAAAAAGATCCAGCTTCAGCAAATAAAATGTAAAAATTTTATTAGGTCCATTAAAAGTCATTTTTCTGTTGCAATATAGTGATAATAGCCGATGTGGCAAAAGGAAGGGTAGCAAGAAAAAGGAACTGAACACTGCGTGTGTTCTTAGACTCAGTTTTGTGAAAAGGAGGAGACTGGAAGGAAGCTATGAAGTGTAGCAGAAAGGAAATTAGCATAATGAGATAATTGAATTGCATGTGTGTGAATTTTTACTGAAATAAAAACAATATTATCAAAAAAATAGACGTTGATACAAAATACAAAAATATGAGAATATACTTGGATACCCTTCCTTTTGCCATATCAGCTATTATCACTACTGTATGTCGCAACAGAAAATGAATGTTTTAATGGACCTAATAAAAAAAATTTATCTGCTGAAGCTGGATCTTTTTCCACACACATGCATTTTGCTTCAACGTCTGGCAGAGACGTGATCTTGTGCTGGAAATCTACTAAGGGTGAGCTGAAAACAACTTTATTTTTTCATGCATTCCATTTCTGCCTTTCGTGCTCCCCTGATTGGAATATGACAAATGAAAATAATATAGCTTTCTGTTGCTTATATATACTTTTTCCACTTTATAAATTCATATGGAGTCTTTGATTGATCCCTCCAGAAAGGAGCGTACGGTGCAAGTTTTTTAATATATCTATAAAACTGTGGATACTCAACCAGATTTACAAAACCTCAATCGTGAAGTAATTATCCTTCAATGAATTATGTATCTGGTGAGGCCAAACCGCCCTGGATTACTATATTGAGAAAAATATGATCCCCAGAGATTTACAGATCAAAACGATCCCAACAACAGTCTATAATGATGATTTTCTCACAGAATGGAATACCATCTTATCTAATTGTTCCACACAGCTGATGCAATTAATCGTTAAATATGAAAACTCTGAACTATCTAAAATACAAGCTGAACTGAACAAAAATTGAATGTCTCTCAAAACCACCATGACCCATGACGACTATGATAATTTCTATAAGGATCTCAAGTCTAAAATACACTTCTTGGAGGACTCCATTATCTCCTTAAAGAAAAAGAAATTTAACAGAGATGCATTTGACTACTCCAGTAATCAAGTCTAAGAATAGGGGCGGTGGGAGATACCTTCTGTATCCCTGAAATCCATTCTGAAAAAACACACTCACACTTTATCTAATGCTTCCCAAAGAAATCAAGTGACATTTTCCTCATCAAATCTGGAATCCTCGGATGTCTCCATTGATTAATCTCGTGACAAGATGGATAATAATCATTTTCAGAAAAAATCCACAGCCAATAGATCTCAATCAAATCATTTTTAGAAAACTACACATACAAAACAATTTCTTAAAAATCGCACCAGACGGGGCGGAAGAAAACACCACAAACACATCAGCTTTCTCTAAGAGTCACCTGAGGAGTTTCAGCAAGACTCAACAAATATTGGCTATCATCACTGTGTCGTAACAGAAAAACGCCTGTTTTAATGGACATTTTTTATTTTATCTGCTGAAGCTGTATCTTTTTCCACATAAATGCATCTTTCCTCAATGTCTGGCAGCGACGTGATCTTGGGCTCCTCCCCACCGAGTCTGCTGGGAACCTACTAAGGGTGAGCTGAAAACAACTTTATTTTCATGCATACACAGGGTCGTACTGGCCCACCAGAGAACCAGAGGATTCTCTGGTGGGCCCAGGCACTGACACCTGCTGGCATACTGGCCAGCAGCTGCCTAAAGCCCTCACTGCTCTAGGGGCCCCAGCCAGTGGCTATGGGGTCCCTGATTCAAGGGGGTGCACCCTGTACCAGTGGAGCAGCAGCGGGTGACATGAAGCCATGCATGTCCCCGCTGCTAAAGAGAAATTAATACTCACGCTTTTCCACGCCCCCATGGGCGTGGAGAGGAGTGAATACCATTTCACTTTAATAACAAGCAGCGTCAGCCATAGACTGCAGCTAACACTGCCCGCATGTAAAGCACCAAAATCACCGCACCACTCTCTCACACTCACACACAAAGCACCGCACCACATACACACATGCATGTCTCGCAGCACATCCCAGCATCCTGCTTCCCACCCGGCGCTTTCTGTCTGAGACAGCGCAGTGTTATGGCCTGGTGGTTACGGAGCAGTAGTGAGATGACCTGGTGGGTAAGACCAATCATGGACAAGCTCAGCGGAGGTGGCAGCTCCACCAACAGTAATCACTGTTATGACCTAGTGATTACGGAGCAGAACTGAAATGACCTGGTGGGTAAAACAAATAAAGTACTAGCTCTGGGGAGGTGGTAGATTTACTGACCGCAATCCCTACTCCTAACACCAACACTAGAAATAGCCGTGGAGCGTGCCTATCTCTGCCTAGACGCCTCTTCACAGCCTAAGAACTAGCTACCCCTGAAGATGGAAACGGAAAACTATCTCGCCTCAGAGAAACCCCCAAAGGAAAGATAGCCCCCCACAAATATTGACGGTGAGGGGAGAGGAAAATGACAAACTCCGAAATGAAACTAGATTTAGCAAAGGAGGCCAAAACTATCTAAATAGACAGAGATAGAAAAGGCTACTGTGCGGTCAGTATAAAAACTAAAAGTCCACGCAGAGTTTACAAAAAATAACCTCCACACCGACTCACGGTGTGGAGGAGCAAATCTGCGACCCCAGAGCTTCCAACTAGCCGGAATAATTCATAATGACAAGCTGGACAAAAGAGACATAACTTAAACTGAACAGAAGGTCATAAGCAGGGAAACACCCAAAAACTAGCAGAACTTATCTTAAGCTGAAATGGACTGGCCAACAGAGAACTTCCAGGAAAGGACTGAATCCACAGGAAGAAACATTGACAGCTGGCATCAACTACAGCCTAAAGCCCAGTTAAATAACAAGGCCAGGGCACCGATTAGTGAAAGCAGCTGCTAAGTTCCACTTGAAACCACCAGAGGGAGCCCAAGAGCAGAACTCCCAAAAATACCATTCATGACCACAGGATGGAGCCCAAGAACGGAATTCACAACAGTACCCCCCCCTTGAGGAGGGGTCACCGAACCCTCACCAGAGCCCCCAGGCCGATCGGGACGAGCCAAATGAAAAGCACTTACCAAATCGGCAGCATGGACATCGGAGGCAAAAACCCAAGAGTTATCCTCCTGGCCATAACCCTTCCACTTGACCAGATACTGAAGTTTCCGCCTTGAAAGACGAGAATCCAAAATCTTCTCCACCACATATTCCAGCTCCCCCTCAACCAACACCGGAGCAGGAGGGTCAACAGAGGGAACCATGGGCACCACATATCTCCGCAACAAAGATCTATGGAACACATTATGAATGGAAAAAGAAGCTGGAAGGGCCAAACGAAAAGACACCGGATTGATAATTTCCAAAATCCTATACGGACCGATAAAACGAGGCTTGAACTTAGGGGAAGAGACCTTCATAGGAACATGACGAGAAGACAACCAGACCAAATCCCCAACCCGAAGCCGGGGACCAACGCACCGATGGTGATTAGCAAAACGTTGAGCCTTTTCCTGAGACAATGACAAATTGTCCACCACATGAGTCCAAATCCGCTGCAACCTGTCCACCACAGAATCTACCCCAGGACAGTCCGAAGGCTCAACCTGCCCTGAAGAAAAACGAGGATGAAAACCGAAGTTACAGAAAAAAGGCGAAACCAAAGTAGCCGAACTAGCCCGATTATTAAGGGCAAACTCGGCCAACGGCAAGAAGGTAACCCAATCATCCTGATCAGCAGACACAAAGCATCTCAAATAGGTTTCCAAGGTCTGATTGGTTCGCTCCGTCTGTCCATTTGTCTGAGGGTGAAATGCCGAAGAAAAAGACAAATTAATGCCCATTCTAGCACAAAAGGACCGCCAAAATCTAGAAACAAACTGGGTACCTCTGTCAGACACAATATTCTCCGGAATACCATGAAAACGAACCACATGCTGGAAAAACAAAGGAACCAAATCAGAGGAGGAAGGCAACTTAGGCAAAGGTACCAAGTGGACCATTTTAGAAAACCGGTCACAAACCACCCAGATGACAGACATCTTCTGAGAAACAGGAAGATCAGAAATAAAATCCATGGAAATATGTGTCCAGGGCCTCTCAGGGATAGGCAAAGGCAAAAGCAACCCACTAGCACGAGAACAGCAGGGCTTAGCCCGGGCACAGGTCCCACAGGACTGCACGAAGGAACGCACATCCCGTGACAAAGAAGGCCACCAAAAGGACCTGGCAACCAAATCTCTGGTACCAAAGATCCCAGGATGACCGGCCAACACCGAACAATGAATCTCAGAAATCACCTTACTAGTCCATCTATCAGGAACAAACAATTTCCCCACAGGACAGCGGTCGGGTCTATCAGCCTGAAACTCCTGAAGCACCCGCCGCAAATCAGGGGAGATAGCAGAAAGAATCACCCCCTCCTTGAGAATACCAGCCGGCTCACGGACTCCTGGAGAATCAGGCAAAAAACTCCTAGACAGGGCATCAGCCTTCACATTCTTAGATCCCGGAAGATACGAGACCACAAAATCAAAACAGGAGAAAAACAAAGACCACCGAGCCTGTCTAGGATTTAACCGCTTGGCAGACTCAAGGTAAATCAGATTCTTATGATCGGTCAAGACCACAACACGATGCTTAGCTCCCTCAAGCCAATGTCGCCACTCCTCAAATGCCCACTTCATAGCCAACAACTCCCGATTGCCGACATCATAATTACGCTCAGCAGGCGAAAACTTTCTGGAGAAGAAAGCACACGGTTTCAACACAGAGCCATCAGAATTTCTCTGAGACAGAACAGCTCCTGCCCCAATCTCAGAAGCGTCAACCTCAACCTGAAAAGGGAGAGAAACATCTGGCTGACGCAACACAGGGGCAGAAGTAAAACGACGCTTAAGCTCCTGAAAGGCCTCCACAGCTGCAGAGGACCAGTTCACCACATCAGCACCTTTCTTGGTCAAATCGGTCAGAGGTTTAACCACAGTAGAAAAATTAGCAATGAAGCGGCGATAAAAATTAGCAAAGCCCAAAAATTTCTGAAGGCTCTTCACAGATGTGGGTTGAGTCCAATCATAAATAGCCTGGACTTTAACAGGGTCCATTTCAATAGCCGAGGGAGAAAAAATGAACCCCAGAAAAGAAACCTTCTGAACTCCAAAAAGGCACTTAGACCCCTTCACAAACAGTGTATTAGCACGGAGAATCTGAAATACCATCCTGACCTGCTTCACATGAGACTCCCAATCATCGGAAAAAAACAAAATATCATCCAAATATACAATCATGAATTTATCCAGATACTCCCGGAAATTATCATGCATAAAGGACTGAAACACAGATGGAGCATTAGAGAGCCCGAAAGGCATCACAAGATATTCAAAAAGGCCTTCGGGCGTATTAAATGCTGTTTTCCATTCATCACCCTGTTTGATGCGAACAAGATTATACGCCCCTCGAAGGTCAATCTTGGTAAACCAGCTAGCCCCTTTAATCCGAGCAAACAAATCAGAGAGCAAAGGCAAAGGGTACTGGAATTTGACCGTGATCTTATTGAGAAGGCGATAATCTATACAGGGCCTCAAGGAGCCATCCTTCTTGGCAACAAAAAAGAACCCTGCTCCCAACGGTGATGAAGACGGGCGAATATGCCCCTTCTCCAAGGACTCCTTTACATAACTCCGCATAGCGGCATGCTCTGGCACAGACAGATTGAAAAGTCGACCCTTAGGGAACTTACAGCCAGGAATCAAATTAATAGCGCAATCACAGTCCCTATGAGGAGGCAGAGGACTGGATTTAGGCTCCTCAAATATATCCTGGAAATCC
Organism: Ranitomeya variabilis; assembly: GCF_051348905.1. Lineage (NCBI taxonomy): Eukaryota > Metazoa > Chordata > Amphibia > Anura > Dendrobatidae > Ranitomeya > Ranitomeya variabilis. Next base: position 217,690,070 of record NC_135236.1, on the reverse strand, counting down.
GACAAAAACTCAGGAACTTCAGAAGAAGGGGACGAGGAAATTGACATCAGGGGGATGTCACTATGTATCCCCTGACAACCCCAACTAGTCACAGACATAGATTTCCAATCCAGCACTGGATTATGCACCTGTAACCATGGAAACCCCAGCACAACCACATCATGCAAATTATGCAACACCAAAAAGCGAATATTTTCCTGATGTGCTGGAGCCATGTTCATGGCCAACTGTGTCCAGTACTGAGGTTTATTCTTGGCCAATGGCATAGCATCAATCCCCCTTAAGGGAATAGGGCTCTGCAAAGGCTCCAAGGAAAAACCACAGCGTTTGGCAAATTCTAGGTCCATTAAGTTCAGGGCAGCGCCAGAATCCACAAATGACATTACAGAAAAGGACAACAATGAGCAAATCAGGGTAATAGACAAGAGAAATTTAGGCTGCACAGTACTGATGGTAACCGACCTAGCAACCCTCTTAGTTCGCTTCGGGCAGTCAGAGATAGCATGAGTAGCGTCACCACAGTAAAAACACAGCCCATTCTGACGTCTGAACTCCTGCCGTTCTGCTCTCATCAAAATCCTATCACATTGCATAAGCTCAGAACTCTGCCCAGAGGACACCGCCATATGGTGCACCATCTTACGTTCACGTAGGCGCCGATCAATCTGAATGGCCAGAGACATTGATTCATTCAAACCAGCAGGCGTGGGAAACCCCACCATAACATCTTTAAGGGCTTCAGAAAGACCCTTTCTGAAAATAGCTGCCAGGGCATCCTCATTCCATTTTGTAAGCACAGACCACTTTCTAAATTTCTGACAATATATCTCTGCTGCTTCCTGATCCTGACACAGAGCCAGTAAAATCTTTTCTGCCTGATCCACAGAATTAGGTTCGTCATAAAGCAGTCCAAGTGCTTGAAAAAATGAATCTACATTGAGCAATGCAGGATTCCCTGGCTCAAGGGAGAATGCCCAGTCCTGCGGGTCGCCACGCAGGAGAGAAATAACAATCTTCACCTGCTGAATGGGGTCACCAGAGGAACGGGGTCTCAGAGCAAAAAACAATCTGCAATTATTTTTAAAGTTCAAAAACTTAGATCTATCCCAAGAAAACAAATCAGGGATAGGAATTCTAGGCTCAGAAACAGGAGTTTGAACAACATAGTCTTGGATACTCTGTACCCTTGCAGCGAGATGATCAACACGCGCAGACAGACCCTGAACCTCCATATCAGCACCAAGCTCCTGCACCATCCAAAAATCAAGGGGAAAAAAAAAGACAAAACAGGCAACAAGAAAAAAAAAACAATGACTCAGAACTTTCTTTTCCCTCTTTTGAGATGCATTTAACACATTGTGGACCAGCTGTACTGTTATGGCCTGGTGGTTACGGAGCAGTACTGAGATGACCTGGTGGGTAAGACCAATCATGGACAAGCTCAGCGGAGGTGGCAGCTCCACCAACAGTAATCACTGTTATGACCTAGTGATTACGGAGCAGAACTGAAATGACCTGGTGGGTAAAACAAATAAAGTACTAGCTCTGGGGAGGTGGTAGCTTTACTGACCGCAATCCCTACTCCTAACACCAACACTAGAAATAGCCGTGGAGCGTGCCTATCTCTGCCTAGACGCCTCTTCACAGCCTAAGAACTAGCTACCCCTGAAGATGGAAACGGAAAACTATCTCGCCTCAGAGAAACCCCCAAAGGAAAGATAGCCCCCCACAAATATTGACGGTGAGTGGAGAGGAAAATGACAAACTCCGAAATGAAACTAGATTTAGCAAAGGAGGCCAAAACTATCTAAATAGACAGAGATAGAAAAGGCTACTGTGCGGTCAGTATAAAAACTAAAAGTCCACGCAGAGTTTACAAAAAATAACCTCCACACCGACTCACGGTGTGGAGGAGCAAATCTGCGACCCCAGAGCTTCCAACTAGCCGGAATAATTCATAATGACAAGCTGGACAAAAGAGACATAACTTAAACTGAACAGAAGGTCATAAGCAGGGAAACACCCAAAAACTAGCAGAACTTATCTTAAGCTGAAATGGACTGGCCAACAGAGAACTTCCAGGAAAGGACTGAATCCACAGGAAGAAACATTGACAGCTGGCATCAACTACAGCCTAAAGCCCAGTTAAATAACAAGGCCAGAGCACCGATTAGTGAAAGCAGCTGCTAAGTTCCACTTGAAACCACCAGAGGGAGCCCAAGAGCAGAACTCCCAAAAATACCATTCATGACCACAGGATGGAGTCCCAGAACGGAATTCACAACAGCGCAGCTAGATGACATCATCATTCAGTGCGCGGCTGTTTCAGACAGAAAGCTGCCAGTGAGGAAGAGGCTGCCAGGATGTGCTGCCAGAGGTGAGTGGTGCTGTGTGTCTGTGTGCGTGTGTGTATGTGGTGCTTTGTGTGTGAGTGTGAGAGAGTGGTGCGGTGGAGTGTGTGTATGCTGTGCATTGTTTTGTGTGTGTGTGAGTGAGAGAGAGTGGTTCGGTGCTGTGTGTGTATTGGATATGTGTATTGGAGATTGGCAATGATGGGGTGGTGGGGAAGGATGATGGGGGTGGTGGGGAAGAAGGCAATGATGGAGATGGTGAAATGGGCAATGATGGGGTGGTGGGGATGAAGACAATAATGATTGTGGTGTAAAGGACAATGGTGGTGAGGGAGGCAATGGTGGGGGAGAAAGCAATGATGGTTATGGTGTAAAGGACAATGATGGTAGTGGTGGAAAAGACAATGGTGGTGGTGGAATGGGCAATGATGGGGGTTGTGGGAGAGAAGGCAATGATGGAGATGGTGGAAAGGGCAAAAATAGGGGTGGTGGGGAGAAGGCAATGATGGGGTGGAGGGGGAGAACAATGATGGAGGTGGAGAGGGGCTGCGTTATACCCTATGAGGGGGGCTGCATTATACTTTGAGGGGGCTACATTATATTCTGGGGGCTACATCATACTATTTGAGGGGGCTACAGTATACTCTATGGGGGGCCTAAATTATATTCTGTGATGGGTCTGCATTGTTCACAATTGGTGGTCTTGAATTTATTTCTATGTAGCTACATAGTGGGCCCCAAGAATGATTTTCTCTGCTGGCCCAAGGTGCTCCAGTCCGACGCTGTGCATACAGATGAAATACTTGGCTCAGAAAGCTGATCCACGCCCCCTGTTTGAACAAAATACAAGAGATAACAACAAAACAAAAAAACTGAGGTGGACTATAAACTGGTATACGTGCAAAGCATAAGAGCAAGTTCACACTGTGGCCATTTTATCTTTTCTCTTAAACTTGGATTTAATAAATTAGGCTAGTTTCACAGTTGCGTCTATGTGTGCAGCATATCATCCACAACCGCAAACGCAGCGTTTTTTATCCGCATCAGCTTTCGCATGACTGCAAAAAAAGCAGCGTTCACATGCATTTTTGCATGCGTTTGCACTTTTTATGTGCATGCGTTCGATAGGAAAATGCTTTTCCAGGAGAATTTCCTTGACACAAGCCACGCTCAATGGGCATGTCTCATGGAAATTCTGTATATACAGTAAACCCTTGTACAGATGAAATCCTCATCTTTTGCTGCTGTATCCAGCATCAAGATGGATCTTCGCATGCAGAGTTTCTATCGAAATCTGGATTTAGATGTGAACTTGTTTCTTACCTCTGCATTTGCTTGTGAAGAAGAAAGGAAAAAACAAAGACGGAGAAGACGTACTCGTCGATTTTTGGCAACACTCCATTGTTGCAATCCAAGAGAGATGTGGAGGCTACCACTCCTTACAGAGAGCTCTGTGAAAACCCGGAGAAATATTTTGAGTACACGAGGATGTCTCGACAGAGCTTCAATGATTTGCTGCTACGTGTACAAGGAGCCATCAGCAGGCAGGACACACAGCTACATAGAGCAATTCCTGCTGAGCAACGTCTGCTGGTGACCCTAAGGTACATCATTTTTAAAAAGAAACGCCTGTCATAAATATTATTATTCTGACATGTCCTAAATTTTTTTTTCCTTTTTCGGTTTGCCAAAACACCTGTCATAAATATTATTGTTCAAAAAGCCATGTGCTTAATGTTTTTTTCCTTTCTCTTTTCGGCAGATTCCTGGCTACCGGATAGAGCTTATCATCGCCCCATTTCCAATTCCAGATTGGAATTTCCGCCGTTTCTGGGATTGTTGCAGACACCTGCCAGGCTTTGTGGACATTCTGCGTGAGGAATTTATCTCCCTTCCCACCCCTGAAATCTGGCAGGAAAATGCCGAAAAATTCTGGGAAATTTGTAATTTCCCAAACTGTTTGGGAGCTGTGGACAGCAAACATATTCGGATTACCAAACCGGCTGGAACTGGATCCGAGTATTTTAATTATAAAAAATACTTTTCTATGGTGCTCATGGCGATTGCAGCTGCTGACTGTAGATTTGTCGCCAAGCACATTGGATCTTTGGGAAGAGGTAATGACTCACAACAGACATTCAAAAACTCGGACATGGGCCAACGCTTGTATGGGAATAATTTCAATTTGCACGACCTCTGCAGGACCGCGGGTACCAGGACCTCCAATGCCGTTTGTTGTGGTTGAGGATGAGGCCTTTCAGATGTGTGCCAACCTTCTTAAACCATACTCCATTCGGGACTTAAACCACACAAAAAGGTTTTTTAACTACTGACTGACAAAGGCACAAAGAACTGTGGAGTGTGCCTTTGGATTGCTGGTATCTAAATGGCGGGTTTTGGGAACAGCCATTAATCTAAAAATTGAGACAATCGATGAGGTTGTCAAAGCTTGTGTGGTTCTGCACAACTACATCATGGCTAAAGAGCGACCCAATGTAGAACTTGATGTACCTGTTTCTACTCCATTGCCAGATTACAAACATCACCCTCTGAGAACAACAGTAGAAGTTGCCCAAATGAGGTATACATTTGCTGCCCACTTTGTTTCGGATAGTGGACGTCTGACATGGCAAGATGAAATGGTTTAAGCCAGTAAAATGTTCCAGTAATGTTATGTACCTGGAATGTTAAAATGTACCTGTTATATTTGCTGACTGAAATAATAAAACACCTCTAGTTAAACACCTGTTCCAAGTGCCCTCAACATTACAATACTTAGTTTTATAATGTGCTCACCGGTTCACAACTTCAGTCTTTATAAATCCACTCCCTGTCTCATGCAGATTGGGTTATGTCACCCATGCTTTACATTACACCTCCTCTCTGATGTCAGTGCTATTGTAGGTGACGTCGGATTAGCTCCATCATCTCTTTCATTCTGCATTAATCTATAGTCCACCTCATATCAGAACTAGTGCACTCAAGATGCAGCAAACCCATGTAGTAAAGATGGCGTCAACACAGGTGGAATATACTGATGACACAACCGCTCTTAGGGTACTGTCACACATTGAAATTTCCATCGCTACGACGTTACGATTCGTGACGTTCTAGCGATATCGTTACGATATCGCTGTGTCTGACACGCTACTGCGATCAGACACCCTGCTGAGAATCGTACGTCGTAGCAGATCGTTTGGAACTTTCTTTCGTCGCTTGATCACCCGCTGACATCGCTGGATCGTTGTGTGTGACAGCGATCCAGCGATGTCTTCGCTTGTAACCAGGGTAAACATCGGGTAACTAAGCGCAGGGCCGCGCTTAGTAACCCGATGTTTACCCTGGTTACAAGCGTAAACGTAAAAAAACAAACCGTACATGCTCACCCGTCGGTGTCCTTCAGGTCCCTTGCCGTCTGCTTCCTGCTCTGAGTGCCGGCCGGAAAGTGAGAGCAGATCACAGCGGTGCTGCGATCTGCTCTCACTGTACGGCTGCACTCAGAGCAGGAAGCAGACGGCAAGGGACCTGAAGGACACCGACGGGTGAGTATGTACTGTTTGTTTTTTTACATTTACGCTGGTAACCAGGGTAAACATCGGGTTACTAAGCGCGGCCCTGCGCTTAGTTACCCGATGTTTACCCTGGTTACCCGGGGACTTCGGCATCGCTCCAGCGCCGTGATTGCAACGTGTGACCGCAGTCTACGACGCTGGAGCGATGATTATACGACGCTGCGACGTCACGAATCGTGCCGTCGCAGCGATGAAAATTTCAATGTGTGACGGTACCCTTAGTCTGCCAATTCATGGAGGTGTGATTGCTCAGTGTCAGTTCTGAGCAGTGGTCTTATCAGTAGTGTTGAGCATTCCGATACCGCAAGTATCGGGTATCGGCCATCGGCCAATACTTGCGGTATCGGAATTCCGATACCGAGTTCCGATATTTTTGTGATATCGGAATCGGAAGTTCCCAGTGTATGGTTCCCAGGGTCTGGAGGAGAGGAGACTCTCCTTCAGGCCCTGGGATCCATATTCATGTAAAAAATAAAGAATTAAAATAAAAAATATGGATATACTCACCCGTCTGGCGGACCCTGGACCTTACCGATGTAACCGGCAGCCTCCGTTCCTAAGAATGAGGAGTTTAGGACCTGCGATGACATCGCGGCTTGTGATTGGTCGCGTGAGCGGTCACGCGACCAATCACAAGCCGCGATGTCATCGAAGGTCCTAAACTCCTCATTCTTAGGAACGGAGGCTGCCGGTTACATCGGTAAGGTCCAGGGGCCTCCGGAGGGGTGAGTATATCCATATTTTTTATTTTAATTCTTTATTTTTTACATGAATATGGATCCCAGGGCCTGAAGGAGAGTTTCCTCTCCTTCAGACCCTGGGAACCATCCAGGATAGCTTCCGATACTTGTGTCCCATTGACTTGTATTGGTATCGGGTATCGGCGATATCCGATATTTTTCGGGAATCGGCCGATACTATCCGATACCGATACTTTCAAGTATCGGAAGGTATCGCTCAACACAACTTATCAGTGTTTTTCCGCCACCTTTACTTCATGGGTTTGCTGTATCCTGAGTGCACTAGTGCTGACACCTGGGCAGGTGAGCATTGCTCACCCCTGACCCTTTGTGCTGTATTAATTCTGCTTTTTTGGAGGATTTTTCAGTCCTCTTTGTGTTTTTGCCACCTCATAGCTCCATGACAGACACAATCTGCTCCTCCTTTTCTTTCTTTGCTTTACACTGCAGCTTTGCTTCTTGAGTGAAAACTTCTATAGTAGTGACGGCGCACACTGTGTGTTGACGGAGACGGCGCACAGTGTGTGCTGACGGCGATGGCGCAGAAAGAGACCAAGAACAAGCAGTGATTGGGGGAAAAAAACAATTTTATTTAATACCAAAAATTTACTTTTGCGAAAGTATGAGGGCGAAATGTTATGGACCTGGGGGGTGTAGAGCTGAAATGATTGGCTATGTGTGGATGATGAAGGGGTTTCAGGGGAAGGGATTACTAAATGTGTGGGGTCTGGGAGGTGTAAGAGTCATGTCGGTCTGGTAGTCGGGGGCAGGTATATCTCGCCCAGGTATTTGTCCTATGTGAATTAGGCCGCTCAGTATCTTCAGGATTCCGAGGGGTTAATAAGTGCAGGAATAAAGGCTGACCAGCTGGAGGTTTCAGGTGTCAGCCTGGGGCACACAGAATGCCCGTCTGTGTGAGACAAACGTGAGTGAGAGTTGTGCTCATGATCTGTGTAATGTTAGCTGGGAGGGAGAAGCCCCCCAGTTGTTAGATAGCTACGTATTTGTTTAGTTAGCGCCGGACAGGCTAGGATTTATTTTTATGTTTTGTTTTCTGTATTTGCTTTCACTTTAATAAACCTGACCTGAGGTCAGTCAACTTGGAAACCTGCTGTCGCCTCAGAGTTCAATGCACAAACCACGTGACCTTTGACCCCAGCAAAGGCGATCCCGGAGTGTTTTGTTACATTGTGGTAGAGAACGCGGGCAACGCGTGGCACAGGCGACAGTATGGAAGACGTGGTGAAAGCCCTAGTACAGGCTACTGCCGCACAGCATGAAGCTAATCGCTTGATGGCCGCACAGCTGAAGGAGTTAGTGGACATGACGGCTGCAGACCGCCACCTTCTCCAACAGGTGGCGCAGCGCCTGGTGAGCATGCCTGAGGTGGACCCGGAAGCAGAGTCCAGAAGGATCCATGTGAGTCAATACTGGCAAAAGTTGACCGCGGAAGATGACGTCGAGGCGTACCTGACAACGTTTGAGCGGATGGCATTGAGGGAGAAGTGGCCGAAGGCACGATGGGCCGATTTGATTGCTCCGTTTCTCTCCGGCGAGGCCCAAAAAGCTTACCATGACTTAGACCCGGAAGTCGCACAGGACTTTGAGAAGCTGAAAGTTGAGATCCTGGCCCGGCTAGGTGTGACGACGGCTGTCCGTGCACAGAGGGTACATCAGTGGACATACCAGCCAGATAAACCGCCGCGGTCTCAGATGTTCGACCTGATCTACTTGACAAAGAAATGGCTGCAACCCGAGGTACTGACAACCCCGGAGATAATCCAGCGGGTTGTCCTGGATAAGTATCTGAGAGTGCTACCTCCAGCGCTGAAAAGGTGGGTAAGCCAAGGAAATCCCACGACAGTGGATCAACTTGTGGAGTTGGTCGAGCGTTATTCCGTGGCAGAAGGACTTCCCGACGAAACCGCTAGCACCCGGTCTGTGCCTTCTCCTCGTGGAACCGGTAAGACTGTTCCAGCGACTACGGGTGAAGGAAAATCGCCAAAAACTGTGGGGGAGGAACCCGGGACTGCTCGCACTCCGAGACCGAGAGTATGGGACGGTGGTCTCAGTAGGGGGCCTGTTAGGTGTTTCCGCTGCCGTGAGAAGGGCCATGTTTCTGCGAACTGTCCTGTTACCACTGAACCCATGCAGTGCGATGTTATAGACTCTAAGAAACGCATGTCTTTGGTTACACGGCTGGTGAATGTGAATGCGGGTCAAAGTGATATAGCAAAACACCTGTGTGAATTATCTGTTGATGGGAAAAGTGTTGTGGCGTTACTAGACTCTGGAAGTGTGGTGACTCTGGTGAAAGCTAGTCTGGTGGCACTTCCGTCTGGTTCGTCTGACAAATTTTCTGTAACGTGTGTGCATGGTGACACCTGCTCGTACCTAACAGCGGTCATATTGATTTCCACTCCCTATGGGTCTGTGCAACACAAAGTGGGACTCGTCCCCGCATTGTTACAGGATGTAATCCTGGGCAGGGATTTTCCCCATTTCTGGCAGTTGTGGGAGAATCAGTTGCTCCTTCACGGTAGCTGTGAATCTTTTCCCATGCCATCTGGAGGTCCCGAACTCTTAGAGGAGGTCCCACAGGAAGACGTTGCTGGGGAGGTTATTGAGTCTAACCTTCAGTACCCCTTCTCAGTTCTGGCGGGGGAAACTGAAGAAACTGAGGAAACTCAGCGAGAGGCGGAGGCAGACAGCCATCCCGCACCCTGCCTACCAGATTTGGGAGTCCAGTTGGATGACTTCCACAGCGAACAAATGAAAGATCCTACCCTGACTCAGGCTAGGAAAAATGTAAAAATGCTAGATAGCGTACCCGTAGAACCTGACACTAGGCTAGCGTTCCTGTACATGGTTCTTGAAAATGATTTACTCTACCAGGTAGAAAAAAAAGGGGAAGACACTGTGCAGCAGTTAGTGGTACCCAAACCTTATCGGCGGAAGGTACTGGACCTGGCCCACGGACATATAATGGGGGGGACATCTGGGGGTACAAAAACCACAGAAAGAACATTGCATTGTTTTGTGTGGCCTGGAATACACAATGATGTGCGTAACTATTGTGAGTCCTGTCCAGAGTGCCAAATCTCGGCACCTAAACCTCGGTTCTGTAGCCCTTTGGTACCCCTCCCTATCATTGGGGTCCCTTTTGAGAGAATTGGGATGGATTTGGTTGGGCCCCTTCCCCGGTCCGCACGTGGGCACCAACATATCCTCGTCATCATGGACTATGCCACTCGCTACCCGGAAGCCATCCCTTTGCGTAACACTGCTACCAAAACGATCGCCAAAGAATTGGTGCAAGTGTTTAGTCGGGTAGGAATTCCAAAACAGATACTCACCGACCAGGGGACTCCCTTTATGTCGAGGGTAATGAAGGAGCTCTGCAGACTCTTACAAATAGATCCGTTGCGTACATCTGTCTATCACCCTCAAACAGATGGGTTGGTTGAGCGGTTCAATAAAACCTTAAAACAGATGCTCCGGAAGGCGATAGACAAAGATGGGAAGAACTGGGATTACTTGTTACCCTATTTGCTGTTTGCCATTAGGGAAGTTCCCCAGTCTTCCACAGGGTTCTCGCCTTTCGAGCTATTATACGCCCGTCGTCCCCGTGGACTGTTGGACGTCGCAAAAGAAACCTGGGAAGGTCAAGTCACTTCCTTTAAAACGGTGATAGACCATGTAACGCAAATGCAGGACCGTATTGCTGCTGTCATGCCCATTGTTAGGGAACATATGTTACAGGCCCAGGGAGCCCAGAGGCTAAGTTATGATAGAGGCGCCAAGGTCCGTACGTTTGCACTCGGGGATAGGGTGTTGATCCTAATCCCTACGGTGGATAGTAAATTTCTGGCGAAATGGCAGGGCCCCTTTGAGGTCATGGAACGAGTTGGAGAAGTGAACTATAAAGTGCACCAGCCTGGTAAGAGAAAACCAGAACAGATTTATCATGTGAATCTGATAAAACCCTGGAAAGACCGCGCTGCCCTAACAGCGGATCTGCCCCGTCCGGTTTGCTCACCTACCGTACCGGAGGTGCAGATTGCCGAGACTCTCTCTGAACGACAAAAATCTGAGGTTAAGCAGTTTTTGTTACAGAACCAACAGTTTTTCTCGGAAAAACCTGGCCAGACTAGGCTAGTGAAACATGAGATTGTCACAGAGCCTGGTGTCACAGTTCATGTGAAGCCATACCGGATTCCAGAAGCACGCCGTGAAGCCGTCTCCTGGGAGGTGAAGGCAATGTTGGACTTAGGAGTCATTGAAGAGTCGCACAGCGCCTGGTCCAGTCCAATCGTGTTGATACCTAAGCCGGATGGCTCTATACGGTTTTGCAATGACTTTAGGAACCTAAATGCGGTTTCTAAATTTGATGCCTACCCTATGCCCCGGGTCGATGAGTTGATCGATCGGCTGGGTAAAGCCCGATACATTACGACCCTGGATCTAACAAAGGGGTACTGGCAGATCCCTCTGGCCGAGGCGGCCAGAGAGAAGATGGCATTTGCTACACCGGAAGGGCTGTTCCAGTATATCTACATGCCGTTTGGACTTCACGGAGCCCCAGCAACGTTCCAGAGATTGATGGATCGAGTCTTGAGGCCCCACAGGCAGTACGCTTCTGCCTACCTAGACGACATCATAATTTACAGCGTGGACTGGGAAGCTCACCTCCGGAAGGTACAGGCGGTGATTGATGACCTGCGAGACGCAGGCTTAACGGCGAATCCCAAGAAATGTCACATCGGCCTTGAAGAAGCCCGATACTTGGGCTACGTGATTGGCAGAGGAGTGGTTAAACCCCAGATCGACAAAATACAGGCAATTCAGGGCTGGCCGCAACCAGTGAACAAGAAACAAGTTCAAGCTTTCCTGGGCATTGCCGGCTATTATCGCCGGTTCATACCCAACTTTGCGGCCATGGCTACCCCCTTGACGGATCTTACCAAAGGGAGGGATTCCGTCATGGTAAAATGGACCTCAGCGGCTGAAGAGGCCTTCCACAGTCTGAAATGGGCTTTGTGCTCTCAGCCCGTACTAGTGACTCCTGATTTCAGCAGCGAGTTTGTGGTGCAAACTGATGCTTCTGATACTGGTGTCGGAGCTGTACTTTCCCAGGTAAGGGACGGAGTTGAACACCCGATCCTCTACCTCAGTCGGAAACTGAATGTACATGAGCAGAGGTATGCCGTGATTGAAAAAGAGTGCCTAGCCATCAAATGGGCTCTCGACTCCCTCAAATATTACCTGGCAGGTAGGAAGTTTAGGCTGGTCACGGGCCATGCCCCTCTCAAGTGGATGCATCTCCACAAGGACCGTAATAGTCGGGTAACCCGGTGGTTCCTTGCCCTGCAGGCTTACTCTTTCACGGTGGAGCACCGCCCCAGGGTGCAGATGGGGAACGCTGATACCCTGTCCCGAGTACACTGTTTCGAGAGTATTCTTGCTCGACCTGAGTGGTCTGAGCAGGGGGGGAGGATATGTAAGAGTCATGTCGGTCTGGTAGTCGGGGGCAGGTATATCTCGCCCAGGTATTTGTCCTATGTGAATTAGGCCGCTCAGTATCTTCAGGATACCGAGGGGTTAATAAGTGCAGGAATAAAGGCTGACCAGCTGGAGGTTTCAGGTGTCAGCCTGGGGCACACAGAATGCCTGTCTGTGTGAGACAAACGTGAGTGAGAGCTTTGCTCATGATCTGTGTAATGTTAGCTGGGAGGGAGAAGCCCCCCCAGTTGTTAGATAGCTACGTATTTGTTTAGTTATCGCCGGACAGGCTAGGATTTATTTTTATGTTTTGTTTTCTGTATTTGCTTTCACTTTAATAAACCTGACCTGAGGTCTGTCAACTTGGAAACCTGCTATCGCCTCAAAGTTCAATGCACAAACCGCGTGACCTTTGACCCCAGCAAAGGCGATCCCGGAGTGTTTTGTCACAGAGGTCAGGGATGGGAGTAGACACATTAGGAGTGGAAGCATGGGATGGGAGAGACACACTGGAAGGGAGAGGCAAATTGGACAACAGAGACACATTGGGAGGTGAGGGTGGAGCTGGTAGGACAGTTTTGGGGCCACGCTTCTTCTTTTTTTATTTCTGTCCAGAGCTGGTACTAGGCAGCTTGCTTGATGACGTGCAGTACAAGGACTCTGCATCGTGGAGGTAATCGGGCATGCAGGAGCAGGACTCGGCAACGTGGGTGTGCAGGAGCAGGAACTGGCATGGTGGTGGCAGTGGACTGGCCTACAGCAGCAGGACCTGGCATGGTGGTGGCGGTGGACTGGCATACCACAGCAGGACCCGGCATGGTGGTGGCAGTGGACAGGCCTACAGCAGCAGGACCCGGCATGGTGGTGGCGGTGGACTGGCTTTCAGCAGCAGGCCCCGGCATGGTGGTGGCGGTATAGTGGTATGCAGCAGAACACGGTAAAGATGTGATGTGGGTTAGTGGTGGCACAGGTGGAAATGCCATGTGTGGCTGCTGTATGTACTGTGTCTGCAGCATTGCAAGCCTGCATCACATTCAGCTGGAGATCAGACGTAAGGTGTTCCAACATGCCCCGCTCTATAGCATTACAAAAAATGTGTGCCAGTCTCTGATGATCGGCTTCCAGGTGGTCAAGGAGTCGGCTGACATCCTGGAAAAGTGTATTTACATGGGAAAATTCACTTTCCAGTCGATCTCTGAGCACCTTCAGGCCATTCTGGAAGACGAGGCTCAAGTGAACAAAGTCGGGCATGAGTGACCTGTCCAAGGCCTTCTGCCGCTGGTGGGAAGAGCCAAAAAAACAGTGGCAGAGGACTGGGACAGGGGAACACCTGAAGGACCAGTTGCCTGTTCTCCAGCCTACAAAGCCTGCCTACTTGCTGCATTGCTGGTGGATGACTGGGACTGTTCGGTGGCTGTTCGATGAGGGGCCGCTCCAACGGAGGACGATCCAGGTTCAGCGGTGCTGCTCCAGGTTCTGTGTGGAAAATAAATGAAAAACATTACTACAAAAAAATAACAATAGTAAAAGTGCCAACATATCCTGTGGAATAGAAAAATTTAGATTATGGAATACAACACAATGGAATACAACACAAAAATACTTACGTTCGATGAGCAATCACAGACCTCAGGAAAGACAGCATCCTGTGGTACTTGCATTTCCTGATCTTTTGAGCAGCACCACTTCGAACTTGGATCTCCTGTCTCGGGTCCTTATCGAAGCGATCCTTCAACGAATGCCAATGGGTTCTGAGTTTGTTCACTGTGATGGGGGGAAAAAATTGTTAAACAATTCCCTTTAGGCCGGGATCACACAACTCGCCGGAGTTTCTCGCATAACACACGGTTGTGTGATCCCGGCCTTACAGGTTCACTGCCGACCACATTGCAATACTTATGAAAATCCTTTCGGACTTGTGGTGTGGCGTTGTCCCAGTCATCCATCAGCAATTGGGCCACTTCATTCCACAGCCGGCGAATTACCACAGCGTCCGAGTGCTGCTGATCCCGGGTGTCCCACAACGGAACTCGCTCCTGCACCAATGTGATGAGAAGGTCATTTTCCTCCCGTTGTGGAACCTAGGAATGAAAGAAAGACATGAGCTTTGTAAAGATAAAACATTTAATCCAAAAACAGTCAAGAATAACCAAAAACAGTCAAGAATACTTACACGCCGTCTTGTTACCGGAGCTTGGGCCTGAGTCTGCTGCTCCTGCTCATCTGCACTGGAATGGTTCTGTAAAGAAAATACATGATTTTACCACATTGTGTCATATTGACAGTCAATACTTACCAATCAGTAGCAAATGTACTCACTTCAGTCTCCTGTCCACTCTGTGAGGTATGCTCTGCACTGGAGGACATGATGAGGAATACTTCAAAAGAGACAGAAGTTATTCAGACTGCAGAGAGAAAAACAGACAGACATTCGCTTGTATACTCACATTTTGATAAGAGTCTTCAAAGAAGATGCAATGGCTTCTAATCACTTCCAGAGTCTGTAGAGTCCTGGACTTCCAGTACCCACACCCTCTTTTAAAAGCTTTGTGGGGGGGTGGCTTAAACCAGTTATTGGACATGTTTACTCTGAAATACGCATGAGTACGCAAACGCAAGCGTACTCATGTCTTTGCGTACATATGCGTTCCCATAGACTGTAATGCGTTGTTTGTCGCACTCCACCCGCAAATATCCGCATGCGTATGGCCACGCATATTTGACGCCTCAAAACATGCAACATATTACGTTAGCTGCGCCGTGATGCACACCGCAAAACAATGCATGCATGCGCATCCGCGGGCAGATGCATGCAAACGCATGTCCCTGCGTACACCATGTTAAAGATATGTATGCAGGATGTATGAGGATGAAACACAGACACAAATGTGAAACCAGCCTTAATGAGCAGCTTCCAAGGGGATTCCGACTGAAGAAAGGATAGGTCACTTCATTCAACAGCATTTCATTGTTGGAAAGCTGAATTAGTTATGAGTTTTACACCTTAACAACCGCTGATACACCTTTTAACGGCAGCAGTTAAGGGTTCTTAAACCATAGCGCCATTAAGTAGCGGCGCTGAGAAATAAGGGTATAGCGCCCCACAGAATGGGAATTTCGCCGGGGTCTCATCTACCGGGGGGGGGGGTAGCTGAGACTCTAGAGAACATGATTCGGGTTGGTTTTTACCGACCCCAGTGTTACAATCGCAGTTATTACCAGTATAACGTCAACTGAAAAAAAAAGTATGATTTTCATTTAATTTCTTTCTCCTCTGATGTGATTGCACATCAGAGCAGAGAGAAATAGGGTCCCCCAATCATGCCCCCGATACCTCTGGTGTCCATGCATGCCCCTGTGAAGTCCACTGGGACACCGGCATCTTCTTCCGGGAGAAAATGGCGGTTGCATGTGCAGTGCGTCCGCCGAGATCTGCCTGCCAGCAACAATAGGAAATTTGTCCTATTGGTTCATTTCGATCACTATGATAGACCCTATCACAGTGATCAAAATAAAAAAAGTAAATCAACCCCCCTTTAATCACCCCCTTAGTTAGCTAAAAATAAAATTTAAAAAAATGTATTTATTTCCATTTTTCCATTAGGGTTAGGGTTGGGCTAAAGTGAGTTGGGCTAAAGTTAGGGTTAGAGTTGGGCTAAAGTTAGGGCAAGGGTTAGGGATAGGGTTAGGTTTGGGATTAGGGTTAGAGGTGTGTTAGGGTTAGGTTTGTGATTAGGGGTATGGTTAGGATTGGGATTAGGGTTAGGGGTGTGTTGGGGTTAGGGTTGTGGTTAGGGTTGGGATTAGAGTTAGGGGTGTATTGAGGTTAGGGTTGGAGTTAGAATTAGAGGGTTTCCAATGTTTAGGTACATTAGGAGGTCTCCAAACGCAACATGCCGCCACCATTGATTTCAGCCAATTTTGCCTTCAAAAAGTCAAACAGTGCTCTCTCCCTTCTGAGCCCTGCTATGCACCCAAACAGTGGCTTTGCCCCACATATGGGGTATCGGCGCACTCAATAGAAATTGCGCAACAAATCTTGTGGTCCATTTTCTCCTGACACCCTTGTGAAAATAAAAAAAATTGGTTCCAAAGTAAATTTTTCCACATTGCTTTAGTTCTCGTGAAGCACCTGAAGGGCTAATAATCTTCTTGAATGTGGTTTTCTACACCTTGATGGGTGAAGTTTTTAGAACTGTGTCACTATTGGGCATTTTCTGTTATATTGACCCCCCAAAGTCACTTCAAATATGAGATCGTCCCTAAAAAAAGGTTTTGTAAATTTTGTTGGAAAAATGAGAAAGCGCTGGTCAACTTTTAACCCTTATAACTTCCTAACAAAAAGATGTTGTTTCCAAAATTGTGCCAAGGTAAAGAAGACATGTGGGAAATGTTATTTATTAAGTATTTTGTGTGACATATCTCTCTGATTTAAGGACATAAAAATTCAAAGTTTGAAAATTGCAAAATGTAAAACATTTTCGCCATATTTCAGGGTTTTTTTTATAAGTAAACGCAAGTCATATTCAATAAATTTTACCACTAACATGAAGTACAATATGTCACAGAAAATGGTCTCAGAATCAGTAGAATCCATTAAACAGTTCCAGAGTTATAACCACATAAAGTGACAGTGGTCAGAATTGTAAAATTGACTTGGTCATTAAGCACAAAATTGGCTCTGTCACTAAAAAAATATGAAAAACAAGTCTTTTTATG
The DNA here is from genome assembly GCF_051348905.1 of Ranitomeya variabilis. Classification (NCBI taxonomy): domain Eukaryota; kingdom Metazoa; phylum Chordata; class Amphibia; order Anura; family Dendrobatidae; genus Ranitomeya; species Ranitomeya variabilis. The sequence goes on along the minus strand of NC_135236.1, from coordinate 217,673,186 downwards.
GCAATGCACATGTTCATTCTTTTTAGCGTGTATATAGCACTTTTTTTGGCTGGTTACTGAGCATATCCTCCTGAAAAAGATGTTGTGTGCACATACTTAAAGATCAATATTGGTTTGTGTGGACAAAGTATTCATGATGCTCTTTATGGACATAATTACTACTGCTAATCAACGTTTTTATGGGATACATTTTGTAATAATTTTTGGTGATTTTTGTTTTTTATATTACTATATATGTTTTAAATTAATACACTTACTCTTATCTTACTCTAGCCACTGTGCCTCATAATAGACTGACCCTTCATATTCTGCAGAGGTTATTTCTCAGTAATCACCTCATTATTATCACAGGAAAGATTACAATGAAAGTATATCACCTATATATTATTAAAATAGGATCACCATTAACAATAGGTGATGGCCACCCACTCCCTTCCAAATGACCTCTGCATAGGTTACAGAGCATGGATAGAAAAGTCTCTAATAGTCATAGTAATGGCTAGAAAACACATTCAAGTCAATGACTCATGTGTAAAGCACATCACCAAATGCTGTCAACAGCAGCTGAGGCAAGATGGTTGCTCTCATAGTTATGGAAAGAAAAGAAGAATTACAAAAACTTCAATTAGAAAATGATATCTAGTTTAATTAGCAAAAAAAATTATATGTGATAGATTCCCTTTAAAAAAATGTAACCTCTCCCCACATTTGATATCCTAAGTAATAATTGGCTGATGTGCTGCTTATATAAAGAGAACCTGATATGTAAAAAAAACCACTATTAACCTGCAGATATGGGGTTAATTTGTAGATGAATAGCGCTCCAAAGCCCTGCGTCTGCCGCACTGAGACCCTGGCTGCAGGGAGGAAATTAACTTTATTCCCCTCAGCAGCCTCCGTCTTTCAGTCATACATACGCAGTCGGTGCAGCCTCAGTCACCGCTGAGTACATAGTACGTGGCGGCTTTAACCATGTCCTGGCTGAGCTGGCTGCCAGTGCCAAAGAGTGGTTACAGCAGCTTTAGAACACTATTAATGTGAGATTAATGGAAGTTAATAAGATTTTTTGACATGACAAGTTGTCTTTAAAGGGATTGTCTTGTTTCATGTCTGATCTGCTTGAAAATTACAAAATCAGCATTATTACCCTTCTGCTGCTGTGACCGCTCCATCGTGATCGCTGATCTAATACTCTGCAATGCTTTTTAGGCAGGGAAGCGACGTGTCAGCTCCTACTTACAGGCCACTGTTCCTGGGTGACTCTGCGGCCATATTTCAGCCTGGATTACCATGGAGAACATCGGCACAATGCGATCGCACGTGCATTGTGCCGATGGGAGAAAAGAGGTAGCTCCCTTCCTCTGCGATGCCCATCGATATCGCTGTCATTATTGACAGCAGCATCAGAGGGTGTAATAATTATAGTGGATAATTCAGGAGACTCTTTATATATAGTGGATAATTCAGGAGACAAGACAACAGGACACAGTTTTATAAGTGGTAAAGTTTATATTATCACACGGTGATTCAAGCAGGTGCAGAGAGAAACTCAAGTCCACAACACTTGGTGCAAATAATAAACACAGCTTAGCAGTCAATAGGAAACTTCAGAGGTAGATGCAAACAAACCGAAAGTCTATGAAGCACAGTTATTCTTGAGGAAACTTGACACGAATAGATCCTTGACTTAGTCCAGACACAGATAGATATGCTATTAGGCAGTTCAAATCATATCTTAACTCAACCAGGGAGGCCTGGTTAATAGTCTCAGGTTTTGCAGAGCAGAAACAGCTTACATGTCCAGCAAATGCAGATGGAAGTAACACGAGCAGCAGATGAAGGAGGATTACTGAACACTGGTGTATGCAGCAGGAACTCAGAGCAGAGTGGCAGGATCTCCAACACAGGTTCACAGGAGCAGGTGCAGGTGCAAGGCCAGGGAGTAATCAGGAGCTGGATGCAAAGCAGAATAATCTAGCACAGACTGAAGGCTGGGGTGGAGTTTTATAGCAGGAAGACAAATGCACATGTGACCAAAGATGCCATGTTGGAAAAGGGCAGTAATGCACAAAAGGTAAAAAATGTTCAGAGTCCTGACAGAGGGGTTAAACGCTCGCTATCGGTGCTGGCACCGACCGTGGATGTTGCTCAGGGCCGGCTCCAGGTTTTCATGGGCCCTGGGCAAAAGAGTCCCGGTGGGCCCCTTTAACACATACCACAATTCATAATGCACGGATACAGCAGAGAAATATAGGTATAGTACAATGCCAAAGATTTCACTTACTTATTACATTACATGAGTGATATCTATTGTGCATTCTACATTAGCTCAGAAATCGGACAGTATAGTCCTCTATACAGAATAATGAGCCCCATATATTGCTCCAAATAGAATAATGAGCCCCATATATTGCCCCATACAGTATAATGGCCCCATATAGTGCTCCATACAGTATAATTGGCACCACATAGTCCTCTATACAGAATAATGAGCCCCATATATTGCTCCAAACAGAATAATTAGCCCAATATTATGCTCCATACAGAATAATGAGCCTCATATAATGCTCCATACAGTATAATGGGCACCACATAGTACTCCATACAGAATGAGCTGCATATATTGCTCCATATGGAATTGACACCATATAATGCTCCATACAGTATATGATCGGTCCGATACAGTATACTGAGTCCCATATATTGCTCCATACAGAATGGGCCCCATATAATACTCCTTACAGAATGGGCCCCATATAATGCTCCAAAAATAATTGGCCCCATAAGATGCTCCATGTTTAATGGGCCCCATATAATGCTCCCTATAGAATTGGCTTCATAAGATGCTCCCTATATTATTGGCCCCACAAGATACTCCATATAGAATTAGCCCCATATAATGCTTCATATAGAATTGGCCCCATAAGAAATTCCATATAGAATTGACCCCATTTAGAAGCTCCATATAGAATTGGCCCCATAAGATGCTCCATATTAAATTGGCCTCATTAAGAAGCTCCATATAGAATTGGCCCCATAAGATGCTCCATATTAAATTGGCCTAATTAGGAAGATCCATATAGAATTGGCCCCATAAGATGCTCCCTATAGAATTTGCTCCATAAGGTGCTCCCTATATTATTGGCACCATAAGATGCTCCATATAGAATTAGCCCCATATAATGCTCCATATATGGGCCCCTTCTGATGGTCCCCATATATTGCTCCAAATATTATTTAAAAAAATGAAATACTCACCTCTCGTTGCTTGACGCTGCTCTGGACTCCTCACCGTCAGCGTCTTCCTGCTCTATGTGCTGCGACTGCTCAGGCAGAGGGCGCGCACTGGTGATGTCATCGCGCCCTTTGACCTGAACGTCACAGTCAGAGGATGGAAGACGCTGCAGCGCTGGAACCTGAAGAGGTAAGTATCGCAAGTGCCGGGGCCCGGAGCAGATGGGGGGTCCACTCGCGGGGGCCGGCACTATAGTGCGCCAGTGTCCCCGACGACGAGTGGGTCCCCTGCCTGCTCAGGGCCCCGGCACTTGCCCCGGTGCGCCAGGTGCTGACGCCGGCCCTGACGTTGCTGTATTTATATCTTTTTTTTTTTTATGTTTTGGCGCTTTTACACAATAAAATCGATTTTATAGAAAAAAAGTATTATTTGCATCCCTTTATTCTGAGAGCTACAGCTTTTTTATTTTTCCACTGATGGAGCTGTATGGCAGCTTGTTTTTTGCGGAATAGAAATGGCGGTTACAGATATACCATTTTTATTTACATTAGTCTTTTTGATTGTGTTTTATTTCACCTTTTGTTTGGTGGTATGATGAGAAAGTATAGTTTTTTTCGCTTCATTTTTTATTTATTTTTTTATGGTGTTCAGTGAAGGGGTTAACTTGTAGGACAGTTTTATAGGTCAGGTCATTCCAGAAGCAGCGGTACCAAATATGAGTACTTTCTTTATTTTTGTTTTTACATAAATACATGTATTTATTGGATTAATATTTATTAATTTCTTTGTTCTTTATTTTGTGATTTAAAAAAATATATATATTTTTACAATTTTTAATAACTTTATAAAAAAACTTTTTTTAGCCTGTCCAAGTATGGGACATCAACTATCCCTGCCCTGCAAAGTGTGCCTAAACCACTTTTAACGTCCACGTTTGGCATTTCTGTATCAATGACAGGCCGCCTAATTTACAGGTGCGTGTCTCCAGAAGCATGAGATGGGCACTACAACATACTGGTGACTGCAAAATACTGGGCACTACAATGGCACTACAATGGCAGTTGGAAATTTTAACTCAGCAACATCCACTTCTGTTCTTCCCAAAGTAGTACTGTACAGCCACATATGGAGTATTTCTACATTCAGCAGAAATTGTAGGACAAAGTTTGGTGCCATTTTTACCCATTTCCCAGTGTGAAAATGTAAAATCTGGTACTAAAACAACATTTTGGTGGTAAAAATGTAAATACATTTTCTTCACTGCCCAATGGAATTAAATTCTGTGACACACCTGTGGTGTCAATATGATCACTGCAACCCTAGATGAATTCATTGAGATGGGGGGTTCTGCTGTTCTGGTACCTCAGGAGCTCTCTCAATGTTATATGGCAGTAAAGAAAACCAGTAAAGAAACCAGTAAAGAAAAATCTGAACTCCAATTAGACACCTTCCCTTCTGAGCTTTGCACTGTGCCTTAAAAGTAGTTTTAGACCACATATGGGGTATCAGTATACTCAATTATTGAGGTCCATTTTCTTCTGCTATCCTGGTGAAAATGAAATTATTTGGGGCAAAAACAATATTTTTGTTTGCAAAATATATATTTTTTTCATTTTCACAGATCAACATTGTAAAATTTTGTGATGCACCTGTGGGTTCAAGCTACTCACCACATGTCTAGCTATATTCCTTGAAAGATCTAGTCAGGGCTGCCACTAGGAATTTCAGGACCCAGTGCGAGCAAAATATTTGGGGCCCTCTTGAAACTTTGCCCAGGCTCCACCCCAGCCCTGCCTCTATCCCTAAACCGTCCACAGTCCCACTGCCCTCCCTTGGAAAAACTCCACTTCTGCACCACATCCTCACCACATCACTATCAATCACACATTTAGGCTGCCGTCACACTAGCAGTATTTGGTCAGTATTTTACATCAGTATTTGTAAGCCAAAACCAGGATTGGGACAATCAGAGGAAAAGTATAATAGAAACATATGCACCATTTCTGCATTTATCACCCACTCCTGGTTTTGGCTAACAAATACTAATGTAAAATACTGACCAAATACTGCTAGTATGACGGCAGCCTTACAGTTCCCATCACCACATACATAGCCAGAAGCTTTTGTTTTGGCCAAAAGATTTTTTAATCCGCCACGATGACAAGGTAGACTCTTTTGGCCAGGCTCTACTCTACTGTAAACATTTGTTAAAATATCTAATACAATTTAGGTATATTTTTATTTATTTTTCAATGTTTAAAATGACCAATAATATCACAAACAAGGAACAAATACCACCACAACATGACCAGGCCACATATTACCACCATATAGTGATCAAATAATGCCACATACAAGGAACAAATACCACCACACCATGACCAGATCACATATTACCACTACAATACTGATCATTAATAAAAAAAACCCACAATACTAATATCACCATAAGTGCCATTATACACAGCAGATCTGTACTTCGTATACAGTGTACATGTAGAGGTAATACAGTGATCACCGGTGACATTATATACACGAGCTTTGTATATAGTACATAGTGTGCAAGTAATACAGTGATCACCGATGACATTATACACAGGAGCTCTATGTATAGTGTACAGGTAATACAGTGATCACCGGTGAGTTACTGCCTCCTCAGCTTCCTTGCAGCAGATTCACCCTGTGGGACGCAGACTCCACCTGCTAGATGCAGACTTCCCGCAGCAGTCTCCCCTGTGGGATGCAGACTCACTCCAGCAGCCTCCACCTGCTGGTGCAACCTCCCCTCACTAGCCTCACCTTACTCCACTCAGTAGCCTCCTCTCACTCCACTCAGCAGCCTCCTCTCACTAGCCTTCCCTCACTCCTCAGTAGCCTCCCCTCACTAGCCTCCCCTCACTCCACTAAGTAGCCTTCCCTAACTAACTTCTCCTCAGCAGCTTCCCCTCACTAGCCTCCCTTCACTCCACTCAATAGCCTCCCCTCACTCCACTCAGTAGCCTCCCCTCACTGCACTCAGCAGCCTCCCCTCACTAACCTCCCCTCAGCAGCCTCCCCTCACCCTGTGGGATGCAGACCCCCAGTCCCCTCATTAGCCTCCCCCTGGGCAATGTAGGATGCAGCTCCCCAGTCCCCACTAGCCTCCACCTGGGCCTTGTTGAGCGCAGACCCCCAGTCCCAACTAGCCTCCCCCTGGGTCCTGTTGGACACAGACCCCCAGTCCCTACTAGCCTCCCTCTGGGCCCTGTTGGATGCAGACCCCCAGTCCCCACTAGCCTCCCCCTGGGCCCTGTTGGACGCAGACCACCAGTCCCTACTAGCCTTCCCCTGGGCCCTTTTGGACACAGACCCCCAGTCCCTACTAGCCCGATGTCATTGGGGCCCGATGAGCAGAAGCAAAGAGAGGGGGGCCCACCCGGATTGGCCTACTGGCATGTTCGGGCCTCCGTTTTTGCTTTTGCTCACTGGGCCCCATACAGTAGTAAAGGCAGTAATGCCCTGATGGCGGCCCTGGGTCTAGTTTCCAAAATGGGCTCACTTGTGAGGGGTTTCCACTGTTTAGGCACATCGGGGGCTCTCCAAATACGACATGACACCAACAGACCATTTCATCAAAATCTGCGTTCCAAAATGTCACTCCTTCCTTTCTGAGCCCTGGCGTGAACCAAACCATAGTTTTCCCTCCACATATGGGGTATCTGTATACTCAAGAGAAATTGCATAACAAATTTTGGTGTCCATTTTCTCCTGTGAAAATAAAAAATTTGGGGCTGAAAACATTTTTGTGGGAAAAATGTGATTTTTTTTATTTTCACAGTTCTATGCTGTAAACGTCTGTGAAGCACCTGGGGGTTCAAGGTGCTCAGGACACATCTAGAGAAGTTCCTTGAGGGATCTAGTTTAAAAAATGGGGTAACTTGTGGGGAGTTTCCACTATTTAGGCACATCAGGGGCTCTCCAAACGTGGCATGGTGTCCGCTAATGATTCCCACAAATTTTGCATTCAAAAGTCAAATGGTGCTCCTTCCTTTCCGAGCCCTGCTGTGTGCCCAAACAGTAGCTATCTCCACATATTGGGCATCTGCGTACTCAGGAGAAATTGCACAACAAATTTTGTGGTCCATTTTCTCCTGTTACACCTTACACCTGCAACCAGAATGTCCTGACTGCCGTATGTCATGCATCTTCTGACATCGGCTAATCTATTTGCCTCCTGATGAACTTGCATTATGGAAGGGAAACGCATTGAGGCATTCATCTATAATCTGGATCCCATATAAGATTTCACTTGTTATTGGGTGCTGCTACGAGCATAGTGCAATAGGGGTACAGTGCAATTTGGGCATGGTGTCCTTTTGAATAGTTTTGGAGAACACATTGTATTAAAGTCACCTATAGTGCTTGCTTCTGAGTCCTAAAAGGTGAGAGTTCCTGGTGCTGTTTAAAGTGCATGAATCATTGAGTGGTCTGACGCTGATATAGGGGCGGTGGTACCCCGTACTTATTAACCCTAGAATGCGTGACCATAGAAATCTACACTATTACGTACCTGGGGCCTTTGAGGCCTGTTTTCAAATAACATGGAATAACTCAAAACATTTTTTTTTTCAAAGTTATTTGAAAGTAAGCATGCATTCCCACTAGCTCTGGGGTCCGCCTGGACGGGATTTCGTAATGGATCTGACCTCCTGGTGACCCCGGCTAAGGCTGGTAGAACGCGTACCTGGGGCCTCGCAGGTCTGTCAGGTTACTTTTTTATTATTTTCTGTAAAACTACTTTAGTTACAATTTTGAAACTCTAGGTATTCCTCAGCTATATAGTTGTTAGTAATTTCCAGTTGTTCGTATATTTTTATGTTATAGGCATTTCGTATAGCAACGCTTTTTTTGTGACTACCCCATATTCACGTACCTGGGGCCTTTTAGGCCTGTGTGCAAATAACATGGAATAACTCAAATAAAAATACTTTTCAAAGTTTATTTTAAATTTGCAAAGTAAGGATGCATTCCCACTAGCGCTGGGGTCCACCAGGAGGGGATCCGTAATGGATCTGACCTCCTGGTGACCTCAGCTAAGGCTGGTGGAATCCCGGCATTCCATCAGCCTTAGCTGGAGTTACCAGGAGGTCAGATCCATTATGGATCCCATTCTGGTGAACCCCAGCGCTACTTGGAACATAGCCTAAGATGTGTATAATTCCAAAAAAAAATTATGTACATAAAACAACAAAAATGTAACTAAACGGGCACGCCCAATATATTCACTCAGTACAATTTTTTATGATGGATACATTTTTTCTTATAAAAAGTTTTTACATAAAGTCTGTAGCAAACTTGGTGCAGGAATATTTATTTTCCACTTTACATATTCCCCCGACAATTCTTGCATATTATTTTTTCTTCAGAATGTTCCCTGCATACATTTTGTCTGCAAGTAGAACAGAAACGCTCCGATTTTCTTTCTTTCTTTGCTGGACAAATATAGCAGCGCTTTCTTTTTTTTTCTCTTTGCTCTGGCTGTTCCTGAAAGCATATTCCACATCGGATCATTGCTTCTGTAATTTGCCTTGATAAGCATTTTGTGCTGCTTCTCTCTAGCATAGTAGGCATCAAAAGTTCATAACAAAGTTCTGTCAAAAATATACGTCTATTGTCCTTCCTGTTGGCATGGAATTCTGGATTAGTTTGACAATAAACAATATAGCTATTGAGGGATGACACATCAAGGATATTAGAAAAAAGGGCAACAGGCCAACGTTTAGTCTGCCTTTTACACGAATATTCAGTAATCATTTCGTCCATCTTGTCGACACCTCCTTTTGTCTTATTATAATGAAGTATAATTTCAGGTTTTTGTTTCCTGTCATTGGTGTCAATACTTTCATCGTGATGCATTGTGCTCAGTAATATCACAGATTTTTCTTTCTTGGCTTTATAGGACACCATTGTTGCCTCATTGCAGAAACCGAATACACTCTCGTAGATTTGGTCGCTGTGCATTGTGCTTCATTATTGGTGGAATTTCGCGGCGGTTTGGTCTCATTGTACCAACAAGTGTTAGTTGTTTCTGAAGCAAAAAATTGGCCAGTTCTAAATTAGTAAAATAATTATCCATAGTGATATTTTTTCCAGAATGGAAAATTGGTAAAGCTAGTGTTTTCACTATGTTGGAACATAGATCTTTCTGGACTGGAGCGTCAGCTTCTTTTCCACAGTAAATCATGCCATTCATCCCATAATAAGTTGCTGAATCGCACATCCAGAAAATTTTTATGCCGTATTTAGCTGGCTAACTGGGCATATATTGGATAAATTTGCAACGTCCCCTAAAGGCAAGAAGTTGTTCGTCCACTGTCACATATTCGCTAGAATTGTAAAGTTTGTAACAGTTCTTGATAAAAAGATTCCATATATAGCTAATAGGCGCTAATTTATCGGTTGCCAACCTCACAGGCCGAGTTCTCTTTTCATCAAAACGAATGCATCTCCGAATAGCCTCAAATCTATCTACGGACATAGTGGCTTTGTAATGTGGATCTGCAAATGGGTTCAGAAATAACTCTCTGATTGGCACATCATATGATTTAGTCGACCCTGCCAGAAGAGTAAGGCCAATATAGGCATATAGTTCCTCTTTAGTTAAATTTTTCCAAGTTTTTTTTTTTTCCGAAGCAATACGTTTACCTTCCACATTCGTACACAAAACTACCTCATCTGCAATATCATCTGAAACAAATTTACTGAAAACATCTTTTTTGGACATGAATTGGGAAATTCCGACAGCTCCTTGAGGAACTCTAATAATGTTATGTGATGGGGTGCGTGCATGAGCCACAGCAGTACTGTTCCAAAAAACATTTGTTTTAGATGTTCTACTTGCACATTCTGCTGGATCCATTACTTCTTCATCATCTGAGGAATCGCTGGACGATGAAGTTGATACATTAGCTGGTGGAATATACTCTTCATCCTACAAAGAAATATCACTGTCTTCATCACTATTGAAAATAATCGCCTCAATTTCTTGGACAGTCAATCCCCTTGATGTAGACTGTGCCATTGTAATCTTAGATGTGAGTAAACTAAAATGAAAAGTAAAAAATAAAGATTAAAATCAGGCTTGTGCACTATACACTGTGTGTGCTAAAGGCCCCGTCTCACATAGCGATTTACCAACGATCACGACCAGCGATACGACCTGGCCGTGATCGTTGGTAAGTCGCTATGTGGTCGCTGGAGAGCTGTCACACAGACAGCTCTCTCCAGCGACCAACGATCAGGGGAACGACTTCGGCATCGTTGAAACTGTCTTCAACGATGCCGAAGTCCCCCTGCAGCACCCGGGTAACCAGGGTAAACATCGGGTTACTAAGCGCAGGGCCGTGCTTAGTAACCCGATGTTTACCCTGGTTACCAAAAAAAACAAACAGTACATACTCGCCTTTCGGTGTCCCTTGCCGTCTGCTTCCTGCTCTGACTGAGCCGCCGTACAGTGAGAGCGCAGCGGTGACGTCACTGCTGTGATCTGCTCTCACTGTACGGCGGCTCAGTCAGAGGAGGAAGCAGACGGCAAGGGACACCGAAAGGCGAGTATGTACTGTTTGTTTTTTTTGGTAACCAGGGTAAACATCGGGTTACTAAGCGCGGCCCTGCGCTTAGTAACCCGATGTTTACCCTGGTTACCAGTGAAGACATCGCTGGATCGGTGTCACACACACCGATTCAGCGATGTCAGCGGGACCTCAATGACCAAAAAAAGGTCCAGGCCATTCCGACACGACCAGCGATCTCACAGCAGGGGCCTGATCGCTGGTACGTGTCACACATAGCGAGATCGCTACTGAGGTCGCTGTTGCGTCACAAAACTAGTGACTCAGCAGCGATCTCGCTAGCGATCTCGCTATGTGAGACAGGGCCTTAAGACTTTGTTAGTGTTTGTGTGCTTAGGGTAAAGTACAGCCCCCCTACTCTTACCTTCAACAGATCACTATCTTGTAAGTGCAGTAGAAGCCTCTGGTTTTGGAGCTCAGAAAGGTTCTTTGTTACAGACCAAAGAAAGCTGACTTCTTCCTCCAAAGTCTCTCCAGTAACTAGGATTTAGGACTAAAGGACCTGTACTGACATCATAATCACGTTACTTTGTGAGGGGAAACTCCCTTCCAGGATCACATTACCATGTCAGGCAGAATCCACACTCTTCCCAGCAACAGCCATCGACCAATAGTCATAAAGACTGAGTCATAAGTTCTTCCCCAACAACAGTACAGACAAAAAGACTGAGGAGTACATGTAACCAAAGCAGGCCTCAAAGGCCCCAGGTACGTGAATCTGGGGTAGTCACAAAAAAAGCGTTGCTATACGAGATGCCTATAACATAAAAATATATGAACAACTGGATATTACTAACAACTATATACCTGAGGATTACCTTGAGTTTCAAAATTCTAACTAATGTAGTTTTACAGATAATAGAAAACAAGTAACCTAGCAGGCCTGCGAGGCCCCAGGTACGCGTTCTAGGGTTAAGGCAGTAAGTCTACTCTAAGTCCACTCTAAGAATGTATGGTGTGTTTCTGATTTAGGATGGACACTAAGGACTATGGCACTTTATTATAACCCTTGAGTGCACTAATATATGACTGTGAAATTTGGGCTTTTTGATTGTCCCTAACATCCACCTTTTTTATATCCCTTGCACACGTGGTTTCCCTTATTCTCTCCTATCAATTTTTACCTTTCTGTCTGGAGAGTTAAAAGGGTAAGTGTGAAGGGCAAGTGAGGGTGAGCTGACGGGAGCGGAGGCGCCAATTTGCGTATTAATCTGGGGTGCCAACCTCCGCAGCAAGGTAGGGACAATAAAATTATTGAGAGTGGAGGGTAAGCCAGTGAAGGCTTTCACATTTCTCGACCTCTACCCTTGACTTTATGCAATATTTGTCTGGGTATCCTATTGTTATTTGTTTCTTGGTTTTGAATTGATTATATTTGTCTAATTTAGGCTCCCGAGGAGGAGAAGGTTGATTTTTGTTTACAATCTTTAAGGACATAACCTCCGTGGGATCACTGATTTTTCACACCCCTATGTCTCCTCCTGATCACCGCAGCACTATCATTCCTTGTAATTTGGGATATTTGTATTTTACTGGTTGCATATAACATGTAGGGATTGCCAGGTTGCATCCAGGGTTAGTTGTTGGTGAGCGAGGGCGCCAAATTGCAAACAAGTTAGGGTGCCAATCTCCGCTGTCAGGAAGGGCACAATAGGGTCCGGTAGGACCATCTAGGGTTTTTTTGTATGTTATCAAAACAATCCAACCATTGGGTCTGCGGATTGCAGGCAATCTTGTTATTTGTCTGTATGTTTTAAATAGTTGAAATAAAATTTTGTTTTAGGTATTAGTACACATCTTAGCCTATTAATCTACTATACTGCCGCATCTCTTGATTTTTTTCTATACCATTTTCTCCTGTTACCCTTGTAAAAATAAAAGAAATTGGGTCTAAATTATTTTTTTTGTGAAAAAAATGTAAATGTTAATTTTTTTCTTTCCACATTGCTTCAGTTCCTGTGAAGCACCTGAAGGGTTAGTAAACTTATTGAATGTGGTATTGAGCACCTTAAAGGGTGCAGTTTTTAGAATGGTGTCACTTTTGGGTCTATAGACTCCTCAAAGTCACTTCAAATGTGAGATGTTCCTAAAAAAAATGGTTTTGCAAATTTTGTTAGAAAAATGAGAAATTGTTGATCTCAGAATCAGTGGAATCCGTTGAAGCTTTCCAGAGTTATTACCTCATAAAATGACACTGGACATAATTGTAAAATTTGGCCTGGTCATGAAGGAGAAAACAGGCTCAGAGTTGAAAGGGTTAAACACGCAATAAATAGAGCTAAAATTAAATGCCAAAATAATGCTAAAATTTGGTGCATGTTTCTGTCTAATTCACAAGTTTTGGTCAAAAACTTTAGGCTTTCGTTTAGTTTTTGTTTTTTTAAATGGACACGCTTGCTTTTGGGTAGCTGCTTTATGCTTCTCTGAGAGGTACAAATTCTCAATATAAATGTACACTGGCAATTTCAGAATGACACAGACAATTTAGATCCAAAAATCTGTGGTATGTCATATGACATGCTGTATTCTGGAAATATTCTCCCCTAGAAGCATTGCCTTCCGGCATGTAAAGCAGTAATGCTGAGTTACTTACGCATGTACTGTTCTAAACTACATAGCCACGTATGACTAAAAACAAAGGCTTAAAGTAGAGCACGCTAAACTAACTTGATTGTCAAGCTCGCCTTTGAACATAGAATTAGGTTTTTAATTGCTAAAGTATGAATGTAGCAAGAAGTGTATAAAGGTTCTGGATTCCTTGAATTTTATTCTCAATGGTCATAAGAGATCACTGCCTTAGGTCAGGTTCATACATTGCATAAATATTCCGCAGTCCACATAGATGAAGGTTTCATTGTGGATCTCACTTCATTTTGGGAACAGATAGGTAATGCTGAGTTGTGCCTCGTATGGTTCCTAATGTCGGGGGCAGCACTTTTCCCTCACTGCAGGCTATGAATGTGTATACAACATATCTATCATATCACTGCTACACAGGATTTTTGGCTTTTAATGTGCTGTGACCTAATGCTCAGAGCTGATGATGTAAAGACAGCATGTGAAATATGAATCTCCTCTGTACACTGAAGGTTCAGATTTACGGTTACTTAAAAGTGGGAATTTCTACCTGGGTGGCTATGATTAATATCTTAATATTCAGATTCTTCTGTTTGTAGAAATGAGTGAAATGTTTAAACTGAAGTAGATTAAGTAAACCCTCAGTACATGACTGCGATCAGATTACGGAGTTTTGTGTAAAACCACATATACTTGCCAGAATATGCAGAGAAATAAGGTGGCCCCATAGCAAATATTACAAGGCCCCACCACATAGATAAACTCATTGGTTGGGAAGTGACCGGTCCACTGTAGAAGACAAGTGAATCCATCCAAAAACAGAAAAAAGGAATGGATTCTGTATTCATTAACATAGGAAAGGATCAAAGATAAAGTAGGGGGCACTTTAAATAAAACAAAACCCACTACTGTGAATAGTTTTCAATTATGTGATGTCAACAAGCTATGTAAAATATGTTAAATGGAGAACCAGTACATTGTTTAGCCAGTGGCGCTGAAGCAGTCAAGCTGTGATTTGTACAAATATGTGCACATATCTAGGTCACTTCTGCATTCATGTCATAAACCTCCTCAGTTCACATCCTCTCCACGGATTCACCTGTCACCAAATCATATGCATCGTGTGCTTACAATTTGTACAGTCTTATTCACATGACTAAAAATTGTGATTTATGAGCAGAGTCTTATGAATGAGCAAAGTTTTTATAAATTAAATGATTTGGCCTCGTAATCAGCTTTATTCTCCTCAGTCTGAAACACTGAGCAATAAACAGCCTATATAAACTAAACAGTCACAGAGAAGCTCACCATAATGTTTATTGGGCACAATGTTCCCAAATGTGCCCACTCTACAGCTGGGGCTGCGGGCACTGCTGGCTATACTGCCATCAATAATGATGGACAATAGAGCACTGAAGGCGCTCACCTAAAGTCTCCGTTCTGAGTCATATCTGGGTGTAGAGAGGGGTACATTCTGATATTTAATCCAGCTAGGTCCGCTCAAAAATGTGAGTACTCCTCGTAGAGTCTCTGCACCATGTGAAAAGAGGCGCTCTGGCCAGCAGCGTTGCTTTCAACGCAAGAACACTGGACATTGGATTGCTAGATTCTGTGATGTTACACAAAAGTATGGAAAGCGGGATCGCCAACCATCTGGAAATTCCTGGATAGTCTGTAAAAAACAGGGCACTTTTTTCGCCTGTCCATAAAAAAAATTTGATGTGCCCGTAATTTTTTTTTTAAGCTGTAGAGGCTTGTACAGACTTTTATGACTCTATTTCTCACCCTTTTATAGTTCACAGTGAATGCAGCTAAAGTCTTCATATTGGATTTATAATCTGTAGTCATGAATCACTTATAATCTTCATTTATTTTGGTCATCTAATGTGTCCATAAAAAAAAGGCCTGTCCGTGATTTTTTGAGAAGCTGTCAAGAAAAAATAAAAAATCTAGTTGGCAGCCCTGATGGAAAGTACGAAAATAGAAGAGACACTATGAAAATTCCTCATGTTCTGACTTCTGAGCAGTATTCTAGCTGGATTATACAGCTCTGGCAAAAATTAAGAGACCACCACATTAAATCCCTGTCATGGGCAGCCCAATCTCCAGACCTGAACCCCATTGAAAACCTCTAGAATGTAATCAAATCAAGAGGATAATGGATAGTCACAAGCCATCAAACAAAAAAGAAGTGCTTATATTTTTGCGCCAGAAGCAGTGTAAAAGACTGGTGGAAAGCATGCCAAGACCCATGAAAGCTGTGATTAGAAACCATGGTTATTCCACAAATTATTGATTTATGAACTCTTCCTGAGTTAAAACATTAGTATTGTTGTTTCTAAATGATTATGAACTTGCTTTCTTTGCATTATTTGAGGTCTGAAAGCACTGGGTTTTTTGTAATGTTGACCATTTCTCCTTTTCAGAAAAAAAATACAAAATTTATTGCTTGGCAATTTGGAGACACGTTGTCAGAAGTTTATAGAATAAAAGAACAATTTACATTTTACTCAAATATACCTATAAAGAGAAAAATCAGGCTGACTGAACATGTTGCAGTGGTCTCGTAATTTTTGCCAGAGCTATATATCAGATTTACCTGTTTCCACATCCTTATGCTAGACATAGCCAAGACTGCAGGTTAGTTCATTTAGCGTTCTATTAAAAGTATCATGTAATCAGTATTATAGCGCGATTACGGCCTTGTCCTAACTTTACATTATGACATTGTACTGACATGTTCTCTTTAACAGTAACTAGGCAGGAAATTAAAGTTTGGAGTGGAGCGGCACAAAAGTGTTAGATGGGAGGTCACATAATAGAAATTTGCAGTAGTCTAGGTGAGAGGTGATGACGACATGTACAATCATTTTTCCTGACTTCCAGCTTAAAATATAACAGTTTCAATAAAAGTTTTTGAGGTGGAGGCAGCGAGAGTTGTTTAGGAATTAATTATTATCATTATTATTTCTTTTTATAGCACCATTGATTCTATAGTGCTGTAATGAGAAGGGGTTACCTACAAAATACAGATAGACAAACTAACAATGATAGACTAGTACAGAGGGGCGAGGACCCTGCCCTTGCGGGCTTACATTCTAGAGGATGGTGGGGAAGGAGACAATAGGTTGGGGGGTTGCAGCAGCTCCGCTGTTGGTGAGGCAGCAGTGGTCATTGCAGGCTGTAAGCTGTTCTGAAGAGTTGGGTTTTCACGTTCTGCTTGAAAGTTCTGAATGTAGGGGACAATCGGATGTGTTGCGCCACAGAATTCCAGAGGATGGGAGATTCTCGGGAGAAGTCTTGCAGGCGATTGGGTGAGGAACCTACAAGTGTGGAGGAGAGAAGCAGGTCTTGGGAGGATTATGTACCAGTCTCCATCAGTACACCAGAGTTTCCCAAAAGCACAGGAGGTTAAACAAGCCTTGACTTTATCTATTAGATATACAATACAATTAAGTTTTCGGGATTTTTGTTTCAGACTGAAAAATTGTACTTGAGTCTGAGGCTCTGGAGTTAAAATTATCACATTAGCCAATGATTGGGAAATCAACAAAGTGCTAGCGTGGGAAATAAACAGAATATTCTGGCACAAAGACACAACAACTCTCCCTACTATTATTTGGGTCATGGTGGCTTACTGTCTTTTATTTTTTTAAAAGACAAATAGTGAATATTTACATATTTAAGCTATGTATATAAAATATTTCACTGGGGATTCATGACCAAATTCAGAGGAGCAATTTTAAGTGAATACAGAGTTTTCCCAGAATATGCTGGTTTGCATACTTCGGTTCTCACTGAAGGGGTTAAAAGTTGTCCATGCATTGATGACTCATTCACGTATTTATATGGCCTTGAATAAGAATGGAATCCTGGACGTCTTTTTAATCAAACTTGTCTTCTATCTCTTAGTCTCCTTGACAACATATCTATCCTGCTATCCTTTAAAAGAGCAAAGATTACGCAGAACCATCTTCCACCAATGTCATTAAGGAAAACCGTGCACGGAAAAACTGGTTCAGCAAGTGACCAAAGATGGAAAAGTCAAGACTGGCAAATGTAGTAGCCACACAATTTCCAAGAATCTTATGTGCAAATTATAAGAAGTGACATTAATTCTGACTTTACATTACAGCTAGCCTTTCACCAAACCCTTTAGGCATACCTGTCATTGTAATGGATAAACAAGGAATAAAACTTTTCACAATCTGAAATATGCACAGATAAGTATGTGAATCTTTGAGCATGTATGAAAGCGTTACATTTGTATTATCTTTTGTTATTAATTTAATAAATAGATATAAAATCACATCACTTTTTTACAACATTAATAATTAAGTAAATAATAATCATCATAATAATCATTATAATACGATGACTGAATTATTACGATTACAGGGTTGCCAAATTTTGACCCTGTTACCTACTGGTTTGCAACATTTATTTTTTTAATATAACTTTTGTAAATGTTTTTGTCATTTTTGTAGTAAATACTCATAAGAATAACACGACTTAATTGATGCAAAATGTAACAAAGTTTATTATAGAGTAATGTAAACATAAAATAAATACAAACAGGGGAACAACTACACGTAAAGAGGGTCAAGGTTAAAGGATGAGTAGGATGTCAAAAGCTGCATATTAAAAATACATATATTAAATGTCTAGGTGTCATCCCTCAGGATTTCAACCAACGTACCTATGCGCTGCTGTTGGCAGCTTTGTCCACTAATCCACATCAGTTTCTGGCACTGTCCGGGTGCTGATTATCGTTTGCTTGGTGTCCATTCCTTTGGGACAGCAGGTGTTTTCATTTGGTATCTAGAATGTCCTATCACACTGCAGGTGCAGCAATTTAAACTTCCCCTTGCTGGTCTTCTCAGCTGGTGATAGTTGTTAGTGGATTCTGTTTGGAGTTCTGTTCCTAGTTCTAGGTATCTAGACCAGTCAGCTAAGCGTACTGCTGGAGTTTCTTTATTATGCTGCACTCTCACTCGGTTCCTTAGGAGGTAAGAGATACATTTGATGGACTTTTAAAAAGCCAGGTCAGACTGATCAATGCTAGTCTTTCCAGCAGGAGTTATTCAGGTTGCGCTGAAGCCGTGTTACTGGATACTTTAGTCTGTACAGGAACCGGCTGTAGTTTGTGCAGTTTATTCATAGTTCAGTCCTTTACCCCATATTTATTACCACATGTGCATAACATTAGTGATGCTGATGTATCCACACTTGTAGTTAAATGGTCATAGAAACTAACGTAACACTGCATATGTGAATTTATCTGTACATGTGATTCAGTTTGAACCATATATAGATATTATGTGTGTCACAGGGTCCTACTCTGGTACCACACAATCAATAGAGCAAGAGAAGAGTGAACAATTCCAGAACCTTTATTTAGACAAAAACACGAAAGGTCCATAAAATCCACCACACTGAGGATACAATAGTCCAGAACATGAATGCAGTTCAGTAACAGGATAAAAGTCAAACAATCCAGCAGAGAGGATAGCATAGTCCATATACTCTTCTTTCTCTCTGATATCCACTTCACATCATTCCACACCAGACTGATCTGTGTCTCACCTCCCTGATATTTTCAAGTCTCCCTCCTCATTCACAGGTCAGGAAGGGGAAGGTCTCAGGGGCTCATTGTTTCAACAAGCTAGGTCAACATGTCATTAGCATATTAGCAAACAACATTATTCACTGACCCTGTGGAGAGATAACAATACAGAACTGTGGGGAGAATATCAGATGGCAAATAACAACTCATCCTACAAGAGAACACCATGAAAATAAATAAAATAGAAATATACACAAAAATGATACCCACATAGCATATCACACCATCACAACCTCTCCCCCCTCATAATAAGGTAATAATTAGGTCTACACAGACCTCTGGCCTGCTCACTTTAGTCCACTTTGCTCCACTGTTTATAGTTCCTTGTACAGTGGCAGGGGTTGCAATAATCATGAGCAAGTAGTCCATAAATTCCCGGGTCCTGGCTTTATGGTCATACCAGGCTTTTTGACTGGACTGGGCCGTTCGCTGATGTTCATTAGCCAAGGTAGCTAGCTGGGCGAGACAGTCTCTGAACTCTAGAACGTAGGGAATGATTGGCGTTCCGGTATCTGCGATATCTCCCTCCAATTGTTCTTTCAGAAGAGTGAGAGGCCCATGGACCTTCTGCTCCCACAAAATGACTTTGTAACTCCCCAATGTCATTTCCAAGGAGGATATCTGCAGGAAGTCCTCCCATAACGCCAATCCAACACAGTTTTTCTCCAAAACCATAATCCAAACGTACCAAAGCTCGCTGTATATATTTGCAGACACCCCCCCACCAGGACAATGGGAATTCCCGGGCACTGGTGAATTGCCTCGGGTCGAACCACACGGAGGTCAGCGATAGTCAGGAATGCCCCCGTGTCTCTAAATCCCGACACTTTGTATCCATCAATTAAGACATCCTGCAGGTGGCAATGCTGTTGCTCTGTATTTCTGATGGACAAAGGCCGGAGTCCGTACACTCCAGCAGGGGTATCTATGGTGCCGTGGTCAGTGGTCCACTCTGGTGGTGGTAGCTCTTCCTCAGGCGGGATGTAGTGCACAAGATGCACTGGACGAGGTGGGGCTGCGTGGGGCTCCCTCCGAATCCTTGAGGGACAGCCAGACTGCAAATGTCCAGGTTGCCCACACCTGTAACATCTCTCTGTGATACCCCCAGGTTGTGGTCGGAACTGTTGGGGCCCAGGATTGTGAGCTGTGATTGTCATCGGCCTGCGGCTGGGTGGAAGGGCAGATATAATCGGAGGGGGACAGGGTGCGGGAGAAGGCTGTGGTTCATTGTCCAGAAGCCTCCTCTATTGCGGTTGGATAGTAAGGGCTTCATCGGCCAGGACTGCAGCTCTATCCTAGGTGCACGGCGTGCGCTCCCGGACCCATTCCCGTACCTCTGCGGGGCACTTGGCAAGAAATTGTTCTATAAGGAACAACTGTATAAAACCTTCCACAGTAAAGGCGTTTTCTGCTTCCAGCCATCTCCGACATGCCTGGGACATCTTATGTGCATACATCCTAAACGATCCCCCCTGTCAGGACTCTGAACATTTTGATTACCTTTTGTGCATTACTGCCCTTTTCCAAGATGGCGTCTTTGGTCTCATGTGCACTGTGTTTTCCTGCTATATAACTCCACTCCAGCCTTTAGTCTGTGCTAGAATATTCTGCCTTGCATCCAGCTCCTGATGACTCCCTGGCTTTGCACCTGCACCTGTGAACCTGTGTGGAGATCCTGCTACTCAGCTCTGAGTTTCTGCTGCATACATCGGTTTCCAGTAATCCTCCATCTTGCTGCTTGTGCTTGTTTCCATCTGCATTTGCTGGACATGTAAGCTGTTGCTGCTCTGCTTAAACCTGAGACTTTTACCCAGGCCTCCCTGGTTGTGCTAAGATATTATTTGAACTGCCTTATAAGCATATCTATCGGTGTTTGGACTACCAAGGACTTATTTGTGTCAAGTATCCTCAAGAATAATTGTGCTTCATAGACTTTCTGCGTGATTGTATTTTCCTCTGAAGTTTCCTATTGTCACGGGGAGACTAGGTGGGCAAGAGCTAATAACCCGGGCCCCTGCAATTTCCCTCAGACTAGGGAAATCCTGTCTGACCCTCTACCTGGAGTTTACACTGATGGTGTGCATGTCCAGGCCTCGAACCTCACCCTGTCTCCTGTTTCAACCCTAGGCTGAAACCTCTACCCACCACCCAGTGAAGAAGTAATATACCAATACCCACAGTTAGCACAGACAAGGATAACGGAAAATATACACCACGCCGCAGTCACTCAGGATTACACTATAAATGTGCAGGGCAAAATAAATACAAATATAGGAAGGAGTAAATAAGACAAAGGAAAATACACCACCAGCAACGAATCTCCAACTACCAGCTCACCACTCCAGAACGAGATAACAACGCACAAGACAGAAGCTATAATCGGCGACGCCCAATGTCCAGGAGAACTGTTTAAAGGCAATGGGCATGGCCCAGCTTCCAATCCGAGCATCAGGTAAATTAACCCCGGAACAGCTAGATAAAATCTAGCCGACGCCAATGAGCACATAGTGGTCAAAAGCGGAATTACCGCTGTCTGTTGAACGACCTGGTCTGAACAGCGTCCGACATGACAGTACCCCGCCTTCTACGAGGGACCCCAGGGCCCTCACGGCTTATAGGACCCAGCTTGTCTGGATGGCGACGATGAAAAAACCTGACCAGCCGATCCGCATGAATGTCCGAGGCTGGTACCCAGGACCTCTCCTCAGGCCCATAACCACGCCAGTGTACCAGGTACTGTAAAGTGCGGCGCACTACACGAGAGTCAACCACCTTGGAGACTTCAAATTCCAAATTACCATCCACCAAGACTGGAGGTGGCATAGGAGCCACGTCCACAGAACCCACCACCTTCTTTAGAAGAGACCTGTGGAACACGTTGTGTATCTTATACACCGTAGGAAGCTCCAATCAGTACGCTACTGGGTTAATGACGGCGGTGACCCTAAATGGACCAATAAACCGTGGACCCAATTTAAGGGACGGTATTTTGAGTCTTATGTTTTTTGTGGATAACCACACCCAATCATCCACACTAAGGTCCGGACCTGGCACACGCCTACTGTCAGCCACACGTTTGTACCTAGCACTCACACTCAACAGGCGCTGTTTAACTCTCCTCCAGACTGATGACAATTGTGCTCCTAATTGGTCCTCCTCCGGAACGCCGGAAGAGCCCCTCTGACTCAAAGTACAAAATTGAGGATGTAGCCCGTAAACACAAAAAAACGGAGACTCCCCAGACGACTCCTGGCGGTGATTATTGATGGCAAACTCAGCCAAAGGAAGAAATGTAGACCACTCCTTCTGGTTATCAGAGACAAAGCAGCGTAGGTACTGTTCCAAATTTTGGTTCATACGCTCAGTCTGACCATTTGACTGAGGATGAAACGCCGAAGAATGAGACAACTTGATCCCCAGCCGTGAGCAAAATGCTTTCCAAAATTTTGCCACAAACAGAGACCCCCTATCAGACACGATGTCAGACGGAACCCCATGAAGTCTGAGCACCTCCTGCACAAATACCTGAGCCAGAGTCTTAGCGTTAGGCAACGAAGGCAAAGACACAAAGTGCGACATTTTTCAAAACCGATCAACAATCACCAAGATGACCGTGTTCCCAGCTGATGAGGGCAAATCAGTGATGAAATCCATGGAGATTTCCGTCCATGGCTTACTAGGTACCTCAAAAGGAAGTAGTGTGCCAACAGGACGGGAGCGTGGCGTCTTAGCCCTAGCGCACGTGGTGACACGTAAGAGACCACGTCCTGTCGGATCTTGGGCCACCAAAACCGACGTGACACCAACTCCAAAGTACCTCTAACCCCTGGGTGGCCAGCCAGGACAGCATCATGATGCTCCGCCAAAACCTTTAAGCGGAGATGAAGTGGTACAAAAGATTTGTTGATGGGAAGCTCAGATGGTACCTCCTCCTGAGCCTCGGCAATCTCAGCCTCAACCTCAGTAGTGAGAGCTGAAACCACAACACCCTTTTGGAGGATGGGTACTAGATCCTCCCGAGGTTCTCCCCCCGGAAAACACCTGGACAGAGCATCCGCCTTAGTGTTTTTAGACCCCGGTCTGTAAGTGACAACAAAATTGAACCGCGTGAAAAACAATGCCCAGCGAGCCTGCCTGGGGGACAGACGCTTGGCTGACTCCAAATACAGCAGATTCTTATGATCGGTAATAACAGTAACCTGATGTACCGACCCCTCCAAGAAGTGTCGCCATTCCTCAAAGGCCAACTTGATTGCCAACAACTCCCTGTTGCCGATATCGTAGTTACATTCGGCGGACGACAGTTTCTTGGAGAAATAGGCGCACGGACGCAAACCACTCAAAGATGAGCCTTGAGATAGTACCGCCCCCACACCAACCTCAGACGCATCGACTTCCACAACAAAGGGTTTTGTGTCATGGTTCCCAATGGCAAGGGAACGTAAAAAACACATAAGTAACAAACGAGCTCTCGGGTGATGGAAACTCGAGTTGACCGTGAGCTAAATCTACCACACAACTAACAGTAGCCAGGGAGCATACCTACGGCTTCCTATATGCCACGCGCCAGCCGGAGGACTAACTACGCCTGGTAGAGGAAGAAACAGACCTGGCTTACCTCTAGGGAAATACCCCAAAAGATGATAGCAGCCCCCCACATGTAATAACGGTGAATTAAGAGGAAAAGACATACACAGTATGAAAGTAGATTTAGCAAAGAGAGGTCCACTTACTAGATAGCAGAAGGATACAAAAGAGGACTTCACGGTCAACTGAAAACCCTTTCAAAAACCATCCTGAAATTACTTTAAGACTCCTGTGTCAACTCATGACACAGGAGTGGCAATTTCAGCCCGCAAGAGCTTCCAGCTACAGAGAATTACAAAAACTGCAAACTGGACAAAAGGTACAAAACAAAAGGACAAAGTCCACTTAGCTGATCAGCAGACTAGTAGCAGGAACATGCAACCGAAGGCTCTGGTTACAATGATGACCGGCAAGGAAATGACTGGAGAGCAAGGCTAAATAGGAAACTCCCAAACACTGATGGAAGCAGGTGAACAGAAGAAGCAAAGTGCAAACAAGTCACCAGTACCACCAGCAACCACCAGGGGAGCCCAAAAAGCGGATACACAACAGTACCCTCCCCTTAAGGAGGGGGCACCGAACCCTCACAAGAACCGCCAGGGCGATCTGGATGAGCCCTATGAAAGGCACGAACCAAATCCGAGGCATGAACATCAGAGGCAGTTACCCAAGAATTATCTTCCTGACCATAGCCTTTCCATTTAACCAGATATTGAAGTCTCCGTCTGGACATACGGGAGTCCAAGATCTTCTCCACGACGTACTCCAATTCACCCTCCACCAGCACAGGAGCAGGAGGTTCAGTAGAAGGAACCACCGGTACCTCATATCTCCGCAACAACGACCGATGGAACACATTATGGATAGCGAAAGATGCCGGGAGGTCCAAACAAAAGGAAACAGGGTTAAGAATCTCCAAAATCCTATAAGGACCGATGAACCGAGGCTTAAATTTGGGAGAAGAAACCCTCATAGGGACAAAACGGGAAGACAACCACACCAAGTCCCCAACGCGAAGGTGGGGACCAACACGACGACGACGGTTAGCAAACTGCTGAGTCCTCTCCTGGGACAATTCCAAATTATCCACCACTTGTCCCCAAATCCGATGCAACCGATCCACCACCGCATCCACTCCAGGACAATCCGAAGATTCAACCTGACCAGATGAAAAACGCGGATGAAACCCTGAATTGCAAAAGAAAGGAGAAACCAAAGTGGCAGAACTAGCCCGATTATTAAGAGCAAACTCCGCCAATGGCAGAAAGGCAACCCAATCATCCTGATCCGCAGACACAAAACACCTCAAATAAGTCTCCAAAGTTTGATTAGTTCGCTCCGTCTGGCCGTTGGTCTGAGGATGGAATGCAGACGAAAAGGACAAATCAATGCCCAACCTGGCACAGACTGCCCGCCAAAATCTAGACACGAACTGGGTACCCCTGTCAGAAACGATGTTTTCCGGAATACCATGCAAGCGAACCACATTTTGAAAAAACAGAGGGACCAACTCAGATGAGGAAGGCAACTTAGGCAATGGCACCAAATGAACCATTTTAGAAAAACGGTCACACACCACCCAGATGACAGACATCTTCTGAGAAACAGGGAGATCCGAGATAAAGTCCATAGAGATGTGCGTCCAAGGCCTCTTCGGAATAGGCAAGGGCAACAACAACCCACTAGCCCTAGAACAACAAGGCTTGGCCCGAGCACACACATCGCAAGACTGCACAAAAACACGCACATCTCGAGACAGGGAAGGCCACCAGAAGGATCTAGCCACCAAATCTCTGGTGCCAAAAATTCCCGGATGACCTGCCAGAGTAGAAGAATGAACTTCCGAGATGACTCTAGTGGTCCACTCGTCAGGAACAAACAGTCTACCAGACGGACAACGATCAGGTCTATCCGCCTGAAATTCTTGCAAAGCACGTCGCAAATCTGGAGAGACAGCAGACAAAACCACTCCATCCTTAAGGACACCAGCAGGTTCAGAATTCCCAGGAGAGTCAGGCTCAAAACTCCTAGAAAGAGCATCTGCTTTCACATTCCTAGAACCCGGTAAGTACGAGACCACAAAATTAAACCGGGAAAAGAACAACGACCAACGTGCCTGTCTAGGATTCAGGCGCCTGGCAGACTCCAAATAAATCAAATTCTTGTGATCAGTCAAAACTACCACCTGATGTCTGGCACCCTCAAGCCAATGACGCCACTCCTCAAATGCCCACTTCATGGCCAAAAGCTCCCGATTACCAACATCATAGTTTCGCTCGGCGGCTGAAAATTTTCGCAAAAAGAACGCACAAGGTCTCATCACTGAGCAGTCGGAACTTTTCTGTGACAAAACCGCCCCCGCTCCGATCTCGGAAGCATCGACCTCAACCTGAAAGGGAAGAGAAACATCAGGCTGGCGCAACACAGGGGCAGACAAAAAGCGGCGCTTAAGCTCCCGAAAGGCCTCCACGGCAGCAGGGGACCAATTGGCAACATCAGCACCCTTTTTAGTCAAATCCGTCAGAGGTTTAGCAACGCCAGAAAAACCAGCTATAACTCGACGATAAAAATTAGCAAAGCCCAAGAATTTCTGGAGACTCTTCAGAGACGTAGGCTGCGTCCAGTCGTAAATAGCCCGAACCTTGACAGGGTCCATCTCAATAGAAGAAGGGGAAAAAATATACCCCAAAAATGAAATTTTTTGAACCCCAAAAACACACTTTGAACCCTTTACACACAAAGAATTCTCCTGCAAAACCTGAAAAACCCTCCTGACCTGCTGAACATGAGACTCCCAGTCATCAGAAAAAATCAAAATATCATCCAAGTACACAATCATAAATTTATCCAAATATTCCCGGAAAATATCATGCATTAAGGACTGAAAGACAGAAGGTGCATTAGAAAGGCATTACCAAATACTCAAAATGGCCCTCAGGCTTATTAAATGCGGTCTTCCACTCATCTCCCTGCTTAATTCGCACCAAATTATACGCCCCACGAAGATCAATCTTAGAGAACCACTTAGCCCCCCTTATGCGAGCAAACAAATCAGTCAGCAAAGGCAACGGATACTGATATTTGACTGTAATTTTATTCAGGAGACGATAATCAATACCAGGCCTCAGAGAGCCATCCTTTTTAGAGACAAAGAAAAAACCGGCTCCTAAAGGTGATGAAGAAGGACGAATATGTCCCTTTTCCAGGGACTCCTTAATATACTCGCGCATAGCAGCATGTTCAGGTACAGATAGGTTAAACAAACGACCCTTTGGAAATTTACTGCCAGGAATCAGATCTATGGCGCAATCACAATCCCTGTGAGGAGGGAGTGAACCAATCTTAGGCTCTTCAAAAATATCACGATAATCAGACAAAAATGCCGGAATCTCAGATGGAATAGATGACGAAATGGACACCATAGGAGTGTCCCCATGAGCCCCCCGACATCCCCAGCTTAACACAGACATAGCCTTCCAGTCAAGGACTGGGTTATGAGACTGTAACCATGGTAATCCAAGCACCAAAACATCATGTAAATTGTACAACACAAGGAAGCGAATCACCTCCTGATGGTCTGGAGTCATACGCATAGTCACTTGCGTCCAGAACTGTGGTTTATTACAAGCCAAAGGTGTAGAATCAATACCCTTCAGAGGTATAGGGACTTCCAGAGGCTCTAAATCAAACCCACAGCGCCTGGCAAAGGACCAGTCCATAAGACTCAGAGCGGCGCCCGAGTCCACATAGGCATCCACGGTAATAACTGATAATGAACAAATCAAGGTTACAGACAAAATAAATTTGGACTGTAAAGTGCCAATTGAAATGGACTTGTCAACCTTCCTAGTACGCTTAGAGCATGCCGATATAACATGAGCAGAATCACCACAATAGAAGCATAACCCATTTTTACGCCTATAATTCTGCCGCTCGCTTCTGGACATAACTCTGTCACATTGCATTTTCTCTGGTGTCTCTTCAGAAGATACCGCCAAATGGTGCACGGGTTTGCGCTCCCGCAAACGCCGATCAATCTGAATTGCCATTGTCATGGACTCATTCAGACCTGTAGGCACAGGGAACCCGACCATAACATCTTTAACGGCATCAGAAAGGCCCTCTCTGAAATTTGCCGCTAAGGCGCACTCATTCCACTGAGTAAGCACAGACCACCTACGAAATTTTTGGCAGTATATCTCCGCTTCATCTTGCCCTTGAGATAGGGCTATCAAAGCTTTTTCAGCTTGAATCTCCAAATTAGGTTCCTCATAAAGCAACCCTAAAGCCAGGAAAAACGCATCCACATTGAGCAACGCAGGATTCCCTGGTGCCAATGAAAATGCCCAATTTTGAGGGTCACCTCGCAGCAAAGAGATTACAATCTTAACCTGCTGGACAGGATCTCCTGAGGAGTGAGGTCTGAGAGAAAGGAATAATTTACAATTATATTTGAAATTCAAAAACCGAGATCTATCTCCGGAAAACACCTCTGGTGTAGGGATTTTAGGTTCAGAAATAGGAGCATGTATAACAAAATCTTGTAAATTTTGAACCTTCGTAGCAAGATTATTTAAACCTGCAGCCAAACTCTGGACATCCATGTTAAACAGCTAAGGTCAGAGCCATTCAAGGGTTAAGAGGAGGTAAGAAGCAGCTAGACAGCAATTAAGGGCTAGGCAGCAAAACTCTGAGGGAAAGAAAAAAAAAAAAAAATTTCCCTTCAACACTTCTTTTTCTCCTGCTTCAGCCCAAACAATTAACACTTTGTGGGCCGGTCATACTGTCATGGTTCCCAATGGCAAGGGAACGTAAAAAACACATAAGTAACGAACGAGCTCTCGGGTGATGGAAACTCGAGTTGACCGTGAGCTAAATCTACCACACAACTAACAGTAGCCAGGGAGCATACCTACGGCTTCCTATATGCCACGCGCCAGCCGGAGGACTAACTACGCCTGGTAGAGGAAGAAACAGACCTGGCTTACCTCTAGGGAAATACCCCAAAAGATGATAGCAGCCCCCCACATGTAATAACGGTGAATTAAGAGGAAAAGACATACACAGTATGAAAGTAGATTTAGCAAAGAGAGGTCCACTTACTAGATAGCAGAAGGATACAAAAGAGGACTTCACGGTCAACTGAAAACCCTTTCAAAAACCATCCTGAAATTACTTTAAGACTCCTGTGTCAACTCATGACACAGGAGTGGCAATTTCAGCCCGCAAGAGCTTCCAGCTACAGAGAATTACAAAAACTGCAAACTGGACAAAAGGTACAAAACAAAAGGACAAAGTCCACTTAGCTGATCAGCAGACTAGTAGCAGGAACATGCAACCGAAGGCTCTGGTTACAATGATGACCGGCAAGGAAATGACTGGAGAGCAAGGCTAAATAGGAAACTCCCAAACACTGATGGAAGCAGGTGAACAGAAGAAGCAAAGTGCAAACAAGTCACCAGTACCACCAGCAACCACCAGGGGAGCCCAAAAAGCGGATACACAACAGTTTTGATACCTCTGGCTGCACAAGAATGGGGGCTGAAACAAAACTGTTCTTAAGAAATTCAAATGCGCGCACAGCAGCCTCAGGCCAAACGGAGAAATTGGTACCCTTTTTAGTCATGTCAGTTAGCGGTTTAGCAATGATGGAAAAATCCTTGATAAAATTCCTATAGTAGTTAGAAAACCCAAGGAACCGCTGAAGTGCTTTCAGGTTATCAGGACGTTCCCAATGCAGCACCGCTTGCACCTTATCGGCGTCCATTTTAAAACCAGAAGCAGACACAATATAACCCAAGAACGGCAACTCTTGAACAGAAAATACACATTTCTCAAGTTTAGCATACAGCTTATTCTCTCTGAGAAGCTGTAACACCTGCCTGACATGATCTAAATGAGCATCACGGTCGTAAGAATATATGAGGATGTCATCTAGGTACACGATAACGAATTTCCCCAAAACATGCGAGAACACATCATTGATGAAATGTTGGAACACTGCAGGTGCGTTAGTCAACCCAAAAGGCATCACCAAATTTTCAAAATGACCCTCAGGGGTATTAAAAGCCGTCTTCCACTCATCACCTTGACGGACTCTTATGAGGTTGCACGCCCCCTGAGGTCAAGCTTGGTAAACCACTTAGCACCCGCCACCTGGTTGAACAAATCTGGTATCAGTGGCATCGGGTATGGATCACGAACCGTAATCTGGTTCAACTCCCTGAAATCCAAATACGGGCGTAATCCGCCATCTTTCTTCTTCACGAAGAAGAACCCTGCTGCCACCGGCGAGGATGACGGCCTGATGTGCCCTTTGCTCAAGCTTTCAGCAATATAATCTTTTATCGCTTGTCTCTCCGGAAGGGAGATGTTAAACATCCTTGCTTTAGGCAACTTGGCCCCTGGTTTAAACCTGATAGAACAGTCATAGGGACGATGTGGCGGCAACTCTGAGCAACCCTTTTCAGAGAACACATCCACAAAATCCAGAAGTGACTCCGGAACGCTTGAAGTCACCGCAGCCACACATGTAGCCAGGCAATTCTCCTGGCAGAACTCGCTCCACTGAATTATGTCCTGAGTTTTCCAGTCAATTACCGGGTTGTGCATGGACAACCAAGGAAAACCCAAAACCACCTGAGCAGGAAGATTCCTGAGCACCTTACATGTAACCCGCTCGGAATGTAGAACCCCAATGTGGAGTTTCACCTCAGCCACAAATTCAGTAATCTCCCCTGAGAGAGAGGAGCAGCATTGATGGTGACCACACGGATAGGATGAGACAGTTTTTCAATCCTAAAACCTGCTGTGCGCGCAAACTCCTCATCAATGAGATTTGTGGCTGAACCACTATCCACAAAAACAGTAATTGGCAGCTCACTGCCAGCGATAAAAACCTTAGCAGGGAGCATGCATTGAGAAACCACCATGGAGGATATACATAAGCTCAGATTGGTCTCCTCCACACCCTCTGAGCTTAGAAGTTTTCCGCCGTTGCGTTTTTCTTAGACAGCAGAGGACAGATGTTAATAAAATGACCAGTTTTACCGCAGTAAAAACAGGCTCCCTGCTTCCTGAGCTCAGGGGCTCGACGCTTCACATGTGACACCCCTGCAATTTGCATAGGCTCCGTGGGCTCACCTGCAGCAACCTCACGTGAACCTAAACCCTCTCCCATAGGCGGTGTCTCATGCTCCCCCTAACGCAAATGGCGATCAATGCGGACAACCAGACTCATAGCGGAATCTAGAGAAGCAGTAGTCTCGTACATCAGAAGGGCTTTTTTAACCCTTCCAGAAATCCCATGTATAAACTGACTCCGCAATGCTGGATCATTCCATTGTGTATCAATTGCCCAGCGACGAAATTCAGAACAGTAATCCTCTGCAACTCGCTCCCCCTGGCGAATAGTGCGTATCTTAGATTCTGCTAGAGCCATTCTGTCAGGTTCATCGTAAATTTTTCCAAGAGAGGAAAAAAAACTCTCCACAGAGTCAAGTGCAGCAGAATCAGATGGCAAAGAAAACGCCCATGCTTGGGGATCCCCGCTTAACAATGACAACACCAGGCCCACACGCTGAGCCTCATTACCCGAGGAGATCGGGCGCATACGGAAATATAGTTTGCAAGCTTCACGAAAAGAAACAAATTTACTGCGTTCCCCAGCAAATTTTTCAGGCAAAGGAAATTTAGGCTCAGTAACTCTACCTGTCGTTTCACCTTGCACATTAGATACTGCTAGTCCCTGTTGCTGTACAGCCCCCCTCAACTCAGTGACCTGTAGGGCCAGCACCTCCAACTGGCGGGTTACGGAAGTCATGGGATCCATGACTAAAAAAAAAAAAGGAAACCCCCTTTTTTTTTTTTTTTTTGTTGGGCCGATTATAATGTCACGGGGAGACTAGGTGGGCAAGAGCTAATAACCCGGGCTCCTGCAATTTCCCTCAGACTAGGGAAATCCTGTCTGACCCTCTACCTGGAGTTTACACTGATGGTGTGCATGTCCAGGCCTCGAACCTCACCCTGTCTCCTGTTTCAACCCTAGGCTGAAACCTCCACCCACCACCCAGTGAAGAGGTAATACACCAATACCCACAGTTAGCACAGACAAGGATAACGGAAAATATACACCACGCCGCAGTCACTCAAGATTACACTATAAATGTGCAGGGCAAAATAAATACAAATATAGGAAGGAGTAAATAAGACAAAGGAAAATACACCACCAGCAATGAATCTCCAACTACCAGCTCACCACTCCAGACCGAGATAACAACGCACAAGACAGAAGCTATAATCGGTGACGCCCAATGTCCAGGAGAACTATTTAAAGGCAATGGGCATGGCCTAGCTTCCAAACCGAACATCAGGTAAATTAACCCCGGACCAGCTAGATAAAATCGAGCCGACGCCAATGAGCACATAGTGGTCAAAAGCAGAATTACCGCTGTCTGTCGAACGACCTGGTCTGAACAGCGTCCGACATGACACCTATAGACTGTTAAGCTGCGTTTAATATTTACACCAAGTGTTGTGGACTTGAGTTTCTCTCTGCACCTGTTTGAATCACCGTGTGATAATATAGACTTTACCACTTATAAAACTGTGTCCTGTAGTTGTCTTGTTCCATGCAAAGAGTCTCCTGAGTTATCCCTTATAATCATTACACCCCTGTAGTGCATGGAAGGTCTCGGAACTTGGCCCTATATGAGTCTGGGGTGATAGCATGGTAATCCAGGATTGTCTGCTTTACAATGTTATAATCCCGATTCCGCTGTGAGTCAATGGTTCGGTAAGCCTCCGCCAGGCTACCGTTCAGGAGTCCCACTAACAAACGCATCCAACTAGAGTGGGGCACCTCCATCACAGCACACTGCTGCTCAAAGTCCTTGAAGAACCCCTCCACATCTCCAGAAGCCTCATCAAATGGCTTAACCTCTGTCCGGGGTGATCCGTACAGGCTCCCGGATCGTTGGGTTTACATTCCACATTGCATTACTCCCTCTTTCAAGCTCCATTGCTTCTTGTCTCCGCTGTGCCCGGCGGGCAGCCTCCTCCTTGTACTCCTGAGAGACGCCTGGGCCCAGAACCGCCATCTCTTCTTCGTACCACACCATCCACTGGCTTTTTGGTGTGGGGGTCCTCATCTCCAGTGCTCGTCCTTCAGACATATGGGGGGAGGTGGTCGGCTGGCACCCACCAGTAGGTCAATTAAGGTCTCTTTAGTCAGTCCCTGGTAGTTCAGGCCCAAGTCTCTGGCTCTCTCCTGTAAACTGGATACAGTCCAATTTCTGTACTCACTCTGTGGGTGGTTCTCCATTAGGTTACGTTCTGTGTATCCCGCTGCTGCCACCAGTTGTCACAGGGTCCTACTCCGGTACCACACAATCAACAGAGCAAGAGAAGAGTTAACAATTCCAGAACCTTTATTTAGGCAAAAACACGAAAGGTCCAAATAATCCACCACACTGAGGATACAATAGTCCAGAACACGAATAACAGTAACAGGATAAAAGTCCAACAATCCAGCAGAGAGGATAGCATAGTCCATATACTCTTCTTTCTCTCTGATATCCTCTTCACATCATTCCACACCAGACTGATCTGTGTCTCACCTCCCTGATATTTTCAAGTCTCCCTCCTCATTCACAGGTCAGGAGGGGGAAGGTCTCAGGGGCTCATTGTTTCAACAAGCTAGGTCAACATGTCATTAGCATATTAGCAAACAACATTATTCACTGACCCTGTGGAGAGATAACAATACAGAACTGTGGGGAGAATATCAGATGGCAAATAACAACTCATCCTACAAGAGAACACCATGAAAATAAGTAAAATAGAAATATACACAAAAATGATACCCACATAGCATATCATACCATCACAATGTGATAGACAAAACATTTTTTTGAGTCATAGGAGCCACGGGTTACTGACTACTGGTACTTATCTATTTATTATTTATCCCCTTCCCCTCTTTTCTTCCTTTTCATGTATTCTACTTTTGGACTATTTTAGTCTATTAAGTTCATTTTGGATTTTTCCATAGACTTGTTGGAAGGGATTTTTTTGATACTTAACCATGATTTGTAGACAGTTCTCCTATTAATGTCCTGTTTTGTACTATGGTACTTTTGACATTGTCTAATTTGTATTTCCATGTGATTTTATGCTTTTTAACTATTTTAATATTGTTATCTAATAAAAATTAAATATTCTTTATCTTGCAAAAATTAAAAAAAAAATTGTGTGGGCTCCTGCATAATTTTCATAACCAGCAGAGGGATGCTAATATTCTGGGAAGGAGCCAATAGCCAAAGATTCCCAGGCTATTGATGTCAGCCCACAGTTGTTTGCTTAGCCTTTACTGGCTGTTATGATCTGGTGACCTTGGAGCCGCATGAAACTTTCTCTGGAGTTGGTGGAACCTGTACTGACCGCAATCCTGAACTAACACCGCAACTAGAAGTAGCCGTGGGGTGTGCCTAACACTTCCTAGACACCTCGACACAGCCGGAGGACTAAATACCCCTATAGATGGAAATGGGAATGCTATCTTGCCTCAGAGCAGACCCCCAAAGGATAGGCAGCCCCCCACGAATAATGACTGTGAGTAGGAGAAGAATAGACATACGCAGGTAGAAAACAGGATTTAGCAAAAGAGGCCACTCTAGCTAAATAGGAAAGGATAGGAAAGATAACTAGGCGGTCAGTATTAAAACCCTTCCAAAAATAGCCACAGCAGATAATACAAAAAGTTCCACAATCTAACTAAAGACATGGAATGTATATCTGCCACTCCAGAGAATCCAGCAAGACTGAGAAAATACTGACACAATCTAAGCTGGACAAGAAAACACAAAGAATAGCACTGAATTGTGAAGCACACAACATGTGTGCCACAGGGAAAAAGAACCAGACACTTATCTTTGCTGATTTGGCAGAAAGGCAGGAGGAACCAGGCAGAGGTCCTACACCTCCCAACAACAATTGACAACTGGCAAGGACTAATGAATCCTGCACGCCTAAATACCCCAGTCAGATCTGCAATCAGCAGATACACCTGACCAGGACTGCAACTCAGGGGCAACTGCATTACCACCTACAACCACCGGAGGGAGCCCAAAAGCAGAATTCACAACACTTCTGCTGCTGCAGAAACCTCTTGCTGCAGCTCCTCTCCGCATTCCTTGTGGTTCCGCTCTGTTTAGCTTCTGTTGCTGCTCCATCTCTTGCTGCTCTACCATTCCTATCTGCAGCCTTGCAGTTCTCTTCCTGTATAAACAGGTCTCAACCTGTTCCTTCATACTTCATTCCTTTCTGCTTGTCTCCTTACCTGCACCTCCTGTGTGAACAGGTTCCTACCTGTTCCTTCATACACCACACCAATCAGCCCTGTGTTCTCTGCCGTTCCTGCCAGCCCTGTGTTCTCTGCCGTGCCTGCCTGCCCTGTGTTCTCTGCCGTGCCTGCCAGCCCTGTGTTCTCTGCCGTGCCTTCCAGCCCTGTGTTCTCTGCCGTGCCTGCCAGCCCTGTGTTCACTGCCGTGCCTGCCAGCCCTGTGTTCTCTGCCGTGCCTGCCAGCCCTGTGTTCTCTGCCGTGCCTGCCAGCCCTGTGTCTCTGCCAGCTCTGTGTCTCAGCTGTGCCAGCTTACTCATCTTAATCTCATCCGTGCTCATCTGCTAGTCCTGCCTGATGCTCGCACCAATCCTGGTGTTCCTGATTCCCAAAGTGGGATCAGCAGCCACAGCCAGACACCACCCTGGAGTAGCACCTGGCAGCTGCCTGCCGCACAAGCCTGACCTCACCATCAGAGGCTCCAGCGAAGTCCAAGGCAGCTGTCATAGTTACGCCCCTTCCAGGGTAATCTGGTTTGTGGCACAGTGGGGCCACAAACCCCCCAAGCTCACGCCCACCAGTCGGGGCGTGAGCGTGACATTTCCTCATTCTGATGTAATTTTCTTCTGACGATATGTAGTGTTTTTGGCAGCAAGTCTGCAGGAAATAAGCAGCAAGTACACAAATCGTTTTACACCTGCGTTTTTGCTGCAGATTTGACTGACTCAATTGAAGTCAATGAGTCAGAAATGCAATAACGCATCAAAAATGCAGTGTGTGCACATAGCCTAACATGCAGTGAAATATAAAAAGAAAGTAAATCCAAAAAGAGTGTGGCTGATTAGTCAATGCTAACCATGAGCAAAATTACAAAAATGTGACTTGTGCCTTGTAATTAAATGTGCATGTTGGTCACATAAAACTGTAGCATTTCCATAGGATGTAACAAATAATGTAAGTTCAGATCTATAGTACTGAGTGGCCATCATTACTTTAAGAAATGAAGGTCAGTCAGTCCGAAAAATTGGGAAAACTTTGAAAGTCTCCCCAAGTGCAGTGGCAAAAACCATCAAGCGCTACAAAGAAACTGTCTCACATAAGGACCGCCAAAGGAAAGGAAAACCAAGAGTCACCTCTGCTTCTGAGGATAAGTTTATCCAACTCACCAGCCTCAGAATTTGCAGGTTAACAGCAGCTCAGATTAGAGACCAGGTCAATGCCACACAGAGTTCTAGCAGCAGACACATCTCTACAACAACTGTTAAGAGGAGACTTTGTGCCGCAGGCCTTCATGGCAAAATAGCTGCTAGGAAACCACTGCTAAGGACAGGCAACAAGCAGAAGAGACTTCTTTGGGCTAAAGAACACAAGGAATGGACATTAGACCAGTGGAAATCTGTGCTTTGGTCTGATGAGTCCAAATTTGAGATCTTTGTTTCCAACCACTGTGTCTTTGTGTGACGCAAAAAAGGTGAACGGATGGACTCTACATGCCTGGTTTCCACCGTGAAGCATGGAGGAGGAGGTGTGATGGTGTGGGGGTGCTTTGCTGGTGACAGTCTTGGGGATTTATTCAAAATTGAAGGCATACTGAACCAGCATGGCTACCACAGAATCTTGAAGCGGCATGCTATTCCATCCGGTTTGCGTTTAGTTGGACCATCATTTATTTTTCAACAGGACAATGACCCCAAACATACCACCAGGCTGTGTAAGGGCTATTTGACCAAGAAGGAGAGTGAAGGGGTGCTACGCCAGATGACCTCGCCTCCAAACTGCGGCCACCGCCAATATGGGCTTATCTACAGCATTCTGTAATGCTGTAGATAAGCCCCCAATGTTACCTGAAAGATAAGAAAAACAAGTTAGACTATACTCACCCAGGAGCGGTCCGGTGCGGTCCAGATCCGATGGGCGTCGCAGGTCACGTCCATATTCATTACTTTAAAGGGAATCTGTCACCTCATTTTGCCACTATAAACTGTGGCCACCGCCATTAGGGGCTTATCTACAGCATTCTGTAATGTGATGTAACCTGATAGATAAGAAAAACAAATTAGATTATACTCACCTGTGAGGCGGTCCAGTGAGGTCCGGGTCAGATGGGCGTCGCAGGTCTGGGTCCGGCGCCTCCCATCTTCATGCGATGATGTCCTCTTCCTTGCTTCTGTCGCATCTCCTGCGCAGGCGTAATTCTCTGCACTGTTGAGGGCAGAGAAAAGTACTGCAGTGCGCAGGTGCCGGGAAAGGTCAGGGAGGCTCGGTGCCTGCGCTGTTATGACCCCAATGGCGAGGGTCTCAGAGGAACGTGGATGTCTGCAGAATACAAAAATCCAGCTCATAGGGCAGTGGTAACTGGGTTGACCATATATCTACTCCTAACGCCAACACTAGAAGTAGCCGGGGATCATTCCTACGTTGATTCTAGATGACACGCGCCAGCCGGAGAATCTAGCTACCCCTAGTAGAGGAAAACAAAGACCTTTCTTGCCTCCAGAGAAGGGGACCCCAAAGCTGGATAGAAGCCCCCCACAAATAATGACGGTGAGGTAAGAGGAAATGACAAACACAGAAATGAACCAGGTTTAGCACAGAGAGGCCCGCTTACTGATAGCAGAATAAAGAAAGGTAACTTATATGGTCAACAAAAACCCTATCAAAATCCACACTGGAAATTCAAGAACCCCCGAACCGTCTAACGGTCCGGGGGGAGAACACCAGCCCCCTAGAGCTTCCAGCAAAGGTCAGGATATAGATTTGGAACAAGCTGGACAAAAATACAAAACCAAAACAAATAGCAAAAAGCAAAAGGCAGACTTAGCTGATATAACTGGAACCAGGATCAGTAGACAAGAGCACAGCAGACTAGCTCTGATAACTACGTTGCCAGGCATAGAACTGAAGGTCCAGGGAGCTTATATAGCAACACCCCTAACTAACGACCCAGGTGCGGATAAAAGGAATGACAGAAAAACCAGAGTCAAAAAACTAGTAACCACTAGAGGGAGCAAAAAGCAAATTCACAACAGTACCCCCCCCTTAGTGAGGGGTCACCGAACCCTCACCACGACCACCAGGGCGATCAGGATGAGCGGCATGAAAGGCACGAACTAAATCGGCCGCATGAACATCAGAGGCGACCACCCAGGAATTATCCTCCTGACCATAGCCCTTCCACTTGACCAGGTACTGAAGCCTCCGCCTGGAGAGGCGAGAATCCAAGATCTTCTCCACCACGTACTCCAACTCGCCCTCAACCAACACCGGAGCAGGAGGCTCAGCAGAAGGAACTACAGGCACAATGTACCGCCGCAACAAGGACCTATGAAATACATTGTGAATAGCAAACGACACAGGAAGATCCAGACGAAAAGATACAGGATTAAGGATTTCCAATATCTTGTAAGGCCCAATAAAACGAGGTTTAAATTTGGGAGAGGAGACCTTCATAGGAACAAAGCGGGAAGAAAGCCACACCAAATCCCCAACGCGTAGTCGGGGACCCACACCGCGGCGGCGGTTGGCAAAGCGCTGAGCCTTCTCCTGTGACAACTTCAAGTTGTCCACCACATGATTCCAGATCTGCTGCAACCTATCCACCACAGAATCCACCCCAGGACAGTCAGAAGGCTCCACATGACCCGAAGAAAAGCGAGGATGGAAACCAGAGTTGCAGAAAAAAGGCGAAACCAAGGTGGCGGAACTAGCCCGATTATTAAGGGCAAACTCAGCCAACGGCAAGAATGTCACCCAATCGTCCTGATCAGCAGAGACAAAACACCTCAAATAAGCCTCCAAAGTCTGATTGGTTCGCTCCGTCTGTCCATTAGTCTGAGGATGGAAAGCAGACGAAAACGACAAATCAATGCCCATCCTACTACAAAAGGATCGCCAGAACCTGGAAACGAACTGGGATCCTCTGTCTGACACAATATTCTCAGGGATGCCGTGCAAACGAACCACGTTCTGGAAAAACACAGGAACCAGATCGGAAGAGGAAGGCAGCTTAGGCAAAGGAACCAAATGGACCATCTTGGAGAAGCGATCACATATCACCCAGATAACGGACATGCCCTGAGATAGCGGAAGATCAGAAATGAAATCCATGGAGATATGTGTCCAAGGTCTCTTCGGGACAGGCAAGGGCAAGAGCAAACCGCTGGCACGAGAACAGCAAGGCTTAGCTCGAGCACAAGTCCCACAGGACTGCACAAATGACCGCACATCCCTTGACAAGGAAGGCCACCAAAAGGACCTGGCCACCAGATCTCTGGTGCCAAAAATTCCCGGGTGACCTGCCAACACCGAGGAATGAACCTCGGAAATGACTCTGCTGGTCCACTTATCCGGGACAAACAGTCTGTCAGGTGGACAAGACTCAGGCCTATCAGCCTGAAATCTCTGCAACACACGTCGCAGATCCGGAGAAATAGCTGACAAGATAACTCCATCTTTAAGAATACCAACAGGATCAGCGACTCCAGGAGCATCAGGCACAAAGCTCCTAGAAAGAGCATCGGCCTTCACATTCTTTGAACCTGGTAAATACGAGACAACAAAATCAAAGCGGGAGAAAAACAATGACCAGCGGGCCTGTCTCGGATTAAGGCGTTTAGCAGACTCGAGATACATCAGATTTTTGTGATCAGTCAAGACCACCACACGATGCTTAGCACCCTCGAGCCAATGACGCCACTCCTCAAATGCCCATTTCATGGCCAACAACTCCCGATTGCCCACATCATAATTTCGCTCGGCAGGCGAAAATTTCCTAGAGAAAAAGGCACAAGGCTTCATAACAGAGCAACCAGGGCCTCTCTGCGACAAAACGGCCCCTGCCCCAATCTCCGAAGCATCCACCTCAACCTGAAAGGGAAGTGAGACGTCAGGCTGGCACAAAACAGGCGCCGAAGTAAACCGGCGTTTCAACTCCTGGAAAGCCTCCACGGCAGCAGGAGCCCAGTTAGCTACATCGGAGCCCTTCTTGGTCATATCCGTCAAAGGTTTCACAATGCTAGAAAAATTAGCGATAAAACGACGGTAGAAGTTAGCGAAGCCCAAGAACTTCTGAAGACTCTTAACTGACGAGGGCTGAGTCCAATCAAGAATAGCTCGGACCTTGACTGGGTCCATCTCCACAGCAGAAGGGGAAAAAATGAACCCCAAAAAGGGAACCTTCTGTACACCAAAGAGACACTTTGAGCCCTTGACAAACAAAGAATTTTCACGCAAAATTTTAAAGACCAACCTGACCTGCTCCATATGCGAATCCCAATTATCAGAAAAAACCAAAATATCATCCAGATAAACAATCAAAAATTTATCCAGATACTTCCGGAAAATGTCATGCATAAAGGACTGAAAAACTGAAGGCGCATTGGAGAGCCCAAAAGGCATCACCAAGTACTCAAAATGACCTTCGGGCGTATTGAATGCGGTTTTCCATTCATCACCTTGCTTAATGCGCACAAGGTTGTACGCACCACGAAGGTCTATCTTGGTGAACCACTTGGCACCCTTAATCCGGGCAAACAAGTCAGACAACAGCGGTAAAGGATACTGAAATTTGACAGTGATCTTATTTAAAAGCCGATAATCAATACAAGGTCTCAAAGATCCGTCCTTTTTTGCCACAAAAAAGAATCCCGCACCAAGAGGGGAAGAAGACGGACGAATATGTCCTTTTTCCAGAGACTCCTTGATATATGAACGCATAGCGGCATGTTCAGGTACCGACAGATTAAACAGTCTTCCCTTAGGAAATTTACTGCCTGGGATCAAATCTATAGCACAGTCACAGTCCCTATGAGGAGGCAGTGCACTGGACTCAGACTCACTGAAGACATCCTGATAATCAGACAAATACTCCGGAACTTCCGAAGGCGTAGAAGAAGCAATAGACACAGGCAGGGAATCCTCATGAATACCACGACAGCCCCAACTTGAGACTGACATAGCCTTCCAGTCCAGGACTGGATTATGGGTCTGTAACCATGGCAGCCCTAAAACGACCAAATCATGCATTTTATGTAAAACCAGGAAACGTATCACCTCGCGGTGTTCAGGAGTCATGCACATGGTAACCTGAGTCCAATACTGCGGTTTATTTGCTGCCAATGGTGTAGCATCAATACCCCTAAGAGGAATAGGATTTTCTAATGGTTCAAGAGTAAATCCACAGCGCTTAGCAAATGAGAGATCCATGAGACTCAGGGCAGCACCTGAATCTACAAACGCCATGACAGGATAAGATGACAGTGAGCAAATCAAAGTTACAGACAGAATAAATTTAGGTTGCAAATTACCAACGGTGACAGGACTAACAACCTTAGCTATACGTTTAGAGCATGCTGAGATAACATGTGTAGAATCACCACAGTAGTAGCACAAGCCATTCCGGCGTCTATGAATTTTCCGCTCATTTCTAGTCAGGATTCTATCACATTGCATTAAATCAGGTGTCTGTTCAGACAACACCATGAGGGAGTTTGCGGTTTTTCTATCACATTGCACCGAATTAGGTGTCTGTTCAGACAACACCATGAGGGAATTTGCGGTTTTGCGCTCCCGCAACCGCCGGTCAATTTGAATAGCCAGTGCCATAGTATCATTCAGACCTGTGGGAATGGGAAAACCCACCATAACATT
Organism: Ranitomeya variabilis; assembly: GCF_051348905.1. NCBI lineage: Eukaryota > Metazoa > Chordata > Amphibia > Anura > Dendrobatidae > Ranitomeya > Ranitomeya variabilis. Next base: position 217,631,564 of record NC_135236.1, on the reverse strand, counting down.
CTTAATGGCTTCAGAAAGGCCATTTCTAAAATTAGCGGCCAGTGCACACTCGTTCCAATGTGTCAGCACGGACCATTTCCGAAATTTTTGGCAATACACTTCAGCCTCGTCCTGCCCCTGAGACATAGACAGCAAGGCCTTTTCTGCCTGAATCTCAAGATTGGGTTCCTCATAAAGTAAACCGAGCGCCAGAAAAAACGCATCAAGATCAGCCAATGCCGGATCTCCTGGCGCCAGCGAAAAAGCCCAATCCTGAGGGTCGCCCCGTAAGAACGATATAACAATTTTTACTTGCTGAGCAGAATCTCCTGATGAACAGGGTCTCAGGGACAAAAACAATTTACAATTATTCACGAAATTCCTAAACTTAAACCTGTCTCCGGAAAACAGTTCAGGAATCGGTATTTTAGGTTCTGACCTAGGATTTCTGATAACATAGTCTTGTATGCCCTGCACACGAGTAGCCAGCTGGTCCACACTTGTAATCAAGGTCTGGACATTCATGTCTGCAGCAAGCATAGCCACTCTGAGGTAAAGGGGAAGGAGAAAGAAAAAAAAAAAAAACTCAGAATCTTCTTTCTTATAATCCCTCTTCTGCAATGCATTAAACATTTAATACTGGCCTGGCAAACTGTTATGACCCCAATGGCGAGGGTCTCAGAGGAACGTGGAAGTCTGCAGAATACAAAAATCCAGCTCATAGGGCAGTGGTAACTGGGTTGACCATATATCTACTCCTAACGCCAACACTAGAAGTAGCCGGGGATCATTCCTACGTTGATTCTAGATGACACGCGCCAGCCGGAGAATCTAGCTACCCCTAGTAGAGGAAAACAAAGACCTTTCTTGCCTCCAGAGAAGGGGACCCCAAAGCTGGATAGAAGCCCCCCACAAATAATGACGGTGAGGTAAGAGGAAATGACAAACACAGAAATGAACCAGGTTTAGCACAGAGAGGCCCGCTTACTGATAGCAGAATAAAGAAAGGTAACTTATATGGTCAACAAAAACCCTATCAAAATCCACACTGGAAATTCAAGAACCCCCGAACCGTCTAACGGTCCGGGGGGAGAACACCAGCCCCCTAGAGCTTCCAGCAAAGGTCAGGATATAGATTTGGAACAAGCTGGACAAAAATACAAAACCAAAACAAATAGCAAAAAGCAAAAGGCAGACTTAGCTGATATAACTGGAACCAGGATCAGTAGACAAGAGCACAGCAGACTAGCTCTGATAACTACGTTGCCAGGCATAGAACTGAAGGTCCAGGGAGCTTATATAGCAACACCCCTAACTAACGACCCAGGTGCGGATAAAAGGAATGACAGAAAAACCAGAGTCAAAAAACTAGTAACCACTAGAGGGAGCAAAAAGTAAATTCACAACACTGCGCACTGCAGTACTTTATGCTGCCCTCCACAGGGCAAATCAGTATGCCTGCGCAGGAGCGGTAACAGAAGCAAGGAAGAGGATGTCATTGCATGAAGATGGGAGGTGCCGGACCCAGACCTGCGACGCCAATTGGACCCGGACCTCACTGGACCGCCCCACAGGTGAGTATAATCTAAATTGTTTAGACCGCTCAGCACTGGAAAGAGCTGCAGGCACCGTGACGAAGCAGGGAAGTGCAGAGACCGCGCCAGGAGGATGAGTATGAAGGGGGAGGGTGAGCCATGCCATATTCACCTGTCCCCGTTCCACCGCCGGGCTCTGTCTTCCACATCCTCTGGCTGTGATGTTCAGGTCAGAGGGCGCGATGAGGGGCCTCTGCCTGAACAGTCACTGCAGAGACCTGGAAGACACAGCAGCGTGCAGAGCTGGAACGGGGCCAGGTGAATATCGCAAGTGCCGGGGGCCTGAGCCAGCGGTGACTCTGGAACCTGGCCCGCTTAGGTGTCCCCACCTGCTCAGCATACTGACACCAGGCCAGGTGAGTGCGTCATTTTTTTTTTAATCGCAGCAGCAGCATATGGGGCATATTATTCTATGGAGCAAATTATGGGGCCATCAACCTTTATGGAGCAGCATATTGGGCATATTATTCTATGGAGCATCTTATGGGACCATCAACTTTTATGCAGCATTTTATAGGGCACATTTTATTATCGGCCATTATTAACCTTTGTGCAGTATTATATGGGGCATATTTTTTTATGGGGCATCTTATGGGGCCCATCATGAACTGTATGGAGCATCATATGGGGCTCCTGATTCAATATGGATATTGAAAAGCATTTAACCTACTGATGTCTCAATTAGTTTTACTTTTATTGGTATCTATTTTTATTTTTGAAATTTACCAGTAGCTGGTTTTAGTGGCAAAATTAGGGGTCTCAGCTTATACTCGGGTTGGCTTATACTCAAGTATATACGGTAAATCACATCAATTTTTAATATAACTGCCCTTTGCTTTAAAAACATTAAAGCATCAATTCTTCTAGGTACACTTGCACAAAGTTTTGAAGTAACTCGGCAGGGAGGTTGTTTCAAATATCTTGGAGAACTTACCCCAGATCTTTTGTCGATGCAGGCTAATGCAAATCCTTCTGTTTTTTTCATGTAGTCCCAGACAGGCTCAATAATGTTGAGAGAACAGGGCTCTGTTGAGGCCATATAATCCTTTCCAGGACTCTTTGTTCTTCTTTAAACTGAAGATAGTTGCTGCATGTACACCACTCAGTATATGAGACCGATACAAAGGAAACATGAGTTCTTTTGTAATCCTGGGGAAATCTTACTCAGGGCAACCATTAAGTAATAATTCTTCATAGTATAGGGGAGATAACAGTATACAGGCACACAGCTATGACACAGTTCTGAGCTGGAGTTGATCACAGGGGTTTTATTCAAGCTTCTTTTCACCACACCGAATCACTTCTGTTCATTCAATGCTCCATCAACAGATATGAAAGTCTCTTCACAGATAATTTCTCTTCACAGATAACTTCTCTTCACACACAGTGTTTAACCTAAGCAGAACTGTACCTTGCTCATGCAGTGAGGTGGTGGTGGGGGATGAGTCCAGTGCTGTAGCTTTCACTTCTATCTTGAGATAATAAAGATGCTCCTGGCTCTCTTGACTGCCTCTATGATTATAGCAATCACTTCCCAAGAAGAACTGGTCTATACACCTTCTCTGTGTGATGCTAGTCACTTCTCAAAGCCAAGCCGTGAGTCAGGATAGTCAAGGAGCACAAGGTCAGAAGCCAGGAGGGTATGTAATAAACAGAAGGAAAAGGAAAAAGCGTAGTAAGATAACGTTCCAAGATCAGAATAAAAAAAGGATAGCAGATTAGAGCAGAAGGGGTTAAACAGACGGAGGGCCAGAGTGAGGAATCAGCATACAAAACTTAAGGCACAGAGGAAACAATCCACACTTAGCTGAATGTATGTCTGGCAGAAGTCTGGGAGAAGCAGCTCAGTTAAGTAGCATGGTAATCACCTGGGATAATGAATACTTGGAGACAGCCAGCACCTCCCAGTTTCAGATTGGATAGTTGAGCTGTCATTCAACACACTGACAGCTCACCATGCCACTATATCAGATTGGATGGCTGACCTGTCAATAACTGTATCCCTGACACACTGAGAGGTGGAACAGTGACAGTCTGACTTCAGTCTGACAGGAGACTTTCTAACACACCTCTTACTCTTGGATGTCCAGGACACAACAATAACTTTCCCAGTGGGGCTGAGCTAACCACTCCCTGTCTGCTATAACCATTTTAACTCCTATAGTTGCTGGATGATTCTCAATCAGCAGTGCAGCTTTTAGCTGTCACATAGTTCCTAATGACAATAGTTGTTTGTTTGGGGTTATTATCCTCATGCAGAATACATTTGGAGCCAATCAGATGCCTCTCTGATGGTATTGCATAATGGATAAGTATCTTCCTTTATTTCTCAGCACTGACGACACTAAGAAATGGGCAACATTGAGGACTATAAACACAGTGGTCCACAAAGAAAACTTAATGTAGCAGATGAAAGACACATAATGCTTACTTTCCTTTGAAATCAGAATTTGGTCATCGGTGTCATCAGCCCAGAACTGGCAGCAACCAATGGGACCCAGCTACACTCATCTATTGTTTGGAGAAGTCTGACCAGAAGTGGTCTTCAAGGAATACTCGGGGCCAAAAAAATCAGTCATTTGACACAGCATAAAGGTCAAGTGACTTAAATATGCAAAATAAAATAAGAACTGGGATGCAGAAAAATGTCAGCAGGTGCCTTAGACTGATGTATATAATTGGCTGTAACAGATGGAAGGTTGCTTGTAAACATAAAATCTTATCAGGAGTAACTGTCATCTCCTATCTCAGTAGTATAGAATGTGCCTTCTCTGAATACAGATTTTACCAAGGAATTGAGAATAAGTTATAAGTCCTGGTGGAGCAAGAAGCAGCTTTCTCTGAAAAGATATATTATAAAACTGCTTTTTTCCATGTGTACTATAGATCTCTGAAAAAAAAATTAAAACAACGGTTGCTCTTTAACCACTTCCCAACATGCGCCATATGTATGTTGGTGCTGCGTAAACTGTGTGTCACGACTCTGCTGTTGGGTGTCCCAGGATCAGGGGCTCCTTCCCTGTCCCTAATGCTAGAGACGCCCTAGCTCACCCTGTTCCCCTGATAACTTCTGATGGTGAAGACTCTGGGGCCATGTACATTGCCTTAGATCTTGAATCTGCCCTCAGTCTGTACCCTTCCCCTACCCAGAGAAGAGGGGAGTAGTAATGTACAGTAATACACCAATCAGAGTAACAAGGTAATATGAACAGGGATAAAAGAAAATATGAATCATACAAATATACACACATAAACAGAGGTAAACACCAGGTAGTGGAGGATGGGGTTAAACCAAAGTAGGAGAAGAAAGAGAATTATCACACACTCAAAATAACTAAAAAAAACACACTCATAAATCCACCAAACGCCTTCTCCAACAACCACCAACAACCTCCAGCCATGCAGCATAAGCTAGCTCTGACAATGAGTACTAGCCAAGAACCAGTTTATATAAAAGATGGGAGTGGCTAACAGTACACAGCTGAGAGCCTTAAGGCCAGAAAGCTTCCATGGACTCTCGACTGAGCAGTTTAACCCCTGCACTGCTAAAATAAATTTACACCATTTAATATGAAGGTGAAGTGCTTTTAATCAGTGCAGGAGTAGGAGAAATCAGACACTGTGGTCCAGCTCCTCTCTGTCACAGTAAACCCGGGACACTGCATTCCCACAAAATAAAGTATATATCTGGGCAACTATTTCCGGTCACCACACTGCATCACACGGTGACCAAGTTAAGATGGTTGCTGTCTCTGCCAGCAGGCCATCCCTGCACGTCGCCCTGAGGGGCTGTACCACCCACCTGCATTGGTGATCACTGATCAATTCTGACCAGCCAATCACAGCAATGTTATAATAAATAAATACATATTCTGATATGGAATACCATACAGAAAAAGAAGTGATAAAGGAATTTTATAAAAAAATAAATTTTATTTGTAGATAATTATCTTAGACATGTAATAAAGACATATAATGAAAGTAACAGGGGGAGTAAAAACCACCGGACTACAACGGGAAATAACACTGGCATGTAATAACTCCAAAGATAAGGGTAAGCAGCCCTCACAAATGCTATGTAACAATGAGGGCTGCATATATATATGCATATATATATTAAAGGTACAGCCTAAACAATATGTGCTAATTTACAAGGTAACAACATATCCCCATGGCAAGAGATCCTAAAACTGCAGGCTAAATACTGGGACAAAAAACGGACCAGAGAATACAACCTGAATTGTTAATAGACTGGTAAGTGAACCACTAAAGGTACCTTCTGTTGTAAATTCTGCTCTTGGGTTCCCTCCGGTGGTTGTTGATAGTAATGCAGTTGTCCCTGGGTTGCAATCCTGGGCAGGTGTCCCTGCTGATTGCAGCTCTGACTGGGATATTTAGGTGTGCAGGATTCATTAGCCCTTGCCAGTTGCCCATTGTTCTTGGAGGTTTTGCATCTCTGTCTGGTTCCTTCTGCCCTGCTGCAAAATCAGCAAAGATAAGTGTCTGGTTTTGTTTTTACAATTCAGTACTATTCAATGTTTTTTCTTGTCCAGCTTAGACTGTGTTTGGATATTTCAGTCAAGTTGGATTCTCAGGAGATGCAGATATACATTCCATGTCTTTAGTTAGATGGTGGAATTTTTGTATTATCTGCTGTGGATATTTTTAGGGTTTTAATACTGGCCGCTTAGTATTCTGTCCTATCCTTTCCTATTTAGCTAGCGTAGCCTCTTTTGCTAAATCCTGATTTCTGCCTGCGTGTGTCTTTCCTCTAATACTCACAGTCAATATTTGTGGGGGGCTGCCTATACTTTGGGGTTCTGCTCTGAGGCAAGATAGAATTCCCATTTCCATCTATAGGGGTATTTAGTCCTCCGGCTGTGTCGAGGTGTCTAGGATGTGTTAGGTACACCCCACGGCTACTTCTAGTTGCGGTGACAGTTTAGGGTTTGCGGTCAGTATAGGTTCCACCTACTCCTGAGAAAGTCCCATGCGGCTCCAAGGTCACCAGATCATAACAGTACAACTGGCCAACAATGAGTTAAATGCATCTCAGAAGAAGGGAAGAAAGAGCCATTTTTTTTCTGTAGCCTGCTTTGTCTTTTCTTCCCTCTTTTTCTCTGGGTGGCTGAGGAGTCTTGTGCTAGCATGGATGTTCAGGGATTAGCTTCTCGTGTAGACCAGCTTGCTGCTAGGGTACAGGGTATTTCTGATTATATTAATCCAAACAATCAAACCACACATGCAACCCTCAAGAAATACCATAGGGTGCCAGGAAATATTTAAATGGTGAAGTGCCACATGAATGTATACCAAATCGAAGAAATAGCACCAGAAACCAAGAATAAAAGTTATAAATTTTATTGCATATTATAAAGATAAAAAACTAAGTACAAGAGAAATACAGGACAATGACAAGGGATCTCACCAACGAAAGATGGCAAAGCGGTCCCCAACAGGCAAACGTATAATAAATAGAGGTTCAGCTGGTGCAAAGAGTAAATAAACTCTGCAAGAGAATCAGATATCCCCGTGCTAGCAAAGTGCATCCAAAAATAAGGAAAAAGCCTCATGCAGGGTAAGAGTATGAAGAAATGCACACAGATCAGAACAGTAAATAATTGGTGGTACAGCTCATATTACCTGTGGGACCACGATGCCATCCACCCCTACGCGCGTTTCGGCAATGTGCCTTCTTCCGGGGGCATGGCATCATGGGATATGGTGGGCATTATAAAGGATACCGCATCCAATCAGAAAATGTACAACCCTTATGTCGGCGCATGCGCAGACGGACCGCATCTGGTGATTCCATTCAGCAGGTTAAAATTGTCATCTCCCTGCTGCGTGGTGATCCTCAGGATTGGGCATTTTCCCTGGAATCTGGGAATCCGGCCTTGCTTAATGTAGACGCCTTTTTTCAGGTTTCAGGATTATTATATGATGAACCAAATTTTGTGGATCAAGCGGAGAAGACCTTGTTGGTCCTGTCTCAGGGTCAAGAAGCGGCAGAATTGTATTGTCAGAAATTTAGAAAATGGTCTGTGTTGACTAAATGGAATGATGATGCTTTGGCAGCAATTTTCAGAAAGGGTCTTTCTGAATCCGTTAAAGATGTTATGGTGGGGTTTCCCACGCCTTTCGGTCTGAGTGATTCTATGTCTCTGGCCATTCAGATTGATCGGCGTTTGCGGGAGCGCAGAACTGTGCGCGCTGTGGCGTTGTCCTCAGAGCAGATGCCTGAGTCAATGCAGTGTGATAGGATTCTGTCTAGAACGGAACAACAGGGATTCAGACGTCAGAATAGGTTGTGTTTTTATTGTGGCGATGCTTCTCATGTCATTTCAGTCTGCCCTAGGCGTACAAAGAGGATCGCTAGTTCATTTACCATCAGTACTGTACAACCTAAATTTTTATTATCTGTGTCCTTGATCTGCTCATTATCATCATTTTCTGTCATGGCGTTTGTGGATTCAGGTGCCGCCTTGAGCTTAATGGACTTTGAGTTTGCCAGGCGTTGTGGTTTTCCCTTGCAGTCTTTGCAGAACCCTATTCCTTTAAGGGGCATTGATGCTACACCTTTGGCTAAAAATAAGCCCCAGTTCTGGACACAGGTGACCATGTGCATGGCGCCAGCCCATCAGGAAGATTGTCGATTTCTGGTGTTGCATAATTTACATGATGCTATCGTGCTGGGTTTTCCGTGGTTGCAGGCACATAATCCTGTGTTGGATTGGAAGTCTATGTCTGTGACTAGTTGGGGATGTCAGGGGGTTCATTATGATGTTCCTTTGATGTCAATCTCATCTTCTTCCACTTCTGAAATTCCAGAGTTTTTGTCTGATTTTCAGGATGTATTCGATGAGCCCAAGTCCAGTTCCCTTCCACCGCATAGGGACTGTGATTGTGCGATTGACTTGATTCCAGGCTGTAAGTTTCCTAAGGGCCGACTTTTCAACCTGTCTGTGCCTGAACATACCGCCATGCGGAGTTATGTTAAGGAGTCTTTGGAGAAAGGACATATTCGGCCATCTTCTTCGCCGTTGGGAGCAGGTTTTTTTTTTGTTGCTAAGAAGGATGGCTCCTTGAGACCCTGTATTGATTATCGCCTCTTGAATAAGATCACGGTCAAGTTTCAATACCCTTTACCTCTGCTTTCCGATTTGTTTGCTAGGATTAAGGGGGCTAGTTGGTTTACTAAGATTGACCTTCGGGGGGCATATAATCTTGTTCGTATTAAGCAGGGTGATGAATGGAAAACTGTGTTTAATACGCCCGAAGGCCATTTTGAATACCTTGTGATGCCATTCGGGCTCTCTAATGCTCCATCTGTTTTTCAGTCCTTCATGCACGATATCTTCCGGACTTATCTTGATAAATTCATGATTGTATATTTTGATGACATTTTATTTTTTTCCGATGATTGGGAGTCTCATGTGAAACAGGTCAGGATGGTATTTCAGATCCTTCGTGATAATGCTTTGTTTGTGAAGGGGTCTAAGTGTCTCTTTGGAGTGCAGAAGGTTTCTTTTTTGGGCTTTATTTTTTCTCCCTCATCTATAGAGATGGATCCGGTTAAGGTTCAGGCCATTCATGATTGGATTCAACCCACATCTGTGAAGAGCCTTCAGAAATTTTTGGGCTTTGCTAATTTTTATCGCCGTTTCATTGCTAACTTCTCCAGTGTGGTTAAACCCTTGACCGATTTGACGAAGAAAGGCGCTGATGTGACGAATTGGTCCTCTGCGGCTGTCTCTGCCTTTCAGGAGCTTAAACGCCGATTTACTTCTGCCCAGGTGTTGCGTCAACCAGATGTTTCTCTTCCGTTTCAGGTTGAGGTTGACGCTTCTGAGATTGGGGCAGGGGCCGTTTTGTCTCAGAGGGATCCTGTTGGTTCCTTGATGAAACCGTGTGCCTTCTTTTCCCGTAAGTTTTCGCCCGCTGAACGAAATTATGATGTCGGCAATCGGGAGTTGTTGGCTATGAAGTGGGCGTTTGAGGAGTGGCGACATTGGCTCGAGGGAGCTAAGCACCGTATTGTGGTCTTGACCGATCATAAAAATCTGATTTACCTCGAGTCTGCCAGGCGGCTGAATCCTAGACAGGCTCGATGGTCTTTGTTTTTTTCCCGTTTTGATTTCGTGGTCTCGTATCTTCCGGGTTCTAAGAATGTTAAGGCTGATGCCCTCTCTAGGAGTTTTTTGCCTGATTCTCCTGAGGTCCTTGAACCGGTCGGCATTCTGAAAGAAGGGGTGGTCCTTTCTGCCATTTCCCCTGATTTACGACGGGTTCTTCAGGAATTTCAGGCTGACAAACCTGACCGCTGTCCAGTGGGGAAACTGTTTGTTCGTGATAGATGGACTAGTAGAGTGATTTCTGAGGTTCATTGTTCTGTGTTGGCTGGCCATCCTGGTATTTTTGGTACCAGAGATTTGGTTGGTAGGTCCTTTTGGTGGCCTTCTTTGTCACGTGATGTGCGTTCTTTTGTGCAGTCCTGTGGGACTTGTGCGTGGGCCAAGCCTTGTTGTTCCCGTGCTAGTGGGTTGCTTTTGCCTTTGCCGGTCCCTGAGAGGCCCTGGACGCATATTTCTATGGATTTTACTTCTGATCTTCCGGTTTCCCAGAAGATGTCTGTCATCTGGGTTGTTTGTGACCGGTTCTCTAAGATGGTCCATTTGGTGCCTTTGCCTAAATTGCCTTCCTCTTCTGATTTGGTTCCGTTGTTTTTTCAGCATGTGGTTCGTTTGCATGGTATTCCGGAGAATATTGTGTCCGACAGAGGGTCCCAGTTTGTTTCTCGGTTTTGGCGGGCCTTTTGTGCTAAGCTGGGCATTGATTTGTCTTTTTATTCCGCATTTCATCCTCAGACAAATGGCCAGACCGAGCGAACTAATCAGACTTTAGAAACTTATCTGAGATGCTTTGTGTCTGCTGATCAGGATGATTGGGTGGCTTTCTTGCCATTGGCCGAGTTTGCCCTTAATAATCGGGCTAGTTCGGCTACCTTGGTTTCGCCCTTCTTTTGTAATTTTGGTTTTCATCCTCGTTTTTCTTCAGGGCAGGTGGAGCCTTCTGACTCTCCTGGTGTGGATTCTGTGGTTGACAGGTTGCAGCAGATTTGGGCTCGTATGGTGGACAATTTGGTATTGTCTCAGGAGGAGGCTCAACGTTTTGCTAACCGTCGGCGGTGTGTTGGTTCCCGGCTTCGGGTTGGGGATCTGTTCTGGTTGTCTTCCCGTCATGTTCCTATGAAGGTTTCTTCCCCTAAGTTTAAGCCTCGCTTTATTGGTCCTTATAGGATTTCTGAGATTATTAATCCAGTGTCTTTTCGATTGGCCCTTCCAGCTTCTTTTGCTATCAATAATGTCTTCCATAGATCTTTATTACGGAAATATGTGGTGCCCGTTGTTCCCTCTGTTGATCCTCTGGCCCCTGTGTTGGTTGATGGGGAGTTGGAGTATGTGGTTGAGAAGATTTTGGATTCTCGCTTTTCGAGGCGGAGGCTTCAGTACCTTGTCAAATGGAAGGGTTATGGCCAGGAGGATAATTCTTGGGTTTTTGCCTCTGATGTCCATGCTGCTGATCTGGTCCATGCCTTTCATCTGGCTCGTCCTGATTGGCCTGGAGGCTCTGGTGAGGGTTCGGTGACCCCTCTTCAAGGGGGGGGGGTACTGTTGTGAATTCTGCTCTTGGGTTCCCTCCGGTGGTTGTTGATAGTAATGCAGTTGTCCCTGGGTTGCAATCCTGGGCAGGTGTCCCTGCTGATTGCAGCTCTGACTAGGATATTTAGGTGTGCAGGATTCATTAGCCCTTGCCAGTTGCCCATTGTTCTTGGAGGTTTTGCATCTCTGTCTGGTTCCTTCTGCCCTGCTGCCAAATCAGCAAAGATAAGTGTCTGGTTTTGTTTTTACAGCACACATGCTGTGTGCTTTACAATTCAGTACTTTTCAATGTTTTTTCTTGTCCAGCTTAGACTGTGTTTGGATATTTCAGTCAAGTTGGATTCTGAGGAGATGCAGATATACATTCCATGTCTTTAGTTAGATGGTGGAATTTTTGTATTATCTGCTGTGGATATTTTTAGGGTTTTAATACTGGCCGCTTAGTATTCTGTCCTATCCTTTCCTATTTAGCTAGCGTGGCCTCTTTTGCTAAATCCTGATTTCTGCCTGCGTGTGTCTTTCCTCTAATACTCACAGTCAATATTTGTGGGGGGCTGCCTATACTTTGGGGTTCTGCTCTGAGGCAAGATAGAATTCCCATTTCCATCTATAGGGGTATTTAGTCCTCCGGCTGTGTCGAGGTGTCTAGGATGTGTTAGGTACACCCCACGGCTACTTCTAGTTGCGGTGACATTTTAGGGTTTGCGGTCAGTATAGGTTCCACCTACTCCTGAGAAAGTCTCATGCGGCTCCAAGGTCACCGGATCATTACAACCTTCACACTCAGCAACTTTACAACGAGAACGACAACGATCCGTGACGTTGCAGCGTCCTGGTTAGTGATCTCATTGTGTTTGACACGTAGCAGTGATCTGGATCCCACTGTGATATCGCTGGTCGGAGATAGAAGTCCAAAACTTTATTTGGTCATCAGATCGGCGTGTATCGTCGTGTTTGATAGCAAAAGCAACGATGCCAGCAATGTTTTACATGGAGCTAACGACCTGTGAGAACGATAAATGAGTCACCGTTATGTCACAGGATCGCTCCTGCATCGTTCTGGAGCTGCTGTGTTTGACATCTCTACAGCGACCTAAACAGCGACGCTGCAGCGATCGGCTCGTTGTCTATATCGCTGCAGCGTCGCTGAGTGTGACGGTACCTTAAGTATGCCCAGAGATGTCAGCAGAGGAGTAAGGCTATCATGGGGTTAATTACCTGTAGTATCGATGTAAATTGGAGGAAAGGCAGTGCCTGAATGGGAGAACCAGTGCAGAGTCTGCACTGGTTCTCCCATTCAGGCACTGCCTTTCCTCCAATTTACATCGATACTACAGGTAATTAACCCCATGATAGCCTTACTCCTCTACTGACATCTCTGGGCATACTTAGTGGTTCACTTACCAGTCTATTAACAATTCAGGTTGTATTCTCTGGTCCGTTTTTTGTCCCAGTATTTAGCCTGCAGTTTTAGGATCTCTTGCCATGGGGATATGTTGTTACCTTGTAAATTAGCTGTACCTTTAATAGTGCTTGACATATATGCAGCCCTCATTGTTACATAGCATTTGTGAGGGCTGCTTACCCTTATCTTTGGAGTTATTACATGCCAGTGTTATTTCCCGTTGTAGTCCGGTGGTTTTTACTCCCCCTGTTACTTTCATTATATGTCTTTATTAGGCTTCTTTCACACTAGCGTCGGGCTCGGCCCATCGCAGTGCGTCGGGCCGAGGTTACCGATGCTAGCAGTGAATGCGCCGCACAACGGGGGCAGCGGATGCATTTTTCCAGCGCATCCGCTGCCCCATTGTGAGGTGCGGGGAAGTGCGGGGAGGTGTGGGCGGAGTTCCGGCCGCGCATGCGCGGTCAGAAAAAGCGTACCGTCGGCAGCAAGAAACGTTACATGTAACGTTTTTTGCAGCCGACGGTCCGCCACAACACGTTCCAACCGTCGCTCGACGGTTGCGATGTGTGTCAATTCGTCGCAATGCGTCGTTAATGTTAGTCAATGGACAAAAACGCATCCTGCAAGCACTTTTGCAGGATGCGTTTTTTTACCAAAACGACGTTTTGCGACGGAGGACAAAAAACGCCAGTGTGAAAGTAGCCTTACATGTCTAAGATAATTATCTACAAATAAAATTTATTTTTTTATAAAATTCCTTTATCACTTCTTTTTCTCGTATGGTACTCCATATCAGAATATGTATTTATCCTTGCTGAAGTGACCTTAGCTGGTATCTATTTGGACTATGGGTATTATAATGTTATAATAAAGTTTGAAAGAATAAAAATCAATGTGACATGCTATGATTGCTGCTGTTTAAGACAGCACCACTCACATGGATGGAGTGATTGCAACGTCACCTCGGCTCATTAACCCGTTTGGCAGTTGGCGCGCCCCTAGACGCAGGGCCGCGGGTTACTCGGTACTGGGCCTCTCTGTCTCGGTCCTGGGGCTGTCACGGTGGCTAGACCCGGTCCGTGACCCTGCTAAGGGGCGTCCAATGAAAGGTGTGATGCTGGTGCGTGGTGCGAGGCACGATGAATAACGAGGACACAGGGTTGCAGTCTCTTTACCTCTTTACTGAAGGCTTCGGGATCCGCAATCCAGAGCACTGCTAACAGGGCTGGCTGAGACCGGCCGGTCCGAAGGCACATCCAGAGTTCCCTTTGCAGGTGGAAATCAGTGCCTACCTTCTAGCGCCTGGGTGTTGTAGTATTTCCCTGCTGAGCACCACGGGATAGTCCTCACAACTGTTGTATCTGTTTCTGATGTTCTTTCTCTCTCCGTCCCCCAGATGATTTGGCTAGGACGCACCCGTATGACGGGGTAGGCCTGGAGTTATTCTGTGACCCTAGAGACGCCCCTCTCCCACAATTGCCTCCGTTGTCTGCTTAGGTGATTTAGGTGAGACAGCCAACCTAAAGTCAACTGCCCTGCCGCTGTTTGAAGTAATGCGTGGAGCCCAATACTTCCTCGGCATTCCGGCCACCGGCTACGCGCCTCAGTAGGATGTTGCCGATCTCGGGGCACGACTCCTACTGGTTCTCTTGCCTTTGTGCTGTGATCTCATTTCTCACTTCTACACAATAAACCTCGCTTCTTATCCTTTCTTAAGATACTGCCGCAATGAAGTGCAGGCGCGGTTCCGTAACGATCTGTCCTTTTCGCTAGGCCTCTGTCAGGATTCCACCCCTGACAGGGACCCCCCTGAATCTTCCCAAGCAACCCCTTCTCTCACTAGGTGTTGCCTGGGCAAAACCCAGTCAGCTTCTTTCTAACTTCCTATCCAGCCGCCAGTTTTACCAGATTGTGAGGAGTGGCCTAATACATAGAACCCTTTGCTCCCCCTGATGGCCAGAGTGTGAAGTGTAATGTGTGACTGTGATACCTGGTCAGGTGAACTCCTTAAGTGCCATCAGACGTACCATCACTCCCCTTAGTAGCGGAGCAACAGTACTGCAATGACCAGGACTCTGGGGCGCTGCACTCCCCTAAATCCAGGATTCCCGGACTGGGAAAGAAGAACAACGATACATGTTAGCAAAAGACATACAAATTTTTGAAATGCAATAAACAAGTAAATTTAACAGAGCTTCCCTTTATGGGAGATGAGGACACTTGAACGTTACAAACAAAAACATATTTACATAGTGCTTAAGATTTTAAATAACACTTATGACTAACTCGACTATAAATAACCATCATTACCCAACCGGGTATTCTATCTACTAAGTGCAAATTTTGAACAATAATTTAACTTTTCCTTTAAGGGCGTATAAGCTGAACCCACTAAAGGCTTACCATAAAACTCTAAAATATAAATTAACTTTGTCTTTATTCTCTGACTTTGAACATGCAGGACCGCCTGGCTACTCGTCCGGGCCTACTGCCTCTTTTCTTCTATTAGCTCAATTTTTATTCACAGTATAAGATCAATCAACCATCTCTCTATGGTTTCCAGGAGGACTCACTAACCCCTACGGGTTCACTTCTTTTCAACCTTTTCCTGTCCTCAACTTCTAGTAACATCATTAAACAATTCCTATTGCTATCTAACTGACTACATACTACTTCTATGTAAACATTATTATAATCCAACTTTTCTTAAGGCAACAGTATACTTAAGTGCAACACTTGAACATTCCCTTTAAGAGGGGACCAAGTCTCTTTGGAAGTAGTGCAGACTCTCTATCTGCAAGTCCGTTTAAGGCAAGAATGTTGTGAATTCTGCTCTTGGGCTCCCTCCGGTGGTTGTTGGTGGTAGTGCAGTTGTCTTGGGGTTGTAATCCGGGCAGGTGTTTCTGCTGATTGCAGCTCTATTAGGTATTTAGGTGTGCAGGATAAATGAGTCTGTGCCAGTTGTCCATTGTACTTGGAGGGATTGCATCTCTCTCTGGCTCCTCATGCCCTGCTGCAAATTCAGCTAAGATAAGTGTCTGTTTTTTTGTCTCTGTGCACACATGCAGTGTGCTTTGCAATTCAGTGCAATTTAATGTGTTTTTGTCCAGCTTAGACTTTGTTTGGATTTTTCAGTCATGCTGGATTCTCAGGAGATGCAGATATACTTTCTATGTCTTTAGTTAGATGTGGAATATTTGTATTATCTGCTGTGGATGTTTTTAGGATTTTAATACTGACCGCTTAGAATTCTGTCCTATCCTTTTCTATTTAGCTAGAAGTGCCTCTTTTGCTAAATCCTGTTTTTCTGCCTGCGTGTGTCTTTCCTCTAATACTCACAGTCATTATTCGTGGGGGGCTGCCTATCCTTTGGGGTTCTGCTCTGAGGCAAGATAGAATTCCCATTTCCATCTATAGGGGTATTTAGTCCTCCGGCTGTGTCGAGGTGTCTAGGACGTGTTAGGTACACCCCACGGCTACTTCTAGTTGCGGTGTTAGTTTAGGGTTTGCGGTCAGTACAGGTAACACCTACTCCTGAGAAAGTCTCTCATGCTGCTCCAAGGTCACTGGATCATAACACAAGAACTTCTGCGCTGTATTCAAGAACAGTCTCTTCAAAAAGTTCTCCTTTTTGTAAAACCAGTAGGGGGCACCTTTATGAAGGTGCAAACTATTTACAACACAGTTTGTGAACCATTCACCGTCCATGATTCTGCAGTCTTAATAAACAGTGATGAACAAAAACAAAAACAAAAAGCAAAAACAATAGGGATCCCGGGTAAACGAAGGGACCCCTTTAAGGACTAACCCTGGTCGGGTTTTAGCAGCAACAACAGCAGGAAACAAACGGTTAACTATTTACAGTATCACGGCTTTGAGGCTTACTTAAACCACTCTGGAGGGAGCACCGGTGGGGGTAGCCCCTTTGGATATTGGCTACCGCCGGGTACCACATAGGGAGGTTTCTCTTCCCATTTGGGGGTCTGTGTCCCCACCGTCTTGGATCCTGAGGTGGCCCGGGCATCGGCCACCACTACGGTCAACTCTCTGGCCACAACGGCATTGGCTGTGGCGACAGTGCAGATCATAGTTTTGGCGATGGTGCACGTTGGGGTAGTGACAGTGGTCTTGGTGGTAACCGTGGACTGACCACAAGGGGGCGCCTTCACCATGGGGGACAATTTCACCGGCACCTTGGTCGGGGGTGTCACGGAGCTTCGCCTCTTGTGGACGTTCAAGGCGAACCACCCCTTTTCTCCGAAGTGCCAGGTATAGGTGACTTCATCCACCGGGTAGAGATTCCGGTCCGGGTGGCCTTCCCTGAGGTGGTACTCTACATCTTGCCGGTTTACAAAGACCTGACAGGGACCCCCCTGAATCTTCCCCTGCAACACCCTCTGCCACAGGATGTTGCCTGGTTCCAACCCAGTCAGCTTCTGGCTAACTTCCTATCCAGCCCCCAGTTTTACCAGATTGTGAGGAGTGGCCTAATACATAGCACCCTTTGCTCCCCCTGGTGGCCAGAGTGTGAAGTGTAATGTGTGACTGTGATACCTGGTCAGGTGAACTCCTTAAGTGCCATCAGACGTACCATCACTCCCCTTAGTGGCGGAGAAACAGTACTGCAACGACCAGGACTCTGGGGCGCTGCACACTGATTGGCTGATCAATATTTACTGACCAGCATCAAAGGGGTCTTGCAGAGGGATGCAGCAGTCTTGAAATTGCCAAACTTTTGAAGCGTGATCACCGAACAAACAAGCGTTTCATGGCAAATAGCCAACAGGGTCGCAAGAAGCGTGTTGGGCAAAAAAGGTGCAAAATAACTGCCCATGAATTGAGGAAAATCAAGCGTGAAGCTGCCAAGATGCCATTTGACACCAGTTTTGCCATATTTCAGAGCTGCAACCTTACTGGAGTAACAAAAAGCACAAGGTGAGCGATACTCAGGGACATGGCCAAGGTAAGGAAGGCTGAAAAACGACCACCTTTGAACAAGAAACATAAGATAAAACGTCAAGACTGGGCCAAGAAATATCTTAAGACTGACTTTTCAAAGATTTTATGGACTGATGAAATGAGTGACTCTTCATGGGCCAGATGGACGGGGCAGAGAGCTCCACTCCGACTCAGGCGCCAGGAAGGTGGAAGTGGGGTACTGGTATGGGCTGGTATCATCAAAGATGAACTTGTGGGTCCTTTTTGGGTTGAGGATGGAGTGAAGCTGAACTCCCAGACCTATTGCCAGACGACTTCTTCAAGCAGTGGTACAGGAAGACGTCGGTATCGTTCAAGAAAAACATGATTTTCATGCAGGACAATGCTCCATCACATGCCTCCAACTACTCCACAGCGAGGCTGGCCAGTAAAGGTCTCAAAGAAGAAAAAATAATGACATGGCCCCCTTGTTCACCTGATCTGATCCCCATAGAGAACCTGTGGTCCCTCATAAAATGTGAGATCTACAGGGAGGGAAAACAGTCCACCTCTCGGAACAGTGTCAGGGAGGCTGTGGTGGCTGCTGCACGCAATGTTGATCGTAAACAGATCAAGCAACTGACAGAATCTATGGATGGAAGGCTGTTGGGTGTCATCATAAAGAAAGGTGGCTATATTGGTCACTAATTTTGGGGGGTTTTGTTTTTGCATGTCAGAAATGTTTATTTCTAAATTTTGTGCAGTTACATTGTTTTACCTAGTGAAAATAAACAAGTGAGATGGGAATATATTTGGTTTTTATTAAGTTGCCTAATAATTCTGCACAGTAATAGTTACCTGCACAAACAGCTATCCTCCTAAGATAGCCAAATCGAAAAAAAAAAAACACTCCAACTTCCAAAAATATTAATCTTTGATATTTATGAGTCTTTTGGGTTGATTGAGAACATAGTTGTTGATCAATAATAAAAATAATCCTCAAAAATACAACTTGCCTAATAATTCTGCACACAGTGTATAGGGGACAACCTCATTTTAAATTTATATAGATATTTCTTCAAAACAATCTATGCCAAAAAATTAAATATTTACAGAGAATTAATGAACAATAGTCTTGTGTTTTCTTTTGCTGATGGGGCAAGCCATGGGTCTTGATTAAATAATCTGCAAAAAATAAAGAAAAAACATTTGAAAAAAATATCGTTTAAAACATATCGGGAGATGTCTTGTGAGGGAGGGAGAGTGACAAAAATCCAGCACATATCCTCAAAGGACTACCTGTATTTTAAAGGGAACCTGTCACCCCCAAAATGGAAGTTGAGCTAAGCCCACCGGCATCAGGGGCTTATCTGTAACCTGAAAAATGAGAAAAAGAGGTTAGATTATACTCACCCAGGGGTGGTCCCGCTGCGGTCCGGTCCGATGGGCTTCGCGGTCCAGACCGGGGCCTCCCATCTTCTTACGATGACGTCCTCTTCTTGTCTTCATGCTGCGGCTCTGGCGCAGGCGTACTTTGTCAGCCCTGTTGAGGGTAGAGCAAAGTACTTCAATGCGCAGGCGCCGGGCCTCTCTGACCTTTCCCGGCGCCTGCGTACTGCAGTACTTTGCTCTGCCCTCAACAGGGCAGACAAAGTACGCCTGCACCGGAGCTGCGGCGTGAAGACAAGAAGAGGACGTGATCGTAAGAAGATGGGAGGCCCCGGACCGCGACACCCACCACAGCGGGACCGCCCCTGGGTGAGTATAATCTAACCTCTTTTTCTCATCTTTCAGGTTACATTGGGAGCTTATCTACAGCATTACAAAATGCTGTAGATAAGCCCCTGATGCCGGTGGGCTTAGCTCAACTTCCATTTTGGGGGTGACAGGTTCCCTTTAAAGTCCACATTTAATCCATGTGGTTTCAGCTTATTTAATTTTCGTATCCAAAATAATTCCCTTGTTTTCAACATTTTAATACGGTCAATGGAATATGGTCACTAATTCGAAATTTTAAGTCCCTTTCCGTATGGCCCTTCTCAATAAAATGTTTTGGGACAGGCAAATCAAGTTTATTTTTCCTTATCGTATATCTATGATGGTTCACCTGCATTTTGAAGTCCCAAGAGGTTTCTCCCACATACCATAGCTTACATGGGCATTCCAATAAATAAATTACATAATCACTTGAACATGTAAGGTAATGTCGGATTGAAAATAGTTCATTGGTGATAGGATGCCTAAAATTGTCACCTTTTAACATATTGTTACAATTGAAGCAACCCAAACAGGGATAACAACCCATCCTAAGTTTTCCCGTGAGGGATTCTTGAATTAAAGTTTTTTTTACATCCGATGTCTGCATGGACATGTCTATCCTTACTATTACCAGAGCGTCTAAAAGATACCAGGGGAGGAGAATGAAATTCTTCTATTCCAGGGAGACATTTGCCTAGCATAGACCAATGTTTCCTCACTATTCCCACCACCCATTTGCTCTCTTCACAGAAGGTGGTTACTAGTAGAATCCTAAGCGGGAGAACTTGAACAATTGATGGCTGACTAAACACGGTACTTTTTTCCCCACTGTAATATACACATACCATACACACATATACATGCTAGGCAATAATGTTTACACCTTAGGGACAAATATATCGATTTGTCAATAAATGAACACTTTTATATATAATCAAGAAATAAATTAATAATCCGTCCCCAGTGCAACAAAAAAAGGAGAGTGGTAACCACTCAAATGGCAAAGCAAGACCAACCACCAGAGCTATGGAGCAAAACCCTAAAAATACTAGCAAGGATATGAGATTTAAAATACTTTTTTATTCACAGCAGTTATACTACAACATGAGTTGTGTGCACATATTAGGACAAGAGATAATAAAATACAAATGAGTATACATAAAATCAACAATATATTATGGCCTAAATAGGAAGAAGATGCACCAAAAGAGGATATAAAGGATCTCCAAATCTCCTGTGAAACTATACTAAATTAGAAAATCAACACTTGATCCCATTAACATATGGGTTAACAGGAAAACAACATATATCTAATATATAAAGCTGAATGTGTGTGTGTGTATGTGTGTGTATGTCCGGGATTGGCATCTGCACCGTCGCAGCTACAGCCACAAAATTTTGCACAGTCACACGTCTGGACCCCATCATAGGCTATGTTGTGAGGCGAAATTTTAACCCCACGCATTCCAATTCACCAAACAATTTTGCCCCTATCTACATAATGGGGAAAAAGTGAAAGGAAAAGTGTTGGAGGCGAATTGACAGCTGCCAGATGTGAACAAGGGGGACTTAAAGAATGAGAGCGATGGCGCCAAAGAGTATATACCGTACAGTTGCTAAGGTGGGGCCCCGACATGGGATACTCACCACACACGGGGATATGAACACACACACAAAATGCGCCACACACTACCACGTGCTTGAACACATATACCACCCTCAGCACACATTTCACCACACATACACCAACCTCGCCACATAAAAGTCGAAACACAAAAGTCGCCGCTCAAAACTCGCCACGCGCAAAACTCACAAAACTAG
Organism: Ranitomeya variabilis; assembly: GCF_051348905.1. NCBI lineage: Eukaryota > Metazoa > Chordata > Amphibia > Anura > Dendrobatidae > Ranitomeya > Ranitomeya variabilis. The sequence goes on along the minus strand of NC_135236.1, from coordinate 217,610,427 downwards.
GCTCACGCAAAACTCGCCACACGTGCAAAACTCACCTCATGGAAAACTCGCCACACGCAAAACTTGCACACGCGGAAAAATTGCCACATGCACAAAAGTTGCAACACATGCAAAAGTTGCCTCACACAAAACTTGCACATACTCATAACGCACCACACATAAAACTCGCTACGCGCAAAACTCGCCATGCGCAAAACTTGCTGCACACAACTTGCTACACTAACCTGTCACATGCAACTCGACACACAAAAAGTTGCAACACGCATGTCGCCACACAAAACTCATCTCACAAAAGTCGCTACATGCATTTCGCCACACGCAACTCAACGCACACAACTTGACACATGAAACTCGCCCTAAAACACACACAAGTCTGGTATTATCCTTCAAAAATAAAAATCTGATTAACAAGCAGACAAACTACAAGAGCAACAACTGTACCATATAGGAAATACGGCATCTGTCAGTCACATGACCTGTCTATTATGTGTATGTGTGAGCTAATATATACTGCCAGGGGGGAGGGCTTCCTGTTGGCTGGGGATTTATCAGGCTGCCAATTTAGCTTACAAATACTGAGGTAAAAATACTGAGCAAATAACGTGTGAACGCGGTCTAATACAGGAGGAGATGACATACAGATATATACTATATACAGGAGGAGATGACACACAGGTATATACTATATACAGGGGAGATGACACACAGGTATATACTGTATACAGGAGATGACATACAGGTATATACTATATACAGGAGGATATGACACACACATATATACTATATACAGGTGAGATGACACACAGGTATATACTATATACAGGAGGAGGTGACATACAGGTATATACTATATACAGGAGGAGATGACACACAGGTATATACTATATACAGGAGAGATGACACACAGGTATATACTATATACAGGAGGAGATGACACACAGGTATATACTATATACAGGAGGAGATGACACACACATATATACTATATACAGGGCAGATGACACACAGGTATATACTATATACAGGAGATGACACACTGGTATATACTATATACAGGGGAGATGACACACAGGTATATACTATATACAGGGGAGATGACACACAGGTATATACTATATACAGGGGAGATTACACACAGGTATATACTATATACAGGAGGAGATGACACACAGGTATATACTATATACAGGAGGAGATGACACAAAGGTATATACTATATACAGGGGAGATGACACACACATATATACTATATACAGGGGAGATGACACACAGGTATATCCTATATACAGGGGAGATGACACACAGGTATATCCTATATACATCCGAGAGATAAGAGCAAAACATGGCAACACTTACCGGTACACTTATACAGGTACATACTATATACAGGGGAGATGACATACAGGTATATACTATATACAGGAGATGACATACAGGTATATACTATATATAGGAGGAGATGACATACAGGTATATAGTATATACAGAAGAGATGACATACAGGTATATACTATATACAGGAGGAGATGACACATAGGTATATACAATATATAGGAGGAGATGACATACAGCAGGTATATACTATTTACAGGGGAGATGACATACAGGTATATACTACACTCACTGGCCACTTTATTAGGTACACCATGCTAGTAACGGGTTGGACCCCTTTTGCCTTCAGAACTGCCTCAATTCTTCGTGGCATAGATTCAACAAGGTGCTGGAAGCATTCCTCAGAGATTTTGGTCCATATTGACATGATGACATCACACAGTTGCCGCAGATTTGTCGGCTGCACATCCCTGATGCGAATCTCCCGTTCCACCACATCCCAAAGATTTCATGTTGTTTACGCCAAATTCTGACCCTACCATCCGAATGTCGCAGCAGAAATCGAGACTCATCAGACCAAGCAACGTTTTTCCAATCTTCTACTGTCCAATTTCGATGAGCTTGTGCAAATTGTAGCCTCAGTTTCCTGTTCTTAGCTGAAAGGAGTGGTACCCGGTGTGGTCTTCTGCTGCTGTAGCCCATCTGCCTCAAAGTTCGACGCACTGTGCGTTCAGAGATGCTCTTAGGCCTACCTTGGTTGTAACGGGTGGCGATTTGAGTCACTGTTGCCTTTCTATCAGCTCGAACCAGTCTGCCCATTCTCCTCTGGCATCAACAAGGCATTTCCGCCCACAGAACTGCCGCTCACTGGATTTTTTTTCTTTTTCGGACCATTCTCTGTAAACCCTAGAGATGGTTGTGCGTGAAAATCCCAGTAGATCAGCAGTTTCTGAAATACTCAGACCAGCCCTTCTGGCACCAACAACCATGCCACGTTCAAAGGCACTCAAATCACCTTTCTTCCCCATACTGATGCTCGGTTTGAACTGCAGGAGATTGTCTTGACCATGTCTACATGCCTAAATGCACTGAGTTGCCGCCATGTGATTGGCTGATTAGAAATTAAGTGTTAACAAGAAGTTGGACAGGTGTACCTAATAAAGTGGCCAGTGAGTGTATATACAGGAGATGACATACAGGTGTATACTATATATAAGGGAGATGACAAATATGTATATACTGAGGGGAAAATGAGAGGTGTGAGGTGAAAATGAGGGGCGTGAGGTGAAAATGAAAAGGTGTGAGTGCAAATTGAGAGGAGTGAGGGAAAATAGTGGAGTGATCGGAAAATGACAGATGTGAGGTCAAAATGACAAGAGTTAGGGGAAATGAGAGGAGTGAGGAGGAAAATAAGAGGAGTGAGGGGGAAAATGAGAGGTGTAAGGGAGAAAATGAGAGATGTGAGGGGGAAAATGAGAGGCGTGATGGGAAAATAAGAGAAGTGAGGTGCTATAACTAACCACAGATATTTACTATGCCCAGGCAACGCCGGGCTCTTCAGCTAGTCCTTAATAAAGATCTTTAAAAACGTGACCAATTAAATCAGGCAACCAGAACCTCCATATAGCAACAATGTGCAAAGTGCAATATGCAATGTGCAAATACCAAAAAATAGATAGGAGATCCGTACCTTATAGGTGCCACCCGGTCCTATCAATGCGCACACCCCGACACGTGTTTCGGATTGAAAATCCTTCGGCAGAGGGTTATACATGCACATGCAGTACAGACCAAAAGTTTGGACACGCCTTCTCATTTAAAGATTTTTCTGTATTTTAATGACTATGAAAATTGTAAATTAACACTGAAGGCATCAAAACTATGAATTAACGCATGTGGAATTATATAATTAACAAAAAAGTGTGAAACAACTGAAAATATGTCTTATATTCTAGGTTCTTCAAAGTAGCCACCTTTTGCTTTGATGACTGCTTTGCACACTCTTGGCATTCTCTTGATGAGCTTCAAGAGGTATTCACTTCACAGGTGTGCCCTGTCAGGTATAATAAGTGGGATTTCTTGCCTTATAAATGGTGTTGGGACCATCAGTTGTGTTGTGCAGAAGTCTGGTGGATAGACAGCTGATAGTCCTACTGAATAGACTGTTAGAATTTGAAAAATCATCTTTTAATACTTTTAACTTTTTAACAAAAAAAAATTGTTTTAAAAATTCTGCTGATGTAAAGTAGACATGTGGGAAATGTTATTTATTAACTATTTCGTGTGACATAATCCTTTAGTTTAAGGGCATAAACATTAAGTTTGAAAATTGCAAACTTTTCAACATTTTTGCCAAATTTCCCAAATCTTCACAAATAAACGTAAGTCGTATCAAATAAATTTTATCACTATCATGAAGTACAATATGTCACGAAAAAACTGTCTCAGTATTGGGGGTATCTTTTGAAATGTTTCAGAGTTATTAGCACATAAAGTGACAGTGGTCAGACAGTGGACAGTGGTCAGAACAGAAAAAATTGGCCTGGTCAGGATGGTGAAAATAGGCTTTTGGGTGAAGTGGCTGAAGTTTGCTTTTTGAGCAAAAATTGTGAGGGGGTTAAGTCTCTCCTTTATGTGTGTTCCTTTTTGAATAAAAATGAATAGCTGATTTAATATATAGTATATAATTTAATCTCTAGGTTTTCTTTTTATAAAAAATAAAAGTAATGACAAATGGATGTAGGACTACGGAATATAGCCGTCATTGTAAATGTACTGAATTCTTCCATTATAATAAGCACAGATGTGATTTCTAAAGTTCAGGATCTATATTACTGTGAAAATGGCACCTGTTTCAATTTATGAGCGCACATCTGTTATCAAATGACACTGAGGATCTACTTGTTCTATAGAAACCAATCTCAAGAAACTAAGTAATATTGACACAAGGTGCAATGTATAGTAGATGTTAGAGCCATAAAATCTCTTGGGTTTGCACTGATCAATGCTTTTAAGCTCTATTCAACGAATAATACTGCTAAAAGTCATTCTCATTACTCAATTGACTTCTGGGAAGAAAGGAGAGGCACACAATACTCAGGCTAATGTGGCAGGAAAATACTCGCTTCTTCATGCTATGCTGGTTTCAAACATTATTTCTATTTTATTTAGTTGTAGCTATTTTTGTTCACTTACAGTGATACACTTTTTCTATGGTCTTCCATTTTGTTGTATACATGTATGTATATATTTATATATATTATTTATATTATAAATTTACATAGTAACAGTTATGGAGCAAGAAAAATTTCAATATTTTTAAGTTTTACTTAGAAATTCAAAATATAGGTGAAGGCTGGCATCATCAAAAGGAGCTCAAGTTGTTACAGATACTTTACATTTCCAACCTCTCAGTCATCATTGACAGTATTGAAAATAAAAATACATCAATAAAATTACCTAACAGAAAGATGAAATATTATGCCTCCTAATAAGAAGCTTACGAAGGAGGTATCTAGACCAGGCTTCTACTTAAAAATGAATGAAGGGAAGTTGTGCTTTGTCTTTCAATACTGATGTTGAAAGCAAATGATAGGAACTGAAGCAGTATACAGTATAAATATGAGAAGATACATGCATCAACCAGGCAATATCTGATTACTGTTTATAATCCACATGTAAGAAGGGTGCTAAAAAAAACTTTCTTTGGCTGCTTGAATGTACATATTATGTGAAAGATTTAAGTGATAGATGGGGTCCCCTGCCTAGGATTCAACTTTTTGAGCCAGAATGAAAATTTGTTGTACATGTATTCATTCGCCAAAGGGGATATTGTTGTGAATTTGGATTTTGGGCTCCCCCGGTGGCTACTGGTGGAATTGAACTGGTGTCTTCATCTTCTCTGTTCACCTGTTCCCATCAAGATGTGGGAGTCGCTATATAACCTTGCTGCTCTGTTAGTTGCTTGCCGGTCAACAATGTTATCAGAAGCCTCTCTGTGCTTGTTCCTGCTCCTAGACAACTACTAGATAAGTTGGACTCTTGTCCATGTTTGTTTTTGCATTTTGTTCCAGTTCACAGCTGTAGTTTCGTTACTGTGTCTGGAAAGCTCTTGTGAACGGGAATTGCCACTCTGGTGTTATGAGTTAATGCCAGAGTTTTAAAGTAATTTCTGGATGGTGTTTTTGATAGGGTTTTCAGCTGACCATGAAAGTGTCCTTTCTGTCTTCTGCTATGTAGTAAGTGGACCTCAAATTTGCTAAACCTATTTTCATACTACGTTTGTTATTTCATCTCAACTCACCGCCAATACATGTGGGGGGCCTCTGTCTCCTTTCGGGGTATTTCTCTAGAGGTGAGCTAGGACTAATATTTTCCTCTGCTAGCTTTATTTAGTCCTCCGGCTGGGCTGGGCATCTAGAATCAACGTAGGCATGCTACCCGGCCACTGCTAGTTGTGCGTTAGGTTTAGTTCATGGTCAGCTCAGTTCCCATCTTCCAAGAGCTAGTTCCTATATATGCTTATGCTATGTTCTCTTGCCATTGAGATCATGATAGTTTGACCGGCCCGCAAAGTGTTAATTGTTTGGGCTGAAGCAGGAGAAAAAGAAGTGTTGAAGGGAAATTTTTTTTTTTTTTTTTTTTCCCCTCAGAGTTTTGCTGCCTAGCCCTTAATTGCTGTCTAGCTGCTTCTTACCTCCTCTTAACCCTTGAATGGCTCTGTGTCCACCTGTTTGTAATGGATCTTCAGAGTGTAACTGCAGGTTTGAAATATCTCGCCACGAAGGTACAAAATTTGCAAGATTTTGTTTGTCATGCACCTGTATCTGAGCCGAGAATTCCTTTGCCGGAATTTTTCTCGGGGAATAGATCCGGGTTTCAGAATTTTCGAAATAATTGCAAATTATTTTTGTCTCTGAAATCTCGCTCTGCCGGAGACCCTGCACAGCAGGTCAGGATTGTGATTTCCTTGCTCCGGGGCGACCCTCAAGACTGGGCTTTTTCATTGACACCAGGGGATCCTGCGTTGCTCAATGTGGATGCGTTTTTTCTGGCCTTGGGGTTGCTTTATGACGAACCTCATTTGGAGCTTCAGGCAGAAAAAACTTTGATGTCCCTATCTCAGGGGCAAGATGAAGCGGAAATTTACTGCCAAAGATTCCGTAAATGGTCTGTGCTTACTCAGTGGAATGAATGCGCCCTGGCGGCGACTTTCAGAGAGGGTCTCTCTGATGCCATTAAGGATGTTATGGTGGGGTTCCCTGTGCCTGCGGGTCTGAATGAGTCCATGACAATGGCTATTCAGATCGATAGGCGTTTGCGGGAGCGCAAACCAGTGCACCATCTGGCGGTGTCCACTGAGAAGTCGCCAGAGAGTATGCAGTGTGATAGAATTCTGTCCCGAAGCGAGCGGCAGAATTTTAGACGGAAAAATGGGTTGTGTTTCTATTGTGGTGATTCTACTCATGTTATATCAGCATGCTCTAAGCGCACTAAAAAGCTTGGTAAATCTGTTTCCATTTGCACCTTACCGTCTAAATTTATTCTATCTGTGACCCTGATTTGCTCTTTGTCATCTATTACCACGGACGCCTATGTCGACTCTGGCGCCGCTTTGAGTCTTATGGATTGGTCCTTTGCCAAACGCTGTGGGTATGATTTAGAGCCTTTGGAGACTCCTATTCCTCTGAAGGGGATTGACTCCACCCCATTGGCTAATAATAAACCACAATACTGGACACAAGTAACTATGCATATTAATCCGGATCACCAGGAGATTATTCGCTTTCTGGTGCTGTATAATCTACATGATGATTTGGTGCTAGGATTGCCTTGGCTGCAATCTCACAACCCAGTCCTCGACTGGAGAGCTATGTCTGTGTTGAGCTGGGGATGTAAGGGGGCTCATGGGGATGTACCTGTGGTTTCCATTTCATCATCCATTCCCTCTGAAATTCCTGAGTTCCTGTCTGACTATCGTGACGTCTTTGAAGAATCCAAGCTTGGTTCGTTACCTCCGCACCGAGAGTGCGATTGTGCCATAGATTTAATCCCGGGTAGTAAATACCCAAAGGGTCGTTTATTTAATCTGTCTGTGCCTGAACATGCTGCTATGCGAGATTATATAAAGGAGTCCTTGGAAAAGGGACATATTCGTCCATCGTCATCTCCCTTAGGAGCCGGTTTTTTCTTTGTGTCAAAAAAAGACGGCTCTTTGAGACCATGTATTGATTATCGGCTTTTGAATAAAATCACTGTTAAATATCAATACCCATTGCCGTTGCTGACTGATTTGTTTGCTCGCATAAAGGGGGCCAAGTGGTTCTCTAAGATTGACCTTCGTGGGGCGTATAATTTGGTGCGAATCAGGCAGGGGGATGAGTGGAAAACCGCATTTAATACGCCCGAGGGCCACTTTGAGTATTTAGTGATGCCTTTTGGTCTTTCTAATGCTCCGTCAGTTTTCCAGTCCTTTATGCATGATATTTTTCGCGATTATTTGGATAAATTTATGATTGTGTATCTGGATGATATTCTGATTTTTTCGGATGACTGGGACTCTCATGTCCAGCAAGTCAGGAGGGTTTTTCAGGTTTTGCGGTCTAATTCTTTGTGTGTGAAGGGTTCTAAGTGTGTTTTTGGGGTACAGAGGATTTCCTTTTTGGGATATATTTTTTCCCCCTCTTCCATTGAAATGGATCCTGTCAAGGTTCAAGCTATTTGTGATTGGACGCAGCCCTCTTCTCTTAAGAGTCTTCAGAAATTTTTGGGCTTTGCTAACTTTTATCGTCGATTTATTGCTGGTTTTTCGGATATTGCTAAGCCATTGACCGATTTGACTAAGAAGGGTGCTGATGTTGCTGATTGGTCCCCTGATGCTGTGGAGGCCTTTCGGGAGCTTAAGCGCCGTTTTTCCTCTGCCCCTGTGTTGCGTCAGCCTGATGTTGCTCTACCTTTTCAGGTTGAGGTCGACGCTTCTGAGATCGGAGCTGGGGCAGTGTTGTCGCAGAAAAGTTCTGACTGCTCCGTGATGAGGCCTTGTGCCTTCTTTTCCCGTAAATTTTCGCCCGCTGAGCGGAATTATGATGTTGGGAATCGGGAGCTTTTGGCCATGAAGTGGGCTTTTGAGGAGTGGCGCCATTGGCTTGAGGGGGCCAGACATCAGGTGGTGGTATTGACTGACCACAAAAATTTGATTTATCTTGAGACCGCCAGGCGCCTGAATCCTAGACAGGCGCGCTGGTCATTATTTTTCTCTCGGTTTAATTTTGTGGTGTCATACCTACCGGGTTCTAAGAATGTTAAGGCGGATGCCCTTTCTAGGAGTTTTGAGCCTGACTCGCCTGGTAATTCTGAGCCCACAGGTATCCTTAAGGATGGAGTGGTATTGTCAGCCGTTTCTCCAGACCTGCGGCGGGCCTTGCAGGAGTTTCAGGCGGAGAGACCTGATCGTTGCCCACCTGATAAACTGTTTGTTCCTGATGATTGGACCAGTAGAGTCATCTCTGAGGTTCATTCTTCTGCGTTGGCAGGTCATCCTGGCATTTTTGGTACCAGGGATTTGGTGGCAAGGTCCTTCTGGTGGCCTTCCCTGTCACGAGATGTGCGAGGCTTTGTGCAGTCTTGTGACGTTTGTGCTCGGGCCAAGCCTTGTTGTTCTCAGGCTAGTGGATTATTGTTGCCCTTGCCTATTCCTAAGAGGCCTTGGACGCACATCTCGATGGATTTTATTTCAGATCTGCCTGTTTCTCAGAGGATGTCTGTCATCTGGGTGGTGTGTGACCGTTTTTCTAAGATGGTCCATTTGGTTCCTCTGCCCAAGTTGCCTTCTTCTTCCGAGTTGGTTCCTCTGTTTTTTCAAAATGTTGTTCGTTTGCATGGTATTCCTGAGAATATCGTTTCTGACAGAGGGACCCAATTCGTGTCTAGATTTTGGCGGGCATTCTGTGCTAGGATGGGCATAGATTTATCTTTTTCGTCCGCTTTCCATCCTCAGACGAATGGCCAGACCGAGCGGATTAATCAGACCCTGGAGACATATCTGAGGTGTTTTGTGTCTGCTGACCAGGATGATTGGGTTGCTTTTTTGCCATTGGCGGAGTTCGCTCTCAATAATCGGGCCAGCTCTGCCACTTTGGTGTCCCCGTTTTTCTGTAATTCGGGGTTTCATCCTCGATTTTCCTCTGGTCAGGTGGAATCTTCGGATTGTCCTGGAGTGGATGCTGTGGTGGAGAGATTGCATCAGATCTGGGGGCAGGTGGTGGACAATTTGAGGTTGTCCCAGGAGAAGACTCAGCTTTTTGCCAACCGCCACCGTCGTGTTGGTCCTCGGCTTTCTGTTGGGGATTTGGTGTGGTTGTCTTCTCGTTTTGTCCCTATGAGGGTCTCTTCTCCTAAGTTTAAGCCTCGGTTTATCGGCCCGTATAAGATATTGGAGATTCTTAACCCTGTTTCCTTCCGTTTGGACCTCCCTGCATCCTTTTCTATTCATAACGTTTTTCATCGGTCATTATTGCGCAGGTATGAGGTACCGGTTGTGCCTTCCGTTGAGCCTCCTGCTCCGGTGTTGGTTGAGGGTGAGTTGGAGTACGTTGTGGAGAAAATCTTGGACTCTCGTGTTTCCAGACGGAGACTCCAGTATCTGGTCAAGTGGAAGGGATACGGCCAGGAGGATAATTCTTGGGTGAATGCATCTGATGTTCATGCCTCCGATCTGGTTCGTGCCTTTCATAGGGCCCATCCTGATCGCCCTGGTGGTTCTGGTGAGGGTTCGGTGCCCCCTCCTTGAGGGGGGGGTACTGTTGTGAATTTGGATTTTGGGCTCCCCCGGTGGCTACTGGTGGAATTGAACTGGTGTCTTCATCTTCTCTGTTCACCTGTTCCCATCAAGATGTGGGAGTCGCTATATAACCTTGCTGCTCTGTTAGTTGCTTGCCGGTCAACAATGTTATCAGAAGCCTCTCTGTGCTTGTTCCTGCTCCTAGACAACTACTAGATAAGTTGGACTCTTGTCCATGTTTGTTTTTGCATTTTGTTCCAGTTCACAGCTGTAGTTTCGTTACTGTGTCTGGAAAGCTCTTGTGAACGGGAATTGCCACTCTGGTGTTATGAGTTAATGCCAGAGTTTTAAAGTAATTTCTGGATGGTGTTTTTGATAGGGTTTTCAGCTGACCATGAAAGTGTCCTTTCTGTCTTCTGCTATGTAGTAAGTGGACCTCAAATTTGCTAAACCTATTTTCATACTACGTTTGTTATTTCATCTCAACTCACCGCCAATACATGTGGGGGGCCTCTGTCTCCTTTCGGGGTATTTCTCTAGAGGTGAGCTAGGACTAATATTTTCCTCTGCTAGCTTTATTTAGTCCTCCGGCTGGGCTGGGCATCTAGAATCAACGTAGGCATGCTACCCGGCCACTGCTAGTTGTGCGTTAGGTTTAGTTCATGGTCAGCTCAGTTCCCATCTTCCAAGAGCTAGTTCCTATATATGCTTATGCTATGTTCTCTTGCCATTGAGATCATGACAGGATATGTAACAATTGGCATTTGTGGGGAGCAGTATTCAATATCAACAATCATGAACTACTGTTGAATATCATAACAAAGCACATTAAGGTCATGGAGTGGCCTAGTCAGTCTCCCGACCTTAATCCCATAGAAAACTTATGAAAGGAGTTGAAGCTCCGAGTTGCCAAGCGGCAGCCTCAAAATCTTAATGACTTAGAGATGATCTGCAAAGAGGAATGGACCAAAATTCCTCCTGACATGTACACAAATCTCATCATCAACTACAAAGAAAATCTGACTGTTGTGCTTGCCAACAGGGGTTTTGCCACCAAGTATTAAGTCTTGCTTGTCAGAGGGATCAAATATTTATTTCTCACTGCAAAATGCAAATACATTTCTATAATTTAAACAATGTGATTTTTCTGGATTTTATTTTTAATATTCTATCTCTCAATGTTAAAATTAACCTACCCTTAAAATTATAGACTGTTCATGTCTGTGTCAGTGGGCAAACTTACAAAATCAGTAATGGATCAAATAATTATTCCCTGCACTCTATAACCAACTCGTACAAAGACATGGGAAAAAGGACTGTCCATAATCTTTATGACACCGATTTGAGGGGTCAGTTCTGCTGTCTTGGCAAGGTCTGGGATTTGTCCTTACTTCCTCTTGCTTTTTTCACTCTTTGTGACCTCATCCATCCACTCCATAGTTTCTCATCATCTGTGGGCGGGACACAAATCCGAGCTGGTCGGTCATGTGGGCATATATAGGTCTAGTGGCCTTTGCTGGCCAAAGATTTAGGGACTTTGTAACCGTTTTCATTGTGCAGGTCTCCTACAGCCTGGACCTCGTGGACCTGCCCCACTGAGGGTTACAACACAATCTGAGTTGTGGTTGACTGCTTTTCCATGATGGCTCAGTTTATTCCATTGGTTGAACTTTCCTCCGATCACAAGCTCGCCATGCAGTTCCTTCAGCATGTCTTTTGTCTCCATGGTCTTCCGCTCCACATTATCTCTGATCATGGGATTCAGTTCACATCAAAATTTTGAAGAGCTCTTTGCTTGCAAGCTGCTGAAAGTCTAGCAGCTGAGTCATCATGTGAAAAGTTTTTCCAGATCTGGCAGCAGACTCGGGCATTTCTCTTTACAACCGTGACACGGATGAAGTCTCATACAGACAGGATGAGAAGTCTACTGCCTCTTTACCGACTTGGAGAAAGTCGGGCTATCCTCCCAAAATATTCACCTAAAGGTGCCCTTCTACAAATTTGCCCCCAGGGTACCTTGGCTCATTAAAAATCTTCAGACAAGTCAATCCGGTGCCTACAGTTTTCAGCTCCTGGTGAATCTACGGATTCCAAATTCTTTCCATGACACTTTATCCATACACCTTTGGAAGGTGACTGAGGCACTCGTCACTCCCTCAGGCATCCTCTGGAATTGGTAGAACCTGATAGGGCAAATGAAAGCAGTCTTCTCTTGATCCTCCTTTGTCATAGGTATCTGGTAGTATCGACTCTGGAGATCTAACACAGAAAATCACCGACTGCCCTGCAGGCAATCTCATGCTTCATCAATCCTAGGCATGATATACTGATCGGGTACTGTGCACTTGTTCAGAGTGTGATAATCCACAGACATCCTGATAGCCACATTTTTATCTCTAGCAGCCACAATGGGAGATGCGTACAGGCTATTGGACTCTATGATGACTCTAGCGTCCAGTAAGCCCCATAAGTGATGTCTGACTTTCTCTAATTCAGCAGGAGCCAACCTTCGGGTCTTTCTCAAAGCGGCTTTTCTTTAGTCAGCCTAATGTGGTGCTCCACTACTTTTTTGAGGTCAATATCTCAAAGAGAAGGCCCTGGCACGCTTGATGATACCACTTATCACGGACTATTTTTCTTCCTTCTTCAAGTCACTATCTTCAAAGCAGGGGTCAGAAATAATGTTCAGGACATAGTTACCTCCTTTCCTCTTCCTCTTTCTTCTCATTAGCAGCCAGACATATAGGATGAACTGTGAGAGTCTGCAAATATCTGTCGCCTACAACTTCTCGACACAACTGAGCTAGAGTCCGGAAAAGTTCTCTTTCGTTCACGCTAGAACAGGTGCTGTTCCCCTATGTTCATCCACTTCTGGACAGACTAGAGTCTCTGGAAACTGTAGCATGACAGATACATATCCTTTGTAGGGGTAACTGCTTTCACTCAGTCCCCAGACCATGAGTTCAGATAGCGACTGTAGGGGTACGTCCGACAAGTATTTTTTATACCATTTCTCAAAAATGATGGACACTTGAGATCTACTATCCAGCAACACAGTGTGCAAGACTGGACATTGATGGAGGCTGGTACATGTGGTGCTGGTCCCAGAAGACCTTTAGGAAGTTGTCCTGATTGAGAAATGTTAGATGGAGTTGTAGAGTACACCATTCAGTTTGCTGGGGGGCTCGTATGGGACTCTACTGACCCCCTTCCAAGTTTCTCATCGGCCTTTTCTGAGGATGGGGGGTACGGAGATTTCTTCGAACTTCACCTCTTTGGGCACTGGCGAGCCACATGATGGGCACTTTCACAGACAAAATACTCATCTGATACTGCATCGTCTACCCAACTCTGGTCATCACTCACCAATTTCAAAGGTTGTTTTTGGCTCTTGAAAGCTGACTCAACAATTTGCTTTAGACCAGACCTCGGCAGAGTGCAGCCCGCGGGCCACATTCGGCCCTCTGATTGTCCCAGTGCGGCCCACAGACCAAGACAGCCAAGGTACTGGAAAACAGAGGCCCGTGGGCCGCACCATGCCCGCCCACCCGCTTGCTGTCTCCATAGGTGCTGACTTCATTGGTGGAGAAGGGGCCCCCGGCCACTTCCTCCGCCAATCAGGGTGTGAAACAGCTGATGTGATGACATCATGTCATCGCTTCAGCTGTGGACTGCAGAGAGTCAGTGCACAAGAGACATCGAAACAGAAGCAGAGTGCCGAGGAACAGGAGCAAGGTGAGTATATGGTGTTCTTTTTTTTCATGTGTATGGTATGTTTGGCTGGACATGGGGAGGATATGGGGCTCAGATACTGGACATGGAGAGGCTGTGTGGGGGCTCTCATGCTGCATAAGAGGAGGCTGTGTCGGGGGCTCTCATGCTGTTTATAGAAGGGGCTGTATTGGGGTTCAAACAATATATAGGGGATGTCAGCATCTTTAATTATGCTCAATATTCAGGAATATTAACATATTTAGCAATAATATAATATTTATAATATACTGATAGTAATATTGAGCAGAATTAACTTCAGCCTATTTGTTTGACCCTCCACAACAGTCACAGTCTCTCATGTGGCCCCTCGGGAAAATTAGTTGCCCTCCCCTGCTTTAGACGATCTACCTCCAAAGCCTGGGCACCTGCTTCTCAATGACCTTCAGGAGTTCTTGCTCTCGCTGGCTTGGCTCAGGATTTACAGCAGCCACTCACTAGGTCACTTGTTGTCTGCCTGCCAGGATGGTTACCTCTTGTTGCAGGGATACATTGAGGAATCTAAGAGCAGGTGGTCTAAGGGGCTCTGCAAACGCGACATGATGCCCACAAACCAATCCATCAAAGTCTGCTTTCCAAAACGTCACTCCTTCCCTTCCCAGTCCTGCCATGCACCCATACAATAGTTTTCTCCCTCATATGGTGTATCAGCGAACGGAGAAATTGCACAACAACTTTTGGGGTCCAATTTCTCCTGTTACATTTGAGAAAATGAAAAAATTGGGTCTAAAATAACATTTTATTGAAAAAAGTTAAATGTTCATTTTTTCCTTTCACATTGCATTAATTACTGTGAAGCACGTGAAGCGTTAATAAACCTCTTGAATGTGGTTTGGAGCACCTTGAGGGGTGACATTTTTAGAATGGTGTCACTTTTGGTATTTTCTGTCATATAGACCCCTCAAAGTGACTTCAAATGTGATGTGGTTTCTTCTAAAATGGATTTGTACATTTTGTTGTAAATTGCTAACAAAAAAATGTTGTTTCCAAAATTGTGCTCAAGTAAAGTAGACATGTGGGTAATGTTATTTATTAACTATTTTGTGTAACATATCTCTGTGATTTAAGGGCATGAAAATTCAAAGTTTGAAAATTGACTACTCTGTCTTTATTCTGTGCCCACTCACACTTTTTTCCTTTTTCCCCATAATGTCTCCTCACATTATTTCCCTGACACATTTCCCCTCTCTCCTCATGCTGTCTTGTCTCACACTCCACTGCTAACCAAATTGTCTCTTCAAAATCACCCTAATTCCCCATACTGTGTTTACACCCATCACCCCTTCCCTCCCCATACTGCATTTGCACACATACTCCCCATTCTGTGTCTGCACCAATCCCCTACTCACCATACTGTGTCTGCACCCATCTCTCCAAATCACCATACTCTGAATGCACCCATCCCCCATTTCCTCATATATGCCCCATCTCCCCACTTGCCCCTCATACTGTGGCTTCAAATCTTTCTCGCTCTCCATATAGTGTCTGCACCTGTCCCTCCCTTGCTCCCTAAACTTGTGTTCTCAAATATTCCACCCGTTACAATAAATCTCAACACTGTCACGCTCGCGCCCAGACTGGTTGGTGCGGGCGTGCGGGGGTGTGGCCCCACTGGACCACAGACCAAACTTCCCTGGAAGGGGCGTAACTAAGTAGCTTCCTAGGTGTTCGCTGGAGCCTCTGATGGTGAGGTCAGACTTGTGCAATAGGAAGCTACCAGGTACCACTCCAGGGTGGTGTCTGGCTGTGGCTGCTGATCCCACCGGGGAACGGAACATAGACAGGCAAGCGGGCACGGCTGGCACTCAGGCAGACAGGCGGGCATGGCTGGGACACAGGCAGGCAGACGGGTACAACAGAGACACTGTCAGGCAGGCGGGCACGGCTGGCTCTCTGGTAGGCAGGCAGGTACGGCTGGCTCTCTGGCAGGACAGGCGGACAAGACTGGAACACTGGAAGAACCGGTAGGGACCGGTCTGCAGGCTGGCATGTAAAACAGGTAAGAACCTGTTCAGACAGGAGGACTTAAGGATAGGTAGAGAAAGACCACAAGAGCAAATGCAGAGCGAAAGCACAGGAGCTAAAGCCAAGAACAGAAATGCAGGAGGCGGAGCCAAGCACAGGAATGCAGGAGGCGGAGCCAAGAGCTGGAGGCGGAGCCAAGAGCAGAAACGCAGGAGGCAGAGCCAAGAGCGGGAGAAGTAGAACCGCAAGGAGCGGATCCAGGTAGAACCGCAAGGAGCGGAGCAAGGTAGAACCAAAAGAAGCGGAGCCGCAGAGCAAGAGCTGAGCGGAGCCGCAGAGCAGGGCCACAGAGTGCAGAGCAAAATCAGAGTACAGAGCAAAGTGCAGAGCAAAGCTAAAGAGAGCAGAGCTGAGAGCAAAGCCACAGAGTGCAGAACTGAGCGCAGAGCAAAGTCAGAGTGCAGAGCAAGACACAGAGTGCAGAGCCGAGAGCAAAACCACAGAGTGCAGAGCAAGTTCACAATGCAGAGCAAGGATCAAAGCAAGGTTGCAAAGAGCAGAGCCGAAAGCAGAGTAAAGCAAGACACAGAGGGCAGGGCAGGGCAAAGCAAGACACAGAGCATGCACAGCAGAGAAAGGAAACCAAGGCAGGGGTATAAACGGACACAGGAACAGGACTAGACTAAGACAGAGTCAGGAACGAGACAAAGCACAGAGACATGGACACAAGCCAGGGTACGACGCCCCTCTCGGTGGCGGACATAGAAGTAAGCGAAACAGGGCCTGGCACCTCAGCAGCTAAGAACTGACTGAGGGAGTAAGTTGCACAGGCCCCCACCAATGGGTGGGGATGTCTTAAATACAGGAAGCCTCATGGCGATTGGCCAGGGAGACCTTAGCAAGGTGCATACAGTCTCTATAAGAAACAGGAGTTGCCACCCCCCTATGCACACAGACAGAGCATGCACAGAGCGAACAGCAGACATGAGGCACACAGCATGGAGCTGGCAGCAGAGAGAAGTCACAACAAGGCCCAGAGAAGTAAGTGAGTTTGAGTAATGCAGGTGGGGGATGGGAGGCCATGCAGTGATGCCAGCAGAGTTGTTACAAACACACACAGTATTTCTTCCCTCCACAGAATAAATCCCCCCCCCCCAGATTAAATCTTTACTCCAGGGGTTAAGTCTCCTCCTTCCAGTTATATTTAATTTCGGTGTCTTCAGCTCTAGAGTGGACCACTTACTGCCAATGTTCTTCGATCTTCTGGGCTCCGGTGAATGACGTCAGCAACGTGATCACATGACCAGACCATGGCGTCTCTCCGATTCGGCAGACAGAGCCTCAATTGTACTTGCATAAAACCCCAAAAAATATTCATCAAGCATATAAAAAATATAATATTTTATTATATTAGTAAATCAAACAAAATGACACAATACATGATTAAAAAATAATAATATTACAAAAACAGAGATATGAAATTTTATTAAAAAATATATATAATATAAAATAATATAATAATAGAGACTAGTATGTGGAGGGCAGGGTACGTCAGATCAATTGGTACAAGATATTAACATATATTTAATAATAGAGAACATGTGTATATTAAATAAAAGTCCTCATATTGAAATAATGGCTGGTTATATAAAAAATGCAAGTGAATATGAATCAATAATAATCAATTAAATAAATTGTGAACTTATTCATAATCATTTCATAAAAAATAAATAAATAATGAAGAAAAAAATGCACATAAATATGAAATTAGGAATGAAAATCCTTTAGAAAAGTGACAGTGCATCAAAAATTCTCAAAAATAAAGTGCAAATGCATGAAAGTGACAGTGCATCAAAGGGCCTAAATAGGCAGAGTGCAAATGCATAAAAAAGAATATATGAACACTAGCCACAAATACCAACTGGTATGATGCACTGGTGCCCCCGCACACACCACTCCAACACACATTTCAATACATCATGTATTGTTGTGTCATTTTGTTTGATTTACTAATAAAATAAAATATTATATTTTTATATGCTTGATGAATATTTTTTGGGGGGTTTATATATTGATTCAATATTCATTAAAACTTTTTTATGTATTGGATATTTTTGGTATTTCTTTTCTATATAGGATATTTTCAATTTTCAAGTGCAATTGATCAGTGGGAGCCGGCACGCTGCAGTTTCTGTGAGCCAGCTGTCAGCCGCCTGGGGAGACACTTTGGACCACTATCAGAGTCAGGGGACCACCGAAGAATCCACCAATTTCCCAGTGTGCCAGTCCGAGCCTGCAGAGGAACATTCCTGGATTTGGGTCTAGCCCTTGCAGTCTCCGGCTCCTGCTGACTGTCTCTCACTGCCACCACCCCTCTGGCATCTTCTCCTTCCAGGGTACAAAATTATGGTAAATGGGTGTAACTAGGGGCATGATAAAAAATTTCTTGTGCGTGCCGCATGATTTGTTTCTGTCTGTTCTTCAAAAGTTGGGAAGTATGAGATATGGCTTCTGCATTAAGGCTAGCTCCACACTAGCATTCGGCAGGGCTGCGGACGAAAGCCTTCTTCCTCAGTGAAGCCACGCCCACTGCTGCGCCTCTTCCTTCAGCTCCGCCTACATCTGCATGCGTCCTGTGCACCCTATCTTTAACATTGGGTACGCAGGCCATCCGGATGTATGCAGATGCCTCCGCATACGTCATTTTGAAGCTGTGCCAACTGCAACAAAATGCAACATGTTGCGTTTGACACAGGTCAGCGCAGCCTCAAGACGATGCATGCGTACCCAATGTTAAAGATAGGGTAGGCAGGACGCATGCAGATGTAGGCGGAGCTGAAGGAAGAGGCGCAGCAGTGGGCGTGGCTTCACTGAGGAAGAAGGCTTTTCATCCACAGCCCTGCCGAACGCTAGTGTGAAACTAGCCTTAACAAGTATACACCTGGACTGGATGCAAAAAGTACAATCTACTATATAATTGCCTAAGGGTACTTCCGTCTTTCTGTCCTTCTGTCACGGTTATTCGTTCGCTGACTGGTCTCGGCAGCTGCCTGTCATGGCTGCCACGACCAATCAGCAACGCGCACAGTCCAGAAAAAAATGGCCGCTCCTTACTCCCCGCACTCACTACCCGGCGCCCGCAAACACCGCTCACACAGGGTTAATGCCGGCGGTTATGGACCGCGTTATGCCGCGGGTAACGCACTCCGTTACCGCCGCTATTAACCCTTTGTGTCCCCAACTTTGTACTATTGACGCTGCCTATGCGGCATCAATAGTACAAAAGTACAAAATGTAATGTTAAAAATAATAAAAAAAAAAAACCTGCTATACTCACCCTCTGTAGTCCGCTGAGCCGCTCGCGCCGCCCGTCATCTTCCGTTGCAGCTTGCGGTGGCAAAGATGGTATGGCAGCAGGACCTGCCATGACGTCACGGTCATGTGACCGCGACGTCATCACAAGTCCTGCGCGCCTGCGCGGCAAGGACCTGACGTGACGTCACGGTCATGTGACCGCTACACGGTCATGTGACCGTGACGTCATCACTGGACCTGCGCTCAGACCAACCCTGGGACCGGAAGCTGCCGTGGACTACAAGGGGCCCTCGGAAAGGTGAGTATATGTTTATTTTTTATTTTTTAACCTGTGACAAACGTGGCAGAGCAATATACTACGTGACTGGCCAATATACTACGTGGCTCTGTGCTGTATACTACTTCGCTGTGCAATATACTACGTGGCTCTGTGCTGTATACTACGTCACTGGGCAATATACTACGTCGCTGGGCAATATACTACGTCCCTGGGCAATATACTACGTGGCTCTGTGCTGTATACTACGTCACTGAGCAATATACTACGTAACTGGGCAATATACTACGTAACTGGGCAATATACTACAGCGCTGAGCAATATACTACGTGGCTCGGCAATATACTACGTGACTGGGCAATATACTACGTGACTGGGCAATATACTACGTGACTGGGCAATATACTACGTGGCTGGGCAATATACTACGTGGCTGGGCAATATACTACGTAATTGGGCAATATACTATGTGACTGGGCAATATACTACGTCGCTGGGCAATATACTACGTAACTGGGCAATATACTACAGCGCTGAGCAATATACTACGTCGCTGGGCAGTATACTACGTCGCTGGGCAATATACTAAATACTACTTGGCTGGGCAATATACTACGTGGCTAGGCAATATACTACGTGACTGGGCAATATACTACGTAACTGGGCAATATACTACGTGGACATGCATATTCTAGAATACCCGATGCGTTAGAATCGGGCCACCATCTAGTAGGTAAATAATGAAAATGTATTTTACTATTGTAGAACATTTATGTTCTAGCCAGAAGCATACAATGAAAACCTAAAAGAACAACTAAAAGTAAAAATCCTCCTTTTATCATCCATTACAAGACTATGAGAACTCAATGTTTGTGTCCCCGCAAAACTACAATTAAAGCTGCTATTTTAATCATAATAGAAATATGCTATTGACGTGACTACCTTATTCTCTCTGTCAGTTCTGGAGATGTAGTGAGAAGCTGGAAAAACAGTATGCTATATTTCATTGTTTTTTCCCATCAGCAGACTTCTTGACTATAAACAAAGCAATGCTCTCTTTTGTTTGTCCTTTTATCATGTATGAATAGATTCAACCATATAAAAGCATAAATTCTATCTAGAATTGTAAAGGCTTCTCCAGTTTTTGTACTTGGCATGTATGTATCATTCATGGCTTTTATCTGGACTAGTGGCACTGCAGAAACTGCAGGAACTTGAAACGGATTCCTAGTATTTTGCACCTAAGGACATATTTTCTTGCTAGGCCCGGTCACAATTCATTATCTTCTCGATATCTAACAGTAAAGGAAAGATAACCAAACTGAATAAAGACGGCAAGCAAAACTGCCAGCGGCTTTAGATACCAGGAAAAAAGTCTGTCATTGCAGAGATGGCAATCACTTAATTCTCAGAAATCACCATGTAAAGAGTATTTTGTAAATTAAAAAAACGCAAAGAATATGGTTACTTTACTAGTATTACGGTACTTATAGTATGGACAAATATGGTGTCAATAACATAGGACACATAGGGCTTGTTCTACATGATGAGGACTACAGCACAACAATGGGAAGCATAATTACTAAGCAGGGGTGAGGGTAGAGTAGTGGTGGTTGCACCCTGTTTGTGTCATGGTGTCAGGAGAAATGGCTGTTGGATCAAGAGCTATCTAATATTTATTGCCAACTTCAAGGGAACCTGACAGCGAATCCATGCAGCAGGCATAAGACACTGGCTGTATCAGGGGAAGACATGTGTTTGGTGCAATATGTGCTGCTGCACAGGGGCCTAAGAGGTAAGGGGACCCACTTCTACCTCCACAGTAGGTGGAATTGTCCATTATGATGAACTATTGGACTGGAAAGGGCCCACATATTGTTCTTGCACAGGGGCCCCCTTCTATCTGTGTCCGTCACTAGATTGTATGAATCCAGCCAAGTATGTTTAACTTTGAAATGCAGCAGCATTACAGAGAAAATATATGCACTGGTAACTAGTCGGACAGGCAGATTCTCCCCACTCACTACCTACAGTCATGGCCAAAAGTATTCACACCCTTGCAATTCTGTCAGATAATACTCAGTTTCTTCCTGAAAATGATTGCAAACACAAATTCTTTGTTATTATTATCTTCATTTAATTTGTCTTAAATGAAAAAACACAAAAAGAATTGTCCTAAAGCCAAATTGGATATAATTCCACACCAAACATAAAAAAGGGGGTGGACAAAAGTATTGGCAATGTTCGAAAAATCATGTGATGCTTCTCTAATTTGTGTAATTAACAGCACCTGTAACTTACCTGTGGCACCTAACAGGTGTTGGCAATAACTAAATCACACTTGCAGCCAGTTGACATGGATTAAAGTTGATCCAACCTCTGTCCTGTGTCCTTGTGTGTACCACATTGAGCATGGAGAAAAGAAAGAAGACCAAAGAGCTGTCTGAGGACTTGAGAAACCAAATTGTGAGGAAGCATGAGCAATCTCAAGGCTACAAGTCCATCTCCAAAGACCTGAATGTTCCTGTGTCTACCGTGAGCAGTGTCAACAAGAAGTGTAAAGCCCATGGCACTGTGGCTAACCTCCCTAGATGTGGACGGAAAAGAAAAATTGACAAGAGATTTCAACGCAAGATTGTGCGGATGTTGGATAAAGAACCTCGACTAACATCCAAACAAGTTCAAGCTGCCCTGCAGTCCGAGGGTTCAACAGTGTCAACCCTTTCTATCCGTCGGCGTCTGAATGAAAAGGGACTGTATGGTAGGAGACCCAGGAAGACCCCACTTCTTATCCCGAGAAAAAGCCAGGCTGGAGTTTGCCAAAACTTAACTGAAAAAGCCTAAAACGTTTTGGAAGAATGTTCTCTGGTCAGATGAGACAAAAGTAGAGCTTTTTGGGCAAAGGCATCAACATAGAGTTTACAGGAGAAAAAAGAGGCATTCAAATTGTGAGGAAGCATGAGCAATCTCAAGGCTACAAGTCCATCTCCAAAGACCTGAATGTTCCTGTGTCTACCGTGAGCAGTGTCAACAAGAAGTGTAAAGCCCATGGCACTGTGGCTAACCTCCCTAGATGTGGACGGAAAAGAAAAATTGACAAGAGATTTCAACGCAAGATTGTGCGGATGTTGGATAAAGAACCTCGACTAACATCCAAACAAGTTCAAGCTGCCCTGCAGTCCGAGGGTTCAACAGTGTCAACCCTTTCTATCCGTCGGCGTCTGAATGAAAAGGGACTGTGTGGTAGGAGACCCAGGAAGACCCCACTTCTTACCCCGAGAAAAAGCCAGGCTGGAGTTTGCCAAAACTTAACTGAAAAAGCCTAAAACGTTTTGGAAGAATGTTCTCTGGTCAGATGAGACAAAAGTAGAGCTTTTTGGGCAAAGGCATCAACATAGAGTTTACAGGAGAAAAAAGAGGCATTCAAAGAAAAGAACACGGTCCCTGCAGTCAAACATGGCGGAGGTTCCCTGATGTTTTGGGGTTGCTTTGCTGCCTCTGGCACTGGACTGCTTGACCGTGTGCATGGCATTATGAAGTCTGAAGACTACCAACAAATTTTGCAGCATAATGTAGGGCCCAGTGTGAGAAAGCTGGGTCTCCCTCAGAGGTCATGGGTCTTCCAGCAGGACAATGACCCAAAACACACTTCAAAAAGCACTAGAAAATGGTTTGAGAGAAAGCACTGGAGACTTCTAAGGTGGCCAGCAATGAGTCCAGACCTGAATCCCATAGAACACCTGTGGAGAGATCTAAAAATGGCAGTTTGGAGAAGGCACCCTTCAAATATCAGGGACCTGGAGCAGTTTTCCAAAGAAGAATGGTCTAAAATTCCAGCAGAGCATTGTAAGAAACTCATTGATGGTTACCGGAAGCGGTTGGTCGCAGTTATTTTGGCTAAAGGTTGTGCAACCAAGTATTAGGCTGAGGGTGCCAATACTTTTGTCTGGCCCATTTTTGGAGTGGTTTTTAATTTAACCCCTTAACGACCGCCGATACGCCTTTTAACGGCGGCCGCTAAGGGTACTTAAACCACAGCGCCGTTAATTAACGGCGCTGTGGAAAAAGTGAATAGCGCCCCCCAGAGTCAGATTTTCTCTGGGGTCTCGGTTGCCGAGGGTAGCCGAGACCCCAGAGAACATGATTCGGGGGGTTTTTACCGACCCCCGAGTTGCGATCGCCGGTAATTAACCGTTTACCGGCGGTCGCAACAAAAAAAAAAAAAACGCGATTTGCCGTTTAATTTCTCTGTCCTCCGATGTGATCGCACATCGGAGGACAGAGAAATGTGGTCCCCGATGGCCCCCAATAGCCCCCCAATACTTACCTACCTCCCCCGGTGCTCCTCGTGTCTCCCCATGGGCGCCGCCATCTTTTTTCCGGGAAAAAATGGCGGGCGCACGCGCAGTGCGCCCGCCGCCCGGCACCCGGATGTTCTTTGGGGTCTCGGCTGCCGGGGGTAGCCGAGACCCCAAAGAACATGATCGGGGTCGATTTGCACCGACCCCTGCTTTGCGATCGCCGGTAATTAACAGTTTACCGGCGACCGCAAAAAAAAAAAAAAAGCGATCAGTTATTTCTCTGTCCTCTGATGTGATCGCACATCAGAGGACAGAGAAATAGGGGGATTCGGGGACCCTAACATACTCACCCGGTGTCCCTGGGTCCTCTTCTGTCTTCTCCTGCCAGCCGGCTTTTTCATCATGGCGGGCGCATGCGCAGTGCGCCCGCCATCTGCTGCCATCTGCCGGCCGGCAGGAGAAGACAAGTTGGGGCTAAAATTAGGGTTAGGGTTAGGGTTAGAGTTAGGGTTAGGGTTAGAGTTAGGGTTAGGGTTGGGGCTAAATTTAGGGTTAGGGTTAGGGCTAGGGTTAGGGTTAGGCTACTTTCACACTAGCGTTTTTTGGCTTCCGTCGCAATGCGTCGTTGGAGAAAAAACGCATCCTGCAAAAGTGCTTGCAGGATGCGTTTTTTCTCCATTGGCTTGCATTAGCGACGCATTGCGACGGATTGCCACATGTCGCATCCGTCGTGCGACGGATGCGCCGTGCTTCGGCGGACCGTCGACACAAAAAAAACTACATGTAACTTTTTTGTGCGACGTGTCCCACATATTTCAGTGCCACGTGCCACGTATTTAAGTGACACGTGCCACGTATCAAAGTGCCACGTGCCACATATTTCAGTGCCACGTATCAAAGTGCCACGTACCACGTATCAAAGTGCCACGTGTCACGTATCAAAGTGCCACGTGCCACGTATCAAAGTGCCACGTGCCACATATTTCAGTGCCACGTATCAAAGTGCCACGTATCAAAGTGCCACGTGCCACATCTTTCAGTGCCACGTGCCACGTATTTAAGAGACACGTGCCACGTATCAAAGTGCCACGTGCCACATATTTCAGTGCCACGTGCCACGTATTTAAGTGACACGTGCCACGTATCAAAGTGCCACGTGCCACATATTTCAGTGCCACGTATCAAAGTGCCACGTGCCACGTATCAAAGTGCCACGTGCCACGTATCAAAGTGCCACGTGCCACATATTTCAGTGCCACGTGCCACGTATCAAAGTGCCACGTGCCACGTATCAAAGTGCCACGTGCCACATCTTTCAGTGCCACGTGCCACGTATTTAAGAGACACGTGCCACGTATCAAAGTGCCACATGCCACATATTTCAGTGCCACGTGCCACGTATTTAAGTGACACGTGCCACGTATCAAAGTGCCACGTATCACGTATTTCAGTGCCACGTATTTAAGTGACACGTATAAGTTCCACGTGTCACGTATTTAATTGCCACATATTTAAGTGCCACGTATCAAGATTTTCCATGGAGAACAGACACATCCAGAGATATGTCTGCTCTCCACGGCTGCAGCAACACACTGACAGGAGCCATAGTTCCTGTCGGTGTGTCACTGCGCATGCGCGAGCGAGTTTACCGGCGGTCATTGACCCCGGCACTCTCGCTTAACGGCAGTGCTGCGTGGGAAAGTTCAACGCAGCTGTACTGCTGTTAACCGAGACGCCGGAGTCATTGAACTCCGGAACAGTACGCGATACACTGCTAGGAGCTTCGCTCCTGGCAGTGTATCGCCGGAGAGCAGCCGATCGGCGTGGGACACTCGTTTTATGGATTCTGCGGACAGGGAGTATGAATTTGGTTTATTATTTTTGGATTTTTTCCTGGAGGATCGAGGGCTTCGCCTACAAGTGTGCTGTTGGTGAGTATATACTCTGTGTTATATGTTGTATGTACTGTGTGTCATGTATGTGTATTGTGTGTAGGTGTTTTGTGTAACTTTACAATTGTGCTAAGTCGCCGGACACAGGGACAACTCTCCCATCCTAATACCGGATGGGAGTAGTAGTCCCATACGGCGACTTAGAACAATGGTGGCACTAGCGTCGCATGGGGACACACACACGCACACACACGCACACACACACACACAGAAGGACTCCATGCTGCTTCACTGGGGGGCGGGGGCTTCCCTCTTCCTGTCCGACGTCACGTCCGGTCCTGGGTGTCAACCCCTCCGTACAAAGACGCCGACACCCAGGACAAAGGCGCTGTGTGTGGAAGGTAATATGGGGCCCTAGGGGGATACGCAGACACGCCGCTGCGTAAAGAATTGACATGTCAATTCTTTTTACGCCGGCGTGTTTGCAGACAAAAGCGCCGCGTTTTTTTGCGGTGTGTCTGAACGGCAAAGTGAATTTCTCATTCACTTTGCCGGCAGACGAAAATGACATTGCGCATTTTTGAAAAGCGCCCGCAAAATAGCGCTCAAAAATGCGCTATGTCTGAAAGTAGCCTAAGGCTTCTTTCACACTTGCGTCGGTACGGGGCGGTCGCAATGCGTCGGCCCGATGTACCGACGCACGTTGTGAAAATTGTGCACAACGTGGGCAGCGGATGCAGTTTTTCAACGCATCCGCTGCCCAGTCTATGTCCTGGGGAGGAGGGGGCAGAGTTACGGCCACGCATCCGCGGAAATGGCGGACGCGACGTACAAAAAAAAGGTTACATTGAACTTTTTTTGTGACGACGGGGGCTAAAGTTATGGTTAGGGTTGGGGCTAAAGTTAGGGTTGGGGCTAAAGTTAGGGTTAGAGTTGGGATTAGGGTTAGGGTTTGGATTAGGGTTGGGATTAGTGTTACGTTTGGGATTAGGGTTGGGATTAGGGTTAGGGTTGGGATTAGGGTTAGGGGTGTGTTGGATTTAGGGTTTTGATTAGGGTTATGGTTAGGGTTGAGATTAGGGCTGTTTTGGGGTTAGGGTTGTGATTATCGTTAGGGTTGTGATTAGGATTATGGATCGGGTTGAGATTAGGGTTAGGGCTGTGTTGGGGTTAGGGTTGGAGTTAGAATTGGGGGGTTTCCACTGTTTAGGTACATCAGGGGGTCTCCAAACACGACAGCCAATTTTGCGCTAAAAAAGTCAAATGGTACTCCCTCCCTTCTGAGCTCTGCCGTGCGCCCAAACAGTGGTTTACCCCCACATATGGGGCATCAGCGTACTCGGGATAAATTGGACAACAACTTTTGGGGTCCAATTTCTCCTGTTACCCTTGTGAAAATAAAAACTTGGGGGCTAAAAATCTTTTTTGTTGGAAAAAAATATATTTTTTTATTTTCACTACTCTGCATTATAAATTTCTGTGAAGCACTTGAGCTTTCAAAGTTCTCACCACATATCTAGATAAGTTCCTTAGGGGGTCTAGTTTCCAAAATTTGGTCACTTGTGGGGGTTTCTACTGTTTAGGTACATTAGGGGTCTGCAAACGCAACATAACGCCCGCAGACAATTCTATCAAAGTCTGCATTGCAAAATGGCGCTCCTTCCCTTCCGAGCTCTGCCGTGCGCCCAAACAGTGGTTTACCCCCACATATGGGGTACCAGCATACTCAGGACAAATTGGACAACAACTTTTGGGGTCCAATTTCTCTTGTTACCCTTGTGAAAATAAAAATTTGGGGGCTAAAAAAATCTTTTTTGTGGGAAAAAAAATATTTTTTATTTTCACTACTCTGCATTATAAACTTCTGTGAAGCACTTGGGCATTCAAAGTTCTCACCACATATCTAGATAAGTTCCTTGGGGGGTCTATTTTCCAAAATGGGGTCACTTGTTGGGGGTTTCTACTGTTTAGGTACATTAGGGGTCTGCAAAGGCAACATAACGCCCGCAGACAATTCTATCAAAGTCTGCATTCCAAAATGGCACTCCTTCCCTTCCGAGCTCTGCCATGCGCCCAAACAGTGGTTTACCCCCACATATGGGGTACCAGCATACTCAGGACAAATTGGACAACAACTTTTGGGGTCCAATTTCTCTTGTTACCCTTGTGAAAATAAAAACTTGGGGGCTAAAAAATCTTTATTGTTAAAAAATATATATTTTTTATTTTCACGACTCTGCATTATAAACTTCTGTGATGCACTTGGGCATTCAAAGTTCTCACTACACATCTAGATAAGTTCCATGGGGGGTCTAGTTTCCAAAATGGGGTCACTTTTGGGGGGTTTCTGCTGTTTAGGCACATCAGGGGCTCTCCAAACGCGACATGGCGTCCGATCTCAATTCCAGTCAATTTTGCATTGAAAAGTCAAATGGCGCTCCTTTGCTTCCGAGCTCAGCCATGCGCCCAAACAGTGGTTTACCCCCACATATGGGGTGTCGGCGTACTCAAGACAAATTGTACAACAGCTTCTGGGGTCCATTTTCTCCTGTTACCCTTGGTAAAATAAAAATTTGGAGGCAAAAAGATCATTTTTGTAGAAAAAATGCGATTTTTTTATTTTCACGGCTCTACGTTATAAACTTCTGTGAAGCACCTGGGGGTTTAAAGTGCTCACCACACATCTAGATAAGTTCCTTAAGGGGTCTAGTTTCCAAAATGGTGTCATATGTGGGGGGTCTCTACTGTTTAGGCACATCAGCGGCTCTCCAAACGTGACATGGCGTCCGATCTCAATTCCAGCCAATTCTACATTGAAAAAGTAAAACGACACTCCTTCTCTTCCAAGCTCTGCGGTGCGCCCAAACAGTGGTTTACCCCCATATATGGGGTATCGACGTACTCAGGAGAAATTGCACAACAACTTTTGTGGTCTAATTTCTCCTGTTACCCTTGTGAAAATAAAAATTTGGGGGCAAAAAGATCATTTTTGTAGAAAAAATGAGATTTTTTATTTTCACGGCTCTACGTTATAAACTTCTGTGAAGCACTTGGGGGTTCAAAGTGCTCACCACACATCTAGATAAGTTCCTTGGGGGGTCTAGTTTCCAAAATGGTATCACTTGTGGGGGGTTTCCACTGTTTAGGCACATCAGGGACTCTCCAAACGCGACATGGCATCCGATCTCAATTCCAGCCAATTCTGCATTGAAAAAGTCAAACGGTGCTCCTTCACTTCCAAGCTCTGCGGTGCGCCCAAACAGTGGTTTACCTCCACATATGGGGTATCGACGTACTCAGGAGAAATTGCACAACAACTTTTGTGGTCTAATTTCTCCTGTTACCCTTGTGAAAATAAAAATTTTGGGGCAAAAAGATCATTTTTGTAGAAAAAATGAGATTTTTTATTTTCACGGCTCTACGTTATAAACTTCTGTGAAGCACTTGGGGGTTCAAAGTGCTCACCACACATCTAGATAAGTTCCTTAAGGGGTCTAGTTTCCAAAATGGTATCACTTGTGGGGGGTTTCCACTGTTTAGGCACATCAGGGACTCTCCAAACGCGACATGGCATCCGATCTCAATTCCAGCCAATTCTGCATTGAAAAAGTCAAACGGTGCTCCTTCACTTCCAAGCTCTGCGGTGCGCCCAAACAGTGGTTTACCTCCACATATGGGGTATCGACGTACTCAGGAGAAATTGCACAACAACTTTTGTGGTCTAATTTCTCCTGTTACCCTTGTGAAAATAAGAATTTGTGGGCGAAAAAATCATTTTTGTGAAAACAAATGCGATTTTTTATTTTCACGGCTCTACGTTATAAACTTCTGTGAAGCACTTGGGGGTTCAAAGTGCTCACCACACATCTAGATAAGTTCCTTGGGGGGTCTAGTTTCCAAAATGGTGTCACTTGTGGGGGGTTTCCACTGTTTAGGCACATTAGGGGCTCTCCAAACGCGACATGGCGTCCGATCTCAATTCCAGCCAATTCTGCATTGAAACAGTCAAACGGTGCTCCTTCACTTCCAAGCTCTGCGGTGCGCCCAAACAGTGGTTTACCTCCACATATGGGGTATCGGCGTACTCAGGAAAAATTGCACAACAAAATTTGTGGTTAAATTTCTGTTTTTACACTTGTGAAAATTAAAAAAAATGGTTCTGAAGTAAAATGTTTGCAAAAAAAAGTAAAATGTTAATTTTTTTCTTCCACATTGTTTTAGTTCCTGTGAAGTACGTAAAGGGTTAATAAACTTCTTGAATGTGGTTTTGAGCAGCTTGAGGGGTGCAGTTTTTAGAATGGTGTCACACTTGGTTATTTTCTATCATATAGACCCCTCAAAATCACTTCAAAGGTGATGTGGTCCCTAAAGAAAACATGGTGTTGTAAAAATGAGAAATTGCTGGTCAACTTTTAACCCTTATAACTCCCTAACAAAAAAAAAAATTGTTTCCAAAATTGTGCTGATGTAAAGTAGACATGTGAGAAATGTTATTTATTAACTATTTTTTGTGACATATCTCTCTGATTTAAGGGCATAAAAATACAAAGTTTGAAAATTGCAAAATTTTAAAAATTTTCGCCATATTTCCATTTTTTTCATAAATAATCGCAAGTAATATCGAAGAAATGTTACCACTAACTTGAAGTACAACATGTCACGAAAAAACAATCTCAGAATCAGCGGGATCCGATAAAGCGTTCCAGAGTTATAACCTCATAAAGTGACACTGGTCAGAATTGTAAAAATTGGCTCGGTCATTAAGTACCAAATTGGCTCTGTCACTAAGGGGTTAAGACAAATTAAATGAAGATAATAATACCAAAGAATTTGTGTTTGCAATCATTTTCAGGAAGAAACTGAGTATTATCTGACAGAATTTCAGGGGTGTCAATACTTTTGGCCATGACTGTATGACTGACAAATATCTAACTAAATATGCACACAGGCAGACATCTGTCAGGTGAGTGGGTGGAGAAAAGCTGCCAGGGACCTGCCTTTTGAACCACTCTCCCATGTGGCTTGGTCCCCATGGCTTTCAAAGAATATTTTTTTCTCTGAAACGCTGCAACATGACTGAAACAATACATCCAGTGTCTGATAAACATTTCCCATGGATCGGGTAGCATGTATCTGCTGTCAGGTTTCATTTAAGTTTCTACCTCGGAGTAACTCTTGACTCTGATCTCTCCTTTAAACCACGCATCCCAGCCCTTTCCACTTCCTGCCAACTCCAACTCAAAAATATATCCCAGATCCGTACATTCCTTAATCTGGAACCTGCCTCGACTACTGCAACCTCGTGCTCTGTGGCCTTCCCTCTAACACTCTCGCACCCCTCCAACCTATCCTAAACTCTGCTGCCCGACTAATCCAGCTGTCCCTCCGCTATTCCCCGGCCTCCCTTCTCTGTAAACTCCTTCACTGGCTCCTCATTAGCCAGAGACTCCAGTTCAAAACCCTAACCATGGAATACAAAAATGGTTATGAACGTTTTCGGTCCGTCACAGGACCTTCATTAGAACATTCTTTAACATGAACTGGATGTGAAAGGGTGCTCTGTAACTGGTCATGAGCGTCCAAATTATAGGGACCTGCTGCAGCAGGTATGTACTGTAGACCAGCTGGGCATCATAAGCCAAGGACAGCGCAAGAGGTAAAGGCAAAACTATTGCAAAAAGAACCGCGCTGTATCCCAGTGTGCAGTTGTGTGTGCTGGAACAATACAAAAAAATAGAGAAAAAAGGGAAATTGGACATAATTTCACACACAACCTCAAAAATGGGCCAGACAAAATTGTTGGCACCTTTCCAAAATTGTGGGTAAACAACTTTAATTAATAGGCTGTAAGCCAGACACTGTGCAACACACGTACCTGTGTGACTGACGTCCTATACAAGCCTCATCTGTGTGCATTTTTTACTTGCTTCCATCGGTATTTTGCACCTGTGCTGCCCCGGCCTTTATCATGGGGTTCTGCTGCATCTTGCTAGTGCATTTGTAATCTGACTTGGTGCTGGTAAAGTTGCTTTTTTCTGTTTGTTGGGAGAAGGTGCCTTCAAATATGAGAGACCCCTGGAGCAGTTTGCAAAAGAAGAGTGGTCCAAAATTCCGATGGAGTGGTGTAAGAAGTTTTTTGCTGGTTATAGGAAATTATTGATAGTAGTTATTTATTCCAAAGGCTGTGCAAGCAAATATTAAGATGAGGGTGCCAACAATTTTGTCCAGCCCATTTTGGGGGTTTGTGTGAAATGATGTCCAATTTGCCTTTTTTCATTTTTTTTGTTGTTGTTCCAATACAGAAAAAGGAAATAAACGTGTATAACAAAACATGCTAACGTGCAATAATTTTCTGGGAGAAATACTTCATTTTCTGGAACAATTTCAAGGGTGCCAGCACTTTCAGCCATGACTGTACAGTATATTTAGAATAGCTTATGAAGCATCAGATACAATTTAACATGTCAATGTGTGCTACTTTGTATGTGCAGCTTCCTATGATAACTGAGCCAAATCAAACAGCTTATCAGTCGGTGGGTGCCGATACCACAAGGTGTCTCCAGCCATTACAGTGTGTATATTTTACACTAATATATCATTCTGGCATTTTCAAAATGAACTAATAGAGAGAGAAGAGGAAGTGCTAAAAAAAAAGCCTAAAATGTATGAAATTGCTTCAGAAACATTGTGACACCATTTCTCAGCACAGACAGCATAAAAATGGCCCAGCTGCAGGTAATAAATGAAGAGACTATGATGTATTTGCTCTGTGTTAGGTAGGTGGTGATGGGTTTGCTGTATATTGCTCATGTCTGTTTGCCAGGAATTGAATATCTGCTTGGACACAAGTAGTTAGTAAATTCAAATATCTTGGTATTATTTCCACAAAAGTGGAATGCTTTTTTTAATTTAAGTATAGATCCCTTGATAACTAACACAGAGCATCAGCTAAAATCACAGCAGCATCTGCCCCTGACTCTTAGGTCTTGTGCATATGTTGAGTATCAGCAGAAGATTTTTCTACACCACAAATCAGAGTTTTGAGAGGATAAACGTTTTTTACATGTTTTTGCTTTCATCTTTTCCAATTTATTTGAATATGTGAAAAACATGTGCCTAGACTGCCATTGTTCTCGGCAGCACATGTCCTGTTTACACAGGTCAATATGCTACTGAGAACAACACTCTTTTGCACAACATAAAATATCATTTCACCCAGTGAATGATCGTTTTCTTTGTGCATCACGTGATCTGCATGAAAATCTGCCTCCAGAGCTTATTTTAAATGAAGGTAGGTGTTATCAGTGTGAGACATGTAACTAACGCAGAACAATAGAACTGAACTTTGTCTCCTTAAAAAACACATTTGCTTCAGCTCTCACTGCTCTGTTGTATTGCAAAACTGGCTGCTTGTGAGATGAAAGCTGAAGAACAGAGCGAAACCTGCAGATGTCAGGTATAATTGAACCCAGCTCTGCAGTGAGATCAGGAGAGCAGCCATTACACATCTCTCTGGTAACTCCTCCTTTCAGGTAAAATAATCTCTGGAGGCTGATTCTCATGCAGATCAGTGTGTGGGCCATAGCCCTGAACAGCTCATTTACATATAGGAAAACAGTGGATTTCTCGGGAATAAGACATCAGACCACAGATATCAAAGTATCATGTTATTTAGCTTCCTATGACCTGCATGCTCATATAGATGGCTAGAGGGTTGATCCTATTGAAAGATTCCCTTTAAAGTTGCCTTTCGGTTTGGGTTTCCTAGTCATCTTGATTTTTTTTTATACTTACGTTTCTGTCAATGCATACATGAAATGCAGAGTAGCAGAAGGGCTATGTACCGAATGGCAGAGAATTATATTTTTCAGCAAGTGTAATGCTCGCATGTACATACTGTATGTGCATGTGGCAGAAAGGTGTGTTTGCTTCTTAGTTACAGCAACACATAAAGGCACCAAAAATTAAAATTACCAGTAAATTATAGTGCCAAGTGGCTGAAAAGGTTAATAACTACCTATTTATAGCAAAATGCATTTAGGGATAAAGTGCAAAGTAATAGCAGATAATAATACCAAATGGACACAGTCAGCTTTTTCTACAGTACTCTTTCCCTGCAGTCACATACTCCTGGATTTTATGTAATTTGTGTTCTATTGTATTATCTAATAAAGTTTTGCTATTATTAATTTTGCAAAATATGATTATCATGGGTCTGTTTTTCATATTGGATTTATAGTCTTTTGTGACCCTTCAGTACTTTAAGGCCGCAATGATTTTCTCTTTAGCGAGCAGTCTCGATTTTCTCTTGGACACAATGATGGCATGAGATTGATCTGGAGATCATGTTTCCAACACCATGAAGAGGCCTTCACAAAGAATCATCATGCCAGTCCTTCTCCCGGGATTATGGTGTGGGATGGCATAAAGCACAGTAGTCGGACCCCTCTAGTCTTCAATCCAGGTACACCAACAGCTCAGTGAGATATTGATTTGGTGGTGGAACTAGTGGTAAGGCCATTTCTCCAAGGAGTCAAAGGAGCTGTTTTTCAAACGAACAACACAAGACCCCATGTTGCTCATGCTACTGTGAGCAACTTGTTTGCTTTGCACATGGTACCATGGATTGCGGCATCTTTGGACATATCTCCTATCGACATGTCTCCTAATGAGTATATCTGGTAAGCAATGGTCGTAATTGCAAAGGGAGCTGCCAGCAGTGAATCTTGATGATTTGCGTTCTCAAAGACAATTAGCATGACAGAACATTACTCAGACAACCATTAATAGCCTCATTGATAGTACATCACCCAGCTTTGCGCATAGACTTTCCTCTGCTCCTAGCATTGTGATGGTATGTTCACCCACCCAGTCCACCCAGCTCTTCTGCTGTCTGTCTGTGAAGTGCACATAGTACATCACCCAGCTTTGCGCATAGACTTTCCTCTGCTCCTAGCATTGTGATGGTATGCCTTTCAGCTAACCCCCAACTTACTCTGTGATATTTATGACCTTGTTTACTTAGTCTTGATTGTATGCATCTGGTCCACCCTTAATTCTCTGACCAAGATGAGCAGAGACCACTCCTCTCTGCTCCACACCTGAACGCACTTAGTTTTCCATATATTGCATAGCACAAGTCTGCTAGACTTCAGTCTGCAGTGTGATTTCTAGAAGTGTGTTCTAAAAGTGTGGATTACATTAGAATTAAAACCTGAATTGAAACTGAAGGGAACTGAAGGTAACTGGCCAGTCACTGTAAACAATGTTTCTGTTTGTTGTCACTTTTACCCCTATAAACTTTCACTTTCTGCTACCTCCCCCAATCCCCACACCAAGTAAGGAACTGTTCATCTCCTCTTCAATCCTCCCCATCCATCTCACCTCCTCCTCAGAACTGTTCCTTAACATACAATCCTCTGTCTCAAAGCACAGGCAGCCCCCTCATGCCCTCTCCTGCTCCCACCTGCTAACACTATCTCTGCTCCTTCTCACTGCTGGTGATATCTCTCCAAATCCTGGTCCTCCTCACCATATTCCCACAGTCATTTCTACCTCCCACCCACGCTCCATCACAAACTTCCGTAACCTCTCTAACCTTATACCCATTCGGATAAAGACAAAACACACGGCACTCAAGGATCCTGTGTGGTGCCCAAGTCAGGTTTCCAGCCCATCAATCCAATAGTAATAAGTCACTTGGCACTCAAATGGTTTCTTTCAGATGAAAAAAGTGAACATCCCATTTATTTGTGCATCCAGTTCAAAGATTATTTAAACGTTTTCGGTCAAATCACAAGACCTTCATCAGAAATATCTTTAACAAAACTGGAAGCATAGGACAATGAGGTATATGAGCCTAGGCAACCCGGGATGGAAAGCGCACCTGGAGCGTCTCAGCCCCCGGGATTACTCCACACAGCGTGACAGACCGGACGTCTATGAGTGCCATATGCAGCGGCGGATACACGCCCTCCTTCTCCCTTCAAGGATCTGAGACGCTCCAGGTGCGCTTTCCATCCCGGGTTGCCTAGGCTCATATACCTCATTGTCCTATGCTTCCAGTTTTGTTAAAGATATTTCTGATGAAGGTCTTGTGATTTGACCGAAAACGTTTAAATAATCTTTGAACTGGATGCACAAATAAATGGGATGTTCACTTTTTTCATCTGAAAGAAACCATTTGAGTGCCAAGTGACTTATTACTACTTATACCCATTCGCCCAGCCCCCGCTTCCCCAGTCCCACTAACAGGAGCTCTGTGGAACGCTCGCTCTGTCTGTAACAAGCTTTCCTACATCCATGATCTTTTTGTTACTACCAAACTTTCCTTCCTCGCCATCACCGAAACCTGGCTCACCCCTTCTGACACAGCCTCTCCTGCTGCACTCTCTTACGGTGGCTTCCACCTTTCTCACACACCCCGCCCCAGCAGCAAGCATGGTGGAGGAGTTGGTTTTCTCCTGTCAGATAACTGCTCCTTCACCCCAATCCCACTGCCACACTCTGTTACCCTCCCTTCCTTTGAGGTGCACTCTGCGCGCATCTACTCCCCCTCCAACCTCCAACAGGCTGTCATTTACCGCCCCCCAGGGCCAGCCACCATCTTCTTTGACCACTTCACCACCTGGCTACTTCATTTCCTTTCTGCAGACATCCCCACTATCATCATGGGCGATTTCAACATCCCCATTGACACTTCCCTCTCAGCTGCCACTAAACTTCTATCTCTCACTTCCTCCTTCGGCCTCACTCAATGGTCTTCTGCAGCCACTCACAAAGATGGTCACACACTGGACCTCATCTTCACCCGCCTCTGCTCCCTATCTAACCTCTCTAACTCACCTCTTCCTCTCTCTGACCACAACCTTCTCACATTCTCATCTCTCTCCACTCCATGTCTAGAGTCCCCACCCCACAAACTTTCACACCCTCGCAGAAATCTTAAACATCTTGACCTACATTCATTCTCTGAATCCCTCCTCCCTCTCACAGACATAAGTTCCATACACAATGCGGATGACGCTGCCGCTCTATATAACACCACAATAGCTGTAGCTTTGGAATCTGCTGCCCCACTTACACATACCAAAGCTCGCAAAATCAACAGACAGCCCTGGCACACCAGCCTGACCAAAGAACTGAGGCGAGCTTCCAGGGCTGCTGAGCGCAGATGGAAAAGATCCCACTCCAAC
The DNA here is from genome assembly GCF_051348905.1 of Ranitomeya variabilis. Taxonomy (NCBI): domain Eukaryota; kingdom Metazoa; phylum Chordata; class Amphibia; order Anura; family Dendrobatidae; genus Ranitomeya; species Ranitomeya variabilis. The sequence continues at coordinate 217,573,600 of NC_135236.1, read as the reverse complement.
GACCACTTAATCGCATTTAAACAGTCCCTCACTACTTTCAAGACCGCACTCGCCACAGCTAAACAAACCTACTTCTCATCTCTCATATCCTCCCTGTCTCACAACCCTAAACAGTTATTCAACACCTTCATTTCTCTCCTCCGTCCCCCAGCACCTCCTCCCTCCTCACTTATCTCTGCTGAAGACTTTGCCTCATTCTTCAAGCAGAAGATTGATAACATCAGAGACAGTTTTGGTCAACAAGCCCCAGAGCCCTTCCTCCCAACTTCCCTACCCTCCACCTCCAAAACCAACTACTCCACCATTACAAAAGATCAACTCGCCACTCTACTCTCAAGATCGCATCTCACCACCTGTGCACTTGACCCGCTCCCATCCCACCTCATCCCAAACCTCACCACAATCTTCATCCCAACCCTAACCCATCTCTTCAACCTATCACTAACAACTGGTGTTTTCCCCTCAAGCTTTAAACATGCCTCCATCACACCTATCCTCAAAAAGCCCTCTCTTGACCCATCCTCTGTATCTAGCTATCGCCCTATATCACTTCTCCCCTATGCCTCAAAACTACTGGAACAACACGTCTACCTTGAACTGTCCTCCCATCTCTCTTCTTGCTCCCTCTTTGACCGCTTACAATCTGGCTTCCGGTCACACCATTCCACTGAAACTGCGCTAACTAAGGTCACCAATGACCTCTTAACCGCCAAGAGCAAGCAACACTACTCTGTTCTCCTCCTCCTCGACCTGTCGGCTGCCTTTGACACAGTGGACCATTCCCTATTATTACAGACCCTCTCATCCCTTGGCATCACAGACTTGGCCCTATCCTGGATCTCATCATACCTAACAGACCGGACATTCAGCGTCTCCCACTCACACACCACCTCCTCAACTCGCCCCCTATCTGTCGGAGTCCCACAAGGTTCAGTCCTTGGGCCCCTGCTCTTCTCCATTTACACCTTTGGCCTGGGACAGCTCATAGAATCTCATGGCTTTCAGTATCACCTCTATGCTGATGACACACAGATCTACATCTCTGGACCAGATATCACCTCCCTACTAACCAGAATCCCTCAATGTCTGTCCACTATTTCATCCTTCTTCTCCGCTAAATTTCTGAAACTTAACATGGACAAAACAGAATTCATCATCTTTCCCCCATCTCACGTGACCCCCCCAACGAACCTATCCATTACAGTAAATGGCTGCCCACTCTCCCCAGTCCCACAAGCTCGCTGCCTCAGGGTTATCCTTGATGCTGATCTCTCCTTCAAACCACATATCCAAGCCCTTTCCACTTCCTGCCGACTTCAACTCAAAAATATTGCACGAATCCGTTCATTCCTCAACCAAGAATCTGCAAAAACCCTAGTCCATGCCCTCATCATCTCTCGCCTTGACTACTGTAACCTCCTGCTCTGTGGCCTCCCCTCAAACACTCTCGCACCCCTCCAATCTATTCTAAACTCTGCTGCCCGACTAATCCACCTGTCCCCCCGCTATTCTCCGGCCTCTCCCCTCTGTCAATCGCTTCACTGGCTCCCCATTGCCCAGAGACTCCAGTACAAAACCCTAACCATGACGTACAAAGCCATCCACAACCTGTCTCCTCCATACATCTGTGACCTCGTCTCCCGGTACTTTCCTACACGCAACCTCCGATCCTCACAAGATCTCCTTCTCTACTCCCCTCTTATCTCCTCTTCCCACAATCGTATACAAGATTTCTCTCGCGTATCACCCCTACTCTGGAACCCTCTACCACAACACATCAGACTCTCGCCCACCATCAAAACCTTCAAAAAGAATCTGAAGACCCATCTCTTCCGACAAGCCTACAACCTGCAGTAACCACCGATCGACCAAACCGCTGCATGACCAGCTCTATCCTCACCTACTGTATCCTCACCCATCCCTTGTAGATTGTGAGCCTTCGCGGGCAGGGTCCTCTCTCGTCATGTACCAGTTATGACTTGTATTGTTCAAGATTATTGTACTTGTTTTTATTATGTATACCCCTCCTCACTTGTAAAGCGCCATGGAATAAATGGCGCTATAACAATAAATAATAATAATAAAATAATAATAATAATAATTGATAGCAGCCATGGCAAGTCCGGACTGGAACTGAAATTCAGCCCTGGCATTTGAAGTGTTACACAGGCCCACTTGTCACATGCTGACTGTATAATATCTTTGTACACTTGTAGGCAGGGCCAGTTTTAGGCAAAGTGGGGCCCTAGGCAAAGTTTATAATGGGGCCCCAAATGCTAACATACTGCACATCACACAAAGCATTTCGGTTGTATTTACGTGAGCTGAGTTCAGGCCGCTAAATGAGTTTGATCGACAATACTGAAGTTGTTCAATGCTTGTTTCCCGGCCTCTTTCCACCAGCTGAGGAATAATGATGGGACAGAACGATCACTAATAGATCACTAACAGATCACCATACAGTATCATTTTATCAGCAGCACATCTACAGTTTACGCCGGCGATGTGCTGCTGAGAACAATGATTTTTGTTCCGGCAAAAACAATCTGAATATGCAGCATTTTACTTTTTTAGCAAAATACACCCCATAGTCCTCCATATATTAAAATGTGCACCACAGTCCTCCATATAGTATAATGCACTCCCTATAGTCCTCCATATATTAAAATACACTACTCAGTCCTCCACATAGTATAATACACTCCTCATAGTCATCCATATAGCATATTACTCCTCATAGTGTTCCATATAGTATAATGCCCCGCCATAGTCATCCATGTAGTACAATTCACTTCCCGTAGTATAATGCACCCCATAGTTCTTCATACAGTATAATGTATTCCCCATAGTCCTCGATACAGTATAATGCAGCCCACATATGGTATAATGCAGCCACCACCCCACAGAGTATAATGCAGCCACCCCACAGAGTATAATGTAACCCCCATAGAAAATAATGCAGCCCCCCTCATAGTTCAATGCAGCCCCCTCAGAGTATGATGCAATCACCCCTCATAGAATATAAATATAATACAGCCCCCCATAGAATATAATGTAGCCCCGAATAGAACATAATACAGCCCACCTCCCCATAGAATATAATGCAGCCCCATCAAAGAGTATGATGCAATCATCCCTCATAAAATCTAATACAGCCCCCATAGAATATAATACAGCCCACCTCCCCATAATATAAAATTTAGCCCCCCATAGTATATAACACAGCCTCCCCCATAGAATATAATATACCCCCACAATAGTATATACAGTGGGGCAAAAAAGTATTTAGTCAGTCAGCAATAGTGCAAGTTCCACCACTTAAAAAGATGAGAGGCGTCTGTAATTTACATCATAGGTAGACCTCAACTATGGGAGACAAACTGAGAAAAAAAAATCCAGAAAATCACATTTTCTGTTTTTTTATCATTTTATTTGCATATTATGGTGGAAAATAAGTATTTGGTCAGAAACAAAATTTCATCTCAATACTTTGTAATATATCCTTTGTTGGCAATGACAGAGGTCAAACGTTTTCTGTAAGTCTTCACAAGGTTGCCACACACTGTTGTTGGTATGTTGGCCCATTCCTCCATGCAGATCTCCTCTAGAGCAGTGATGTTTTTGGCTTTTCGCTTGGCAACACGGACTTTCAACTCCCTCCAAAGGTTTTCTATAGGGTTGAGATCTGGAGACTGGCTAGGCCACTCCAGGACCTTGAAATGCTTCTTACGAAGCCACTCCTTCGTGTTGAAAGACCCAGCCACGTTTCATCTTCAATGCCCTTGCTGATGGAAGGAGGTTTGCACTCAAAATCTCACGATACATGGCCCCATTCATTCTTTCATGTACCCGGATCAGTCGTCCTGGCCCCTTTGCAGAGAAACAGCCCCAAAGCATGATGTTTCCACCACCATGCTTTACAGTAGGTATGGTGTTGGATGGATGCAACTCAGTATTCTTTTTCCTCCAAACACGACAAGTTGTGTTTCTACCAAACAGTTCCAGTTTGGTTTCATCAGACCATAGGACATTCTCCCAAAACTCCTCTGGATCATCCAAATGCTCTCTAGCAAACTTCAGACGGGCCCGGACATGTACTGGCTTAAGCAGTGGGACACGTCTGGCACTGCAGGATCTGACTCCATGGTGGCGTAGTGTGTTACTTATGGTAGGCCTTGTTACATTGGTCCCAGCTCTCTGCAGTTCATTCACTAGGTCCCCCCCGCGTGGTTCTGGGATTTTTGCTCACCGTTCTTGTGATCATTCTGACCCCACGGGGTGGGATTTTGCGTGGAGCCCCAGATCGAGGGAGATTATCAGTGGTCTTGAATGTCTTCCATTTTCTAATTATTGCTCCCACTGTTGATTTCTTCACTCCAAGCTGGTTGGCTATTGCAGATTCAGTCTTCCCAGCCTGGTGCAGGGCTACAATTTTGTTTCTGGTGTCCTTTGACAGCTCTTTGGTCTTCACCATAGTGGAGTTTGGAGTCAGACTGTTTGAGGGTGTGCACAGGTGTCTTTTTATACTGATAACAAGTTTAAACAGGTGCCATTACTACAGGTAATGAGTGGAGGAAAGAGGAGACTCTTAAAGAAGAAGTTACAGGTCTGTGAGAGCCAGAAATCTTCATTGTTTTTTTCTGACCAAATACTTATTTTCCACCATAATATGCAAATAAAATGATAAAAAAACAGACAATGTGATTTTCTGGATTTTTTTTTCTCAGTTTGTCTCCCATAGTTGAGGTCTACCTATGATGTAAATTACAGACGCCTCTCATCTTTTTAAGTGGTGGAACTTGCACTATTGCTGACTGACTAAATACTTTTTTGCCCCACTGTAACACAGCCACATAGTATATAACATGGCCTCCCCCATAGACTATATTATTCCCCCCATAGTATATAGCAAAGCCCGCATAGTATATAGCACAACCCGCATAATATATAGCACAACCCACATAGCATATAGCACAACCCGCATAGTATATAGCACAACCCGCATAGCATATAGCACAACCCGCATAGTATATAGCACAACCCACATAGTATATAGCACAGCCTGCATAATATAGCACAGCCCACGTAGTATACAGCACAGCCCACATAGTATACAGCACTGCACACAGAGTAGTATACAGCACCCACAGCCCACACAGTAGTATACAGCACACACACCCCACGCAGTAGTATACAGCACACACAGCCCACGTAGTAGTATACAGCCCACACAGTAGTATACAGCACACACAGCCCACATAGTAGTATACAGCCCACACAGTAGTATACACCACACACAACCCACGTAGTAGTATACAGCCCACACAGTAGTATACAGCACACACAGCCCACGTAGTATACAGCAGAGCCCCCCCCCCCCCCCCGAGAGTGGCCCCACAGTCCAGTTAAAAAAAACCCACACTCCTCACTTCTCCTCGTGTCCGCGCTGCTCCCTGCTCCGGTCTTGGCGGCTGCCGATTCATTGCCCGGCCACACAGCAGGTACGCGATGATATGACGTCATCGCGCACCCGCAGTGTCGGCGTGAGGCAGAGCGGAGAATGATGGGAGAGGGAGCATTGTCAGACACTCTCCATCATTGCATTCAACTGTACCGGCGTCATAGACGCCGGTATAGTTGAATGCGGCGGCGCTGGCGGGGGGGGGCGAGTCGGCACTGGCGCTGCTGACAACGGCACAATGTGCAGCGGCCCACTACTGGCACCGGCCCTTCTGGCATTTGCCAGAACTGCCCGATGGCCAGTCCGGCCCTGAGCCATGGTATGTGCTGAATGAACTTGATGCTACATATTTTCAGATGAATGTTGTTTACATTTTATATCATTTGCATATTAATAACAAGTCTATTAATTATGTGACTTCAATAACTCCACAACTATTCCTTCTTAGGGTTGGAATTTCAATGCTCACTTTTCTTGTATGTTAACAGAAAATGTGTGTATAAATTTGAAAAAGTGTGGGGCAGATGGTTGGAGGCAACTGACAGCTATGTAAGTGTATTGGTAGGCTAGAAAGTCTGGCTATTTGGCTATAGGTGCTTCCTCTACAGGGCCGGCCCGAACGTATAGGCGAACTAGGCGGCCGCCTAGGGCGCCGACCCTAAGGGGGCGCCAGAGAAAAAATAGAAAAAATTATAAAAAATCTTTTCAAAAGGCAAAAGGTGTATGGAGCGGAGCTGAATGTGTGTGAGGTGTATGGTGCGGAGCCGTGTGTGTATGAGGTGTATGGAGCGGAGCCGTGTGTATGAGGTGTACGGAGCGGAGTTGTGTGTGTATGAGGTGTATGGAGCGGAGCTAAATGTGTACGAGGTGTACGGAGCGGAGCTGCGTGTGTACGAGGTGTATGGGGCGGAGCGCGTGTGTACGGAGCACAGCCGCGTGTGTAGGAGTAGCTATGTGTGGCCATTATAAGGTACAAAGTATCATGTGCGGCCAATATACAGTATGGAGCATCATGTGTGGTCATTATACAGTATGGAGCATCATGTGTGGCCATTATACAGTATGGAGCATCATGTTTGGTCATTATACAGTATGGAGCACTGTGTGGCCATATTTTTTTGTTTATAATTATTCTTTATGAAACAGTGTGATCAGCAGTGCTAAATGGGTGTGGTTGGGACGTGGATATGGGTGTGGCTAGTTATGAATGGGTGTGGTCAGAGGCGTGGCCTAAAATTTGCCACGGCACGCTTCGCTCGCCGCAAACTTTGTCCCTCTTTCCCATCTTCAAAAGTTGGGAGGTATGTTAAAAGTAGTAGGGGCGCAACAAAATAGTTTCGCCTAGGGCGCCGTAATCTCTCAGGCCGGCCCTGTTCCTCTATGCATGTTGATGTTTGGATGTTGTGAGGAACAAGGGTTGGTTTGTCTCAAGGTTCTGCATGTAGCTGTATAAATGGAGTGTTTGTCTGTGGTGCTAGCGTTAGGGTTCGGGAATCACAAACTTTTGTAGATGCAAGACTGTTGGCATCTAAATCTCAGTTCAAATGCTTTGCTATTGCCCATATCGAAAGGTTCAGTTTATTGAATGAATTTCTGTGGTGGCATTCACAGTGGTTTATAGGATAAACTCGTGAATGAATCTCAAACCCACTTGAATTATTTAATAATTGTTGTGTTTATAGTTTTGAATAAATAAAAAAAAAAGAATATCTGCTTGGACTTTACGGAGTGTCAATATCGTACTAAATGTATTTAATATTTGCAGATTCCTGTAGCTAATAGACAAACAGATGCCATAACAAGTATGGTATTCTGCATGCAAATGCATTGAGACCAGGTAAGACCTAGCCTGGCATTCTTTCATTCATACCAAGGACTTCTTGCTTGGTTAAAAAGGAATGCAGCATATCATAAAACGTAGCTTTTGCACACACAAAAAAAGTTACCACCTGAGAATGTTCTGTATCTGTCACATTATCATTATAGCAAGCCATTCCTACACAAGCAGCTATGTAAAAAACACAAATCTTTCAAGAAGTAGCCAATAAATAAGTCAAAAAGCATGTCATTCTGACATTTCTGCTGAAATAACCCCAACTTAGTACTGTCTTTGACGTCAAGCCAAATGGCATAGTGCTAAAGCCGCAGTTTTTTTTATCATTTGATCTCTTGTGAACATTTTATTTATAGTGGTGGCATTATCGCATATATCTCCAGCTATAATGTTTGTATGAATATCTGAAGCCCCTCTTCTAATAAGATTTTATCTACTATTTTTGCTCATTTTATTCTTAAAAGGGAGGCTATACCTAAATAACTTGGACAGCTGATAAAAGACCTCTTAAAGAGGATCTGTCACTTGTTTTAAAAAAATAAAATAGCTTGTAAAAATACCCGATCTCTTTTCATTTTGCCTTTTTTTTTTTCATTTTGTGCTGCATAACTCTTACAGTAAGATTTACATTAGTTGCTTTTGGAAAGCAGCATCTGAAATTTCTGGTTGTAGACCAACTGGAGGTTTCTCAAAATTTTCTCTGGGAAAAAGGACTTTCATCCCTCTCTTCCATTACCTCCTAAACACAGCATGGTAGCATATCTAACAGTCTTAAGGCCCCGTCTCACATAGCGATTTACCAACGATCACGACCAGCGATACGACCTGGCCGTGATCGTTGGTAAGTCGTTGTGTGGTCGCTGGGGAGCTGTCACACAGACCGCTCTCTCCAGCGACCAACGATCAGGGGAACGACTTCGGCATCGTTGAAACTGTGTTCAACGATGCCGAAGTCCCCCTGCAGCACCCGGGTAACCAGGGTAAACATCGGGTTACTAAGCGCAGGGCCGCGCTTAGTAACCCGATGTTTACCCTGGTTACCAAAAAAACAAACAGTACATACTCGCCTTTCGGTGTCCCTTGCCGTCTGCTTCCTGCTCTGACTGAGCCGCCGTACAGTGAGAGCAGAGCGCAGTGGTGACGTCACTGCTGTGATCTGCTCTCACTTTCCGGCCGGCAGTCAGAGCAGGAAGCAGACGGCAAGGGACCTGACGGACATCAGATGGTGAGTATGTACGGTTTTTTTTTTTTTTACATTTACGCTGGTAACCAGGGTAAACATCGGGTTACTAAGCGCGGCCCTGCGCTTAGTAACCCGATGTTTACCCTGGTTACCAGTGAAGACATCGCTGGATCGGTGTCACACACACCGATTCAGCGATGTCAGCGGGACCTCAACGACCAAAAAAAGGTCCAGGCCATTCCGACACGACCAGCGATCTCGCAGCAGGGGCCTGATCGCTGGTACGTGTCACACATAGCGAGATCGCTACTGAGGTCGCTGTTGCGTCACAAAACTAGTGACTCAGCAGCGATCTCGCTATGTGAGACGGGGCCTTTAGATGCTGCCAAGCTGTGATAGCCAGAGTTTTGGCGTGAAAAGAGAAAGCACACACCACCAGAGTAGATTCTGAAGAAAGAGGGTTAAGGTACCTTCACACTAAGCGACTTTACAACCATAACGATAGCGATCCGTGACGTTGCAGCGTCCTGGATAGCGATCTCGTTGTGTTTGACAGGCAGCAGCGATCAGGATCCCGCTGTGAGATCGCTGGTCGTTGCTGAAAGTCCAGAACTTTATTTTGTCGCTGGATCTCCCGCTGACATCGCTGGATCGGTGTGTGTGACACAGGGCCGCGCTTAGTAACCCGATGTTTACCCTGGTTACCATTGTAAAAGTAAAAAAAAAAAACACATACTCACATTCCGGTGCCCGGCGTCCGCTTGCCTGCACTCCTCCTGCATCCTGTGTAAGTGCCGGCCGTAAAGCAGAGCGGTGACGTCACCGGAATGTGAGTATGTGTTTTTTTTTTAACTTTTACGCTGGTAACCAGGGTAAACATCGGGTTACTAAGCGCGGCCCTGCGCTTAGTAACCCGATGTTTACCCTAGTTACCAGCGGACTTCGGCATCGTTGGTCGCTGGAGAGCCGTCTGTGTGACAGCTCCCCAGCGACCACACAACGACTAAACAGCGACGCTGCAGCGATCGGCATCGTTGTCTGTATCGCTGCAGCGTCGCTTAGTGTGAAGGTACCTTTAGTCTGCAATCAGAGATTTCACGTATTGCACTTCAAAACTAACAAATGTAAATATCTCTGCAATGCAGTGATATAGCACAAATACGAAAGAGTGGAAAAATAAGGGACTTGGGGATTATTTCAAAGTATTTAATCCATACCTTTAAATCAAGTGATTAGCTCCCTTTCAGAATGTAAATATTTTTTAAAGGATCTAATAACTTTCTTGCTGTTCAAGCCTATTGCATGCAAATAAAATTCAAAATATTTAGGTTTTTGTACATCTAAATTAAAAATGTAATTTGGCTCAGATTTAAGTTTGGTGGTAACTCGTATTCTATAAGTGAGCAAAGTTACATTTCATACATACTTTAGACTATGGACTTAACTAAAAATGTTGACATTGACTTTACTACTATGATCAGCAGTCCGAAATCAGACATGCTGGATTGATGTTTCGTTCGACAATAAATTGTCTGAGGCTCCCATATTCAGTAGACTGTGGCCCAAGTTCATCAATATTATCAATATTGACATTAGTATAGTATGTATGGGGTGCTTTAAACAAAAAATTAGGTAGCAAGCAAAACCTGGCTGACATTGTTCAAATGCCACATAAAAAAGGCAGGGTAAAATGACACATCCTCATATTTATTTTTATGGACCAATTTATTCATTTTTTTTTTTTTTTAACAAAGATTAACTGTCTTTATTTGTCTAATGGACAATACTGTTTTATGTTTTCTTTGTTATTATTAATTTCTTTGATCTAGTTTGGAGTCTGAATAATTTAGGGGTTTGTCCTGGGATGTAATTAATTTAGAAGTCTGGTTAGGTGTATGAAATAATGAAAGTGGTTTGCTGTAAGTTCTGATTCATTTAAAAGTCTGGTCCAAGGTCTGACAAATGTAGATGCACAAAAATGTGGTTGACCTTAGTTTTGTGTATGTCTAGAAGGATGGGGCACTGCCAAAACAGAGGCCAGATAGAGTCGAAAAATGTCTCCATCTGCCTCATTATAGTGACTGGCTCCATCGGGGTTTCATATGAATCAGATTTTGGGAGGGATTTAGACAAAAACCCTAACATACAGTATTGCGCAAAAGGGTAACAATGTTTTCAACTTTTTACTTTCAGGCTCCATATCTCATCATCCACTACTGCTGCGAACGTGAGACTACCATCATTTCATAGACAATCATCTTGACTATCTCATACATAAATTTGACATGCAACTATTTAGCATATGATTAGTTATGCAGATTCATGTAGTGTCACTGTATTGTTACTGTTTTGCTCCTGGTGGTGGAAAAATCCTTTTCCTCCTGTACACTACAAATTTTAACCTGTTTTCACATTCCCTAGACTGATGTGTTATTAGGCTGATTTCCAAGCAAAAGTTCACTGGTTCGAATCGAGGAGCAGCCATGAAGAAGATTTTGCAAGAAAAGAGAAACAGCATCATCCAGCCCATTGATAGCGGTCTCTCCGCCAAGAAAATTGGCCAAACTCCATCATTTGAGTGCCATGACAGTTGGAAAAATATGAAATAAAGACCGTCCATCCATTCAAAAGCCAAGAGGTGGATATCCAGGCAAAATGTCGCAGTCAACAAGTCAGCTCACCACAGGGTCTATCAGTTCTGGTGCAACAAACACGGCAGTGGAGGTGGCTTGTAGGCTTCGTAATAATGAGATCACAGACGTCCATGCAAGCATTGTGCGACGCACCTTACACAAGTCTGGAATGGTTTCCCACTAAACAGGGAAGAAACTTCGATTTCAATATAGTCATAAGAAGCGTTGGCTCAAGTTTCTAAAAAAGTATGAAAAGCAGACGGTAGACGATTGATTGGTGATGTGGATTGATGAGATGAAAGTCAATAGACTATGCTTTGATACAGGGACAGACTGGGACTAAAATTCAGCCTGGGCATTTAAAGTTACACAGGCCCACTTGTCACATGGTGACTGTATAATATCTTTGTACACTTGTAGGATATAAGAAGTGAAGGGAGTGTAACACGACTATACTGTATAACATATAATTACAGCTGTATCCAGCATTACAGCTCAGTCCTATTTATTGCTTTTAGTTGCAGTACCAAGAAAAGCCGCTACTTTACCTACATAATTGGATCTTGTAGATAATGAAGGGATGAGACGACCAAAGGCTATGGAAACTCATTCAAATGCGCCATAAACTTTGCCTACAGCCACTTTTGGTTCTGCTGCGCACCACGAGACACGGTGACTCTGAAGAGCAGTGACATCAGTAACTCAGTAACGTCACCACTCCAGATATTCAGGGTCTTGCACTGAGCTCGGCGACTGTGAAGAGCGGTATTGTTACTACCCTCACCGCTCTTCAGAGTTGCTGGGTCTCGCCAGGTCTGGGCTAGTAGTGGGGGTGTCTGATAGACACCTCTCCATGACTTACACCAGGGATTGATAGCAGCTAACATTACGCAGCTGACATCAACCCTAAAAATCATTACACATACCAGTATTAAATGCTTTGGCGGCTGGGAAAACAGGAGAGTTAGCGCTATTCCCAGGCGCCAGGTGATAACTACAATTATCATCATCCTTGCCTGGTCTCCCTGCGAAGCATTTCTGCTGTATTTACATGAGCTAATCTCAGGCCGCTAAACGAGTGTGATCGACAATACTGAAGTCGTTCGCTTGTTTCCCAGCCTCTTTACACCAACTGAGAAAGAATGAAGGGAACAGAACAATCACAATTAGATCAATCTGTCCCCATACAGTATTATGTTATCAGCAGCACATCTACAGTTTACAGCGGCGATGTGCTGCTGAGAACAAGGATTTCTGTTCCCACATAAACAATCCAATCACTCGATGAATAGGCAGCATTTTGCTTGTTTAGTATAATACACCCCATAGTCCTCCATATATTATAATGTGCACCTCAGTCCTCCATATAGTATAATACAGTCCTCAGTCCTCCATATAGTATAATACACTAATCAGTCCTCCATATAGTATAATACACTCTTCAGTCTTCCATATAGTATAATACACTCCCATAGTCCTCCATATAGTATAATACACTGCCTATAGTCCTCCATATATTAAAATACACTGCTCAGTCCTCCACATAGTATAATACACTCCTCATAGTCATCCATATAGCATAATACACTCCTCATAGTGCTACATATAGTATAATGCCCCGCCATAGTCATCCATGTAGTACAATTCACTTCCCATAGTATAATGCACCCCATAGTTCTTCATATAGTATAATGTAGTCCCCATAGTCCTCAATACAGTATAATGCAGCCCACATATAGTATGATGCCACCCCAGAGTATAATGCAGCCACCCCACCCCCACAGAATATATTGTAGCCCCGAGTATAACGTAACCCCCAGAGAATATAATGCAGCCCCCTCATATAGTATAATGCAGCCCCTGCATATATAATATATGGTAGCCCCCTCATAGAGCATAATACAGCCCCCCATAGAATATAATGTAGCTCCTCCATAGAATATAATACAGCACCCCATAGAATGTAATGCAGCCCACCTCCCCATAGAATATAATGTAGCCCCCATAGAATGTAATACAGCCCCCCCATAGAATGTAATACAGCCCCCCATAGAATGTAATGCAGCATAGCCCCCATAGAATGTAATGCAGCCAGCCCCTATAGAATGTAATGCAGCCAGCCCCCCATAGAATGTAATGCAGCACAGCCCCATAGAATGTAATGCAGCACAGCCCCCATAGAATGTAATGGAGCCAGCCCCCATAAAATGTAATGCAGCACATCCCCCATAGAATGTAAAGCAGCCAGCCCCCTATAGAATGTAATGCAGCACAGCCCCCATAGAATGTAATACAGCACAGCCCCCATAGAATGTAATGCAGCCAGCCCCCATAGAATGTAATGCAGCACAGTCCCCATAGAATGTAATGCAGCACAGCCCCCATAGAATGTAATACAGCACAGCCCCCATAGAATGTAATGCAGCCAGCCCCCATAGAATGTAATGCAGCACAGCCCCCATAGAATGTAATGCAGCACAGCCCCCATAGAATGTAATACAGCACAGCCCCCAATAGCCCCACAATCCAGTTATCACTCATTGATATATATATTTTTTTTAAACGGTCTCCTCACCTCTCCTCGTGCCCGCGCTGCTCCCTGCTCCGGTCTCAGCGGCTGCAGTCTGCCCGGCCACACAGCAGGTGCGCGATGATATGATGTCATCGCGCACCCGCAGTGTCAGCGTGAGGCAGAGCGGGGAATGATGGGAGAGGGAGCGACAGCAGACGCTCTTTCCTCCATCATTGCATTCAACTGTACCGGCGTCATAGACGCTGGCGGGGGGGTAAGTCGGCGGCAGGGCGGAGTCCGCGCTGGCGAGCGGCCCACGACTGCCACCGGCCCTTCTGGCATTTGCCAGAAATGCTTGATGGCCAGTCCAGTCCTGCTTTGACAGATATAAACGGATTTGGAAGAAACAAGGGAAAAAGGGTCTAACGGATCGAGATATTGATGGAACTGTGAAGTCCGGTTGAGGAAGCCTGATGATATGGAGTTGTCATTGGATACCTGACCAGGATTGATGGTGGTATCAATGCTGACCTATATGTGAGTATCCTACAAGACGAGTTACTTCATATACTCGAGTACTATGGGTATGAAAAGGATGACATAGTGTTCCAGAAAAAACTGTTACGATCCATTTTTGGATTTGTGGCAGATCTGATTTCCCTCAGTTTAAGACCTTTTTTCCTTTCTGGTCATCGGGGGTTAATGCAGTTTCCCCCCCCCCGGTGGCCACTGGTGTTATTGCATTGCATTGCTGCTGGGTCAGCTGATGTTGGTGGTGACCACTCCCACCATCCTTTAAGAGGTCACCTGGTGCATCAGCTGACTGTCGGTGTTAGTTCATTCTGCAGCGACCAAGCTGGGAGAAGGAACTTGCTGGGAACAGTTGTTCTTCTGCTGAGTCCGGTGAATCTGGTGTTTCTTCCCGCTGTGCTGTGCTTTGCAGCAATAAGCTATGTGTTGTTTTCCTATACCTTGTCTGTCTTTAATTACCCCTTGTTGTATTAGTGCAGTGGTGGGACCTGTGCTCTCACCTGCCAGTTCCCTACGTAGGGATAGGTGCAGGGCAAGTGACGGACTAGGTATCCTGGTCGGTGACGGGGTGAAAGAACCCATATAGGGACGGTAGCAAGATCAGGGCACATCTGCAGTCCATTGCAGGAGGTACCCATTCCCCCAGTCCATACCGACAGGGCCCACCGTTGTAATTGTGTCCCCGGTGTTCTCTTGTTTGTTGTGCTGTTTGTGACAGACCTACAATTGGGTCATTTCATACCAGGTCAGTCACATCATGACAAAAACTATATCCTGAAGACCTTAACCCAATTGAACACTTGTGAGTAGAGATGAAGAAAACACTGTATACATACCCAAGTGAGTCGACCAGGGCTGCCACTAGGAGTTTCAGGGCCCCATACTGTCAAAATTTTCTGGCCCCCTTGAGACTCCATTTAAAGAAATCAAAAAGTAACCCTATAAATTTTTGATAGCACAGATAAAACTAAAGTTTATTTATATTAATTTTAAAACCATGAAACAGCTACAAACAGCATTTCACAAAGACCACAGACAACCGTGCAATCTAATAACATCCTGCAAATGATAATCCTATATCATACCTACCTATCAGTGGAGCTTGGCACCCTAAGCAAAAATACGAGACTGGCGCCCCCACTCAGCGTCGGCTGACCCTATATCTCCTATGCTACACCCTAATTATGGTGTCTCATATAAGCCAGCATTTAGACAAGACCAGAAGATATAGATAGGATAGAATAATAATACATGTGTATGTGTATGAATGCATATACACATGTGTACTGACTTTATTGTGGCAGGGTGAGTTGCACGGACACGGACAATGGTGCAAAAAATAAATAATAAGTGCTCGTGAAAAAACAAAAACTAATACCTCTCTCACTATCCCCTGCTGCTATAAACGCCTGCCTATCTGTGGAGGTTGGCACCCTACTTTTCAGCGGATATGGTGCCCCCACTCATCGGCGGCTGACCCTAGAAGTCCCTACTGGTAATTAAATGCAGAGCTTAAAGGATTTAACCTACATCAAGATAAACATATAAAGCAAGATAAAAGGCAACAAAATTCAGCTCCCATCTTCAGCTGAAAAGTACATATACATGCATAGACATGATTGCAGGGAGTGAGAGAAAGTGATACTCATCAGAAGATGTTGATTAATCCGCCTCTACGCGTTTCACCTAAGCGGCTCATCAGGAGGCCATGATATGTTGATGCCCCCTTAAGACTCCATCCAAGCTCCATCCCAGCTCTGCCTCTACCCCTCGAACCTTCCACAGTCCTACCGCCCACTCTTGAGAAAAACTCAATTTCTGCACCATGTCCTCACCAATTACACATTAACAGTTCCCATCTAACACCAGCAGCTTTTGTTTTGGCAAAAAAAAATTTTTTAAGATGCCACGACAACAAGGTAGAATCTTTTGGCCGGGCCCTACTTTACGCTAACCTATTAAACATTTCTTAAAATATCCTATACTCTTTTTAGGTATAGTTTTATTTATTTTTCTTTAAGGGAATGAGTCACATACATTTTTTAAAATGACCATTAATACCACATAGAAGGGACAAATACCGTCATACCATGATCAGACCACATATTAAAATCATAGTGACTGAATAATACCACATACAAGGGACAAATACTGCAACAACATCACCAGACCACATTTTACCATCACATAGTAACCAAATAATACCATATACAGGGGACAAATACCGCCACACCATGATCAGACCACATATTACCATCACATAGTAACCGAATAATACCACATGCAAGGAACAAATACCACAACACCATGACCAGACCATATATTACCACCACAAAGTGACTGAATACTACAATACTGATCATTAATAAAAAAAAAAATCTATACCAAGTGCCATTATACACATGAGCTCTGTATATACCGTCAGTGTACAGGTAATACAGTGATCACCAGTGACATTATACACAGGAGCTCTGTATATAGTATCAGTGTACAGGTAATTCAGTGATCATCAGTGACATTATACACGGGAGCTCTGTATATAGTGTCAGTGTACAGGTAATACAGTGATCACCAATGACATTATACACAGGAGCTCTGCATATATTGTCAGTGTACAGGTAACACATTGACTCACCAGTGACATTATACACAGGAGCTCTGTATATATTGTCAGTGTACAGGTAATACAGGAATCACCAGTGACATTATACACAGTAACTGTGTATATAGTGTCAGTGTACAGGTAATACAAGGATCACCAGTGACATTATACACAGTAACTGTGTATATAGTGTCAGTGTACAGGTAATACAGTGATGACCAGTGACATTATACCCAGTAGCTCTGTATATAGTGTCAGTGTACAGGTAATACAGGGATCACCCGTGACATTATACACAGGAGCTCTGGATATAGTGTCAGTGTACAGGTATTACAGTGATCACAAGTGACATTATACACAGGAGCTCTGTACATAGTATAATGTAAGTGTACAGGTAATACACTGACTTACCAATGACTTCTCTAGTTGAAGTACTTCATCATTTTTATCTTCTTCATCCTTCTTTTCTTCTTCATCCAGCGAAGACTGCCATTATTTCTTCCAGCCAGGACTCGTCTCTGCATAAAATAACACAGTTACCTAGAGCAATGCTTCCAGAGCACATTCCCCATTTTTCCCTTTCTTCTGCACTACACAGCTGAACACAGACGTGCACCCACCATTAATACTAGTTACTATGAAACCCACCATTCCAAATATAAAGTATAATCGACCCCTGTGTCCCCACCAACTATAAATAGTCATTTTCCCCACCTAATAAATATATAAATTAATTAGAACCTGTACTCTTTCCCCTAATTCAATACCACTCACTGCATCCTCAACGCCCTCAACTATGTACCTCCCGCTCCCCAGATTCATTATATTTACATGCCCCTTCTGCCACAATTCATTGTTATGTCTTCTCTCTCCCACCCCCACCCTCAATTAATTATCAACATCTCTCCCCCACATTCAATACATCATTTATTCTCCCCACCCTCAATTTATCATCATTTGTTTAAAGAAAAGGAAAAAAAAACGTTTTTCATACTTCCCTCACTGACAATCCCCTGCAGGTGCAGCTCTGCTTCTGATGTCCTCGTACATGGCGGTGCGTACGTGCCTTCACCTGACCGGAAGTCCAGAGAAGGCGGAGGGAGCTTGAGCTGCGCAGATGTCCAGGTTAGTCGGCCGTGGAACTCTGAGAAAAACTCCCAGCGCTGAGGTGTGCGCTGAGCACAGTGCTTTTTTGCACAATGGGGCCTGCAACCCCCCTCTGTTCTGCTGCTCACCGGGCCCCCGTACAGCAGTAAGGGCAGTAATGCCCTGATGACAGCACTGGAGTCGACCTATACGCACCAACTTTTGGAACATGTAGAAGAGACCTGGGATCAAATTTTGGCAGACACATGCTTGAATCTGTTTATGATAAAAGCGTCCAAGGAAAAGCAGATTACGGCACCAGACCACACTATAGCAAATCCCATACAAGGAAAGTAGATTCTCCAAAACAAGAGCTTCAGCAGCTAAACGAATGGTTCAAGGTGCTTTGCATAGAATATGAACAGTTTTCAGAGTAAGTATAAGAACGTATGCCGCACTCACCAATTACTTATGAGGTACAATTGATGAGTTTCTGCCAATTTGGCACCTCTGGAGCTATGCAAATGAGACATGCAGTCTGCTATTCTTAAGCTCCAAAAGTCAAATAGTGCTGTTTGCCAATGTATACTGTGCCACAAAAAAAAGGTCCACTTTGTGCAAGGGTGGGATTACAGCGAGGTTGCGGAACAAGAAATCATCTTGAGTGGGCGGCAACGCCTGTGACTGAACAGAAAGTGAAGCACACTCCTATAACTAAACAAACAGGTACTATATACAGTGGGGCAAAAAAGTATTTAGTCATTCAGCAATAGTGCAAGTTCCACCACTTAAAAAGATGAGAGGCGTCTGTAATTTACATCATAGGTAGACCTCAACTATGGGAGACAAACTGAGAAAAAAAAATCCAGAAAATCACATTGTCTGTTTTTTTATCATTTTATTTGCATATTATGGTGGAAAATAAGTATTTGGTCAGAAACAAAATTTCATCTCAATACTTTGTAATATATCCTTTGTTGGCAATGACAGAGGTCAAACGTTTTCTGTAAGTCTTCACAAGGTTGCCACACACTGTTGTTGGTATGTTGGTCCATTCCTCCATGCAGATCTCCTCTAGAGCAGTGATGTTTTTGGCTTTTCGCTTGGCAACACGGACTTTCAACTCCCTCCAAAGGTTTTCTATAGGGTTGAGATCTGGAGACTGGCTAGGCCACTCCAGGACCTTGAAATGCTTCTTACGAAGCTACTCCTTCATTGCCCTGGCGGTGTGCTTTGGATCATTGTCATGTTGAAAGACCCAGCCACGTTTCATCTTCAATGCCCTTGCTGATGGAAGGAGGTTTGCACTCAAAATCTCACGATACATGGCCCCATTTATTCTTTCATGTACCCGGATCAGTCATCCTGGCCCCTTTGCAGAGAAACAGCCCCAAAGCATGATGTTTCCACCACCATGCTTTACAGTAGGTATGGTGTTTGATGGATGCAACTCAGTATTCTTTTTCCTCCAAACACGACAAGTTGTGTTTCTACCAAACAGTTCCAGTTTGGTTTCATCAGACCATAGGACATTCTCCCAAAACTCCTCTGGATCATCCAAATGCTCTCTAGCAAACTTCAGACAGGCCCGGACATGTACTGGCTTAAGCAGTGGGACACGTCTGGCACTGCAGGATCTGAGTCCATGGTGGCGTAGTGTGTTACTTATGGTAGGCCGTGTTACATTGGTCCCAGCTCTCTGCAGTTAATTCACTAGGTCCCCCCGCGTGGTTCTGGGATTTTTGCTCACCGTTCTTGTGATCATTCTGACCCCACGGGGTGGGATTTTGCGTGGAGACCCAGATCGAGGGAGATTATCAGTGGTCTTGAATGTCTTCCATTTTCTAATTATTGCTCCCACTGTTGATTTCTTCACTCCAAGCTGGTTGGCTATTGCAGATTCAGTCTTCCCAGCCTGGTGCAGAGCTACAATTTTGTTTCTGGTGTCCTTTGACAGCTCTTTGGTCTTCACCATAGTGGAGTTTGGAGTCAGACTGTTTGAGGGTGTGCACAGGTGTCTTTTTATACTGATAAGTTTAAACAGGTGCCATTACTGCAGGTAATGAGTGGAGGAAAGAGGAGACTCTTAAAGAAGAAGTAATGAAATCAAACCAACAGAAACCACATGGGCCCCACACCATCTGTGTGTAAGTATAAGCAATAGATTATCCTTACCCATGTATATAAATGGAAAATAGTAACGTATACTCCAAATAACTTAATTTGACCAAAAAAAAGGAGTTTTTATACGAATATATATATAGAAAAAGAAAAAATACCAAATAAATAGATATAAAAATATAAATTTTATTGTAGCAATATTAAGAAGAAGCACATAACATATTGTAGTACATAGATAAAAGGAAAAAACCCTAGTAACAAACATCCAGATCACAGGCAAAAGAAGAAAAAGGTAAAAAACACATCAGGGTATTTCTCATAAATCAGCATCAGTCTCAGCACAAAAAAGCATGGTGTGACTATATTATATAGTTTGGAGGTCCATGTGGACATACTCCTAACATGCTTAAAGTTAATTACTGTGCCTACTAAATGCGAGATTGCTTACCCATGATGGTGTAATTGTTCTGCCTGGGGCTCCGAATACTCCGAAGCCCCAGTCCGAAGCCAAAAGTCTCGCATTTAGTAGGCACAGTAATTAACTTTAAGCATGTTAGGAGTATGTCCACATGGACCTCCAAACTATATAATATAGTCACACCATGCTTTTTTGTGCTGAGACTGATGCTGATTTATGAGAAATACCCTGATGTGTTTTTTACCTTTTTCTTCTTTTGCCTGTGATCTGGATGTTTGTTACTAGGGTTTTTTCCTTTTATCTATGTACTACAATATGTTATGTGCTTCTTCTTAACCCCTTAGTGACAGAGCCAATTTGGTACTTAATGACCGAGCCAATTTTTACAATTCTGACCAGTGTCACTTTATGAGGTTATAACTCTGGAACGCTTTATCGGATCCCGCTGATTCTGAGATTGTTTTTTCGTGACATGTTGTACTTCAAGTTAGTGGTAACATTTCTTCGATATTACTTGCGATTATTTATGAAAAAAATGGAAATATGGCGAAAATTTTTAAAATTTTGCAATTTTCAAACTTTGTATTTTTATGCCCTTAAATCAGAGAGATATGTCACAAAAAATAGTTAATAAATAACATTTCTCACATGTCTACTTTACATCAGCACAATTTTGGAAACAATTTTTTTTTTTGTTAGGGAGTTATAAGGGTTAAAAGTTGACCAGCAATTTCTCATTTTTACAACACCATGTTTTTTTTAGGGACCACATCACCTTTGAAGTGATTTTGAGGGGTCTATATGATAGAAAATAACCAAGTGTGACACCATTCTAAAAACTGCACCCCTCAAGCTGCTCAAAACCACATTCAAGAAGTTTATTAACCCTTTACGTACTTCACAGGAACTAAAACAATGTGGAAGAAAAAAATTAACATTTTACTTTTTTTTGCAAACATTTTACTTCAGAACCATTTTTTATAATTTTCACAAGTGTAAAAACAGAAATTTAACCACAAATTTTGTTGTGCAATTTTTCCTGAGTACGCCGATACCCCATATGTGGAGGTAAACCACTGTTTGGGCGCACCACAGAGCTTGGAAGTGAAGGAGCACCGTTTGACTGTTTCAATGCAGAATTGGCTGGAATTGAGATCGGACGCCATGTCGCGTTTGGAGAGCCCCTAATGTGCCTAAACAGTGGAAACCCCCCACAAGTGACACCATTTTGGAAACTAGACCCCCCAAGGAACTTATCTAGATGTGTGGTGAGCACTTTGAACCCCCAAGTGCTTCACAGAAGTTTATAACGTAGAGCCGTGAAAATAAAAAATCGCATTTGTTTTCACAAAAATGATTATTTCGCCCACAAATTCTTATTTTCACAAGGGTAACAGGAGAAATTAGACCACAAAAGTTGTTGTGCAATTTCTCCTGAGTACGTCGATACCCCATATGTGGAGGTAAACCACTGTTTGGGCGCACCGCAGAGCTTGGAAGTGAAGGAGCACCGTTTGACTTTTTCAATGCAGAATTGGCTGGAATTGAGATCGGATGCCATGTCGCGTTTGGAGAGTCCCTGATGTGCCTAAACAGTGGAAACCCCCCACAAGTGATACCATTTTGGAAACTAGACCCCCCAAGGAACTTATCTAGATGTGTGGTGAGCACTTTGAACCCCCAAGTGCTTCACAGAAGTTTATAACGTAGAGCCGTGAAAATAAAAAATCTCATTTTTTCTACAAAAATGATCTTTTTGCCCCCAAATTTTTATTTTCACAAGGGTAACAGGAGAAATTAGACCACAAAAGTTGTTGTGCAATTTCTCCTGAGTACGTCAATACCCCATATATGGGGGTAAACCACTGTTTGGGCGCACCGCAGAGCTTGGAAGAGAAGGAGTGTCGTTTTACTTTTTCAATGTAGAATTGGCTGGAATTGAGATCGGACGCCATGTCACGTTTGGAGAGCCGCTGATGTGCCTAAACAGTAGAGACCCCCCACATATGACACCATTTTGGAAACTAGACCCCTTAAGGAACTTATCTAGATGTGTGGTGAGCACTTTAAACCCCCAGGTGCTTCACAGAAGTTTATAACGTAGAGCCGTGAAAATAAAAAAATCGCATTTTTTCTACAAAAATGATCTTTTTGCCTCCAAATTTTTATTTTACCAAGGGTAACAGGAGAAAATGGACCCCAGAAGCTGTTGTACAATTTGTCTTGAGTACGCCGACACCCCATATGTGGGGGTAAACCACTGTTTGGGCGCATGGCTGAGCTCGGAAGCAAAGGAGCGCCATTTGACTTTTCAATGCAAAATTGACTGGAATTGAGATCGGACGCCATGTCGCGTTTGGAGAGCCCCTGATGTGCCTAAACAGCAGAAACCCCCCAAAAGTGACCCCATTTTGGAAACTAGACCCCCCATGGAACTTATCTAGATGTGTAGTGAGAACTTTGAATGCCCAAGTGCATCACAGAAGTTTATAATGCAGAGTCGTGAAAATAAAAAATATATATTTTTTAACAATAAAGATTTTTTAGCCCCCAAGTTTTTATTTTCACAAGGGTAACAAGAGAAATTGGACCCCAAAAGTTGTTGTCCAATTTGTCCTGAGTATGCTGGTACCCCATATGTGGGGGTAAACCACTGTTTGGGCGCATGGCAGAGCTCGGAAGGGAAGGAGTGCCATTTTGGAATGCAGACTTTGATAGAATTGTCTGCGGGCGTTATGTTGCCTTTGCAGACCCCTAATGTACCTAAACAGTAGAAACCCCCAACAAGTGACCCCATTTTGGAAAATAGACCCCCCAAGGAACTTATCTAGATATGTGGTGAGAACTTTGAATGCCCAAGTGCTTCACAGAAGTTTATAATGCAGAGTAGTGAAAATAAAAAATATTTTTTTTCCCACAAAAAAGATTTTTTTAGCCCCCAAATTTTTATTTTCACAAGGGTAACAAGAGAAATTGGACCCCAAAAGTTGTTGTCCAATTTGTCCTGAGTATGCTGGTACCCCATATGTGGGGGTAAACCACTGTTTGGGCGCACGGCAGAGCTCGGAAGGGAAGGAGCGCCATTTTGCAATGCAGACTTTGATAGAATTGTCTGCGGGCGTTATGTTGCGTTTGCAGACCCCTAATGTACCTAAACAGTAGAAACCCCCACAAGTGACCAAATTTTGGAAACTAGACCCCCTAAGGAACTTATCTAGATATGTGGTGAGAACTTTGAAAGCTCAAGTGCTTCACAGAAATTTATAATGCAGAGTAGTGAAAATAAAAAAATATATTTTTTTCCAACAAAAAAGATTTTTAGCCCCCAAGTTTTTATTTTCACAAGGGTAACAGGAGAAATTGGACCCCAAAAGTTGTTATCCAATTTATCCCGAGTACGCTGATGCCCCATATGTGGGGGTAAACCACTGTTTGGGCGCACGGCAGAGCTCAGAAGGGAGGGAGTACCATTTGACTTTTTTAGCGCAAAATTGGCTGTCGTGTTTGGAGACCCCCTGATGTACCTAAACAGTGGAAACCCCCCAATTCTAACTCCAACCCTAACCCCAACACAGCCCTAACCCTAATCTCAACCCGATCCATAATCCTAATCACAACCCTAACGATAATCACAACCCTAACCCCAAAACAGCCCTAATCTCAACCCTAACCATAACCCTAATCAAAACCCTAAATCCAACACACCCCTAACCCTAATCCCAACCCTAACCCTAATCCCAACCCTAATCCCAAACGTAACACTAATCCCAACCCTAATCCAAACCCTAACCCTAATCCCAACTCTAACCCTAACTTTAGCCCCAACCCTAACTTTAGCCCCAACCCTAACCATAACTTTAGCCCCCGTCGTCACAAAAAAAGTTCAATGTAACCTTTTTTTTGTACGTCGCGTCCGCCATTTCCGCGGATGCGTGGCCGTAACTCTGCCCCCTCCTCCCCAGGACATAGACTGGGCAGCGGATGCGTTGAAAAACTGCATCCGCTGCCCACGTTGTGCACAATTTTCACAACGTGCGTCGGTACATCGGGCCGACGCATTGCGACCGCCCCGTACCGACGCAAGTGTGAAAGAAGCCTTAGGCTACTTTCAGACATAGCGCATTTTTGAGCGCTATTTTGCGGGCGCTTTTCAAAAATGCGCAATGTCATTTTCGTCTGCCGGCAAAGTGAATGAGAAATTCACTTTGCCGTTCAGACACACCGCAAAAAAACGCGGCGCTTTTGTCTGCAAACACGCCGGCGTAAAAAGAATTGACATGTCAATTCTTTACGCAGCGGCGTGTCTGCGTATCCCCCTAGGGCCCCATATTACCTTCCACACACAGCGCCTTTGTCCTGGGTGTCGGCGTCTTTGTACGGAGGGGTTGACACCCAGGACCGGACGTGACGTCGGACAGGAAGAGGGAAGCCCCCGCCTCCCAGTGAAGCAGCATGGAGTCCTTCTGTGTGTGTGTGTGTGCGTGTGTGTGCGTGTGTGTGCGTGTGTGTGTCCCCATGCGACGCTAGTGCCACCATTGTGCTAAGTCGCCGTATGGGACTACTACTCCCATCCGGTATTAGGATGGGAGAGTTGTCCCTGTGTCCGGCGACTTAGCACAATTGTAAAGTTACACAAAACACCTACACACAATACACATACATGACACACAGTACATACAACATATAACACAGAGTATATACTCACCAACAGCACACTTGTAGGCGAAGCCCTCGATCCTCCAGGAAAAAATCCAAAAATAATAAACCAAATTCATACTCCCTGTCCGCAGAATCCATAAAACGAGTGTCCCACGCCGATCGGCTGCTCTCCGGCGATACACTGCCAGGAGCGAAGCTCCTAGCAGTGTATCGCGTACTGTTCCGGAGTTCAATGACTCCGGCGTCTCGGTTAACAGCAGTACAGCTGCGTTGAACTTTCCCACGCAGCACTGCCGTTAAGCGAGAGTGCCAGGGTCAATGACCGCCGGTAAACTCGCTCGCGCATGCGCAGTGACACACCGACAGGAACTATGGCTCCTGTCAGTGTGTTGCTGCAGCCGTGGAGAGCAGACATATCTCTGGATGTGTCTGTTCTCCATGGAAAATCTTGATACGTGGCACTTAAATATGTGGCAATTAAATACGTGACACGTGGCACTTATACGTGATACGTGTCACTTAAATACGTGGCACTGAAATACGTGATACGTGGCACTTTGATACGTGGCACGTGTCACTTAAATACGTGGCACGTGGCACTGAAATATGTGGCACGTGGCACTTTGATACGTGGCACGTGCCTCTTAAATACGTGGCACGTGGCACTGAAAGATGTGGCACGTGGCACTTTGATACGTGGCACGTGGCACTTTGATACGTGGCACGTGGCACTGAAATATGTGGCACGTGGCACTTTGATACGTGGCACGTGGCACTTTGATACGTGGCACGTGGCACTTTGATACGTGGCACTGAAATATGTGGCACGTGGCACTTTGATACGTGGCACGTGTCACTTAAATACGTGGCACGTGGCACTGAAATATGTGGCACGTGGCACTTTGATACGTGGCACGTGTCTCTTAAATACGTGGCACGTGGCACTGAAAGATGTGGCACGTGGCACTTTGATACGTGGCACGTGGCACTTTGATACGTGGCACGTGGCACTGAAATATGTGGCACGTGGCACTTTGATACGTGGCACGTGGCACTTTGATACGTGGCACGTGGCACTTTGATACGTGGCACGTGGCACTTTGATACGTGGCACGTGGCACTTTGATACGTGGCACTGAAATATGTGGCACGTGGCACTTTGATACGTGGCACGTGTCACTTAAATACGTGGCACGTGGCACTGAAATATGTGGGACACGTCGCACAAAAAAGTTACATGTAGTTTTTTTTGTGTCGACGGTCCGCCGAAGCACGACGCATCCGTCGCACGACGGATGCGACATGTGGCAATCCGTCGCAATGCGTCGCTAATGCAAGCCAATGGAGAAAAAACGCATCCTGCAAGCACTTTTGCAGGATGCGTTTTTTCTCCAACGACGCATTGCGACGGAAGCCAAAAAACGCTAGTGTGAAAGTAGCCTAACCCTAACCCTAGCCCTAAATTTAGCCCCAACCCTAACCCTAACTCTAACCCTAACCCTAACCCTAACCCTAACCCTAATTTTAGCCCCAACTTGTCTTCTCCTGCCGGCCGGCAGATGGCAGCAGATGGCGGGCGCACTGCGCATACGCCCGCCATGATGAAAAAGCCGGCTGGCAGGAGAAGACAGAAGAGGACCCAGGGACCCCGGGTGAGTATGATAGGGTCCCCGAATCCCCCTATTTCTCTGTCCTCTGATGTGCGATCACATCAGAGGACAGAGAAATAACTGATCGCTTTTTTTTTTTTTTTTTTTTTGCGGTCGCCGGTAAACTGTTAATTACCGGCGATCGCAAAGCAGGGGTCGGTGCAAATCGACCCCGATCATGTTCTTTGGGGTCTCGGCTACCCCCGGCAGCCGAGACCCCAAAGAACATCCGGGTGCCAGGCGGCGGGCGCACTGCGCGTGCGCCCGCCATTTTTTCCCGGAAAAAAGATGGCGGCGCCCATGGGGAGACACGAGGAGCACCGGGGGAGGTAGGTAAGTATTGGGGGGCTATTGGGGGCCATCGGGGACCACATTTCTCTGTCCTCCGATGTGCGATCACATCGGAGGACAGAGAAATTAAACGGCAAATCGCGTTTTTTTTTTTTTTGTTGCGACCGCCGGTAAACGGTTAATTACCGGCGATCGCAACTCGGGGGTCGGTAAAAACCCCCCGAATCATGTTCTCTGGGGTCTCGGCTACCCTCGGCAACCGAGACCCCAGAGAAAATCCGACTCTGGGGGGCGCTATTCACTTTTTCCACAGCGCCGTTAATTAACGGCGCTGTGGTTTAAGTACCCTTAGCGGCCGCCGTTAAAAGGCGTATCGGCGGTCGTTAAGGGGTTAATATTGCTACAATAAAATTTATATTTTTATATCTATTTATTTGGTATTTTTTCTTTTTCTATATATATATTCGTATAAAAACTCCTTTTTTTTGGTCAAATTAAGAAGAAGTTACAGGTCTGTGAGAGCCAGAAATCTTGATTGTTTGTTTCTGACCAAATACATATTTTCCACCATAATATGCAAATAAAATGATAAAAAACAGACAATGTGATTTTCTGGATTTTTTTTTCTCAGTTTGTCTCCCATAGTTGAGGTATAACTATGATGTAAATTACAGACGCCTCTCATCTTTTTAAGTGGTGGAACTTGCACTATTGCTGACTGACTACACTCACCGGCCACTTTATTAGGTACACCATGCTAGTAACGGGTTGGACCCCCTTTTGCCTTCAGAACTGCCTCAATTCTTCGTGGCATAGATTCAACAAGGTGCTGGAAGCATTCCTCAGAGATTTTGGTCCATATTGACATGATGGCATCACACAGTTGCCGCAGATTTGTCGGCTGCACATCCCAAAGATGCTCCATACAAGGCAGGATGGATCCATGCTTTCATGTTGTTTACGCCAAATTCTGACCCTACCATCCGAATGTCGCAGCAGAAATCGAGACTCATCAGACCAAGCAACGTTTTTCCAATCTTCTACTGTCCAATTTCGATGAGCTTGTACAAATTGTAGCCTCAGTTTCCTGTTCTTAGCTGAAAGGAGTGGTACCCGGTGTGGTCTTCTGCTGCTGTAGCCCATCTGCCTCAAAGTTCGATGCACTGTGCGTTCAGAGATGCTCTTAGGCCTACCTTGGTTGTAACGGGTGGCGATTTGAGTCACTGTTGCCTTTCTATCAGCTCGAACCAGTCTGCCCATTCTCCTCTGACCTCTGGCATCAACAAGGCATTTCCGCCCACAGAACTGCCGCTCACTGGATTTTTTTTCTTTTTCGGACCATTCTCTGTAAACCCTAGAGATGGTTGTGTGTGAAAATCCCAGTAGATCAGCAGTTTCTGAAATACTCAGACCAGCCCTTCTGGCACCAACAACCATGCCACGTTCAAAGGCACTCAAATCACCTTTCTTCCCCATACTGATGCTCGGTTTGAACTGCAGGAGATTGTCTTGACCATGTCTACATGCCTAAATGCACTGAGTTGCCGCCATGTGATTGGCTGATTAGAAATTAAGTGTTAACAAGAAGTTGGACAGGTGTACCTAATAAAGTGGCCGGTGAGTGTAAATACTTTTTTGCCCCACTGTAACTATATAAAGTGCTTTTTGGACATGATTACAGCTCCATTTTTAGTGAAAAAAATATGTTCTGACTCACATTGCATCACTAACAGCGCACTGGGGACAGTTAGATACTTGAAATGACGTGACAGGTTCCCTTTAACTACCAAACATTTGAGAAGAAAAAGACATGAAGCAACCAAGAACCCATTATCCTCCAGTTCTATCATATTCCAAAACTGCAACCTCCCAGAAGTTCAAGGTGTTCAGTGCTCAGAGACACAGCCAATGTAAGGAAGACTGAAACCTGCCCACCACTGAACAAGACACATAAGATGAAACATCAAGACTGGGACAAGAACTATCCAAAGACAGATTTTTCAAAGATTTTATGGACTGATGAGATGAGAGTGACTCTTGATGGGCCAGATGGGTGAGCTCATGGCTGGATCAGTAATGGGCAGAGACCTCCACTTTGACTCAGACATCAGCAAGGTGAAAGAGGGGGGTAATACTATAGGCTGGCATTATTAAAAATGAGCTAGTTGGACCTTTTCAGGTTGAAGATGAACTCAAAATCAACTCCCAAACCTAATGTCAGTTTTTAGAGGACACTTTCTTCAAACAGTGGTACAGGAAAAAGTCTATATCTTTCAAGAAAACCATGATTTTTATGCAGGAAAATGCTCCACCGCAGCATTGAAATCTCCACTGCTGGACTATCAGTAAAGGCCTTAAAAATGAAAACAATAATGACATTGCACCTTACTCACTTGACCTAAGTAGAAGAAGAAGTAGAGAAGTACTGAGAACTTGTGGGTCATTCTTAAAAACACAAGGTGAAGGAAAATATTACACCTCTCTGAACAGTATCTGTGTTATGGTTGGTGCTGCCCAAAAAGTTGATTGTCAACAGATGAAAAAACTGACAGACTCCATGGATAATAACAATAATAATATGTATTTCTATAATGTAAACATATTTTACACTTTACAATTCAGAGAGAACTTGTACAAAGTAGATAAGACATTACAGTGTAACACAATAACATAATACATACCAAGAGGAGTGAGAGCCCTGCTAGCATGCTTACAATCTATGAGGAAATAGGGGGGACACAAAAGGTAAAAATAAAAAGTGCTTGTTGGACAGATTTGAGAGTGATATTATTCAAAGAAAACAAAAAAAGTACCAGAGGAATCGTGTGGATTTCGAAGGCCAAATTGCATTTAAATGGAGACATACGGGCAACTCTTGTCAGGCTAAGCAGCCAGCTGCCATACGGGTAATAGCACCTATTGATGTGACCTCTGGAGCAACTAGTTCCAGTGATTTTTTTTGTCCTCAGGAGGCAGCGATCCCGATACTGGACCAGATGGGGCCGCCAGCCTCAGAAACCTAAGGAAACGCCAGACTGGACAAAGGGGCCCGACGTCTCCCTTCCGGCGCACTTACAGAACCAGACGCCGCTAACTCAATTGGACTGTACTTCCCCTGATGACACTATATTACAGGCACAATCTTCTGCTTTGCAAATAATAAATCTTTCTGACTATATTACATCTCACTAATGGGTGAATTTTATGAAGATATAATCTTTCTGACTATGTATTATCGCCCTCTGAAATTTCCGTCTTGCAGAGGGGACTTACCTTCTCTCTCACCCAAACCTTGGATAAATTTGATCTGGTCAAGGATTTGTAGAAAATTGGTTCTGCAGGTCATCCACAGATATCCAGACACTATATGGACTACCTCTGCTGAGGAACAACAGGTGTTTCAGGATCTTCTGGATTTGTTGGAGGAAAATGCCACCCAACCAGGTAGGAGGACGTTTCCACAAAGGAGCAAATCCACAACTTCTCCCTCCTTTTCCCTGGTGCCCGCTGTCAAATTCTTTTTTCAATTGGTTAAAAGGGATATTGTCCGTTTGCCTACTGGCATGGGCCTTCCACACAATCTCACTGTTAGCGAAAAGAGAGCACTTACATCGCTTAAAAACAATAACCAATTCCTCATTAAAGAAGCGGATAAGGATGGAAATGTGGTGCTTTGGCCCACTAACATGTATCTGGAGGACGCACACAGACAGCTTGGGAATCGCAATATGCCAAGCTGCCTTCCGATCCTACCCCTGTCTGCCTGGAAAAATTGCACAGGTTGCTCAATCGAGCAGCCTCTATAGGCATAATATCTACCAATGAGAAGAAATACATGTGGGTGGACAACCCAGTTACTCCTACCTTTTACCTTTTACCAAAGGTTCACAAGGACATCTGCACACCCCGTGGTCGTCCCATTGTATCCAGTATTGGAAGCATCTGTGAACGGGTTTGCACCTACATTGATTTTTTTTCTGCAACCTATAGCAACAGCACTTCCTTCACTCATCGGGGACTCTTCGGTCTTTATTCGGACATGTTGCAGTATTGATCTACCTGATCAGGTATTATTGTTGACCTGTGATGTTGAATCCCTGTATTCTAACATCAATCATGAGGATGGCATCCAGGCACTAGCTTTCTTTTTGGATCAAATGAACAACACTGATCGTTTACATGACTCTTTTCTCTTGGATCTTGTTGATTTTGTTCTCCACCATAACTGTTTTATTTTTGATCGGTCTTACCACAAACAAGTGTCTAGCATGGCCATGGGGGCGCGCTGCGCACCTGCTTATCCAAACATCTTTTTAGGGTGGTGAAAGGAGACTGTCGTTTTTCGTTCTCACTGGTTTTTCAGCCACGTCCGTGATTGGCATCGGTTCTTAGATGGTGTTCTTTATTTGGGTAGGTAGTGAAATGGAGTGTGCACAATTTCTCAAAGAGCTTAATGATAATACCTACAATATCTTTTTACCACACTCCATGTCCCCTGATTCAGCTACTTTTGTAACTCGACCATCGGTTAGGCTTAACCGAGGCATTCGCCTCAGGGGATCATTTCCCTGCGGTGACTGCAATGTATGTCCCTTTATGCAGCCCACCAGGGATTTTTTTAACCAATCCTTTGTATAATACACATCACTCATTGAATGGCTATGTAAACTGCAAAACTAGGTGTGCTATCAATGCCATTGTTTGTCCCTGTCACAAGGTCTACATGGGACAAACCTTACAGGAACTTAGGAAATGGGCACAAAAACATCTATCGACCATCAACTTAGCGTCTTCAGATTCCCAAAAGGGTAAGACTCTCACGCCAATTGCAGCGCACTTTTTGGCCGTACATGGGGAGAGACCCAGTAATCCGCATTTTTTTTGTTTACAAAAGGCCTCTGGCAATGAAAGAGGTGGGAACCGACACAGACTTCTCCTGCAACTGGAAGCAAGATGGATTTTTCTTATGCGTTCGGTCTCGCCATCTGGTCTCAATGAAGATCTCCTCTTCACTGGATTTCTAGGATAGAATCACCTTCACACATCATGGCTTGTCAGCTTATTTATATGGCACTGGCGGCCTCATCATAAGAAGGTTCTGTCCCCTCGGGACTACACGGCCTACTATACTCTTCATGCTAGACGGACTCTTATTTTCCAATGCCAGTGGTTAACTCAGGAACTCTGCTCTCTCTGTATGTCATAGCAGGGCATGTGCAAATTGAATAAATTGATGATTTTTGTTTTCTTATTGCATTTAACATGGTCTAACTGACTGCCTCTTTACTATTTCATACTATGGATCAGGTGGTCTGTTATTTTCATCAGGGCTTCCAACATATTCATCTTGGATTTTTCTCTAGAACGTTTTTTTTTTCTTTTTTTTTGTCACTATATATATATATATATATATATATATATATATATATATATATATATTTTTTTTTTTTTTTTTCTTTTTGGTCAATTTTTCTCATATCACTAATATATGCCTCTGCCTTACACTTTTTGTAATCCATATGCTCATCTATTCAAGACCTTTTCAATATGTATCCACATCACACATTTATTTCCTCCCCTTTTTATTTTTACCTCCTTGGTTTACAATTGCCAATATTTTTTGTCCATATGTTTTTCCTCCCCATGTCTATTACCATCTTTATTCCCTGATTCACAGCAGAGATCTATGTCATTACCTGGTTGCAATTGGATCCTCCTTACTCTAGATGGCTCTCTGATCTGGAGCACCTTTATTCTCATCTTATGCCTGGCCTCTCTGTGTCTTCCCTTGTTTTGTTTTGTTGTCATAGCTACCAGCGCTTTGCTGTACAGCAGGCTACACGCCGGGATTATCTTTCCCAGCTCTTGGCCATCGCGCATGCACGCAGCTCTTAATTTTCAGTGCCGCAGCCGCACACAGCGTTTGCGTGACATATGGGGTTTTATGCCAGTAGACTACTGGACGGTCTTTCTTCTCCACGCATGCATGCCCATCTGTGATGATGGAGCGGCCCCCAAACGCAGGGCAGCGGGGTACTCGGTACCGGGTCCCTCGGTCTCGGTTCTAGGGGTGTCACGGTGGCCTGACCCAGTCCGTGGCCCTGCTAAGGGGCGCCCAAATAAAGGTGTAGGTGGAAAGTTTGTCAAGTGTTCGTGACGCCACCTGTGGTATTCGGTCAGGGTGACCGACGCTGCTAGGGGTCCGCTGGGGTGATGGAATGGCAGCTAGATGTTGTAACGTCCCACAGGTGAAGTATGTCCCCAGGGCTTCCCTTGATGAGTAGATGGTAATGGTGTAGGTCGCAGTAAATGACGAGGACAAAGGGTTGCAGTCTCTTTACCTTTTTACTGAAGGCTTCGGCATCCACAATCCAGAGCACTGCTAACAGGGCTGGCTGAGACCGGCCGGTCCGAAGACACATCCAGAGTTCCCTTTGCAGGTGGAAATCAGTAGCCTTCCTACTAGCGCCTGTGTGTTGTAGTACTTCCCTGCTGAGCACCACGGGATAGTCCTCACAAACTGTCGTGTATGTTCCTGTTCTCTCTCTCTCCGTCCCCCAGATGGTTTGGATAGGACGCACCCGTATGACGGGGTAGGCCTGGAGTTATTTTATAGGGACCCTAGAGACGCCCCTCTCCCACAATTGCCTCCGTTGTCTTCATTAGGTGTAAAGGTGAGACAGCCAACCTAGAGTTAACTGCCCTGCCGTAGTTCAAAGTAATGCGTAGAGCCTATTACTTCCTCGGCGTTCCGGCCGCCGGCTACGCACCTCAGACGGATGTTGCCGATCTTGGGGCACGACTCCTCCTGGTTCTATCTCCTTCGTGCTGTGATCTCGTTTCTCACTTCTCCACAATATACTTCGCTTCGTGTCCTTTCTTAGGATGCCGCCGCAATGAGGTGCAGGCACGGCTCCGTAACAATCTGTCTCGTGCTAGGCCACTGCCAGGATCCCACCCCTGACAGGGACCTCCCTGAGTCTTCCCAATCAACTCTCTCTCTCACTAGATGTTACCTGGGCAAAACCCAGTCAGCTTCTCTTCTAACTTCCTATCCGACTCCCAGTTTTACCAGAGTGTGAGGAGTGGCCTAATACATAGAACCTTTTGCTCCCCCTGGTGGCCGGAGTGTGAAGTGTAGTGTGTGACTGTGATAACTGGTCAGGTGAACTCCTTTAGTGCCATCAGACGTACCATCACTCCCCCTTGTGGAAGAGCGACAATACTGCAACGACCAGGACTCTGGGGTGCTGCAATGACACTGGGCCTTTTCTCCTACGCTTGCTGGATGGGCAGACTCTACACACCGGTAATTGATTACTCTTCATTATCCTTATCCTTATTTAAAGACTGTGTTTGTCATGTTTCAGCACTTTCCCCTGACGAAGCTGCATCGCAGCGATATGCGTGGGGTTCTCCTGCTCCTATGCCCCCATCCCCTCACGCCAGCCATCTATTTTTTGCCATCCAGGGTCCCACTGCTTTTACTGCCTTCAACCTCTCAGGGGTGCACAGGGTCCGACTCTGGATCCCCCTTGGATCACTCCAGATGCCTTTTGGCACAGCAGACTCCTTGGGTAGTATTTGCATTTATTGCTTTTCATGTTCCATTTTTTACTGCCTCAGATTTTTTGTGCCCTCCTCTTTCTTATCCCTTGGTCGGCTACGTTGCAAACATTTGGACAACCTCGTGGTTTTGTTTTTCAACCCCTGACCACTTCACAGGACCTTTTGTCAGCAGATTTGATGCTGTTTATCCGTGGGGATGCTCACTTACTGTCTGTCTATCTGGTCCCATTGACTACATAGGAGTGGTTTTGGCACTGACTCTCTAGAACATATTGAGCATACATTTATATGTATTTTCATTGCTGATTACTTGTCCTGCTACTCTTTATTGCTGTCATGTGTTGATTGCCTTGCATGTATATATGCTACTTCACAGGACGGAAACTATTTGTTGCAAATTATGGTATAAGGGCGTTGCTTACATTAGCTTATTTAGAGATGGGGCTGTTGTCATTGTTAATTTTTAAATGTTTTTAATCATGTTTGTGCTTTACATGACAATAAAGTAGTTTTGTGTGTATTTTGCATCTCTGGTATGCACATCTATATGTATTGGTTCTGTTCTCCTCTATTTCTGTTGTGTAAGGTCCAGCCATAATTATAATATATAGAAGGCTTAAAAAGAAGGGGGGCTATATTGGTGTTATGCCCACAGGGCGTGGGGAAATATAGCAGACTCACTAGACCACTGAAGGAGCAGTGGTAGCTGTATACCCGATACACAAGAGACAGGAGAATGTGCTTCCAAAAAGCAAAGGTATTTATTTAAATGAAGCTTTAACAAACAGAAAGAGGTGCCTGAGAGAAGAACCCTCTGGACCACAACACTGAACCATGTAGTGGAGCACCGGGCAAGGTGTACCCCTATACAGGGATTCACCCGTCACAACACCAGATGACCTAAATGCCGCAGTACCCGGACCAGAGGGACGACCCGTACAGACCGTATTAACAAGACGGTGGAATTCAGGTTCTGTCAGTGAAGAGAATCCTGGAAGCTCTGTGTAGTTTCGGAAAGGCTGATCCAGCCGGCAGCAATATCTGGATAGTTCTGTGAGGTGCAGCTTAGTCAGTCCAGAAGGATCCAGAATAGGGAACTGCCAGCAGAGGATTTTGAGGAGACAGAGGAATTAGAAAACCGAAAGTAAAAAACTACACTTTGCAGAGCAGAGCACAGCAGAGTGTGGCCTGAGTAGAAGGCCACAAACAACGGAATGAACACATTGCCCAGGCACCTCCCATAATGGGAGGATGCCTTTTATGCACAGAGCATCATAGCACAGAGAGCCTTAATAGAGAACAGGTGCACTGCTGTTTTAAGCATGTGCAGGAAGCGGGGCGCGCCTCCTAAGAGCATTTCCAGGAGACCTGCCAAGAGGATGCAGGTTCTTAGTAGAGAAAGGAGCCGCTGATCGTCTGGAGCCATGGACAGGGTGAGTAGTACCAATGGAGCTGCGTGAAAGGTGCCGGTCTCCCTTCGCAGCGGAGACCGGACCTGCAGCTGAGGGCATGACAGTACCCTCCCCCTTCCCCCCCCCCCTTCCTCAAACCTGCCAGGAACTTTCTAAGAAGGACCGGGGCATTAATGTTCTCCTCAGGCTCCCAGGATCTCTCCTCAGGACCATATCCCTTCCAATCAACCAGAAACAGCGACCTGCCCCCTCTTTTTTTCATGGCCAATATGTCCTTCACCTCATAGACATCCTCGGAACAGACAGGAGGAGGAAAATTACCTGGATCCTGGGTAAAGTGACTGAAAACAACTGGCTTCAGCAGGGAGACATGGAAGGAGTTATGGATCCGTAAGGAGGCAGGCAACTTCAAATGATAGCACACATCATTGATCCGGTGGAGCACCTCAAAGGGACCGATGAAACGAGGGGCCAGCTTATAAGAAGGGATCTTAAGACGGTGCCTAGAAGACAGCCATACCGTATCTCTGGGATGAAAAGGTGGTGGATCCCGACGTCTCTTATCCGCATGCTCCTTGGTTTGAACCGATACCTTCTCCAGTGAGGTCTTGGTCTCTGTCCAGACCTTTGTGAAGTCCTTGGCCAGGGAGTCAGCCGCAGGATTGCCGGAGGCAAGAAGCAATGGAGTCGGGATCCTAGGATGCTGTCCATAAACAATGAAAAACAGGTAGTTAGAGGAAGACTCACCAACATGATTGTTGTAAGAAAACTCCGCCCATGGCAGCAGGTCGGCCCAGTCGCTGTGGTGACCATTCACGAAGTGTCGCAAATAGTGGGTGAGGACTTGATTCACTCTCTCCACTTGGCTGTTTGATTGTGGGTGATAGGCCGAAGAGAAGTCCAGGGTGACCTTCAACAGCTTACAGAGGGACCGCCAGAATCAGGAAAGGAATTGAACTCCTCTGTCAGAGACAATGTGGAGTGGAAGTCCGTGAAGCCGAAGGACATGCAGAATGAAGAGCTCGCGAGTTTAGGAGCAGAAGGGAGACCAGATAGCGGAGCGAAGTGTCCCATCTTGGAGAACCGGTCCACAACAACCCAGATTACTGTACAACCGGACGATGCTGGCAGATCTGTGATGAAGTCCATGGCAATGTGTTGCCAGGGAGCAGATGGAATCGTTAGCGGGAGGAGGCGACCGGCTGGCAGTTTCTTGGGTGTTTTATTACGAGCACAGGAGGGACAAGCTGCAACGAAATCCAAAACATCTTGGCACAAGGTGGGCCACCAGTAGTCTCGAGATATTAGTTGTATGGTCTTCTTTTGACCGGCATGTCTGGCAAGCTTAGAAGAATGACTCCAGTGTAGAACTCTCTTCTTGTCTCTTTCAGTTACAAGGGTCTTACTGGGAGGGAGCTGCGACAGCCTGACTGGAGCCACCGTAATCATCTTGGACGGTTCAATGATATGCTGAGGCTCCTCTTCAAGGTCGTCTGACAGGAAGGACCTGGAAAGCGCATCAGCTTTGATATTTTTTTCTGACGGAAATGAAGAGAGAAATTGAACTGATCAAAGAATGAAGACCAACGAGCCTGGCGAGGGTTGAGTCTTTGAGCAGACTGAAGATAGGACAGATTTTTATGATCAATGTAGATGATGACTGGATGAACTGCGCCTTCAAGCAGATATCGCCATTCCTCTAAGGCGAGCTTAATTGCCAGTAACTCTCTATCCCAAATTGAGTAGTTACGTTCACAGGTCGAGAATGCCTTAGAGAAGAAACCACAAGTCACCATCTTACCGGTAGGCAGTTTTTGTGTGAGGACCGCTCCGGCTCCGGATGACGAAGCGTCCACTTCAAGGAAAAACTGTGTGTTGATCATTGGTCTGTGCAGGGCCGGTGCAGTTGAGAAAGCTTGTTTGAGGGACGTGAAAGCTGACTCGGCCTCAGGAGTCCAATCCTTAGGTTTGGCACCTTTACAAGTCAAGGCAGTGAGTGGACTTACCAAAGAGGAGAAGTGAGGGATGAATTGCCGATAATGGTTGGTGAATCCCAGGAACTGCTGAACGACCTGTATCAGAAATGATGTAGCCAAGAAAGGGTAAAGACCTCTGTTCAAACAGACATTTTTCAAACTTTGCATAGAGACGATTCTCCCTCAGTCCTTGAAGAACAAGATGAACATTCCTCCTGTGACTTGGTAAGTCGGGAGAAAACACCAGGATGTCGTCCAGATACACCACCACACAAACATAGAGCAGGTCACGGAATACGTAATTGACAAACTCTTGGAAGACGGCGGGTGCATTGCTTAACCCGAAGGGCATCACCCGATATTCATAGTGACCATCTCGCGTGTTGAAGGCAGTTTTCCACTCATCCCCAGATCGTATCCTGATGAGGTTGTAAGCCCCACGGAGATCCAACTTGGTGAAAATCCGGGAAACTTGAATACGATCAAAAAGCTCTGGAATTAAGGGAAGAGGATATCTGTTCTTTACAGTTATTAGGTTGAGACCACGATAGTCGATGCACGGTCGAAGAGATCCATCTTTCTTCTTGACGAAGAAGAACCCAGCTCCAGCTGGAGAGGAGGACTTCTGGATAAACCCTCGAGCCAAATTCTCCTTGATGTACTCAGTCATGGCTAAAGTCTCAGTGGGAGAAAGAGGGTAGATCCTACCTCGAGGCGGAGTAGATCCAGGAAAAATATTGATGGGACAATCGTAAGGCCTGTGAGGAGGAAGAGTCTCGGCTTCCTTCTTGTTGAACACATCTGCAAAGGACCAGTAGGCACGAGGTAACCTGGGTGTGATGGTGTGATATGCTATGTGGGTATCATTTTGTGTATATTTCTATTTTACTTATTTTCATGGTGTTGAGTTGTTATTTGCCATCTGATATTCTCCCCACAGTTCTGTATTGTTATCTCTCCACAGGGTCAGTGAATAATGTTGTTTGCTAATATGCTAATGACACATTGACCTAGCTTGTTGAGACAATGAGCCCCTGTGACCTTCCCCCTCCTGACCTGTGAATGAGGAGGGAGACTTAAAATATCAGGAATGTGAGACACAGATCAGTCTTGTTTGGAACTATGAAGTGAAGACAGCACATCAGAGAGAAGGGGAAGCATATGAACCATTTTTTATCCTCTGTGTGCTGGATTGCTGGACTGTTGTATCCTCAGTGTGGTGGATTGTATGGACCTTTTGTGTTTTTGCCTAAATAAAGGTTCTGGAATTGTTCACTATTCTCTTGCTCTGTTGATTGTATGATACCGGAGAAGGAACTCATGACAACTGGTGGCAAGCAGCGGGATCAACAGTGCATAACCTAATGGAGAACCACACACAGAGTGAGTACAGAAATTGGACTGTATCCAGTTTACAAGAGAGAGCCAGAGACCTGGGCCTGAACTACCAGGGACTGACTAAAGAGGCCTTAATCGATCTACTGGTGGGTGCTAGCCAGACCACCTACTCCCATATAAAATGGGATATATAGTATCAAAGGAGCGATCGAGGGATGCGGTTTCACTAGGGGGTGGATGCTATAGGGATTGGGTGTTGTACAATAATGTTTTTATGTATTTCTATGTAATTTGTTATATTGATGTTTTTTTCTATTTGATCATGACACTCCCATTGGTTCTGTGTTAACTATGGGGGTGGTCTTAATGATATATAATGGTGGTTAAGAGGTGACTGTACTGTGCTTGATAAAGGTCCTCGGACCGAAACGTTGCCGCAGGAGGCAGAATAAAGCGTGTTATTGCCTAACACTCCCTGATGTGGCGCTGTCCTTTGCTTTTATATCTATCGTGGACTATGACCAGGAGGACCCCCTGGTGTGGACGTGCGCTCTGATGTCCATGAAGACAATGTCAGTATTGGGTGCGGTCTGACTTACTTTTTGGTTGGATTTCTGCATGTTGTGGGTCTTGTCTGGCCTGCATCCTCTTTGACTTACACTATGGATTTATATGCTGGTATGAGTGGGAGTGAGCCAGCTTCTGCCTGTTTTTATTACACCGATGAGGATGCTGCAAGGATCATACTGGACGCTGGGACTGACAACTCTTATCTGAGTCGGCCATCAAGTGATATGTTGAAGCAGAAATGGGAGACAGAGAGGAGAAAACTGATCTCGTTAGAGTTACACTCTGGGACTCTGGTGGAATATTTCAAGGCCAAGAGGATCCCGAGGGGGTTGAGGCCTAGTTTACGACCCACCCTGATGCCGAATAATGTGCAATTTTGTGCGAAATTCGAGGCTATTAGTAATAAATATGCCTTTGACATTATGTTACTCAATATAGAGTTCCTGAGGAAGGAGATTGAGTCCTTGAAACAGAAAATTGACGAGACCAGGGATACACTCCTATCTGCCACCTCAACCGATGAACTTGGTAATATTAACACCACAATTGAGGGTAACCTCCAGAAATTTAAGATCAGTTTGGAGGATACTAAAAGAGTGAAATGGTTTAGGGACTTGGATGATTACAGCAATGGCAGAGTGTATGGATGGCAGTTCAGAAATGGGCTGCCGAATCGAGTTACACCAGGCCGAGGACGACCGAGAGGTGCCCCTAGAAGAATGAGGAAACCTCAAAGAAATATGGCTGCTTCAACTTCATTTGGGTTTACAGGTGGAGAGTCTGATTCTACGGACGATGGTGGTGTATTGAATACAGAGACTTCTCATTTTTTAGGCAAAGTGACGGATGGAGTTCCCCAAGGAGACGGAAGGGCCACAGGGGTGGCAGGAAACATCGAAAAGGTGAATCATGGTCTGGTGACCAGGTCCAAGGTGAAGAAGAAGTGAATGAAGCATCATCGTTAGTGGTAAATATATCTTCACTTACTCTTTCTAATCTACAAACTAGGGTACTCTCAAGGGGTTTATCCTTTTGCCCCACGGGGGGCGTTAATTGGTTTAATGTGGACAATGACTTATTCTATTTTTTTCGGCGTCTTAAATTGGCATTGTTTTTTTCTGATAAGGAGAAGGCAGTGACTTCGGTTTCGCCAATATCTGGATGGTTCCGTGAGGTGCAACTTAGTCAGCCTGGAGTGGAAACCGGAGAGTCCAGAAGGATCCAGAATAGGGAACTGCCAACGGAGGATTCTGAGGAGACAGAGGAATTAGGAAACCTAAAGTAAAAAACTACACTTTGCAGAGCAGAGCACAGCAGAGTGTGGCCTGAGTAGAAGGCCACAAACAACGGAATGAACACATTGCCCAGGCACCTCCCATAATGGGAGGATGCCTTTTATGCACAGAGCATCATAGCACAGAGAGCCTTAATAGAGAACAGGTGCACTGCTGTTTTAAGCATGTGCAGGAAGCGGGGCGCACCTCCTAAGAGCATTTCCAGGAGACCTGCCAAGAGGATGCATGCTCTTAGCAGAGAAAGGAGCCGCTGATCGTCTGGAGCCACGGACAGGGTGAGTAGTACCAATGGAGCTGCGTGAAAGGTGCCGGGCTCCCTTCGCAGCGGAGACCGGACCTGCAGCTGATGGCATGACAATTGGTCGCTGATATATTTTTTTTTAAATGTAATTTTGGATATTATTCTCACTTTAACAGATGACAACAAACAACTGAGATGGAAAAATTGACATTTTTCATTTAGTTGCATAATAATTCTGCACACAGATATTTATTCACTTACAGTATATACCACCATTAATTCCACAGCGTTTTACAGACGGTATCATCACTGTCCCCATTGGGGCTCACAATCTAGATTCCCTATCAGTATGTCTTTGGAGTGTGGGAGGAAACCAGAGAACCCGCAGGAAACCCACGCAAATACGGGGAGAACATTTATTAACTTTTTG
The DNA here is from genome assembly GCF_051348905.1 of Ranitomeya variabilis. NCBI lineage: Eukaryota > Metazoa > Chordata > Amphibia > Anura > Dendrobatidae > Ranitomeya > Ranitomeya variabilis. The sequence continues at coordinate 217,531,789 of NC_135236.1, read as the reverse complement.
GATTGCCCGACAGCATTAAAGTTGTTCAATAAAAAATGAATCAGCAAAATTACAAATATGTAACAATTGTGCAAAGAATGTATAGCAATATTATTTACTTCAATGGTATTCTTGGTTATGATGTTGTGTATTACTTGGTCATTGCATATTTTTTTTATTAATCATTCTGTTTATTACAATTATATTTTTAACCATTATGTTTGTAAAGTGGCATTATTAAATCACAGTATTAAGAATGAATAATTATATGTTGCCTACATAATACATGGATTCTTTTTTAAGACAAGTCATTCATTACAAAATCAGTTATGAATACAAGTTTGCCTACAGAGAATGCATCATTGAAGGAATACTGCCCACTCTGGTAAACACAAAGACATACAGTGGGTACGGAAAAAATTCAGACCCCTTTAAAATTTTCACTCTTTGTTTAATTGCAGCCATTTGGTAAATTCAAAAAAGTTAATTTATTTCTCATTAATGTACTCTCTGCACCACATCTTGACTGAAAAAACAGAAATGTATAAATTTTTGCATATTTATTAAAAAATAAAAACTGAAATATCACATTTTCATAAGTATTCAGACCCTTTGCTCAGACATTCATATTTAAGTCACATGCTGTCCATTTCCTTGTGATCCTCCTTAAGATGGTTCTACTCCTTCATTGGAGTCAAGCTGTGTTTAATTAAACTGATAGCACTTGATTTGGAAAGGTACACACCTGTCTATATAAGCCCACACAGCTCACAGTGCATGTCAGACCAAATGAAAATCATGAAGTCAAAGGAACTGGCCAAGGAGCTCAGAGACAGAATTGTGGCAAGCACAGACCTGGCCAAGGTTACAACTGAATTTCTGCAGTACTCAAGGTTCCTAAAAACACAGTAGTCTCCATAATCCTTAAATAGAAGAAGTTTGAGACCACTAGAAGTCTTCCTAGACCTGGCGGACCAGCCAAACTGAGCAATCGTGGGAGAAGATCCTTGGTAAGAGAAGTAAAGAAGAACACCTTTATGGCCTTTATGGTAGAGTGGCCCTACGGAAGCCTCTCATCAGTGCAAAACATATGAAAGCCCGCCTAGAGTTTGCTAAAAACCACATGAAGGACTTCCAGACTATGAGAAATAAGGTTCTCTGGTCTGATGAGATGAAGATAGACCTTTTTGGTGAAAATTCTAAGTGGTATGTGTGGAGAAAACCAGGCACTGCTCATCACCTGCCTAATACAAGCCCAACAGTGAAACATGGTGGTAGCAGATTCATGCTATGGGGTATTTTTCAGCTGCAGGGACAGGATGACTGGTTGTCATTGATATAAACATGAATGTAGCTAAGTACAGAGATATCCTGGATGAAAACCTCTTCCAGATTGCTCTGGACCTCAGACTTGGCCGAAGGTTCATCTTCCAACAAGACAATGATCCTAAGCACACAGCTGAAATAACGAAGGAGTAGCTTCAGAACAACTCTATGACCATTCTTGATGGGCCCAGCCTGGGCCCTGACCTAAACCCAATTGAGAGACCTGAAAATGGCTGTTGATCAATGTTCACTATCCAACCTAATGGAACTGGAGAGGATCGGGAAGGAAGAATGGCAGAGGATCCCCAAATCCAGGTGAGAAAAACTTGTTGCATCATTCCCAAGAAGACTCATGGCTGTACTGGCTCAAAAGGGTGATTCTACTCAATACTGAGCAAAGGCTCTGAATACTTATGACCATGTGATATTTCAGTTTTTCTTTTTTAATACATTTGCGAAAATTTCTAAATTTCTGTCTTTTTTTCAGTCAAGATGGGATGCAGAGTGTACACTAATGAGAAAAAAATGAACTGAATTTATCAAATGGCTGCAATGAAACAAAGAGTGAAAAATTTAAAGGGGTCTGAATACTTTCCGTACCCACTGTACATACCCTAGCCTTGTTCACTGTCATTCTTTAGTGTGGTGTTTCCCAAACCCCAGTCCTCATGGCCCCCAATAGGTCATGTTTTCAGGATTTCCTTAGTACGGCCCAAGTGGTGGAATTATCATCAAGGCATCAGTAATTCTCTCACCTGTGCAACAATGAGGAAATCCTGGAAACATGACCTGTTGGGGGGCCGTTAGGACTGAAGTTTGGGAAACACTGCTTTAGTGGATGAAACGTAGAGGAGACTATAGTAGATATAGACAGAAAAGTGTACCCTTCTTTCCCAGCCGTCTTCTAGTATTTTAAAAAAAAATATTAAGGCGTTTTTATTAAGACTGTATTCTTAATAAATTTTGCACATTTTTAGACTGTCATGAAGTCAGACGAAATCTACACTCACTATGAACAGGAATTGATTTACTTAATAATTTGCACCATTTTTGTCTTAAGGCTTAATGAATCTGTATAAGGCTATGTTCCCACGATGAGCTTTTGATGAGTTTTTAATGTTGCAGATTTTCTGCACCAATTAAATAAAATAGGTTCCTTGCCTTTTTCAAAAATACACAGCATGAACATCTCACTAAAAACTCATTGTGGGAACGTAGCCTAAACGTTGCTGGCCACACAGCCGCCTTGTAAATCAATCCGACTTTTCCAGATTTTGTCAAGTGCTGTAAAGTAATAATAAAATAAATAATAAATGCAATTTTTGTGCAATTTTGATATTTGGGCTCCAGAGTACCAGTTTACATTGCACAGACTTTCGCAATAAAATGTACATTTGACCCAAGCCAAATACACATATTCAGGGGGCGACTGGCCAACAAATATCTGTCTGTCTATGCTTATTACCATATAAAAAGAAAAAATGAAATTCTGTTTTGTTCTATTTGGTTCAGTAAACGATATAGGACAAAGAGAGACCAAACCAGAAGAGCTAATGCTTCTCCAATAACCAGCCGAGTCAGATAATTCCATTACCATCAAGAAACAAAGATTATCTATGGGATCTAGATTTCCATCGGTTTTGCTGAGTGATTTTGAATGATTAGAAATCCTCTATAATATATACAATACACTTACACAGATTCTTTACATTTTCATTGCGGAGTCCATTTACATTGAGCTGTTATTAGAAATGAGTCATAAGACTGTATGCGCATTTCTGTCATAAGGTTATGTGCACTTGTGGAGTGTTTGCAGAACATTATCCTGCTGAAAAATCTGAGTGTTTTCAGGAAAAAAAATGCTTAAAATACACACCATTTTGCCATATTTTTAGGGCGTTTATAAAGCATTGTTACTTGTATTTTTTTTGCCACTTATTTGTATGGATGAGAAACTCTATGGCAATGCTGAAAGAACAGACATGCTATAGATTTGAAATAAACTTTCAAATCTGCAATGAAAGATCAACAGCATGTGTACGAGAGTTCAGAAAAAAATGCACTGCAAAAAAAAATGTGTGAACAAGCCCTAATGAAGGAAAAAATTATGTGCTTTTCTAACATCCTCTGCTTTTTCTGAAAACAATGCAATACTGCTGGATGAAATAAAAAGTCCCTGCAATTTTCCAATAGATTACTCTCTTGATCATTTACAAAAAGTTTTTGTGCACCCTACACTCTACTAAAACGTACTAAAGTCTCCAATGATCTACTAACCGTTAAATATAACGGTAACTACTCTACTCTGCTTCTGGATCTCACTGCAGCATTTGACACCGTGCATCACCAACCAGTTCAAGGGAATATGTCGCAAAAAAAAATATTTTCAACAATTGGAAAAAAAAATATATTTTTTATTTTATTAATGGTATTAAATACTATTATTATTATTATTATCATTATTATTATTAATTTTTATAGCGCCATTCCATAGTGCTTTACATGTAAATAAATATGAAAAAATATTTGAAAAGTTTTTAGATTTTCAACTTTTAAACACTAGGGGGAGTAACTACTTAAAATTGACATGAAAACATAGTGTAGTGCTAGCTCAAATTATGACTGCAGTAAATGCAGGCGGGATCTGCTCGCATCTGTTTGACATCACTCCTCTCCTGCTTCTGGGTGTTTGCAAAAAAAGGTAGGAGGATAAAGTTTTGGATAACAGAGCAGCACCATTTTGTTGGTGATTCTATTGTGATACTGATGTGCACAGTGTCACAGAAAACTGCTAGTAGTGCCGATTATGGCTTTTCGGCTATCTGGTGGTGGTAGTAGTATGATAGTCTGGGACCGTCCATCTGTTCGTGACCTCAAGGTGAAGCGCACTTGGGTTATGCAGTAAGACAATTATCCAAAACACACCAGCAAGTCCACCTCTGAGTGGTTTAGGAAAAAAAAAAAAAAATGTGGAGTGGTCTAGTCAAAGTCCTGACCTTACTCTGATTGAGATGCTGTGGCATAACCTTCAAAAGGCAGTTCATGCTCGGAAACCCTCTAATGTGGCTGAATTACAACAATTCTGCAAAGTTGAATGGGCCAAAATTCCTCCAGAGCGTTGTAAAAGACTCATTGTCAGTTATCTCAAATGCTTGTTTGCAGTTGATGCAGCTAAGGGTGGCCCAACCAGTTATTAGGTTTAGGGGGCAATCACTTTTTTTCATACAGGGCCCTGTAGGTTTGGATTTCTTTTTTCCTTAAAGGGAACCTGTCACCCCCCTGGTGTTTTTAACTAAAAGAGCCACCTTGTCCAACACTAATGCTGTATTTTATCAAGGTGGCTCTTTTATTTGGGGTCCCTTGCAAAGCTGCAATATTCGTTTTTTTAGTTTGCCCGCCATACCTTTAGTCTGTCCGGGGCCATGTCTTTTCCCCCCGGACACAAACGCCTCCCAGCCATCACTCGGCCCCTCCGTGTGCCGGGCGCCGCCTCCTCTGCAGTCATTAACGTCCCCGGTGCCTGTGCTGTAAGTTCCTTTTTCGGGCATGCGATGTTTGCGCTGCCCTTCGACTCACATCACATGATGGGAACCTACAGCGCAGGCGCCGGGGACGTTAATGAAGGCACAGGAGGCGGCACCCTGCACACGGAGGGGCCAAGTGATGGCTGGGAGGCGTTTGTGTCTGGGGGGAAAAGACATGCCCCCCGGACAGACTACAGGTATGGCGGGCAAATTAAAAAAACGAATATTGCAGCGTTGGAAGGGACCCCAAATAAAAGAGCCACCTTCACAGAATGCAGCATTAGTGCTGCACAAGGTGGCTCTTTTAGTTAAAAACGCCGGGGGGGGGGGGGGGGGGGGTGACAGGTTCCCATTAATAATTAAGACCTTCATTTAAAAACTGCATTTTGGGTTTACTTGTCTTATCTTTGTCTAATATTTAAATTTGTATGGTGATTTGAAACATTTAAGTGTGCAAACATGCAAAAGAATAGGAAATCAGGAAGGGGGCAAACACTTTTTCACAAAAACTTTATAGCAAAACATTACTTGCAGTGTTGTGTATATGTGTGCACTTCAAAGAGTAAACATAATGTGCAGGCTGTAAAGCTATGTTTGTATAATACACATGCTGCAGAGAAAACTAACAAATATATTACCTCTGTATTACCCCTTCACTTCTTCACACCGCTAGGGAAGTTTTAATTAGTAGGAAATGTGTTTTCTGTTTTCTGCTGTCTAAACCTGCGGCTCAACTTCTAGTTAAGGTACCGTCACACTCAGCGACGCTGCAGCGATATAGACCAGGAGCCGATCGCTGCAGCGTCGCTGTTTAGGTCGCTGTAGAGACGTCAAACAGCAGCTCCAGAACGATGCAGGAGCGATCCTGTGACGTAACGGCGACTCACTTATCGTTCTCACAGGTTGTTAGCTCCATGTAAAACATTGCTGGCATCGTTGCTTTTGCTGTCAAACACGACGATACACGCCGACCTGACGACCAAATAAAGTTCTGGACTTCTAGCTCCGACCAGCGATATAACAGCGGGATCCAGATCGATGCTGCATGTCAAACACAATGAGATCGCTATCCAGGACGCTGCAACGTCACGGATCGTTGTCGTTCTTGTTGTAAAGTTGTTTAGTGTGAAGGTACCTTAAGTTGCATGCTACAGTCATTTGCTACATCTTCTCCTACTATCACCCCCACACTACTGCAAAATTCTAATGCTTGTCTGTGTGCAGTTTCTAACAATATGTCCTCCCTCTATCTCAAATTGAGTTTACAAAAACTGAACTTCTTGTGTTTCATCTTTCCTGTAACCTACCTAACCCTGATATTTCCATTTACGTTTTTGCTGCTTCCATAACTCCCAGGCAGTACGCCCACTATTTTGGGGTTAACTTTGACTCAGATCTTTTCTTCCTTCCCTATATCAAATCAGTTGCACACTCATGTCACCTGCACCTCAAAAACATATCATGCCCTCTGACGAAGGCAAGACTGAAACGCTCGTCTGGGCGGACGCGCACCTCTCTGGAATCTTGACTGCATTTTACACAGGTAACGCCCTTTCCTAATGTTTGCCTCCATTTGGCTAGCACATGGCTACCAACATTTGATGGACACACTTTCATAGTAATGCTATTTAGCACCTTCTTCCTATGGAGGGATTTTACCGCTTAGTTATCCACTGCTGTGGCATTATTGTTTGTGACTCTGAGATGGGTATTTATTAGAATAACTATCAGCAGTATAATGTGCTATACTCTGATACATGCAGCCATGCCTCTGCTGTGTGCACTCCAGGTTTTTACAGCACACACTTTTTGTGACATTTAATATAATATATAGTCCCTTCCCCCACACCAGTTGTTATGTTTTTAATAATAAAATGTATTTTGTTAAATAATTCTGGACCAGTCTATCTTTTTTCTTCTTTGTTTGCTCATGTTCCATGATGATAGGTCCGTGTGAGTCTTCTACATACACACATGGAAGTAGCCGCTTTTCTTACTACTGAATCTGCAAAAACTCTTACCGTCGCTCCAATTTATTCTCGTTTTGACTGTCGCAACTCTATAGTTTTCCTAAGCTGTCCCCGCTCCAATCTATCCTGACTCCACCGTGTGGCAGACATTACACTGGTTCACCATCTGCTTATGAAGCAGTATAAACGTATTAGTCTCGTCTACAAAACTGTCCACAGTTCTGCCACTCATTTCTGTCTACCATTTTATCTCTACTCTTAATTACGGTAATGATTTAAGAGAAATCTTCCATTTTTCGAATCTCCGACTCTGGTTTCCAAGACTTTTCTTGTCCTGCACCAGTTCTTTGGAATGCATCATCCCTCACAATTGATCCCCAATGTCCAATGGCTTATCACATCACCTTACTACTTTAGGCCCTCAGGTTCTCTTTTCCTATATTTATCCTGAGAATCTGGTTCCCTCTCTTCACCCTACACGCATTCAGGAGCACTTCTCATCTGTAAATACACAGATACTGGCTGGTGACTGGTTCATGCAGCCTTACAGGTATAGCCTTATTATACACATGGTTGGACGATACAATACAAGCACGTGAGCACTGTTTACCCTGTCTCCCTTATTTCCTTATAGATTATAAGGTTGCGAGCATGGTCTTCACTCATCTTGTTAGAATTACAGAATTTTGCATTACTCTGTAATATCTAATTTTGTTGGACATGTACGCTCTGAATTTTAAGGTGCTGCAAAATATGTAGCTTGGTTTTTGGCAGCCTGTAGACTGTGCAAAAGCATTCTGCAAGGCATTGAAGGGTAGTAGGGTTATTGTTGGAAGAAATTTCAACTAAAAGGTGTCTTCTGCGACTAAAAGACATATCCTTTGTTGTTCCCTTTCAGATAATGTTCAGACTCGGCTACAGTTTGTTAAAAAAAAATAACAAACAGTGCTATAACTCCACCTTTCCGGCACAACCGGCATGTCTCCGTCAATACTGCCGCTGTGTGGCATTGGCATGTCAAGAGTGTAGCAGCCAATCAGTGAGCTCAGCGGCTCTGAAAGGGGTGTTCTGCCTACGCTGGCAGAGATGCTGAGCTCATTGGTGCTGTCAATGTGATGCCACCATTGTCATTGTAGCTGAGGCCAGACACCGGAAGTAGCGGCAGAGACTTATTGCTGGTACCGGAGAAGGTGAGTACAGTGTGGTTTATAATTAACAAACCGCAGCCAGCCAATAAATGGTGGTAAACATCTAAAGATGCATTAATTTCTTTATCCAGCAGTTTACACTGTCTAAAATGTAGTCAAGATCAGTAAATCTCCCCCGTTGTACCAAGGAATTGTGAGCTTTCAGATAAGAAATTACAAATTGTATTACAGATGATGCTGATGTGTAGCCATTATTATTAATTTGAAATAGACTCAATGACTAAAAGAATGCGATAATATCCAAACTGTACATAACCAACACGACTGGATAAAGTTAAGATCTTTCTTCCACGCCTGTACAAGTCCTCAACAATGGGGTAAATCTTGTTATTAAAATGCAGGAAACATTTCATTTCTGCCACTGAATCCATGAACCAAGATAGAATACAACAGCATGGAACATTTCCCTTGATACAAAGCAAAATTATTTTCGGTGACGCTATAAACATAGTAACTGGTATACACTGTTGTATTCATCAGATTTATTGATTGATATGTATCCTTGGACTACAATATGAGCTCTAAATCGCTCTATGTGCTTGTAATTGATCACAAGACATCTCCTTCCTAGTGAAACTCATGGGAACCTAATGTTATTACTATCGGAGAAAACAAGCTGGCATTACAGATTGTATAGATTTATTCAGTAATAGTTTCATTTTGTTGCTGTTGTTACATTATTTGAAGTACAGGTGCAAGAAAATATCACACTGCTATGGGGAGTAATAATTTTTTTATTAACTCTTTAATTAGTTTTCAGAAGTTAAACATATAAAACAATCAAGGTGTACAGGGAAGAGAGGGTATGAGAAAAATAATTTCTCCATCATGAGTTTAAAGTCTTGACCTCTGGAACATCCGGCAATTTTACATCTTTGTGCATTTGTTTTTTCGCCCTTTCTCCCAAGACTCATAATTGTTTTATTTTTTCCATTGACATAGCCTTATTAAAGCTAGTATTTTTTGGGGGGCGATAAGCTGTAGTTTTGAAATAGACCATTCCTTTTAACTTTCAATGCACTGGAAAATGGGAAAAAAATCCAAGCAAAAAAAATGCAATTCTGCTATAGTTGATGACTCTAAAAGAGAGAAATTAAATGGCAAATCGCGTTTTTTTTTTTTTTTTTTGCAGTCGCCGGTACACGGTTAATACTGGCGATTGCAACCCGGGGTCAGTAAAAAACGACCCGAATCATATTCTCTGGGGTCTTGGCTACCCCCGGCAGCCAAGACCCCAAAGAAAATCCTGCTCTGGAGGGCGCTATAAACTTTTCCACAGCGCCGTTAATTAACAGTGCTGTGGTTTAAGTACCCTTAACTACCGCCGTTAAAAGGCATATCGGCAGTCGTTAAGGGATTAAAATATTACATTAACTTTTTTTATTTTTTACTTCATTTTTTAGTTCTCTTTGATGACACTTATGCTATATACTGCAATACTGCAGTGAAAATGTGTACACATACACCAATAAGCAAAAGAATAACAATGTTTTGAACTTTTGACTTTCAGGCTCCATATCTCACCATCCATTACAGCTTCAAACGTGAGACTGCCATGTTCCCAAAGTAGGTGCATACTGATCAACTTGGGTATGTATACAGCTCTTTCTTCAACTCTACCCATAAGTGTTTGACTGGGTTGAGGTCTGGGGACTGTGTGGGGGCTATTCCAGCACCTCTACTTCATTGTTATTGAACCATTTCTTCGCCAATCTCAACATATGCTTTAGGTCATTGTCCTACTGGAATATTATGTTGTCATTTTCATACCCATAGTACTCGAGTGTACAAAGTTACTAATCTTGTAGGATACTCACATATAGCTCACCATTGATCCTGTCAAATAGCCAACGCCTTTGGCTGTGAAACAACCTCATATCATCAGGTTTCCTCCAACGAACTTAACAGCTCCTTCAATTTCTCAATCTATTAGCCCCTTTTCCCCTTGTTTCTTCCAAACCCATTTGCATCCATTAGAACCTAATCTATTGACTTTTGTCTCAAAACTATAAATCACCAGTGCCCAATCTTCTACTGTCCACTTTTCGTACTTTTTTGCAAACTCGAGTTGACGTTTCTTATAACAATACAAAAGTCGAGGATTCTTCACCTTTTTTTTGGGCCACCATTCCAGACTCGTGTAACGTGCTTGCATGGATGCCTGTGATCTCACTATTATAAAGCATACGAGCCACCTCCACTGCCGTGTTTGTCGCGCCAGAGCTGATAGACCTTGAGATGAGTCATCTCAGATATTTTGCCTAGATATCCACCTCTTGTCTTTTGAATAAATTCACAGACTTCATTTTGTATTCTTCCTACTGTCATGGCACTCACATGATGCAGTTTTGCAATTTTCTTGGCCAAGAGACCGCTATCAATGAGCTGGATGACGCTGTTTCTTTTTTCTTGGGAAATCTTCTTCATGGCTGCTCCTCGATTTGAACCAATAAACTTTCACTTGGGAATCAACCTAATAATACACTGGGCTAGTAGGGAATGTGAGAACAGGTTGTATTTTGTAGTATTCAGGAAGAAAAATATGTTTCCACCAACAGGAGCAAAACAGTAACAATGCAGTGACATGACAAGAATTTGCATAACTATTTATATCGCAAATAATTGCAAGGCAAATTTATGTATGTGATAGCCAAGATGATTGTCTATAAAATGATGGTAGTCTCATGTTCGAAGCTGTAGTGGATGGTGAGATATGGAGCCTGAAAGTCAAAAGTTCAAAACATTGTTACCCTTTTGCTGTATGTATGTGACATTTTCTATTTTCAGGAGTGTGGTGATCAGTGCAGCAAACCGCAGAGATCAAGTTTAAACTAATAGGCAGAGCGCACTACGAATATAATATATCTCAATATAAGCATGGGTGCTTATAAAGTAGTAAACCATCAAGGTTGTGTAAAGGAAGGAGAAAAGAACTACATAGTAATGTTCACACCTGAAATATTCGGGATTATGGATACCTTGTACGTAGCACCTCATTCAAATTTTGCAGGCTATAAGCCTTAGATGGCGATGGCTGAGATTTGTGGTTTTTAAATGATTTTAATGTGTATTCATGTTTTCCTCTAATAAATATTGTTGTGATTTTCCAAATAGTTCAGGTGTGCACATTACTACATAATTCTTTTCTCCTTCCTCTATACAATCAACATGAAGGTTTGACAAGATGAAGAAGAAAACGGCTGGAGTAAGTGGTAGGTTACTAAATGTAAATATTTATTCTGTATAGGGGTACCGAATAGGTACTGCATAGGGGTATGTTTACATGGACAGACCAGCGGCACAAAATGACCACCACTCGGTAAACCATTACCAATCGGCAGTCGTTTACTGTGGGCTGTCTGTTTTAACCCCTTAACGACCAGGGATATTGCTGGTTTTGCAATTCTGTTTTTTGCTCCCCTTCGTCCCAGCGCCATATTTTTTTTGTTTTTCCATCAATAAAGCCATGTGACGCAATTGTTTTTACCATATCAGGTACTGTGGTTTATTTTTTGTTTTTCTTTACCATGTTCACTAAATGCTAAAACTGACCTGCCACTATAATTCCCCATGTGATTATGAGTTTGTAGATACTAAACATGTATAGGTTCTTTTTTATTTAAGTGGTGCAAAGAAAATCCAAAGTTTGTAAAAAAAAAAAAAAAAAATGGCACCATTTTCCGAGACCACTAGCATCTCCATTTTTCATGATCTGGGGCTGAGTGAGGGCTTAATTTTTTGCGCACCGAGCTGCCGTTTTTATTGATACCATTTTGGGATAGATACAATGTTTTGATTGCACGTTATTGCATTCTATTGCAATGTTGCTGTCAAAAAGATGTAATTCTGACATTTTGATTTTGTTTTTTGGTTACGCCATTTACCGATCGGATTAATTATTTTTATATCTTGATGTATTGGGCGTTTCTGAACGTGGCGATTCCAAATAAGTGTATTTTTATTGTTTTATTTTTAATGGGGAAAAATGGGGTGATTTGAACTTTTATATTTTTTTATTTTAAAACCTTTGTTTAAATTTTTTTACTATCTTCAATAGTCTCTATGGGAGACTAGAAGCTGCGATCATTTGATCGCTTGCGTTACATATAATGGCTGCAAACCTGCTATGTGTAACTAAAGTGCTCATAGCAGTTCAGCAATGACAATCACAGGGGTCTCCTGCAGACCCCGGGTTGTCATGCCAACACATCGGCGCTCCACGATCATGTGACAGGGGTGCCAATGAGTGGAGCTAAGACGAGCATCCGGTTTACACGAGTTAAATGCCACAGTCAGCGATTGACATTGGCATTTAACTAGTTAGTGACCGATTCCACTCTCGGCTGTTAGGGGCACATGTCCAATGATCAGATCAGCTGTCATGTGCCGGAAAAGGTGTGGGCTCAGCACTGGAACCCGCACCAGTGAGAGGGAGGTGACCTATGATGGATATTCACATCATAGGTTGTTAAGGGGTTAAGCAGGCTATGAAAGGGGTGGTCCAAAACTAAATTTTATTTTCATAATAAATCTTTATTTGATGTCATAATCTAATCTTTTTTTCTAATATAATAAACAAAAAAAGTGCAGGAAGCAAGGAACTCAGTAAAACATATGAATTTTATTTAGGTCTCATTAAAATGTATGTTTAAAAAAATAAAAGAATAAGCAATAAAAAAGCCAGAGTACACTTGTTAAAGGGTTGATTGTGACTTGTAGGATCGCTACTTCCAACAGGTGGCGCTATAGAGTTAAGTCCTCTTTTTCTCAGAAGAGGCAATTTGCATATTTAATTTCCCAGAGGAGCATTGCATGGCGAATAAGCCTCCTTACCTTGACAAGCCAGCTGGTATGTCACTCTCCATAAGGAGAAACGTTACCCCTTAGACCCCAGTCCAGAGCCTCTCACCTAGCCAAATCAGTTCTCATGCTTCGCACTGACGAGGGCCAACAGCCCGAAACACCGTGTCTGCGAATTGAGATACTGATTTGGCTTTTATCCTAAGTCATATTGCACGACTCGTTAAAGGGTTGCTTGTGACTTGTAGGATCGCTACTTCCAACAGGTGGCGCTATAGAGTTAAGTCCTATTTTTCTCAGAAGAGGCAATTTGCATATAGAGTACACAGACACATGGAAAAAAAAATAAAAATTGTAAGATGTGATGTAGGGCTAGGGAACCATGGGTAAAAAGTGTATATATTATTCAACCAAAGAATATTGGAAAAGATTTTAGTAAATTCAAAGCGGCAAGCGAGCACATTGTCACTGTTCTCTGAGAAGAATCTACTGAGCATCCTTCGGAAATTGAAAACTGGCACAGGCTCAGTAGAGCAGGGACTAGCCCAGTCATGGAAACAAAGGTCACCGATGACAAGTTGTTTCAGGCAGGGAGCAGAGGCTGCGGTGGTGACAGCAGCCTCTGCCCCCTGATGATGCTTTGAAGCATCATCGAAAGGAAGTAGAAAGAAAAAAGCAGTTAGATGACACTAAAACAGCTTTGGTGGACAGTGTAAAAATTACAAGATTACTCATTTTATTTTTGTTTTTTTTAATAGGGATTGTGATATGAAAACAAATAAACAAATTGGCAAAAGAAATATAACACCAGACCTTATTTAAATAATTTTCTGATGATCAATTTCATTTAAATATTCTTCACTATCTCAAAACAACATCATTATATACATATTATAAATAAAACAAGTCAAGGATTCTCAGAAAGCATTGCTGTTTTCAAAGCATCTTGTAACCAACATTATGATTTCACTATAGCGAAGCTCTGGGAGAGACTATAATAAGCAGCACATATTAAATGCTTTCTCTTGAGTAAATGAGGTCAAAGATCAATGCATATGCCTGATGGCTGATGTATTTCTAATATAGCGCTAAGGAATTAAAGGCAACGTAAACCTGAACAGCAAAGCTTACTACTATGTAGCTTATAAGAACTGATTTACATATTTGCATATAAATATATATATGGAAGTTTTCAGACCTGGAGATAAGAAATAATTTAGTTATCAAGGGGCAAATGTTTTCATTGCCTCCTATCAGTAATTCTGTTGGAGAAAATTACAATCTCCAAAATTATGTTAAAAAAGGCAATGAATTCCAATTCCACCAAGATCCTGTCACTTAAAGAAAAGTTTTTCACCTATCTAAAGTAGCAGAAAAATGTATGATCATTGGGGTCCAGCTGCTGAGACCCTCACTGATTGTCAAGAACAGGGGGTCTGAAGTCCCCTGTGTGAATCATAGTAATCTTGAGCCCACCTCTCCTGTAAGTAAATCTACAGTATATGGAGTTGCAATATGCTCAATGTTGTTTCCTTTAAAGGGGGAGTTGTGGAGCGCTGCTCTTGTAATCAGTGTCCAAACCCCCAGTGATCATACATTTATTATCTAGCCCATGATATATTGTTAGTCAGGTACTTAATTGATTTTTTTAATCAAAAAAGTGTAAAAGCCATTCCACCTAGGCAAGGTGAACCCAATAAGTATGGTCCCTAACTCTAATAACTCACCTCACTATGTGCCAGCAGGTGCAGGTCTCACAATATTTAGGGGCAGAGCAGAACCTGTGCCTGACTGTGTTTACCACCACCACTATGTTAGAAGGATAAAACGGAGAGATGTGCTGTGTCTTGCAAAAGTATTCAAACCCCCTTGACATTTTCCTGTTTTGCTACCTATAACCTGGAATTTCACTTGATTTTTTAGGGTTAGCATCAGTTCATGTAAAGAACATGTCTACAACTGTGAACATTTGATTTTCTTTTTATTGTGAAGCAAGCAACAAATAGGACAAAATAACTGAAAACTTCAGTGTGTATAACTATTCACCCCCCTAAAGTCAGTACTTTGTAGAGCCTCCATTTGCGGCAATTACAGCTGCAAGTCTCTTTGGATAAGTCTCTATGAGCTTTCCATATCTTGCCACAGGGATTTTTGCCCATTTCTCTAGCCAAAACTGCTCCAGTTCCTTCAAGTTAAATATTTTCCTCTGGTGAACAACAATCTTCAAGGCTTACCACAGATTCCCAGTTGGATTAACCACTTAACGAATATTCGTCATAGGTCGCCTCCCTCTCTTTGGTGCAGGATCCGAAGCTGAGCGCGCACCTTTTCCAGCATACAGTATAACAGCTGATCTGATCAGATGTCATGTGCCCCTAACACCCGCAGTGGAGTCACCCATAGCTGTTAAGTAGTTAAATGCCGCTGTTTCGCGTAAACAGGGTGCGCTTCTTAGCTCTGCCCATCGGTGCCCCAGTCACATGATCGCGGGACACTGGTGGTTGGCGCTCATAGGAGATGAGCATTTTTGTTACACATAACAGGGCTGCAGCCCGGCTCTGTGTAGCACAAATGATTGAATGACCGCAGTTTCAAGTCTCCCATAGAGACTATTGAAGCAAGTAAAAAAAAATTGTTTTAAAATTAAAAAAATATAAAAGTACAAATCACCAACACTTTGGACCATACAAAACAAAACAATTTTAAAAAATACACATATTTGGTATTGTTGAGTTCAGAATCGCCCGATCTATCAAGATATAAAAATAATTAATCCGATCAGTAAACGGTATAACGAGAAAAAAAAAAAATAAAAAAGCCAGAATTACGTTTTTTTGGTCGCTGCAACGAGCGATCAAACCATCGTATTTATCCCAAAATGGTAGCAATAAAGATGTCAGCTTGGTTCACAAAAAATAAGCTCTCACCCAGACACAGATCCTGAAAAATGGAGATGCTATAGATCTCGGAAAATGGTGCCATTCTATTTCTTTATTTTTTTTACAAACTTTTGATTTTTTTTGCACCACTTCGATAAAAAAGAACCTACACATGTTTGGTATCTACAAACTGGTAATGACCTGGGGAATCATAATGGCAGGTCAGTTTTAGCATTTAGTGAACATGGTAAAGAAAAACAAAATATAATTGTGGAATTGCACTTTTTCTTGCAATTGCACCGCACTTAGAAATTTTTTCCCATTTTCCAGTCATTCAAAAGTAAAGCTCGTACTGCAAAAAACAAGCCATCGCATGGCCATATTGACATAAAAATAAATAGGTTATGGCTCTGAGAAGAAGGGGAGCAAAAAACAGAAACACAAAAATGGAAATATCCCTGGTTGTTAAATGGGGTTAAGGCAGGAGTCTCAAACTCGGCGGGGTATATGGCCAGCATATAGAGAAACTTGAATTTGGGGGGCCGCATTCTTTGAAAGACGAAGTGACATTTTACGCTGACAGCACTTTATTTCAGTAGAATACGTGCCATTGAATGCATATTCAATCGAAATGTAACGCTGCGCAGAGACTCTCTGCACAGTAGTACCAATGCAAGCCGCCTGCCAGTCAGAGGCCAGCAGCTGACATCTGCATGCTTGGGCATGACAGCAGGGGTGTATCTACAGGTGCTTCTCACAAAATTAGAATATCATCAAAAAGTTAATTTATTTCTGTTCTTCAATACAAAAAGTGAAACTCATATATTATATAGAGTCATTAGAGTGAACTATTTCAAGTGTTTATTTCTGTTAATGTTGATGATTATGGCTTACAGCCAATGAAAACTCAAAGGTCATTATCTCAGTAAATAAGTATAATTATTTATTCAGTGTCTCCCTCCGCCACACCACCTCCTCACCTCGCCCCTTGTCAGTCGGTGTTCCTCAAGGCTCTGTTCTAGGACCCCTACTCTTCTCCATCTACACCTTCGGTCTGGGACAGCTCATAGAATCCCACGGTATGCAGTACCATCTCTATGCTGATGACACGCAGATCTACCTATCCGGACCTGACCTCACCTCCTTACTTACCAAAATCCCGCACTGTCTGTCTGCTATTTCAGCCTTCTTTTCTGCTCGCTTTCTACAACTGAACATGGACAAAACAGAATTCATCATCTTTCCCCCATCTCACTCTACCCCTCCACCAGACCTATCCATCAATGTCAATGGCTGCTCACTTTCCCCAGTCCCACACGCCCGGTGCCTCGGGGTGATCCTCGACTCTGCCCTCTCTTTCAAGCCACATATCCAAGCCCTTGCCTCCTCCTGCCGCCTCAAACTCAAAAACATTTCCCGGATCCGTGCATTCCTTGACCGTGACACCACAAAAACACTAGTGCATGCCCTTATCATCTCCCGCCTCGACTACTGCAACCTCCTACTCTCTGGACTCCCCTCTAGCACTCTGGCACCACTCCAATCCATCCTACACTCTGCTGCTCGACTAATCTACCTGTCTCCCCGCTATTCCCCAGCCTCTCCCCTATGCCAAGCCCTTCACTGGCTTCCTATTGCCCAGAGACTCCAGTTCAAAACCCTCACAATGACCTACAAAGCCATCCACAACCTATCTCCTCCATACATCTGTGACATGATCTCCCGGTACCTACCAACACGCAACCTCCGATCCTCTCAAGACCTCCTTCTCTACTCCCCTCTCATCTCTTCTTCCCACAACCGCATCCAAGACTTCTCCCGTGCTTCCCCCATACTCTGGAACTCTCTACCCCAGCACATCAGACTCTCGCCTACCATAGAAACTTTCAAAAAGAACCTGAAGACTCACCTCTTCCGACAAGCCTACAGCCTGCAGTGATCCTGAACCTACTGAACCGCCGCACAACCAGCTCTGCCCTCTCCTAGTGTATCATCACCCATCCCCTGCAGATTGTTACCGTAAGTATGAAAATCGCATGAGTGACACAGCCATGTGATGACTGATTGAACCTGCAGAGCTGAATCCTGATAACGAGTATATTACGCACTGATAGGATTGGCATGCTATAGGGCTTCATTTTATAATTAAAGGGCTTGTCCAGGTTGGAGATGAAGGTCTTCAGTCACTATAGCAGCTTTTGATTTCTCACAGCGCATGCACTGCTTACTTTTAGGATTCTCCCTTGCACAAGTATGTGATTTGGATACTTCTGGCCACATTCCGACTAGAGGTGTCCAGCCTCGCTCAATTCATTTTCATTAAGTGAGGCCACCCATGTGTAGTTGGCATGTGACTGTATGCATGCAAATGGATGGCACGAGAGAATCTTGACATCGTGCACTGCGCACTGTGAGAATTCAGAAGTCTGCAGTCACATAGAATGACTGCAGACTCATCACAATCTTGGACAACCCCTTTAACGCTCCTAACAACTAAAAATATAAGAATTAGTTTGGCTATTATCCTAAGTCATGTGACAAGGCTCGTTAAAGGGTCAACACTGACTTGTAGGATTGCTACCTTCCAATAGGTGGCACTAGAGTTCGAGCTCTCTTCCTCTCTGAAGAGACAATTTGCATAATTAGCATATTACCTAGAGGAGCATTGCAGCTTTAAGTCTCCTCATCTCGGCACGCTTAGAATGTCGATCTCCGCAAGGAGAAATGATACTTTTTGGATATCAGTATAACAAAAACATTTACATCCAGGTACCTTACAGATGACGTTGTCTCTGAAGTTGTTCTCTTCGTTTTCTCCTTCATCTTGTCCAGACGCCATGATGAGTTTTCTCATCCACAGCCGTCTCTGCAGACTTCCATCTTCTCCAGTCTTCTGCAGCACATCCCCACATGATGCCCTTAACCCCTTAACGACCGCCGATACGCCTTTTAACGGCGGCCGCTAAGGGTACTTAAACCACAGCACCGTTAATTAACGGCGCTGTGGAAAAAGTGAATAGCGCCCCCCAGAGTCGGATTTTCTCTGGGGTCTCGGTTGCCGAGGGTAGCCGAGACCCCAGAGAACATGATTCGGGTGGTTTTTACCGACCCCCGAGTTGCGATCGCCGGTAATTAACCGTTTACCGGCGGTCGCAACAAAAAAAAAAACGCGATTTGCCGTTTAATTTCTCTGTCCTCCGATGTGATCGCACATCGGAGGACAGAGAAATGTGGTCCCCGATGGCCCCCAATAGCCCCCCAATACTTACCTACCTCCCCCGGTGCTCCTCGTGTCTCCCCATGGGCGCCGCCATCTTTTTTCCGGGAAAAAATGGCGGGCGCACGCGCAGTACGCCCGCCGCCCGGCACCCGGATGTTCTTTGGGGTCTCGGCTGCCGGGGGTAGCCGAGACCCCAAAGAACATGATCGGGGTCGATTTGCACCGACCCCTGCTTTGCGATCGCCGGTAATTAACAGTTTACCGGCGACCGCAAAAAAAAAAAAAAAAAAAAAAGCGATCAGTTATTTCTCTGTCCTCTGATGTGATCGCACATCAGAGGACAGAGAAATAGGGGGATTCGGGGACCCTAACATACTCACCCGGTGTCCCTGGGTCCTCTTCTGTCTTCTCCTGCCAGCCGGCTTTTTCCTTATGGCGGGCGCATGCGCAGTGCGCCCGCCATCTGCTGCCATCTGCCGGCCGGCAGGAGAAGACAAGTTGGGGCTAAAATTAGGGTTAGGGTTAGGGTTAGGGTTGGGGCTAAATTTAGGGTTAGGGTTAGGGCTAGGGTTAGGGTTAGGCTACTTTCACACTAGCGTTTTTTGGCTTCCGTCGCAATGCGTCGTTGGAGAAAAAACGCATCCTGCAAAAGTGCTTGCAGGATGCGTTTTTTCTCCATTGGCTTGCATTAGCGACGCATTGCGACGGATTGCCACATGTCGCATCCGTCGTGCGACGGATGCGTCGTGCTTCGGCGGACCGTCGACACAAAAAAACTACATGTAACTTTTTTGTGCGACGTGTCCCACATATTTCAGTGCCACGTGCCACGTATTTAAGTGACACGTGCCACGTATCAAAGTGCCACGTGCCACATATTTCAGTGCCACGTATCAAAGTGCCACGTGCCACGTATCAAAGTGCCACGTGCCACGTATCAAAGTGCCACGTGCCACGTATCAAAGTGCCACGTGCCACGTATCAAAGTGCCACGTGCCACATATTTCAGTGCCACGTGCCACGTATCAAAGTGCCACGTGCCACGTATCAAAGTGCCACGTGCCACATCTTTCAGTGCCACGTATTTAAGAGACACGTGCCACGTATCAAAGTGCCACGTGCCACATATTTCAGTGCCACGTGCCACGTATTTAAGTGACACGTGCCACGTATCAAAGTGCCACGTATCACGTATTTCAGTGCCACGTATTTAAGTGACACGTATCACGTATAAGTGCCACGTGTCACGTATTTAATTGCCACATATTTAAGTGCCACGTATCAAGATTTTCCATGGAGAACAGACATCCAGAGATATGTCTGCTCTCCACGGCTGCAGCAACACACTGACAGGAGCCATAGTTCCTGTCGGTGTGTCACTGCGCATGCGCGAGCGAGTTTACCGGCGGTCATTGACCCCGGCACTCTCGCTTAACGGCAGTGCTGCGTGGGAAAGTTCAACGCAGCTGTACTGCTGTTAACCGAGACGCCGGAGTCATTGAACTCCGGAACAGTACGCGATACACTGCTAGGAGCTTCGCTCCTGGCAGTGTATCGCCGGAGAGCAGCCGATCGGCGTGGGACACTCGTTTTATGGATTCTGCGGACAGGGAGTATGAATTTGGTTTATTATTTTTGGATTTTTTCCTGGAGGATCGAGGGCTTCGCCTACAAGTGTGCTGTAGAGTATATACTCTGTGTTATATGTTGTATGTACTGTGTGTCATGTATGTGTATTGTGTGTAGGTGTTTTGTGTAACTTTACAATTGTGCTAAGTCGCCGGACACAGGGACAACTCTCCCATCCTAATACCGGATGGTAGTAGTAGTCCCATACGGCGACTTAGCACAATGGTGGCACTAGCGTCGCATGGGGACACACACACGCACACACACGCACACACACACACACAGAAGGACTCCATGCTGCTTCACTGGGGGGCGGGGGCTTCCCTCTTCCTGTCCGACGTCACGTCCGGTCCTGGGTGTCAACCCCTCCGTACAAAGACGCCGACACCCAGGACAAAGGCGCTGTGTGTGGAAGGTAATATGGGGCCCTAGGGGGATACGCAGACACGCCGCTGCGTAAAGAATTGACATGTCAATTCTTTTTACGCCGGCGTGTTTGCAGACAAAAGCGCCGCGTTTTTTTGCGGTGTGTCTGAACGGCAAAGTGAATTTCTCATTCACTTTGCCGGCAGACGAAAATGACATTGCGCATTTTTGAAAAGCGCCCGCAAAATAGCGCTCAAAAATGCGCTATGTCTGAAAGTAGCCTAAGGCTTCTTTCACACTTGCGTCGGTACGGGGCGGTCGCAATGCGTCGGCCCGATGTACCGACGCACGTTGTGAAAATTGTGCACAACGTGGGCAGCGGATGCAGTTTTTCAACGCATCCGCTGCCCAGTCTATGTCCTGGGGAGGAGGGGGCAGAGTTACGGCCACGCATCCGCGGAAATGGCGGACGCGACGTACAAAAAAAAGGTTACATTGAACTTTTTTTGTGACGACGGGGGCTAAAGTTATGGTTAGGGTTGGGGCTAAAGTTAGGGTTGGGGCTAAAGTTAGGGTTAGAGTTGGGATTAGGGTTAGGGTTTGGATTAGGGTTGGGATTAGTGTTACGTTTGGGATTAGGGTTGGGATTAGGGTTAGGGTTGGGATTAGGGTTAGGGGTGTGTTGGATTTAGGGTTTTGATTAGGGTTATGGTTAGGGTTGAGATTAGGGCTGTTTTGGGGTTAGGGTTGTGATTATCGTTAGGGTTGTGATTAGGATTATGGATCAGGTTGAGATTAGGGTTAGGGCTGTGTTGGGGTTAGGGTTGGAGTTAGAATTGGGGGGTTTCCACTGTTTAGGTACATCAGGGGGTCTCCAAACACGACAGCCAATTTTGCGCTAAAAAAGTCAAATGGTACTCCCTCCCTTCTGAGCTCTGCCGTGCGCCCAAACAGTGGTTTACCCCCACATATGGGGCATCAGCGTACTCGGGATAAATTGGACAACAACTTTTGGGGTCCAATTTCTCCTGTTACCCTTGTGAAAATAAAAACTTGGGGGCTAAAAATCTTTTTTGTTGGAAAAAAATATATTTTTTTATTTTCACTACTCTGCATTATAAATTTCTGTGAAGCACTTGAGCTTTCAAAGTTCTCACCACATATCTAGATAAGTTCCTTAGGGGGTCTAGTTTCCAAAATTTGGTCACTTGTGGGGGTTTCTACTGTTTAGGTACATTAGGGGTCTGCAAACGCAACATAACGCCCGCAGACAATTCTATCAAAGTCTGCATTGCAAAATGGCGCTCCTTCCCTTCCGAGCTCTGCCGTGCGCCCAAACAGTGGTTTACCCCCACATATGGGGTACCAGCATACTCAGGACAAATTGGACAACAACTTTTGGGGTCCAATTTCTCTTGTTACCCTTGTGAAAATAAAAATTTGGGGGCTAAAAAAATCTTTTTTGTGGGAAAAAAATATTTTTTATTTTCACTACTCTGCATTATAAACTTCTGTGAAGCACTTGGGCATTCAAAGTTCTCACCACATATCTAGATAAGTTCCTTGGGGGGTCTATTTTCCAAAATGGGGTCACTTGTTGGGGGTTTCTACTGTTTAGGTACATTAGGGGTCTGCAAAGGCAACATAACGCCCGCAGACAATTCTATCAAAGTCTGCATTCCAAAATGGCACTCCTTCCCTTCCGAGCTCTGCCATGCGCCCAAACAGTGGTTTACCCCCACATATGGGGTACCAGCATACTCAGGACAAATTGGACAACAACTTTTGGGGTCCAATTTCTCTTGTTACCCTTGTGAAAATAAAAACTTGGGGGCTAAAAAATCTTTATTGTTAAAAAATATATATTTTTTATTTTCACGACTCTGCATTATAAACTTCTGTGATGCACTTGGGCATTCAAGGTTCTCACTACACATCTAGATAAGTTCCATGGGGGGTCTAGTTTCCAAAATGGGGTCACTTTTGGGGGGTTTCTGCTGTTTAGGCACATCAGGGGCTCTCCAAACGCGACATGGCGTCCGATCTCAATTCCAGTCAATTTTGCATTGAAAAGTCAAATGGCGCTCCTTTGCTTCCGAGCTCAGCCATGCGCCCAAACAGTGGTTTACCCCCACATATGGGGTGTCGGCGTACTCAAGACAAATTGTACAACAGCTTCTGGGGTCCATTTTCTCCTGTTACCCTTGGTAAAATAAAAATTTGGAGGCAAAAAGATCATTTTTGTAGAAAAAATGCGATTTTTTTATTTTCACGGCTCTACGTTATAAACTTCTGTGAAGCACCTGGGGGTTTAAAGTGCTCACCACACATCTAGATAAGTTCCTTAAGGGGTCTAGTTTCCAAAATGGTGTCATATGTGGGGGGTCTCTACTGTTTAGGCACATCAGCGGCTCTCCAAACGTGACATGGCGTCCGATCTCAATTCCAGCCAATTCTACATTGAAAAAGTAAAACGACACTCCTTCTCTTCCAAGCTCTGCGGTGCGCCCAAACAGTGGTTTACCCCCATATATGGGGTATCAACGTACTCAGGAGAAATTGCACAACAACTTTTGTGGTCTAATTTCTCCTGTTACCCTTGTGAAAATAAAAATTTGGGGGCAAAAAGATCATTTTTGTAGAAAAAATGAGATTTTTTATTTTCACGGCTCTACGTTATAAACTTCTGTGAAGCACTTGGGGGTTCAAAGTGCTCACCACACATCTAGATAAGTTCCTTGGGGGGTCTAGTTTCCAAAATGGTATCACTTGTGGGGGGTTTCCACTGTTTAGGCACATCAGGGACTCTCCAAACGCGACATGGCATCCGATCTCAATTCCAGCCAATTCTGCATTGAAAAAGTCAAACGGTGCTCCTTCACTTCCAAGCTCTGCGGTGCGCCCAAACAGTGGTTTACCTCCACATATGGGGTATCGACGTACTCAGGAGAAATTGCACAACAACTTTTGTGGTCTAATTTCTCCTGTTACCCTTGTGAAAATAAGAATTTGTGGGCGAAAAAATCATTTTTGTGAAAACAAATGCGATTTTTTATTTTCACGGCTCTACGTTATAAACTTCTGTGAAGCACTTGGGGGTTCAAAGTGCTCACCACACATCTAGATAAGTTCCTTGGGGGGTCTAGTTTCCAAAATGGTGTCACTTGTGGGGGGTTTCCACTGTTTAGGCACATTAGGGGCTCTCCAAACGCGACATGGCGTCCGATCTCAATTCCAGCCAATTCTGCATTGAAACAGTCAAACGGTGCTCCTTCACTTCCAAGCTCTGCGGTGCGCCCAAACAGTGGTTTACCTCCACATATGGGGTATCGGCGTACTCAGGAAAAATTGCACAACAAAATTTGTGGTTAAATTTCTGTTTTTACACTTGTGAAAATTAAAAAAAATGGTTCTGAAGTAAAATGTTTGCAAAAAAAAGTAAAATGTTAATTTTTTTCTTCCACATTGTTTTAGTTCCTGTGAAGTACGTAAAGGGTTAATAAACTTCTTGAATGTGGTTTTGAGCAGCTTGAGGGGTGCAGTTTTTAGAATGGTGTCACACTTGGTTATTTTCTATCATATAGACCCCTCAAAATCACTTCAAAGGTGATGTGGTCCCTAAAAAAAACATGGTGTTGTAAAAATGAGAAATTGCTGGTCAACTTTTAACCTTTATAACTCCCTAACAAAAAAAAAAATTGTTTCCAAAATTGTGCTGATGTAAAGTAGACATGTGAGAAATGTTATTTATTAACTATTTTTTGTGACATATCTCTCTGATTTAAGGGCATAAAAATACAAAGTTTGAAAATTGCAAAATTTTAAAAATTTTCG
Organism: Ranitomeya variabilis; assembly: GCF_051348905.1. NCBI lineage: Eukaryota > Metazoa > Chordata > Amphibia > Anura > Dendrobatidae > Ranitomeya > Ranitomeya variabilis. The sequence continues at coordinate 217,507,054 of NC_135236.1, read as the reverse complement.
CCATATTTCCATTTTTTTCATAAATAATCGCAAGTAATATCGAAGAAATGTTACCACTAACTTGAAGTACAACATGTCACGAAAAAACAATCTCAGAATCAGCGGGATCCGATAAAGCGTTCCAGAGTTATAACCTCATAAAGTGACACTGGTCAGAATTGTAAAAATTGGCTCGGTCATTAAGTACCAAATTGGCTCTGTCACTAAGGGGTTAAAGATAGCAATGTGATTATAATGCTCCTGAATAAAAATATCTGCCCTACGCTGAGCCCCTGAATAAATAATTGGCCGTTACACTAAATACCCCCATCATAGTAAATATCCCCCAGGCCCGTTGGAGTAAGTCTCCCCCACAAACAGTAAATACCCCCCAGGCAGTAAATACCTCCCCCATGCACACAGTAAATACCGCCCACACAGTAAATACCTCCACCCCACAGTAAATACCTCCACCCCACAGTAAATAACTCTACCCCACAGTAAGTACCTCACCCATACAGTAAATATCTCCCCCCACAGCAGACAGCTGCTGGGGAAGAAGCGCTTCAGTAAGCGCTGTTCCCCGGCGGCGGGTGCTGAAGACGGCTCTCCTCATTCTCCCCTGCTCTGCCGACGATCAGCGTGAGCAGAGGAGAATGATGAGAGTTATATTAAAGTCAGAAAGATGACAGCAGGTGGGGGCTTTTGGGACTATTACTCCCATCGTCCGACACTTGCTACCACAAATAACAGTGACAGCAGGAGCAGATGATCGGGGTATTCCTCAGCCGCCGCCTGAGATATAATGAAATAAATGAATGAAAAACCCGGCTTGGGCTTTCCCCTATTTTCTTTAACCAACCAGGCAAAACCCACAGCTGGCGGCTGCAACCCCCAGCTGTCAGCTTCAGCAAGGTTGGTTATCAAGAATAGAGGGGTCCCCATGCTGTTTTTTTTTAATTATTTAAATAATAATAATAAAAAAAAAAACGGCATGTGGTCCCCCCCATTTTTGACAGCCAGCCTTGCTAAAGCTCCCAGGTATTCTCAGGCTGGTAAGGGAACATTGATATAGGCCCCCCAACCAAAATATAGCAGCCCGCACATGCCTAGAAAAGGCGCATCTATTAGATGCGCCAATTCTGGCGCTTTGCCCGGCTCTTCCCACTTGCCCTGTAGCAGTGGCAAGTGCGGTTCATATTTGTGGGGTTGATGTCACCTTTGTATTGTCAGGTGACATCAATCCCACGGCTTAGTAATGGAGAGGTGTCTATAAGATACCTCTCAATTACTAATATTATAGGTATATGGTAAATAAAGTCACAGCCAGAATAGTCTTTTAATTGAAAAAATGACTCAGACTCCTTTAATATTCTCAATTAAACCATACTTAGGACCTGGCCTAATTCCACCGAAGCCCTCAATCTCCTGTAATAAAAAACAACAATATAGCATACCTGTCTGACGTTCTGCCCCACGCCATAATCCATGTCTGGGGGCTAAATAGTTTTTAACCTGGACGGTGCCAAGATGCGACTGTCCAGGTTGAAAACCACTGGTGAATGAGCTGCTGAGAAGGCAGCATCAGTCACCAACGGTGACCTCATCACTGGCATTTTCCCAAGGTCCTGAGGTTACCGCAGTTCAGCCCGGCTTCGATGATGTCACCGCTGGTGAATGATGCTGCGTTCTCAGCAGCTCATTCACCAGTGGTTCTCAGCCTGGACGGTCGCATGTTGGCACTGTCCAGGTGGAAAACTAAGTATCCCCCAGACATGGATTACAGCGCGGGACAGAATGAACGGCAGACAGGTATGGTATATTGTTGTTTTTTAATTTTACTTTTATTACAGGAGATTGAGGGCTTCGGTAGAATTAAGGGAAGTCGTAAGTATGGTTTGAGAATATTAAAGCAGTCTGAGTCATTTTTTCAATTAAAAGACTTTATTCTGGCTGTGTCTTTATTTACCATATACCTATAGGATTAGTAATGGATAGGTGTCTTATATACGCCTCTCCATTACTAAGCCATGGGCTTGATGTCACCTGACAATACAAAGGTGACATCAAACTCACAAATATGAATCCCACTTGCCACCTCTGCAGTGCAAGTGGGAAGAGCCAGGTAATGCGTCAGAATAGGGCATCTAATAGATGTGCCTTTTCTGGGCAGCTGCGCGCTGCTATTTTTAGGCTGGGGGCCTATATCAATGGCCCCTTACCAGCCTGAGAATGCCAGCCCCCAGCTGTGAGTTTTGCCTGGCTGGTTAAAGAAAATAGGGGGAACTCACGCCGGGTTTTTCATTCATTTTGTTATATCCTAGGCGGCGGCTGATGAATACCCTGATCATCTGCTCCTGCTGTCACTGTTATTAGCGTCAGCAAGTGTCGAATAATGGGAGTAATAGTCCCAAAAGCCCCCACCTGCTGCATCGTTCTGACTTTAGCCGCCTGGAAACAGCGCTTACTGTAGCGCTTCTTTCCCGGCGCCGATGCGTGTCACACGGTTGACATCAATGTGTGCTCTCCGTGTGCACGTGTGCGGGGCATTTTGCCGCCCGTGCTGACGGTAAAAAACGGACATGTCGACATGTGAGTCACTCGGACAGACGGTCCGTGAAAAAACACAGATAAGTGCATAGACCCATTCATTCGAATGGGTCTACTTGTGTCAGTGTCTCAGGTACATGTGAAAACTGTCACCACACGCACTGGAGACACTGACATGTGAAAGAGGCCTTACACAGCGGGCAGGAGATCTCTATAAATCCCGTCCACTCTGCTGGAACTGTAAGGCTATGTTCACACTAGGAATTTTTATATGCAAATTTTCAGCTGTGTTTAACAGTACCAGCAAAGTGTAGCAGATGTTAGAAATGTCATTGACACAGCTTGGGTTTTTTTTGTCCTCAGTATTTTGTGCTTTGTATTGTTTTTATGCACAATAGTGTTTTTTTTCTGTTTTTTTTACCAATTGAAAATAATGGGTGGTGAAAAAACGCTGAAAATCCACACCAAAAACCGCAAGTATCAGGGTTTGCAGCGTTTTTTTCTGCTGAAATAGAGATTTTTTTTTTTGCACTACACTTTTATCAGCATGAAGAGACAAATGTAGCATAAAACAAGCAAAACCTGCTTTTTTTCTGGAGCTTCTTTCCTGCCAATAGAGGTTTTGCTGCAGAAACAAAAAACAATAAACGCCTAGTGTGACCATAGCCTAAACCGCTGTTGAGAAGGGAAAACGCGCAGCATGAAAAGCTCCTCGTGGGAAGGTGACCTACAGCTACAAAACTGCTACTCTGCTTCTCTAGGAGCCAGAAGACTTTTTTCCCTTCTGGTAACAAGACTCCAAACTTTTTCATTTTCTCTAAAACTTAAGTAAAAAAATTAAAAAGCATCTAATCTGAACAGAGGTGCAGAAAGTATTATTATTAGTCGTATCACACAAAAATGGTTCCATTAACCTTTGTGCAGGCAGCTCCGCAGACAATTGTTTCCTGCGCACAAAAGAAGGGCATTTCAGGGCACCGCAGGCCAGCCCCTAATGATGTGAGCATGGGATGGGGGGCTGCAGACGAGCATGTGAGCTGCGGGCACTCGGTGCTGCCCCTGACCCTGCAGAGCCCAGTTGTGTGACACACTCTCCACATGCCTGAGCGCTGCTCCCCTCCCCCCTGCACCAGAGGATGCACTGCTATGTAGTCCCGGCCACTCCAAGGTTCCTCTGTGTCCATCGCCCCCCACCTCTGGGCACTCTCCCTCCGCCTCTTTCCACCTCGTGTGTGCCTGCGCAGGAGCTCTAGGAAAAAAAGTCCTGGAGGGCTCTGAGGAGCGCCCAGTGTGAGCTCCACACAGCGAGAGCAGCCGGTGAGAGTAGCCGGGCATGAGTGGCTGTCCCCGGTGATGGCAGCGGACAGAGGGAGGATGGCCCGGGGGGCACTGCTGCTGTGGGCAGCGCTGTTCAGCTTCTCAGGTGAGTGCGGCTGGGAATTTCTGAGAAGTAACTTTGCTTTCCTGCAGTGAGGACGAGCCGTGTCCACTAATGATGTGTGTCTGCCCCAGGAGCGCACATAGCTGCACTGTCCGCCATGGGAGCGCTCACCCCAGCGCTGTGATCCAGTGTGTCCCCTCACAGCCCACTATGATAGATTGTGTCCCCTCACAGCCCACTATGATATGTTGTGTCCCCTCACAGCCCACTATGATAGATTGTGTCCCCTCACAGCCCACTATGATAGTGTCCCCTCACAGCCCACTATGATAGATTGCGTCCCCTCACAGCCCACTATGATAGATTGCGTCCCCTCACAGCCCACTATGATAGATTGCGTCCCCTCACAGCCCACTATGATAGTGTCCCCTCACAGCCCACTATGATAGGTTGCGTCCCCTCACAGCCCACTATGATAGATTGCGTCCCCTCACAGCCCACTATGATAGGTTGTGTCCCCTCACAGCCCACTATGATAGGTTGTGTCCCCTCACAGCCCACTATGATAGATTGTGTCCCCTCACAGCCCACTATGATAGATTGTGTCCCCTCATACAGCCCTCTATGATAGATTGTGTCCCCTCACAGCCCACTATGATAGATTGCGTCCCCTCACAGCCCACTAAGATAGGTTGTGTGATGTTATGTCCCCTCACAGCCCACTATGATAGGTTGTGTCCCCTCACAGCCCACTATGATAGGTTGTGTCCCCTCACAGCCCACTATGATAGGTTGTGTCCCCTCACAGCCCACTATGATAGGTTGTGTCCCCTCACAGCCCACTATGATAGGTTGTGTCCCCTCATACAGCCCTCTATGATAGATTGTGTCCCTTCACAGCCCACTATGATAGATTGCGTCCCCTCACAGCCCACTATGATAGGTTGTGTGATGTTATGTCCCCTCACAGCCCACTATGATATGTTGTGTCCCCTCACAGCCCACTATGATATGTTGTGTCCCCTCACAGCCCACTATGATAGATTGTGTCCCCTCACAGCCCACTATGATAGATTGTGTCCCCTCATAGCCCGCTATGATAGATTGTGTCCCCTCATAGCCCGCTATGATAGATTGTGTCCCCTCACAGCCCACTATGATAGGTTGTGTGATGTTATGTCCCCTCACAGCCCACTATGATATGTTGTGTCCCCTCACAGCCCACTATGATAGATTGTGTCCCCTCATAGCCCACTATGATAGATTGTGTCCCCTCACAGCCCACTATGATAGATTGTGTCCCCTCACAGCCTACTATGATAGATTGTGTCCCCTCACAGCCCACTATGATAGGTTGTGTGATGTTATGTCCCCTCACAGCCCACTATATGTTGTGTCCCCTCACAGCCCTCTATGATAGATTGTGTCCCCTCACAGCCCACTATGATAGATTGTGTCCCCTCACAGCCCACTATGATAGATTGTGTCCCCTCACAGCCCACTATGATAGATTGTGTCCCCTCACAGCCCACTATGATATGTTGTGTCCCCTCACAGCCCACTATGATATGTTGTGTCCCCTCACAGCCCACTATGATAGGTTGTGTGATGTTATGTCCCCTCACAGCCCAATGTGATATATTGTGTGTTGTGTCCCCTCACAAAGCCCGATATATGTTATGTCCCATCGTATAGCCCAATGTGATATATTGTGTCCCCTCCCATAACCCAGTATGATAGATTATATGATGTTGTGCTCTTAGTGTGTATGTGACTTATTAGTTGTAGGGTCTGTCTGCATAATGTGATGTGGGGTCTCCATGCTCAGTTTTGGTTTGCCCACATGCTAATTAGGGTGGTGATGGTTGTACAGATGTTACCATTGATGCCCATGGTTCCCACTACACAGGGCGGCAATGGTGAGCACATTGGGCAAGAGAGAAAGTTTGGGAGAAGTCAGAAGGAACGTTATTTGTCCATCCCAATAATTTCCTATCCGTCTCTAATGATTTAGAAGCAGAAAGCGATTATCACTGCTGGTCACTGAAAACACATAGTCACAGAATGATGCAAATGATTGTCGCCCATACACACAGACACTGTAAGCCTTCCCAGCAGATCGTCCCCTACACACACAGACACTAAGCCTTCCCAGCAGATCGTCCCCTATACACACAGAGACTGTAAGCCTTCCCAGCAGATCGTCCCCTACACACACAGACTGTAAGCCTTCCCAGCAGATCGTCTCCTATACACACAGAGACTGTAAGCCTTCCCAGCAGATCGTCCCCTATACACACAGAGACTGTAAGCCTTCCCAGCAGATCGTCCCCTATACACACAGAGACTGTAAGCCTTCCCAGCAGATCGTCCCCTATACACACAGAGACTGTAAGCCTTCCCAGCAGATCGTCCCCTATACACACAGAGACTGTAAGCCTTCCCAGCAGATCGTCCCCTATACACACAGAGACTGCAAGCCTTCCCAGCAGATCGTCCCCTATACACACAGAGACTGTAAGCCTTCCCAGCAGATCGTCCCCTATACACACAGAGACTGTAAGCCTTCCCAGCAGATCATCCCCTATACACACAGAGACTGTAAGCCTTCCCAGCAGATAACTGATCATCCCCCTATACACACAGACACAAGTTTAAGTTTTTCTAGCAGATAAACCTACTGTCTGAAGACCTGGGTATAATGGGCAGTGTACAAAGATTGGCAGTAGTCTGAATTTGAGCACTATGTAATGTGCCTACAGGGACCTATAAATGCTTATATACCGTATATTATGCTTATATACATTCCATGCATTTGTCGTTGATATGCAGAGAAGTGACTGAGTAGTGTGGTAATATCCTGGCTAGTTACATATTATTGCTAGAAGGTATATTCCATTTACACGAATGGATTGGCAGTCTTGTTCTACTTCTATTCACAAATCTCAAGCAGAACTCTAGGCTTCAGTCTGTGTATTGGAGAGCGTTCATATTCCTACTGTATAAACAATTATTGTTCTTAGCATGGTGGCTCAGTGGTTAGCACTGCAGCCTTGTAGCGCTGAGGTCCCCAGTTCAAACAGCATCTAAGACAACATCTGTAAGGGTATGTGCACACGTCAGGATTTCTTGCAGAAATGTTCCTGACAAAAAACGGACATTTCTGCCAGAAATCCGCATGCAATTTTTTTTTCGCGTTTTTTCATGCGTTTTTGACGCGCTTTTTGTGCGTTTTTCCCAAATGCATAGAATTGCGGGAAAAACGCGGAAAATCCGCAAAATTAATGAACATGCTGCTTTTTTTACCGCAATGCTTTTTTTTTCGTGGAAAAAAACGCACCATGTGCACAAAACATGCAGAATGCATTCTAAATGATAGGATGCATAATGTATGCGCTTTTAATGAGTTTTTATAGCGAAAAAACCTGAACATGTGCACATACCCTAAGAAGTTTATATGTTCTTTGCGTGGGTTTCCTTTGGGTTCCCTGGTTCCTCCCACACTTCTAAGGCATTGATAGGGGATTTAGGTTGTGAGCCCAATGGAGATAGGAATGACAAAGTGCTGTAAAATATGATGGCGCTATATAGGTACTTTAACAAATATGTTATTGTGGTTAGTTCATACCTGTGAGTTAATATCGTAATGTAGCTTTGGGTGAAACAGCCTTTATTGTTCTACGGTAATTATACGCTGATATTCAGTTATTAATGCATTTATTTTATATAAATTGGATCATATTAGGTGATCACTGCATTTACCCTTGATTCAGGTTTTGTCCCATTACCCCTTACATTATCTTTTCTTAGACCAATTAACACATTAGCTTGTAAAGAAAGTGTTAATGTTCTGAAGCATTTAGGGATGTGTATTGTAATTGTAAGGCAGATCCGCCTGCCATTATTGAGACCAGAGATCAGATAAAAGCCTGATTTTACACTTTTGGATCCACAATGAAACACCTAGAATTGTGTAAAATATATCAGATAACAGAGTTCACTTATTGCCCCTGATCTGAAAAATCAATTGCCTATGTGGATTCCAGAACTATTTATATACATCACCTTAAGGTACCGTCACACTAAGCGACGCTGCAGCGATAGCGACAGCAATGCCGATCGCTGCAGCGTCGCTGTGTGGTCGCTGGAGAGCTGTCACACAGACCGCTCTCCAGCGACCAGCGATGCCGAGGTCCCCGGGTAACCAGGGTAAACATCGGGTTGCTAAGCGCAGGGCCGCGCTTAGTAACCCGATGTTTACCCTGGTTACCAGCGTAAAAGTTAAAAAAACAAACAGTACATGCTCACCTGCGCGTCCCCCAGCCTCTGCATCCTGACGCTGACTGAGCTCCGGCCCTAACAGCACAGCGGTGACGTCACCGCTGTTGCTTTCACTTTCAGTTTAGGGCCGGCGCTTTAGTGTCAGGAAGCAGAGGCTGGGGGACGCGCAGGTGAGTATGTACTGTTTGTTTTTTTAACTTTTACGCTGGTAACCAGGGTAAACATCGGGTAAGCAGCGGCCCTGCGCTTAGTAACCCGATGTTTACCCTGGTTACCAGTGTAAAATATCGCTGGTATCGTCGCTTTTGCTGTCAAACACGGCGATACACGGCGACCTAGCGACCAAATAATGTGCAGACCTTCTAGCAGCGACCAGCAATTTCACAGCGGGATCCAGATCGCTGCTGCGTGTCAAATACAGCGATATCGCCATCCAGGTCGCTGCAACGTCACGGATTGCTGGCGATATCGCCTAGTGTGACGGTACCTTTAATGTCTTTAAAACCCAGCACAGATTAAAGGGACTGATAAAGTGGATTGCACAGAGATTGTGTCCTAAGGCAGGGGCTCTTTAAATGACCTGCCTTCATTTTATCTCTGGTTGTGATGGATGGAGAAACCAGGCTTGTTGCATTAGGTAAAGAAGGCATGTTAACTTTCTTGGGAGATCTGTTCTCCTAAGAAAATGTGTATTGGGTAATTAAGTAATCCCCACCGCATGAGACAGTAAGCAGCCAATTAGTTCCGCATTTCTGTAACAGTTGGCAATACACAAACCTGGAAATAAAGGGTCTCTAATCCCTCTCCCACTGCGATCTAGCAGCAAGAGTCACAAATATTAGGAAGTGGCTTTGTCCTTCATTTAAATGCATCTGCTAAAATGTAGGGAAAAATGGTAAATGAAGCAAGTTGTAAGGTTCTGAGAAGCAATCTCATAGTGCAGCAGTACAGGCAACATGAAAAGTGTGGAGTATTAACTGACCCTAAACACTTTTTGACCTAGGACATAAAATGTATTATTCAGCAGGGGGGAAATAATAGGGTTTATCATTCACCTATATGCTAAGAATAACTCAGCCACTCCAATAGAAAGTATTACAGGCTACATAAGAGCAGTTCTGGATTTCACCCTAACCACCATGGGTGTGAAAGTGCTAAATGTCCCCAGGGTAGAGAACCTGCTTGTGTATAAAGAGGCAGGGATGTTAATGATTTCTTGTAAAAATCAAACTTTTATGACGTTCCTTGTTTAGGATCTCCGTGACAAGCTTGTAAAATTAGCAGACAGCTTTTACCTCTTGTTTTCCTGTTAATGACGGTGAAACCTCACATTGTGACTTTTCATTTTGTTGAAAGTGTCCTACTTTACGAGTGTTTGGTAAATAAATATGAGAGTGTTAGTACATAGTTAAAAGATCGTCCCTTCACTTTGGGACTTGAAGACTTCATTAGATACATTGGCTTAGGTGTATTTATGATTCTAACCATCTTTTACAGTTTATATCTGGAACAGGGAAACATCTAGGATCTTAGTATCAATGTTGGTTTCATGAAAAAAGTGCTGTTTTTATGTAACAATCAGAATCCATGCTTAATTAGTGTAATGCGGTTAAGAAAATAAGAGTAGGACAATGATTGGTTTTATTTGCAAAGTGGACACTTTCTTTTTTTTTTTTATCATGAAGCAATTAGGGCTTGTTCACATGTTGCTCTTTTGCTGCAGAAAAAGAAACACAGTATTTTACAGTACCAAGTGGTCAGAGATTTCTGAAATTTCATGCACATGATTCGTATTTTTTTTTTTTCCTGGTAGTGTTCAACTTTCACAGCACTTTTTTTTTTTTTTTTTAAATTTGCAGCATGTTAAGGCTATGTGCACACGTTCAGGATTTCTTTGCAGAAAATTCCTGAGAAAATCCTGAGATTTTCTGCAAGAAATCCACAAGAAATCTGCATGCGTTTTTACCGCATTTTTGGTGCGTTTTTTTTGCGGATTTTTCCGGACATTTCCCAATGCATTATATAGTGGGAAATCCGCAAAAAATCCGCAAAAAATCCGCAAAATTAATGAACATGCTCCGTTTTTTCCCGCTATGCGTTTTTTTCGCGGAATAAAAACGCATCACGTGTACAAAAATTGCAGAATTCATTAAAAATGATGGGATGCATAATGTATGCAGATTTTATTGCGGTTTTATAGAGTTTTTATCGGGAAAAAAAACGCGAAAAATCTGCAACGTGTGCACACAGCCTAAATCTTTCTGAAATTTTTTCACCTATTCAAATGAATGGGAGAAGAAGCAACTAAAAACAATAAAATGTGCTATTTTCTGCAACATTGTTCCTGCAGACACTTTTTTTGCAGCAAAAAAAATCTGCAAATATTAAATATGTGTGGTTGGTGGTGGCATACATTTTCTGCCAATTTTACAGGCTATTCCCGCAGCATAAGGTTTCCTCTTAAAGGGAACCTGTCACCCCTTTTTTTCAATATGAGGTAAAAATAGTGTTCAATTGGGCCTGAGCTGTGCTGTACAATAGTGCCTTTATTATCCCCTGATTCCCCACCTTTACTGCCAAAATACCTTAGTAAAGTCGCCGTTTTCGGCTGTCAGTCACGCAGGTCTGGTCAAATGGACGTGGTGAAATGGCTGTTTCTCCCCCACCTCTTGCTTTTCTTCCCGGCGTTGGCGTAGTGTTTCACGCATGCGCACCAGCCGAATGCACTGCGCAACGGCAGAAAAAGAGCGTGATCTTTGCTTTTCACCGGTTTATCGGTGGTGACTGCCATCTTCCTGAGGCCGCGCATGCGCAGATAAGTGCTCTACTTCCCGGGGCTTCAGGAAAATGGCCGCGGGATGCCGCACGTGCGCAGATGGAGATCGCGGCGCCCATTTTCCTGAAGCCCAGTTTGCATCTCGGCTTCAGGAAAATGGCCGCCGCGATCTCCATCTGCGCACGCGTGGCATCCCGCGGCCATTTTGCTGAAGCCCCGGGAAGCAGAGCACTCCATCTGCGCACGCGCGGCCTCAGGAAGATGGCCGCAGTCACCGATAAACCGGTGAAAAGCAAAGATCGCGCTCTTTTTCTGCCGTTGCGCAGTGCATTCGGCTGTTGCGCATGCGCGAAGCACTACGCCAACGCCGGGAAGAAAAGCAAGAGGTGGGGGAGAAACAGCCATTTCACCATGCCCATTTGACCAGACCTGCGTGATTGACAGCCAAAAACGGCGACTTTACTAAGGTATTTTGGCAGCAAAGGTGGGGAATCAGGGGATAATAAAGGCACTATTGTACAGCACAGCTCAGGCCCTATTGAAAACTATTTGTACCTCATATTGAAAAAACGGGGTGACAGGTTCCCTTTAATGCCAATGTGGCCTATCCCCTGTCTTATGTAACTTCTAAAATTGATCTGTGTCCATAAATTTATTCACATCTTTGAAACATAGTTTATCATTTTGGATTGTGTTAATATTAAAAGGGAAGACCAATTTTTCACGGCACAGAATCCAATGATAATAACTTGTGACCTGTCATTATTATAGGGATACATTGTCACACTAGATTATCAGCAAGGGGACACTGGTGGTACAGAAATAGGGTATAATTGTAATAAAAAATAAAAAAAAGTAAATATGTTATATAGACTATTATGTATTTAGGCCATTGGAAAGCTATTTTGAAACCCAGAAAACATTTATTACCTGCTGAGTTCCTTAATTTGTTCTTTGATATTAGATATTTTAGACAATTTTTACTGTTTTTTTTTTTTTTTTCAAAACCATACTGTGTGTATTAGAATATAATCACATTCTGCCGATTGGTTGTTGACATGATTGCAAATGTTTCAATAATCTGAAAGAGCTTGCCGACTCTCTGTGCATGCTGTGCACACAGCCCCTTTCACAGGAAGGTAACAGTGTTTCACGCTTAGAAATTTCTGTAAAGAAATCTGTGCAGTGTAAATACATTCTTACAGACACATTACCAGCGGAAATATATATGACATATGACCAGTATTTGCTATAAAATGTCCAATAAAAAGTTGTTCACACCTCTGGGAAATGCATCCATGTTGATAACGGGGCTGTCGCCTTACCGGAGAGGTGGCCGTGCGTGCTTGTCTAGCTTTTGATTTTGTTAGGAGTTCTGAATATAGTCGACCTCGAATGGCTGCCTATATTCAAAACTATCATAGAGGTGAATGGGGAGAGCCACTTCTCTACTCACAGTGCAAGATGGGCCCTGTTCTACAGTTGGGTGCAGCCCCATTTGTGGATATGCCATAAGTATCTGAGATGGGAATATCGCTTTAAGGTGTTTCCTATGGAATTAACCAATGTGTGCTCTGTAAGTGGTACTTTAGTGACATCTAATGAATTCTCTGCAGAGTATTGCACTTTATGAACACATCTGCGTCATAGTGGCTGAATGTCTTTTACTTATTTATCATTCTTTCTGCTTTCTGATCTACTTTATCTCCCATTCAGGATCTTGGTGTTTCAGCGACCTATTATTTGTAAAAGAACCTGTGGACGTAATAGTTTATCGGAAAGATTCAGCGATATTAGATTGCTTAGCTCAAGGGGAGCCTCCAGTCACAATCACATGGCTGAAAAATGGAGGGAAGATTTCAGAGACTGAACGGATCTCAACTTTACACAATGGCTCCTTGTACATCCAGGAGGTGGAGGGCAGGAAAGGAGAGCAGTCTGATGAAGGATTTTACCAATGCTTGGCTCTGAACAAATATGGTGCCATTTTAAGTCAAAAGGCTCATCTTTCATTAGCAAGTAAGTATGGAGTTTAGTTTCATCTGAGCTTGTCTGTCATGGTTTACTATAGACTTTGGAGAACAATTGAACTGCATTTCCACAAATATTTTAACAAAGTGAAGACACTAGTCATTATATACAACTTAATTAATCCTTTTGTTTACACAAAATGACCGCAGATCAGCTACTTGTTTCATTTAATAGCCTTTTTACACAGGCACACCGCTCTTCAAAAGCCCTCTGAACAATCATTCAGTGAGCATAGGCTATTGTTCTCAGCAGCGCAAGTCCTGTTTCTACTGGGCAATGTGCTGCCGAGAACGAGGATTCGTCATGTAGTGTGAATAGGCTTTAAGGGTGTACATTAGATACGATTCTAGGCATCTTAAGGCCCACAAACACATTAGACTAATCTTGGCTGAACCCACCTATATGGACTGGTTCGGACGACCTTCTAATGTGTATGTTGGCATCGGCCGATTGATGGTTGGGAGAGATGTCAGTTGTGCATGTCCGATTTCAGACTGCTGGTCACAATGTTTTCCCAGCACGGTAGCTCAGTGGTTAGCACGGTTGCTTTGCAGCTCTGGAGACTTTGGTTCAATTCCCACCAAGGACAACATCTACAATGAGTTCGTAGGTTGTCCCGTGTTTCTGTGGGTTTCCTCTGGGCTCTGTGGCTTCCTCTCACACTCCATAGACATACTGATAGTGAATATAGATTGTGAGCCCCAATGGGGACAGCAATGACCATATCTGTAATGCGCTGTGGAATTAATGGTGGCATATAAGTAAATAAAATAGATTAGCCTTCCGCCGATGTGTATGGGAGTGTTGATTGAGATGACTGTTGCCCAAACAATCTGCCAAAGGCATTTAACGTGCACGGCCAGCCTTAGAAAAAGTGTGCTCAAATATCCGCCATGGTTATTACCATAGGAACTATCAACCTTCGCTTTTGATCATTATGGCAGCCATATCTAAAATAATAGATCCAAACTGGAAAAATATGGCAGAAACGAATGAAGCGAGGCATCAAATGCATTTTTAATATGTGATGTAGGTCAGGTGTGTGAAACGCATTCTTTATTTCAGCATTGAACAGATATTACTATTTAATGAGATGTGTGGGTACACATCAAGGACGGTTCAGTTAATTTATTTATTTCACACCAGAGTCCGTCAATTTACTAGTGAAAGGAGAATTTCCCAGTCGGTAACTGAACATGTCTAATACATTAGAAACAGGTCCGCAGGGTGCAAACGTGACTGTAGACACCTTTTATATAATAAGTCTTTGTAGTAAGATCGCATGAAGGCGATGTGGTGTTCCAGCATCTCACATAAGACCTTTTCCTGAATGATTCATAGTAAAAAAGACAGTTATGTAAAAATGGATAAATGCACATTGATCCTCACATTTCTGCTTTTCCCCTCATATCTAAATTATAAGTGCTGCTTCTCTAATTGCGCGGCCTAGCACTCCAAAGCATGTGCGATCTGCCAAACATAATCCCTTTCTTTCAGTTTTTTGAAGCATAATGGGTTCTCCTGTCTGGCACTTGTGTATAGACTACCCTTAAGGATTAAGCATTTATCTGTGGTTGTAAAAGCTAGGCTGTGAACCAATTGATTTTTCCATTAGCCTGTGTTTCCAAGGCAAGCCTTTTGCCTACCATTTCATATTTGTACCAAATAACACCTCTCTATTCACATCCACTATTATTGGTAGCTATAAACACTAGGGGTGTTTTTTCCCAAATCGAAGACAAGCAATTCTCTTGACGGTACGGTTTATTTCCACCTATCGCATGCGTAGGCTTCTTCTCGCCATTGTCAGCTTCTGTTTGCCATTGCACACTCCAATGTGAACACTACCTCTTAAATATGCTAAAAATAATATATATTTTTTTTAAAAGGGGTCTTTTTCTATCCAACACATTCTGAAAATGAGTTTGCATCTTATTTGGAATGACTTTCCATAATCCACTCAAACTAGTAGATGTATTTGCATTTAGACCTGCAACCTGCATTGAAACGACCAGCCATCAGCTATGACCGCCAGTCAGCAGTTGTGTAGCGGCCTGCTTGCTTAAGGTACCGTTACACTAAATGACTTACCAACGATCACGACCAGCGATACGACCTGGCCGTGATCGTTGGTAAGTCGTTGTGTGGTCGCTGGGGAGCTGTCACACAGACAACTCTCTCCAGCGACCAACGATCAGATCAGGGGAACGACTTCGGCATTGTTGAAACTGTCTTCAACGATGCCGAAATCCCCCTGCAGAACCCGGGTAACCAGGGTAAACATCGGGTTACTAAGTGCAGGGCTGCGCTTAGTAACCCGATATTTACCCTGGTTACCATTGTAAAAGTTAAAAAAAAAAAAAACAGTACATACTCACATTCTGATGTCTGTCACATCCCCCGGCGTCCACAGGGTTACGCGCTGCTGCCCAGAGCTTCCTGCTCTGCTTTACTGCCGGCGCTGACACATTCAGTGCAGGAAGCTCTGAGCAGCGGCGCGTAACCCTGTGGACGCCAGGGGACGTGACAGACATCAGAATGTGAGTATGTACTGTTTTTTTTTTTTTTTTTTTTTTACTTTTACAATGGTAACCAGGGTAAATATCGGGATACTAAGTGCGGCCCTGCGCTTAGTAACCCGATATTTACCCTGGTTACAAGTGAACACATCGCTGGATCGGCGTCACACACGCCGATCCAGCGATGGACAGCGGGTGATCAGCGACGAAATAAAGTTCTGGACTTCTAGCTCCGACCAGCGATATCACAGCGGGATCCAGATCGCTGCTGCACGTCAAACACAACGAGATCGCTATCCAGGACGCTGCAACGTCACGGATCGTCGTCCTCGCTGCAAAGCCGCTTAGTGTGAAGGTACCTTTAGTGTGAAGGTACCTTTAGACTGGCCAACCACACTTTCCACGTGCATATAATTATCTTTTGCTGGCATATGCCATTCTTGGCACCACATCACCTGTTTACAGGGGATAATGTGCTGCAGAGAACGCTGACTTGCAAACTTAACAATGTATAAACCTTACATGTCCACATTTATGCATGTCTAACATTTCCTAGAATCCTTTTGGATATTTTTTGCAAAGACTGGACCTTTTCAATATCCCTAAAGGTTCATGCACATGATGCTGCTCATTGAGGCACCATTTTGCCAATTTACACCCTGTAGTGCAGGATTTGTGTACTTGGCATTGCCTAATGCATGAACCCTTCTCAGATACAACTGATCAGCTCTCAGCTAATCACGTAGGTTTGACTTTAGAATTGGAAATTGGTGACAGCCATGTATTTCCTTTGTAATAGCACAGTTAAGTGAATGACAGTCAGGGAACGTCAGTTGATGGTCTTTGTTACTGTCCTCTGCACTGGCTAATAGATGGTGGGTTGTGCGTGGGGGGCACTCTTTGTGATGCCCATATGCCTTGCTAGGGCATATGGGAAGGAATTGTCTTGATGAAAAGTCATAGTGAATGAACCATTATGTGTTTCTGATCTGTTAAATCAATACTTCTGTTTGTTAATGGCCGTTGAGGTCATTGCTGCTCTGAGCCAAATTGTGCTCAGAGCGGGTGCCAACAGCCCTCTTCACCCCAGAAGGGAAACATCACACTACAACACCTCTACTGCCTGGCTGTACTTTCACCACGTCATAAATACTACTAGCATTTTCTGAAGTCTATCGACCATTGAGATCCACCATGCCTGAATTGTCATTTGTTCTAAGAATCTTGAGTAGAATCTATTTCTTCTATAAGTTGCAGAGCGTCATACAACTGTTCTTGACGATACTGTTCTCAGTTTTTTTTAAATCCTCTAGATGTAGAAATAACATTATTGAATAGTAAATTACTGGCCGCACAAACCAGAAACACAGATTGGACTATTGATTCCAAAACTGAAATGTTTTGTAAAATGTTGTGATTATTGGATGTAATATACTATACTGTATTCATCCAGAACATGACTATCCCACTAGTTGTCGTTAGTCATGAGACAGATAATAAGCTATTCAAGTTAATGTCCTCATTTTCTGCAAGGCATTTGATGGCTTAATTGAGTCTAGACTCTCCCACAGTATATGTATAATGCTTGGCACAACATGGCGCTGTCTGTAAGCAGATACATAAATTATCATTGAAGATGATAATGGCGCACTGTATGGAATTAGCACTGTTTTGAATATCAAATGCATTGTTAATCACTTCCCGTAATAGAGACATCAGTGGGTAGCTCTGAGAATATCCTAAAGCCTTTTTCACATGGGATAGAATAGTAAATAGGAGAAAAGGGGCAGTGTGTACTCAGGCTTAAGGCATTTTTCATTTTGTTTGCCCCATGTAAACGTCTCTTCAGAGTCGCCTAGAGACAACTGCAATAGAGCTGAACGTCTTAAATGAACATCTTCTAGATAAATACACACGCCTATGGAAATTGGTGTTGGGGTCAAATTTATCCTAGAACAAAGTCGCATAAAACAAATTGTGAATGGCAGCGATTGCTTTACCAGCATGTGTCTTTTTTGGGGATATTCATCTACTTACGAGCTTAATTTTCTTTTTGTCATGCAACATTTCTAACAACAAAGCTACAAGTTAATGTATGTAGATTTTTTATGTAGGGAATGAAATTAACACAAATGCTTCTAATTCCAAAAGATCTTATACTCCATTTGGGGTAAAACGGAATTGATAGCACGGACTGTGTTTTGAATCTAAAGTTGTAAATGTGAAGATTTGGCCTCAGTTTTGATCTATATTTTTGTGCTTTCCGGTATATTTTAGGAAAGCTATACATACTAATCAGCTGGAGAATAGGCATTAAATGGGCCTTCGTTCTAGTCAAAGAGCAAGTACTATCTTTAGTCAGTGGGAACAGCAGGGGGCAAGGATGTTCTTTTTCTGTGGCTGGTCAATGCATTGACAAGTAAGATTGCCATTAGCTTTGGGATCACAATGCAGAGTTTTGCATTTTGAGATGTGTACAGCTTTAGCCTGTGCAATGGTTTAGGGGCTGAACACACAAGTAGATCAGGACCAGGTTTCTAAGGTTTAAGAAGTGGAAACTGGAGGTTGCACTCTATACAGGACCGCCATTAAGACATTATAATGAAGGCTTCACAGGGTTGAAAGGTTAGAAACTGGCCAGGGTGCGGCTTACACCCCTGATGAAGGGCAGATGACCCTGATTCTTTGGCCAATTCTTTCATGTCTCGCATCTTGCAAAGAGTGATTGCCAAGGATTGTTCTGTAGGAATGCACAGATTGGAAAGTAAGCAGACCTCCCTTTTTTTTTGTGTCCCTTAAATCTTATCTCCTGTTCCCAGCAGGTCCACCAGCAGACTCTTCCTAGATTTCTCTATTTAGTCATACAGCTGAAGTGCTTTTATCTATTAACCCTGCTTTTTCTAGGAAACCCCAGTGAAGTTATACAGGTTGGGTGGCAAAATAATCAAATTTTATGAAAGTGATTTTCATTTTTAACTTGTACAGAAGCGGTTTTATTAATAATGTTAAATATCTTAGTATTTTAGAAGATGACACAAATGACAAATGTGACGGTCCTTGTATAGCCATTAGGCAGTACTTGGGACTGTTGCTTATATAGCAGCAGCAGTATATGTCACAGTGCTACAGTTTGTTGCCATATGCATCAGTCCCCGTTACCAAGACGCTTCTAATCCAGTTTGTCTGTATCCATTAGCCTATATTTATGTTTCTTGGTGTGTGGAGGACACCAAAGAACCAGAAGAAAACCTAAACAAATGTGAAGCACTTGCACACTTCATAATGATTCTTGGTTGAAGGAAAATGTCCTGATGCTGATTCATATAGTCACAATGGATATATATGCATGTGGGCAGAGGTTTAATAAATTCGCATGAGATCTTTATAGCTTGAACCCTTACAAATGTTTTCAATTGTTGAACAATTATATCACATGCACTCACGCACGCACACACACACTATTTTTCGCATTGCGTTGAAATTTTGGAATTTTTATTGCAGATGTTGAACAAATATATTAATTTGTAATGGTTCAACTTTTATAAGAACTCGTGTGAGTTTATGAAAGCTCTGCACAGATGCTTATTAACATACGGTCACTGCCTATATGTGCATCAGGACTTCTAATTTTCTCTGTTTCTGCTCATTCTTTGGCCCATGGTGTATAGCGTTGATCTGCTCTTTTCAGCTGACAGGTAGGCTATGCCTGAGGCATTCCTTCAGAAGTTGCTGGACAGCAGAGACATGTCAGGAGTGGAGACGCTTGTGTCCTGCACTGCTGGTGCTGAGCTGGCCACCTCTTCCGTTTCTGAATACCTAGATGATGGAGGTATTCAGCCCGTTTCTTTTGTTTGCTCCCATGACTGTTGAATAGTTTCTATCTCAAAACAGTTGCTTAGTCCAAAGTCTATTGTCACGTTTTCCTATTCTGCAGCTGTGACTATTGTGTACAATGTAGAATAATTTATGACCAAGAGTGAGATGGTTGCCATTCAGTGAATACTTTTTCATTACATTTTTCTATTCCTCCCCTTTAAAACCATTTATTATAAAATTTGGTTTAAATTGTCAACCATACCCCATAAAGTCATAGATTTGTTTCTTTGGCTGCTTAAGTTTGTGTTTTTATACACTACGTGTGTAACATATGAATATAAAATACACATACGGTATATAGCGTGTATATATTTTTATTAATATAATTGAAATGCCACAAAATATATAGATGACAGGTTACTAGACATAACTATTGTATTGGATAAGGCTACATACACACAATCTTGTGTTTTTCTGCCGTCGCTGCACCTTTTATTACTGTTGCTTGTCAATCTTATGTTTTACGTCAACACACTTGCACAGTGCTAAAAATATGTCTGTATAGTAGATATGGCAATTCCGCTAATACAATGATTGAATGACTTCGCTATATCGTTGCTAGCTTTGCTTTGAAACCCTAAGTGGTTTGATTCCTCTGAGTGATTTCTATTACAATTGGAAACAAAGTGTCAGTTTCCTTTTAGAAAGCTGAGAGACTATAGCTTTACCAAGGATTTGCATGTGACAATAGAAAGCAAGTCATAGATGCCTCAGAACCCCTTTAGAAGGATGAGCCAAGACAAAAAAAATTAGAATTCTCAAGTAAAACTGTTAGCAGATTTTCCCCGGCCTAACATCTCACGACATTTCATGGGTGCCACAAAATCAAGTGTGCATATATACCTATGTTGCCATTCATTATCATAGCATAATGGAAAATTATAAACATTTTTGTTTCTTTTTGGTAATTGTCTGCTGGAAAACTTTGAGGTTTGACCTCAAACCCTCCCAAAACGTCCCCCTCCTGCCTTGATGTGTTTAGTGTTCCCCTGCTTTTGTTCAGTGGGGGTTGCACATAAAACAGTACCTCACTAAAGCAGATGGCTATAGAAGATATGCCAGAGCCCACTGAGCCAGGGAATGCTAATTCTCTCAATGAGGATCACTGGGTGGGGGTTTTGGAGTGTCCAAACCTGGTGACTCTTCCTTCTTGAGCCACCCTCAGTGGTCCAATTGGTAAGATGGATTTTTTTTCCACTATGCTACCAGTATGCATGAAAACGTACAGTAAGTATGTGGTACAAGCAATTTGGCAGGGTAAAATGTGCTGCCATACTACTTTTACGCATCAAGTAGTTTTAGATGAGAGCAGGATGTATTCTTGTAGTCAGCATTTGTACATCACTTCTTTGGAATATTTATACTATATGGCCCTCTTGAGTTCTCAATGGATATTGGATTTCTGGAAATACCATTTGAAGAGTTGCATGTCTACGTTTTTATTTTCGTTTATTGATGTCCTATCCTAACGATGGGTCATAAATATCAGACTGGAGGGATCTGACACCCATCACAGATCACCCATCAGTAATTAGCTGTTCTCAGTGGTAGCGGCCCGCCAGATGTTAGAAGTTGCAGAGCTGAATATTATAGCCCCTACAAGTGGGTAGTGCCTGTAGCCGGGTACTGCACAGCCTCTATATTTTTTTTTTTTAATAGGGATGGATGTGCAGTACCCGTCTGAGAACACTACACAATTGATACAGCTGCAAACATCCAGGTTTTAAGAACAGCTGCTCGGGGGCGGGGGTGACTGATCAGACACCCACCAATTTGATATTGATGACCTATCCTTGAGCTTCTAATACATAATATACAATCTCTTGAGCGTGGTAATTGTAGTATGAAGCATTGCTAATAATAACAGTTGTTCACACAGGTTCTGTGCAGATTTGGATAAATTAGATTTCCAATGGAAAATGTACAGTATGTATGATGTATGCTAACATTATTATTAGATTGAACATCTTGGTGATCAAGCAGTGAGATTTTATCACTCTTGGCCATCTAGATTGCCATTTTGGTTGACCTTTGGTAGTTGTAAATTATCTCCAAGAATGGGGGTGGGGAGTACAGTGGAAGTTAACATCAATAATGCCTGCTTGGACTCCCGGAAAGGAAAATGGATTCCTGTCAAAGCTATCCACTATTTACATTGCATGTAATACAGAAGTCCCCAATTAGTATTTACAAGACGTGATTTTTCTGTTTTCAATTGACCTATTGGAAGGATTTTTCAATAAAATGCACTGAATACGTCCTGTACAGCGTAATATAGAGGGCAAGGTAAATACTAGAACAGCTCTTATTTAGCACCTATCTGTGCAGCATTATAAAGAAAGTGCTAACCATCAATTATAAAGTCCTAAATAGTTTACAATGCGTGAGGTGTAATGGCACAGGTTAGTGAAGGTATGGCAAAAGTGGTGGTTGCAAAGAAGAAGATCCCAAGGATGCTGCGGCTTTCCTAATGAACAGGTATCCAAACATATGCGCGTAATCAAGGTAGATTATAGTCACAGAAAACGCATTTCATGGTATCACTACAAGGCTGCACTTGATAAAGAAAGAAAACTATGATCGACAAAAGTTGATAAAAAATCGAACAAGTATCCAAGCCCAATCGTCATGGCCACAACCTTGGATAAATGCACCTTTGTTATATCTACAATTTGTTTATTTCAGTCATCGAACGATAGACTGTAGTTTGGATTTTGCTTCTAATTATTTTTCAGAGTATGAAAATGTAGTAATTCAGTGTTTTCTTGGGAGCAAACAAATGGGTCCTGTGCTTAGTTTATAAAAATCTTTATGATGACTGGCCTGATGGAGATAATGCAATGTGTGTTTAGGAACACATTCTAATGCTTGTGAATGTAAGGTACCGTATATATTCGAGTATAAGCCGACCCCCCCCCCCCTAATTTTGCCACAAAAAACTGGGAAAACTTAATGACTCGAGTATAAGCCTAGGGTGGGAAATGCAGCAGCTACCAGTAAATGTCAAAAGTAAAGATAGATACCAATAAAAGTAAAATTAATTGAGACATCGGTAGGTTAAGTGTTTTTGAATATCCATATTGAATCAGGAGCCCCATATAATGCTCCATAAAGTTTGATGGCCCTATAAGATGCTCCATATAATCCTGCATAAAGGTTAATAATGGCCCCATAAGATGCTCCATAGACACATTTGCCCCATATAATTCTCCACAAACGTTAATTATGGCCCCGTACAATGCTCCACAAACTTTAATTATGGCCCCATAAGATGCTCCATACAGACACTTGCCCCATATAATGCTCCACAAACTTTAATTATGGCCCCATAAGATGCTCCATAAAGATATTTGTCCCATATAGTGCTGCACAAACATTATGGCCCCATAAGATGCTCCATACAGACACTTGCCCCCATATAATGCTGCACAAACGTTATGGTCCCATAAGATGCTCCATACAGAGACTTGCCCCATATAGTGATGCACAAACGTTATGGCCCCATAACATGCTCCATACAGACACTTGCCCCATATAATGCTGCACAAACGTTATGGCCCCATAAGATGCTCCATACAGATGCTCCATATACTGGAGTATATACGGTATATTCTTATTTGCAATGTTATGGAGATGTGATTATATGAACTACTGTTTGGGCGCACAGCAGGGCTTGGAAGTGAAGGAGCACCGGTTGACTTTTTGAATGCAAAATTTGCTGGACTAATTAGCGGACGCCATGTCACGTTTGGAGAGCTCCTGATGTGCCTAAACAGTGGAAACCCCCCACAAGTGACACAATTTTGAAAACTAGACCCCTTGGGCAACTTATTTAGATGTGTGGTGAGCATCTTGAAACCCAAGGTGCTTCACAGAAGTTTATAATGTTGAGCTGTGAAAATAAAAAAAAAGCACATTTTTACCTCAATGTTTTTAGCCCCAAATTTTGCATTTTTGCAAGGGTAACAGAAGAAAATGGACCCCCAATTTTTTTTGTGCAATTTCTCCTGAGTATGCCAATACCCCATATGTGGTTGAAACTACTTTTGAGGCACAGTGCAAGGCTCAGAAGGGAAGTAGCGCCATATTACAGTGCAGATTTTGCTGCACTGCTTTGAGGGTGTCATGTCACATTGACAGAGCCACTGAGGTGCCAGAATAGCAGAACATCTCCATAAGTGAGCACATTTTACAAACTACACCTTTCAATTAATTAATTTATGGGTGCAGTGATCATATTGACACCACAGGTGTTGGGCAGTGAAGAAAAATAATTTACATTTTTCCACCAAGATTGTTACATTTTCATACTGGGAAATGGGTAAAAAATTACACACAAATTTGTCCCACAATTTCTGCTGAATGTAGAAATAGCCTATATATGGCTGTACAGTACTGCTTAGCCACACGGCGAGACTCTGAAGGGACGGAGCGCTATTTGCCTCCTGGAGCACAGATTTTCCTAGAACAGTTTGCGGACTCCATATACAGAGCCCCTAAGCGCTAGAAGAACAGAATCCCCCCTCAAGTGACCCCATTTTGAAATTTATCTACAGATGTAGTGATGAATTGACTGTAGTGATGATTTGACTCCATGGGTGTTTTACAGAAACAAGCAGCAGTTGATGTTGCTGAGTGAAAATTCCAAATCTGCTATTGTAGTGACCAGTTCGTTATGCCCAGCTCGTGCTTCTGGAGACATGCACCTGTAAATTATGCGGGTTCTCATCGCTACAGAAATGCCAAACTTGTGGACGCTGAATCTAGTTTTGGCATGCTATGACTCAGAAGAGAGGGGGCTTTGGATTTGGGAACGCAGAATTCACTGGGTTTCTTTGGGGGGAGTATGGGGGCATTTACCCATAGTGCTTTTCCAGAGCTTTTGTACTACCAGTAACGTTACATAGAATATATTTTCCAGCCTTTGCATTCTGCAAAACCATTAGTTTAAATTTAGAATAAATGCTTAACATTTTAGTCAATATGTTTTAAATTGTTCTGCTTTGTAAAGTCTTCCTTCCAGAACTTCCTTAATTAGAGTACCAAGCGCCTATGGCTAAACATGTATTATATCTGCTCTCCTAACTTCAGTCCGCAGTGTTTGTTAGTCTTACTGACAGATATTTATTATTCGCTTCATTAAACTTGTCTTTGACATCCGGCAAATTAATGATGGAAATACTTTGGGGGAGTTTAGACATGATATTCTGCCTGAGGAATAAAACTTTTGAAGAACTTAGCACCTGCTGAAAATGCATCATTCTTAGTTCACAAGCTGTTCTGGTCCAGCAAAGTAAAGTGTCTGCTTTCCATGACCTTAGGGTGGTCATATGAATTAGGTGGCTATCAGCCGAGAATGATGCTCAGCTTACTCCAGTGCAGGAGCGCTCATTCAACCCAGCACTCCTGTGTTCCCTATAAGAAAGCCCCCAGCTGACACGTCGGTCGGCGATGTATCTCTTGTCAGAACAATGTGATTGACAGTCCAAAATCAAACGTGTGATCAACAGCTCTCCCGAGCACCACTCGGCCTCCATCTGCTGAAGTTGTCAATACTGTTGCGTTTGGCCAACATTTGTCTGTTGTGTATGGGGGCCTTTATACTATGCTGATTTTCGTCGCAGTTAATATGTGGGTGTTAGTCTTCACCATAATGAGAACCAATATTACTTGCAGTGTAATATTACAATCTCTATAAATAACAGTACCAATGTATGTGCCATGGAATAAATAATACAATATAAATATATATAATAATAATAATAATAATGTGTTTTTGTTTTCAGTGATTGTTTTTCATTTATTGCTCTTTTTGTTTGCCACTTTTTCAAGGTATTTTCCTTTGCTGTGCCAATTTCCTACAGTCCCTAACAAGTATCATTTTACGGTATATTAATCCCGGTTGCAATTTTTTCTTTTTCTACGCTAGTGCACTCCTAAGTCGCCCCCCTAGTGCAGCAGGCCACATGAGGCCCTTTGGCTGTTTCACTGTGGCTGAACTTGATTCTGCACATTATTATTGTTTTATAGTAATGTCTATCACTTAATATTGAGCAGAATTAAACAGAACCTGACAGCTGATATATGCTCGCGATCCACGGACAGCATTTATCAAGTACTGGCTGTACGATCTCAGCCAGGTATGTTTGTCTCTGAAGTGCTGTGATCGTACAGAGAAAAGCTTACCGTACTTTAAAAGCTGCTAGAGACAGAGCTGTGCTGGAGACTAGTTGGACAGGGGGGTCCTTAGTGACTTCGCCCACTGCTCTGGAGTGACAAGTCTCCCCCCAATTTGTGCATGCAGGGAGAGACCTGTCACCCCAGAGCAGCGGGCAGGGAGATGTCACCGAGGACCCACCTGCCCGACTAGTCTCCAGCACGGCTCTGTCTCTAGCAGCTTTTAAAGTAAGTTTTTCTCTGAAACGCTGCAGAACTTCAGAGTAAACATGCCTGTCTGAGATGGAACGGCCAGTGCCTGAAACATGCTGCCTGTGGATCAAAAGAATTTATCAGATGGCCGGTTCCTTCTTAATTCTGCTAGATATTAAGTGAAATAAATTACTTGTTGTTAAGTGATTCATGTAAAACCGTAATAATGAGCAGAATTAACCTTTGGCCGGTCAGTTCGTCCCTCCACAACAGTCTGTCTCTCATGTCACATTTTACTAAAATGAATTGCCTACCCCCTACCCTAAGGGAACAGTTACTAGATCAAAATATAAATATTAGAAATGTTGATGAATCCACTAAAAATTGTCTATTTGACATGGTACACTTTTTAGTTAAGTTGGACATTCTTCATAAATTCTGCTGAACGATGCTTGTGATTTCCTTTTTTTCTCTCTCGGTGATGCTCCCTTAAAAAAAATGATATTTCGATCTGCTGTTTTCTGTTGATCTGCAATACATTGTAGACCTGGAACACATTGTATTACTGCGTGCTGCACAGCTCACTGGTCGTGATGCCCCATAGAACGGGAAATGGGCATCTCCTTTGTGCTGGGGACATACGCTCGCTTCTATGTGCATTCATTTGATGGTAATCTGCCTAAAGCGGCTCAATAGCCAGTGATATTTACTTTTCCCAATCTTTGTATGTCATGGAAATACAAATAAAGGCAGTGCAAATGATTGGATTTCTTTGACAGAATACATCCTAATTTCCTCACTTTTTTCATCACTTTGTAGATTTCGAAGATCAGCGGATCTAATAATAATAATAATAATATTAATAATCTTTATTTTTATATAGCACTAACATATTCCGCAGCGCTTTACAGTTTGCACACATTATCATCGCTGTCCCCGATGGGGCTCACAATCTAAATTCCCTATCAGTATTCCATCCAACAAGATCCACTGTTCAATAAACAAATTTCATTTCACACCATTACTACTCAATGCCAGGGCCGGTTTTAGGCAAATGTGGCCCTAGGCAAAAGTTTAAAATGGGGCCCCAAATGCTAACAAATTACACAATCACACAGAAACATTTAGGTTGTAGCTACATGCCCCTATTTCAGGCCACTAAATGAGTGTGATTGACAATATTGAAGTAATTCGCCGCTTGTTTCCCAGCCTTTTTACATCGGCTGAGGAATAATGATGGGGACAGAATAATCACTAGTAGATCAATCTGTCCACATACAGTATCCTCTTAGCAGCAGATATCCAGTTCTCACCGGGCGATGTGCTGATGAGCACAATGATTTTTGTTCCGGCATAACCAATCCACTTGATGAATATCTTGCATTTTGCACTCCCTCTAGCTCTCCATATAGTATAATACACTCCCATAGTCCTCCATATAGTATAATGTACTCCCCCTAGTCCTCCATGTAGGATAATAGACTCCTCCTAGTCCTCCATATAGTATAATAGACTCCCTATAGTCCTCCATATAGTATAATACACTCCCATAGTCCTTCATATAGTATAATGTACTCCCCCTAGTCCTCCATATAGTATAATGCACTCCCCATAATCCTCTATATAGTATAATAGACTCCCCATAGTCCTATATATAGTATAATAGACTCCCCATAGTCCTATATATAGTATAATAGACTCCCCATAATCCTCTATATAGTATAATAGACTCCCCATAGTCCTATATATAGTATAATAGACTCCCCATAATCCTCTATATAGTATAATAGACTCCCCATAGTCCTATATATAGTATAATAAACTCCCATAGTCGCCCATAGAATATAATGCAGCCCCCCATAGACTATAATGCAGTCCTACAGTATTATGGCCACCACATAGTTACATATACAGTACATACAGATACATATACCGTATATGCAAACACACACATACCGTACATAGCATACACACATACACATACATATATCGTCATACATACACATACTATACATACACACATATATATACCGTACACATACCGTATATGCAAACACACATACCATACATACACACAGATACATATACAATCATACATACACATATCGTACATGTACGCATATACCGTACATACACACACATACCGTACATACACAGATACACATATATACTATACACATAGACATACACATATACTGTACATGCATACAGATACATACAGAAGCATACACATAGATACACACATACTGTACATGCACAGATGCACATACATACATACATACATACATACATACATACATACATACATACATACATACATACATACATACATACATACATATCTTGTGTATCAGGTGATCAGATGAGCCCTGGAGGAGGTCAGTTCAGTTAGAGAGGGCTGCAGAACCCACTGTGGGGGATGGGGCACAGAGCAGACAGGACTGATATCAGCCCCCTGGTGTGGCGTGTTGTCCTGCTCAGTAAGCTCCTCCCCCATCTCTTCTTTGTGAGGAGATGCTGCAGCATGCTGGGAGCAGAACAGTGGAGGGACAGAAGACACAATGCAAATCCTGCTGTTCTTCCGCTGCTGTCCCGCTGCTGTGCGGCGGGGCCCCTGACTGTAGGTGAGTACTCACCAGTCACCATTGGGACGCACCATGCAGGAGAACAGAGACAGCAGCCAGTGAGCGCTCTCCAGTCTGGTGAGGAAAGCGTTCATTGGCCAGTGTCTCTCCCTGCATGACACGCCCCCCTTTTGAACTCCTGCACTCGGCGCGCCGCTCTCTCACCAGCTCTGGTTGTTGGCATTATTACAAGAGGGAGGGAGAGGGGCCCGATGCTACATGATACCGGGCCTGCCTGCAGGGGCCACCCTCCACCTCTCGGCCCCAGAGCAGTGGCAACGGTGGTATGTCTGCCATTGGCTGGGGGCCCTAGGACAGCAGGGGCCCTAGGCAGCTGTCTAGTCTGCCTGCCCCTAACGCCGGCCATGCTCAATGCCCATGTTCAAACTGTGGGGGCATTGAAGGACATCTTATCTTGTTCACCTTTTCAAATTTTAACACTATAGGGCTGGTTCACATTTTAAATATTTTTTTCTACACGGTTGTCAAGGGTTAACGCAGCGTTTTACAGTACCAGGAAAGTGAACGCGATATCTCATATCTCATGCAAATGCTGTTTTTATTTTTTCCTTGCGGATTTGAACTATCAAAGGATTTTTTAATGAATAAATAGGATAAAAAGCACATAAAAAATTAGCTTATTTTTCAAGCAGTATATTTCCTTCCAACAATTTAGTTTTTGGTGCAGAAAAATCTGCAATAGTGTGTATGCACCCTTCATGGTATGTTTTGGGGTTTAAATACGCAGCGTGTATTCACTTTGCTGGTACCATTAATTGCAGCTTTTTTACCCTCTAGAAACACACATCAAAAACGCTGCATGTGAATATCGTCCTACTTTAGACCCTTTTTTTGCTTATGAACCTTGCCCATTCTAATGAATTAGCCCGCATTTCAAATGGACTGCACACGAAACACATCTGTGTTGCCTCCATGTGAGGTCTGTTTGAAACATGTACGTGTGAATAAGACCTTACGGTAATTGATCTCCTTTAATTGGCCCCATTGTCTTTGGATGTGGTGATTGTAACCTCTAACTATAGAGACTTTGTGTGCTGTGGATTACATTTCCACAAAGATTAGAAAATGCACTTCGGTGAGAAGACCAAAATGCATTAAGGAATACAAAAAGTCAACCCAAAAAAGAGGAAAAAAAAGGATGGCCAAAATAGCTTAATATACTTTTAATTTACTAAAGGTTTATACGCAGATGAGAACAACCCTGGGCAAACTGGCATCTGGGGAAAAAAATCTCAATCTCTAATGAATTTTTGTCCCCTTGGACATCCTACTCTTAAAATGCTACTAATAAATTTACTGGATCCTTCCTTCTCCTTTCTCTGGGAGGAGAGGTTGTGAGAGTTGTTAGACCCCATATACAGAAGACTGTTGACTTCGGCCAACTTTCATCTGATATGTATGGGGGCCACAAGAAACATAGTTCTCTGAAGTCACCCATACATGTTAAAAAGTGGTTAAATTAATTGGATTTGGTGCTACTGGCCAATCATCTAATTTGCCTCCCTGTATAAGTATTTGGCTGCCAGCTTTAGTTGTCAATAGCTGTGTATCTCCCTCCATGGGGAAATAAGTCTTGATGATAAGCCTTTTGCAGAATTAGATTTGGCCCAAGATTTAGCATATTACAAAGTTCTCTGTACCTGGTCCTCATGCCATGTCCAGTGTTGACTGGACTGTTGTAATATATCACTCTACAATTAATTTATTTCAGTTCCTGTTATTTGTAAGATCATGGTTCTTTCATTCTTTAGAAGTAATTAAAGTCTGTTTCGTCTGACTAAACATTAGAACAATGGACAGAAATATAAGGAATCTCTCAGATAGTCCTAGCTGGAGGACATCTGAGGAGAATGAATGTGAAGATCTTTGTAGGGGCATCTTCAGTGACCCTGGGGTTTCTGGTCTATTCAGAAGGTCTGCAGCTTTGCAAGAGCTTGACCACTGGGCAGTGAACCCTGACAGGCATTTTTGCTAACCATATAGGTTGCAGGCTAGCAGCTGGAGATTGATTTGTGTGACCATCCAGCTCTACATTCTTCAGAGAAGAGCTTGTCAAGAGACAAAACAGCTCTATGGAGAACCATTTATTTCCTTAAAATGGATGAGTCGTATTATATGATTGAGTGGATTAATTTTGGGTCAAAAGACCTCTCTTTGCTGCACTACTATAGTTTGGTTAGCCATTAAAGATGAACCAGCGAGAACTAGAAAATCTTCGCTCAAGGAGGGAGTAAATTATTATATTCTAAATGGACAATTACCGGTACTTCTCAAATTGAAGTTTTCTGAGGAAACCATATAACAAACTATCAAAAGCTTCAAGGCTACGTTCCCACGATGAGTATTTGGTACATTTTTGACACTTCACAAAAAAAACGCAGCATCTTACAGTGCCAGCATAGTAACTGGTTGTTATAGAAAGCTCACGACTACTTCTTTTTTCATGAAGTGTAAACTAACCTGTGGTGCATTTTTTAAATCTGCAAATGTCAATTTCTCTTGTGGTAAAATGGATATTTAATTTGCTGATTTTACCCATAGATTTGGAATGGGATGAGTAAAATCACAGGTAAAAAAAAAACACGTCAGAAACACTAAAAACACATGTAATCTGCTCATGTCTCTATCAATAAAATGTTATCACAGATAAGTAACTGAAAGTATCCAAAACCAAGACATACCAAAAAGACAAAAACATTGCATGTGAAAAAATTCACTCAAAATCTCAAGTAACCTAATTTAGGTAATTAGTGCAGAAAATCTGCAACATCAAAAACACACCAAATACTGAGTTTGCACGTTATTACTCAGTAAAAACTTAACCGTTATTATTGATTTGGGCTAGTTATAATAAATTCAATCTCTTGGATTGTCAAAATATAATTTGCAAATTTGACAGATTGATAATTAGAATTGGACCAGGTGACTTGTGTTTTTTGCATATACAGTGCCTACCAAATATTCATCCCCTTGGATGGTTACAATTGATGGATTTATTATATACTAGATGGTGGCCCGATTCTAACTCATCGGGTATTCTAGAATATGCATGTCCACGTAGTATATTGCCCAGCCACGTAGTATATTGCCCAGCCACGTAGTATATTGCTCAGCGCCATAGTATATTGTCCAGTTACGTAGTATATTGCACAGCGAAGTAGTATACAGCACAGAGCCACATAGTATATTGGCCAGTCACATAGTATATTGCCCAGCCACGTTTGTCACAGGTTAAAAAATAAACATATACTCACCTTTCCGAGGGCCCCTTGTAGTCCACGGCAGCTTCCGGTCCCAGGGTTGGTCTGAGCGCAGGACCTGTGATGACGTCGTGGTCACATGACCGTGTAGCGGTCACATGACCGTGACGTCACGTCAGGTCCTTTCCGCGCAGGCCTTGTGATGACGTCGCGGTCACATGACCGTGACGTCCATGGCAGGTCCTTCTGCCATACCATCTTTGCCACCGCAACCTGCAACGGAAGATGGCGGGCGGCACGAGCGGCTCAGCGGACTACAGAGGGTGAGTATAGCAGGTTTTTTTTTTTATTTATTATTTTTAACATTACATTTTGTACTATTGATGCCGCATAGGCAGCGTCAATAGTACAAAGTTGGGGACACACAGGGTTAATAGCGGCGGTAAAGGAGTGCGTTACCCGCGGCATAACGAGGTCCGTTACTGCCGGCATTAACCCTTTGTGAGCGGTGACCGGAGGGGTGTATGCGGGCGCCGGGCAGTGAGTGCGGGGAGTAAAGAGCGGCCATTCTTTTCCGGACTGTGCGCGTCGCTGATTGGTCGCGGCAGCCATGACAGGCAGCTGGCGAGACCAATCAGCGAACGAATAACCGCGACAGACAGAAGGACAGACAGACGGAAGTACCCTTAGACAATTATATAGTAGATTCCTTTCTATTTAGTTAGATTTTTGTATTTTGAAGATCACAGTGATGGTAGATTTTTATGGTTTAGCTTAACTAAATCCTCAGAGTTCAGTTGTATTCCATAATTCCATAATACAAGAAGCAAATTGCCTCTTTAGAGAAAAAGAGGACTTGAACTCTATAGCACCACCTGTTGGAAGTAGAGATTCTACAAGTCACAATCAACCCTTTAACGAGTCGTGCAATATGACTTAGGATAAAAGCCAAATCAGTATCTCAATTCGCAGACACGGTGTTTCGGGCTGTTGGCCCTCGTCCCTCGTCAGCATGAGAACTGATTTGGCTAGGTGAGAGGCTATGGACTGAGGCTAAGGGGTAAGGCTTCTCCTTGTGGAGAGTGACATACCAGCTCTGGCTTGTCTAGGTAACGAGGCTTATCCGCCATGCCGCTGGAGAAGCCTTACCCCTTAGACCCCAGTCCAGAGCCTCTCACCTAGCCAAATCAGTTCTCATGCTTCGCACTGACGAGGGCCAACAGCCCAAAACACCGTGTCTGTGAATTGAGATACTGATTGGTTTTTATCCGAAGTCCTATTGCAAGACTTGTTAAAGGGTTGATTGTGACTTGTAGGATCTCTACTTCCAACAGGTGGCGCTATAGAGTTCAAGTCCTCTTTTTCTCTGAAGAGGCAATTTGCATATTAAATTTCCCAGAGGAGCATTGCACAGTGGATAAGCCTTCGTACCTTGACAAGCCAGAGCTGATATGTCACTTTCCACAAGGAGAAACCTTACCCCCTATAATACAAGAAGAAAATTCGGGTAGCATGGTCACAATTTTATAGGGTATGGACGTATAGGTTCTCACTGTTTTATTCGGCAATTTTCAATCAGTCTCCATAGTACACTACTAGGTCTCTGCTTGTGTAGACTTGCAGGCAGCTACTTTAGATTGCAGGTCCTCTATACTGTTTTTATGGAGGTAGGCAGATAGGTGGCTGCCACACTCTTATCCAATGGACGCTCTATAGAGACACAAAACTAGGATCTGATGACCATCCTTATTTTATGGTGAGGTTAATACTTGGATGAATGTATAACCTTCCTCTCTATACATCTGGTGGCAGTACTTTGAATTTTATTTAATGTGTGTTTGCAGATCAAACAAAAATCTGCATTGGAAAATAGCCGATGGAAATAAAATCTCATTCAATTTGTCATTTTCCCTCCTGCTCGCTTACAAATGAAGGTCAGTTTTTCAGTAACCCGGTTAAATGAGTTTTGTCATAATGACTTACTACAGTCATTTATAGGCAGTGTATTAATTGCACTACTTCTTGCTGTGGGTTAATCTCTATTCCTCCCCTTTTCCTTTGGGATTTTCCCTTTCACGGCCTGGTTCGCAGTAACTATTACAGTAGTAGAAGTGGGCATTAGATCACTTACCTTAAATACAGGTTGGTTTGTTTGTAAAATATTACTGAGATTTATTTTCTTCTTTATATAGAAAAAAAGGAAACTTCCATCTATTGCTATACTTGTTCTGTGCTGTTGGTGACGAAGGGGTTAATGTTGCTTTACTCCCAGTTTTCTTCACCATTTCTAAATGATAGCAATAACTCTTTAATTTTTTTAAATCGCAGCCCCCTCTGCGGCCGCTTTCAGACCTATCCATTAACATCTCAGTCATGCTGTGTTTAAAATGTAATTTAATTCCACAGCAGGCAAGTATTTGGGCACTACAAAGGCAGATTCCCTCCCCCAGGACTGGAAATGTGATAAATCCTGCCATACAGTAACTTTAAGAGAGTTCTTTGCTTCTAGCCATGTTTTCCAGCAGTGGTCATTCTACGCCCCCATAGACCTGCGCCTTTAAGGTC
This sequence comes from Ranitomeya variabilis, assembly GCF_051348905.1. NCBI lineage: Eukaryota > Metazoa > Chordata > Amphibia > Anura > Dendrobatidae > Ranitomeya > Ranitomeya variabilis. The sequence goes on along the minus strand of NC_135236.1, from coordinate 217,472,882 downwards.
ATGTAATGTTATCATTAATAGGCCTATTGTAGTTGATAATATTTGTAATAATGGATTCATGGTTATTTCTGCTACCAAACACGAAAGCATAAGAATATTGTTAAAACATTTGTCTGCCTGGCTGTTAAATGAAAGTTTATTTGATATTATACTACTATATATTATTCTACTATAGTGATGATTACACAAAGGGGCGATTGATCAAAACTTTCAAAGATGTTGCATCACCGACCTCCCAAAAATGCAATTTTTGGCACATTTACGCTATTTTTTTCCCCATCGCTGACAAAGTGGGCAAAACGGGTCAGGCCAGGGCAAGCCTCGCTCGTCAAATTCATGAAATATCCCTTTAATTGTGACGCGTTGAGAGGTCTCAACTGCACTAGAAATAATAATTGATGATGAGATATATAATAAATCAGATTTGGCTGTAGATCCCACAGTTAGCCTCCCGCTGCGGTTTGATCGTTCATACCAGACTTCCACAGATGAAATACGACCTATATGTTTCTTTATCTGCACTCCTATAAGCCACAAATTGTTTTGCTATGGCTTATTCCGAGCATTATGGTTGATTTCCAATTGGCTGAGCGCCAGAGTGTCACACTCCTCAGCCTTACGTGTGACGGAGTAAAGCCTGCTGCTGGTTATGTGTGTGAACACGCACGACATACTTCTAAGATATGTCAAGAAATGGTCATGATGTGAGGTTAGGGGATGTGAGGGTCCGCTTTCATGTATATGATGGTCTCCGCGTAGTCAGGCTAATTGACCAGTTGAATGACAGGACTTATAACGAGATTACAATTCACTAATCGGTATAGTTGTAACCCTTTCTTACTGGCGTGACCCATTCTCTTCTGCTCAAGCTAATCCTTTGAGAACCCTAGCAAATAAATTTGTTCTGTTAATTAAACAGAATCTAATGAACCAAGAAATGATTTATCACAGACAAGTTACAAGTAACGCTATGTTCACACGTTGCGTTTTTTTTTTGTTTGCAAATTTTCAGCTGTGTTTTACAGTACCAGCACACTCCTATTTTCAGACATCTCGTGCACAAATCTTGTTTTTTTTTCCTCCTGTTTAGTCAAAGACCTTGGTTTTTGCAAAATGCAGCATTTCACTTCTTTCAGCGTTTTTGCAGCATTTTTCACCCATTGAACACACTGATTAAGTGCAAAAAACCATTGCAAAAATCGCAGGTATCAGGTTTTTCTGCGTTTTGGCTGCCAAAACCTGATGAAGTGGAGTCAGGTTATTTTTTTTTTATGCACTAAACATTATCAGCATGCACAAGAGACAAATGTACCTTGACAAAAACGCAGCAAAGCCTAAGCAAAAAAAAACAGCAAAAAGGAAGCAAAACCGGCTTTTTGTAAGCTTAAGCGTGTGAAGATAGCCTAACTCGACTTGCTTCATGTCCACATGGTGTGTGCAGAGGTCTAGAAAAATGTCACCTTGATGAACTTTGTTGAGAAAAGTTTTGCCTGGACATGTGTCAGGAAGTCCTAGCTCAGAAGAAGAGGTTGAGCTTTACTCGGCTGGAAGAAAAACACAGGCTGAGCCCTTTGAAGTATAAAAAATAGTTTAGTGAAGCTTCATATATAGGCTGGTGAGTGAGAGAACGTGTACCCCTAATTATAAACTACCGAACATTGTGGCCTTCAAGATATCTGGAATGTAAAAGGACTGTGGTGAGGTGTAGCTTTACTTTTCACATGTTATTAGATATGGCTGATGGTCACCACCTATAAAATGTATCAGAAGTAATTCTTTTGTGTTAATTCATGTCTGTTTTAGAAAACCTTCTTTAGCTTCTGTGACTGCAAACAGGCATATTGCTTCTACCTAAAGGCCATTTTAGATGTGTTGATTTTGGCCATGAATGCATGCTTTTAGAGAGGACGATAATTGGTTTTAACAGCATTCGGAAGAACTCTCATTCCCTGTTAGTTGGCAGTGAAAACATGGCTTTTTCATTGGCTGTTTGCATATTTGATGTGGCCTAAATTGTTTTTTTGCATAGTGAGGTATCAACAATATATAGACTATATGGGGATGAAACGATCATACTGATCAGCTCTTATAAAAGGATCTTTAAACCCTTCCCGGTGTGTGATTTAAACACATCTCATGTTGTGTGTCAATGTATAGAGCGGGCTCAGGAGCTGAGCCTGCATAATACCATGCAGATGCTGGCTCTGTTACACAGGTCAGCCTCTGCCTGTTACAGCTTACTCTGATTGTTCCTGTATAAAGGGAACGTGTCAGCTGATACATGCTGCCAAAACCATGGGCTGCATGTATCTGCCACTGGCTGAAGTATCCCAGCAATATATGTTTTGTTTCTGAAATGCTGCGGTGTTTCAGAGAAAAATGTAATTTTGATAACCTTCGGGGACAGAGTCGCACTGTGCAATAGTCATGCTGGTGGGTCCCCGATGGTGGGTCCCCGATGGTGTCTCCCCGCTCACTCTGTGACTGATAAACATCTGTCCATACACACAGGGAGAAACTTGTCAGTCACTGTATGTGGGTGGGAAGAAGCTGCCGGAGTCCTACCTACACGGCCAGTGAACAATGCAGCTCGATTCCCAACAACTACTAAAAGTACAAAATCTGCATGGCCGGGTTACTGCTGCCAGTTGCTGATGCATGTTACTCACCGTTTGGGCAGCATGTATCCACTGACAGGTTCTCTTTTAATGGGAACCTCTTACTCCAAAATCAATATGAAACAACAGTGATATGGGAGACTGAGCCCCTATGAAAATCATACTAGCACTGTATCGGTTAGTGCTATAGTGCCTGAGAAAATTACTTTTCATTTATATGCACATGTACCCCTTTCGTGCGCCATTGGCATAGCCAAGAGTTTGATACACCGTTACATCCCTTCCGTTTTTACTAGAGTTGAGCGAATTTTTCAAAATTTGGTTCCAATTACGATCAGCAGCAAATATTTGTATTTGCAATATTCGCCGAACACAGCCGAACGTCATTGGAGTCAATGGGAGTAGAAATGATCGAGCATGTTCGGAATTGATTGTCGAACATAAATGCGTCACGAGTAGGGTGCCAATATGACACGAGTACATCAAATTCAGATTCAGCAACTTATTTCGAACATATTCGCTTAACTCTAAAAATTTTTATTATATACTGCATATATAAATTGCAGTATATAGAACAATCAATCAATCAATCAATCAATCACAGGTTCAAGTCATCTAGGAGCACTAGAAAAAATTAAACATTCAAATTGCCTTCATGTTCCACCTTTTAGGCTACTTTCTAACAATTAGTATTTGATGTTGCAGAATTTCTACACCTATTGGGTAAATTAGGTTACATGTAGAGATGAGCGAATTTGATTGGGTCAGGGTTTATTCTGCAAGCTATAGCACTTACCGAACAAGCTGCAGAGGGAACCCGGATACCTGGATCGCTTCGGCTGATCAGCTGTTCGGCTCCATCTGCATGTGTCTCGAATGTGTCAGTCACAACACATGTATGGAGAGAGCCCATGGCACTAAAGGGTTAAAAGAGAGCTGCTTGACCAGCTAGATCTTCATTCAGTGCTTCTTATGAGTCGAACTGTCTCTATGCATCTTTAGTCCTTAGGAAACTGTTGGTCACAAGTGAGAAAACTATTACTTCGGTGGCTCAGTGGTTAGCACTGTTGCTTTGCAGCGCTGGGGCCCTGGCTTCAAATGCCACCAAGGACAACATCTGCAAGGAGTTTCTATGTTCGCCCCGTGTTTGTGTGGGTTTCCTCTGGCGTCTCCGGTTTCCTCTCACACTGCAAAGACATACTGATAGGGAATTGAGATTGTGAGCCCCAATGGGGGCAGCAATGACATTATCTATAAAGCACTGTGGAATATGATGTCGCTATATCAGTAAAATAATGGTCTTCTATTCTCATGTCAGTTTAAGAGACACAGATACCAGATAGCCACATTGTCTAAATACCTTGCATAAAATTATGCAAAACAAAGCCTCAAAAAAGAGGACAGCAAAGGAAACCAACTCCATATACTATCTAGAAAAATTAGGAGGAAAAGGGAGTACTTAGGTTAAAAAGAGTATTTTATTGTGAAAATTTAATAAAATGTAGCACACAGTAAAAATTACAACAGGATGACACGAAAGATTGAGTGCCATATACCCCACATAGCTGCCAGTATCACATAAATCAGGAAGGCATGCCCTAATGAAAGTTCTAATATAGTGCAATAGCATGGTCTCATTGAATAAATCCTTATACAATAGCACTTCCCTGTAGCCAGCACCAAACGAAATGAGTAGCACTAAAGAGAAAAAAAAATGAAGTGCTAACCCAAAGTAACCATATAATCATCAAAGCAAATAGCTGTAAATGGCCCTTACCAGCAGCTAACACCAGAATGGGGTGGATGGCACCAGAGGAATCCAACAGAGCCCCCAACGTACGTTTCGCTTGTTTGTTTGTTTGTTGCTTTCTCAAGGGGATAACTCTTACTGCACACAAGGACCTTTTTATCCCATTGGTGACTCATTTAATGTCGGTCACATGATGTGTCTCGACCAATAGTATTGGTATCTTGGCGCATGTGCCCTGCACTCCGCAGGTCCTACAGCGGCCGCCGGCGTCAAGGAAAAATCATGCATGCATAAAAGCATGTGTGAGAGGCTGGGAAGACGCCCCGGCAGACGAGGAGCCGCTGGATAGACAGGGGCACAAGCGCGCCACCAAATACTCCCCTCAGAAGTTACCGCAGGACAGCCCCGTATAAATATTTAAATTAATCATACCATAATATCAGACAACACTATTTGCATAAAAATACAGCATATGATAATTAATACAAAAGAAGATGCGAGTGCAAAATTTTCTGATTGATGCAAAGGGTTGGATCCAAATTCAATGGCATATTAAATTCTTCCAATGGGTCAAGCGGCACAGCTGGAGACGTATGCAAATGGGCATAAGAAGGTTCAAGCACGGAGAGATTAAAACTGTGAATGTGACAATAAACCAAATTAGAATAGCTAACATAAGAAAAAAAGGAACAGTTAAAAAATGGATTCAAACATGATCAAGGAGGCGCAAGAAGCTGGTAAACAGGAGGGCATAACATCTGATGGCGAGAGAAAAGGAACAAGGGGGGGAGGGAGGTATAGAATATAATTACCCATTTATAAAAAGGGAGCGAAGCTTAATGCTTCATTTAACCCTTTGGGTACCATAGTCTCTAATTGCACTATCCACTTAGCCTCTCTTTGTGCCAACAATTTCTTGTTGTTCCCTCCCCTTACCCCATATATAAACTTTATATACCCCTAATCCGGAGTGACCTCGCGTCACAATTATGGTGTATCCGAAAGTGGCACGGGATCGTCTTCAACTCAGAGAAATCGACCACTGTTCTGGCAGCGCAAATGTCACGAATGTGTTCACGTACCCTAACTCTAAGTTCCCTAGAGGTAAGGCCTATATATACCAAAGGGCTAGTACATGTGGCATAATAAATAACATTACTCGTGCCACAAGTAATATGCTGTCGGATCTCAAATTGTTTAAGGCCATCAGATGACTCAAATATAGAACTACGCTGGACATTTGCATATGCCAGACAGTGGCCGCACTGAAAACAACCTAGGAGAGGACCCCGAGTGTTAAATACATTCCTAATCGGAGGTATGTAGTGACTCCTCACCAAAAGGTTCCCAGTATTGGGTGCTCTCCTGGAAGTCATAGCTGGAAATTCACCCAGGGCTGGCCCCAGGGTGGGCTCCGTTTTCAGTATGGGCCAATGTTTATTCAGGATTGCCCTAAGGTTCTGCCACTCATGGTTATAGGTACTAGTAAATCTAACAGTATCGTTATTACCCTTTTTAGTACGAGTATTTGTTCCATATAATAGGTAATTGCGTTGGACCCTCCTAGCCCTATCAGGTGTGTAACCTGCAACCGGGATGTCATGACTGTCGTATGCTGTATCTTCTGGCATCGTCTAATCCATTCGCCTCCTGACGAACTGTCATCATGGAAGGGAAACATGTTGAGGCATTTGTTCATCATTTGGACCCCAGATAAGATTGTTTTTTTGCTTTAGTGTTGCTGTATTTTTGGGCTTTGTGCAATAGGTGAGAGCTGTAGTATTGAACCATTTTTTTTATAGTGAACACTTTCTGTTTTGGCTTCTGGTAACATGCCAGTCGTGGTACTGATCTATTGCATGATTTAAAGGGCAGGTTCCTGCTACTTTTGATCAGAATGACACCGTACTAGTAGGAGCAACTAACCCAGTGACTGGAACCTGTGTTGGTGTTTTGTGTGGTGTACCCATCTTGATTTTGGTTCTAGGCTGAACCCCTTATTGTTGCCTTTTTGAGCGCCCTATTTTGAGGTGATTTACTGTCCTGTGCACCCTCTGCCCCCCAATTTTCTTTTTTTCTTACACACGTGGTTCCCTCACTCTCTTTTGGCTGGTTATCTTTACCTTGAGAGGTGAGCGGGTAAGTGTGTAGGGGAACTGAGAATTAGCCGTCGGGAACGGGGGCGCCATTTGCGTTGGGTTATAGGGTGCCAACCTCCGCTGCTAGGCAGGGACAGTGGCAATAGGGTGAATTTAGGGCCAGTTAGTATAGGCCTTTATCTTTCATTGCTGTTTTTTCACCCTTGCCCTTATGATATTCCATTTGTATCTGGGTTTTCCAATTATTTTCTAGTCGTGTGATTTTATCGGTTTGTGTTTACATCTGGCTCCTTTTTGAATAAGGAAGATGATTAGTGTCTGTTATTATTGGTTAGATATCACCTTCTTTACTTGATTACTCTCTACCCTCCTTCTCCTTTAGATTCCCTATATCTGCACAGCACCATTTTCTGTTGATTGGCCTGTTTTTGTGTATTGGTTGTATATTTATTACTTATTTAGCGTTCAACAGATTATCTAGGGTGAGCCATCGGTGAGCGGGGGCGCCACATTGCGTACAAGCTAGGGTGCCACCCTCTGCAGGTAGGAAGGGTATATTAGGGAGTAGTAGGGTGTATTAGGAGCTTTTTGTATGATTTATTTGTCTTTCAGGCTGCTGGTTTGTGGCACTTTGACTAAAAGTTTTTTTTTTTTTAATAATAATAATAATAATAATAATAATAATAATAAATTACATTTTAGGGATTAGTTATTATGTAAGGTGGCTAGATTACTATACCAATTTATCTTTTGCTTAAGAATAAACTGCAATGATCAAAGAAAGCTTTGGTTACTGCATGTGTCGGCTTGTTAACACAGCTGGCACGTGCCCCCTTATGAAGCAGGCTCAGGTCTTGAGCCAACTTTGTACAGCCTTTACTGATTAATTGACATACATTTTTTGTTCTAGGTCATTAAAGGGTTAAGTTACTTTGCTTAATTTCGTCTGTTTCTTTTGTTCCAGTGAGGGCATGGTTTTCCTTATCCAGATGTTTTAGCCTTAAGGCCCCGTCTCACTAAGCGATTTACCAACGATCACGACCAGCGATACGACCTGGCCGTGATCGTTGGTAAGTCGCTGTGTGGTCGCTGGGGAGCTGTCACACAGACCGCTGTCCAGCGACCAACGATCAGGGGAACGACTTCGGCATCGTTGAAACTGTCTTCAACTATGCCGAAGTCCCCCTGCAGCACCCGGGTAACCAGGGTAAACATCGGGTTACTAAGCGCAGGGCCGCGCTTAGTAACCCGATGTTTACCCTGGTTACCAAAAAAAACAAACAGTACATACTCGCCTTTCGGTGTCCAGGTCCCTCGCCGTCTGCTTCCTGCTCTGACTGAGATCCGGCCGTACACTGAGAGCAGAGCGCAGCGGTGACGTCACTGCTGCGTTCTCACTTCTCACTGTACGGCGGCAGTCAGTGAGAGCAGGAAGCAGACGGCGAGGGACCTGGACACCGAAAGGCGAGTATGTACTGTTTGTTTTTTTTGGTAACCAGGGTAAACATCGGGTTACTAAGCGCGGCCCTGCGCTTAGTAACCCGATGTTTACCCTGGTTACCAGTGAAGACATCGCTGGATCGGTGTCACACACACCGATTCAGCGATGTCAGCGGGGCCTCAACGACCAAAAAAAGGTCCAGGCCATTCCGACACGACCAGCGATCTCGCAGCAGGGGCCTGATCGCTGGTACGTGTCACACATAGCGAGATCGCTATGGAGGTCGCTGTTGCGTCACAAAACTTGTGACTCAGCAGCGATCTCGCTAGCGATCTCGCTATGTGAGACGGGGCCTTTATTCATCCTTTGTGCACTCGTACTCCAATACCCTACTATAGTATAAAATCTGTCTCCTTTTTATTTTTGTGCAGTTGAAAGTCAACATGCAGCGTAAGAAAAAATTTGACTTTATACACGAAAAAAGGAGTTTAAAAAAAATAGTTAAGACAAGAAAAAAAGCATTTCTGATTTTGAGCGAAAAGCATCAACCAGCATGTGCCATTTACAAAATTTGCTGCAAGAAGTGGCAATAAAACTAGAAGGCAAAAAAGAAAAGTTTCCCTTGAAAAACCTGGAAATGTTGAATCAGGGCTGAAGTCTGTCATAAAGTTGTGTCCTTTATAGAATTATGGAGCTTTATTTCAAGAACATAAAAAATGATGGCAGTGAGAATTTCTAGGTGCGAGTAGTCGCATTTCCAGTAGGCGATTATTAGCTGCAAGGAGAACATTTTATTTCCCATAATTTCTCTTCCTAGCCTTTAATTGCTTGTGAATACTTTCAGGGATTCAGTGTGGTTTTCATGTGACTATTTAGGTACTTACTGGTGCTAATACTTAATGGAATGGGAGCAAGTCCTGGGAAAAGGTATGTGTAGGATTAGTTATCAACGCAAGGAGCCAATCACTTGGCAAAGTGACGAGAAAAAGCACCCCAAGCAAGGGGGAATCTATGTGCCCTTTGGCCCCTAAAAGCATTGTGGCCACACAAGATGAAGAGCTTTGAAGCTGTGTAATGTAGCTTGTTGCTTGCCTTCCTTGTACTAGTTTCTCCTTTGCTAAAATTTAGAAGAGGCCAAGGGAAGCTAATGATAAGTGTATTAGCATTTATTGTGCATTTCTCTGGCCACACACTGCTGCCTGCATGAGAGAGAATCTGAGAAGGGGAAACCCATCTGGGATGCTTTATGAGTGAGAAGATCAAATCACACTTGCTAAGCTCCCAAAATCAAATACATTCTGTCAACAGCACTTGCAATAAGCGATAAGACACATGATGGTCAGGCTCTCGCTGTTCATCAGAGCGGTTAACCCACTGACTGCCTAAATCGCCGCAGTGTGTCTATCAGTCTAAATGATTGGTTATGGAACTTTCCAACTAGAAGAGCACTTTCACATAAAGACTAAATTTATTATTGTACTTGCACTTTGCCAGCAGTTTTGGCTGAGAAACACCAGTTTGACGAACTGATTGAAGATTTAAATACAAAACAAAATACTTGCCAAGATATGAAGTCATTTGGGCCCCCAGACATTAAATGTCATGAAGCCCCTTCCAACGACTACACTTGGTTATGATAGATAACTTGCATTATTTAATCGTTGACTGCCTGCCACCAGCCTTGTGCCTGCATGCTCATTACTCTACTGTTTTGAGGGTATGAAACTTGTGAACTTTAAAGGGAACCTAATACATCATTTTTAGCATCTAAACTGCCCCCAGTGTGTTGTTGGTTATGCAATGTGCATCACTGACACGTTTTTTTTCCATTAAAAATGGCATTGTAATAAGCACTTTCTATAAGTTAGATCATACCTGCTCATTGAGTCATAGGGATGTGCTTCGTTTTTGTTCAGTCACAATAGAAGTTCCGGGTTGCACTAACTTAACTCGACTCTACTGTAAAATCCCGCGCTTGTGCAGTGTCAAGCCGGCAGCCTCGCTTGCGCAGTATGTAGTGTTAAGCGGACAGCCGCGCTAGGCAAGTGTCAAGTGGAGATCTGTGTTGGCTACCCATTGCACCAGTGCAGCTGCCCACTCCACAATCCCTAAAAAACTTTACCTTCTGGATCAGTGCCGCTCCTCAGCCCTGAGCCTCATGGTGTCCCCTAGCAATTCTATGACATAAACAATTGTTATAAATATTTTTTTAATGTTATACGGCAGCTTCGGGGACCTATCCTATGGATAAGGCTAGAGATAACACTTTTAAGAAGCACTCCAATTAGGTTTTTTTATTCATTAAACATGTGTCTGTGTATTATATACTCGCCTACCGCTGCTCTCTCCAGCATCCAGCACGGTTCTGCTCCTCTTCTCAATGACGTCACTGCAGTTGTGACTATCCGGTTCACTGTATGCCCTATGCCTGAGTCTTTTTACAACGTAGGCCTGTAGAGCCTAGTTCTGACACTCCATAGGCTTACATTGTAAAAGTCACTTCTGGGTCAGACAAAGTGCAGCGTGACCGACAGTGTCTGCAGAGAGGTGACGTCACTGAGAAGAGGAGAAGGGCGCTGCAGATTGGAGAGAGCAGCGGAAGGGGAGTATATTAATACACTACACTAAATGCACATATACACACTTTTTGGGAATAAAAAACCTTATAAGCGCATTTCTTTAATGACTATCATAATGCTGACAATTAAAATTATAAATCATTGTACAGTGGAGTAGAAATGCCTAATATGAAGCCTTTAAGGCAACATTTGTATATTGACTTTTTGTATTTGTGTGTAAAGACTGGAATAAACACTAATAATAACAATTTGTTGTTGATAAAATAAAGTGATTGTTCAATCCGTTCACTAAGCCTAATGGGTTACTTACAGATTCAGACCCAACAACGAGTGCAAATATTATTTCCACTTCCATTAGACGCCTTAATTGGCAATGTTCGGTTATTCCAATTATTAACTGTTGATCTCCCACTAATGCGCATAACAGAAAGAAATGCGAGATACCAATTTTGTAGAAAGTCCATCCTCCCTTTTACGGTGATGGCTCTCTTGACCGTACACTTTAAAACGTCCGCACACCGATAATGAAAGGATGTAGCACAGGAAGTTAATAGGGACTGTGCCAAGCAAGTCACGTCAAATGGGGTTATTTTCTTTACATGTAGGATATATAATTCTACAATTTCTCCGGCTGTGTTTCATCAAGTAATTCATAGTTTAGGGTTGTGCCATCGAAGGTAATTAAATCTTACATTTTATTTCACTTTAAGTCCATTCTACATGTTAGGGGTTGATGAGCTAAGAAGATGTTTTACCTTCAAATTCATGAATCTATTTGTTCTCTGCTGTGGAAATTATTTTTGTTAGTTATTATGTGAGATTTTTTTCCTTTCAAACATTTTGCTGTTTGCTCCTTGACCTTTTAATTACTGCCATGTGGACAAGGGTGTTTAGCTGGTCATTTGAAATGTTTTTGTGTTGTAATGGCTGCTGGGCAGCTCCTCACATCCTGAACTTTGAAAGAATTTGGTGATTGACATAGCAAATGTGTACATTGCTTGTGAAGCTTCTGAAACTATAGACTCTGCTACAGGAAAAATGTGTTTTGTTTTGTTTTTGTATCTTATTGTGGTGTTTGGATGTGATAGAAATTAAAATATGATTCTATCAATCTTGTTTTTTACTAGATGTTTTTCTATGTTCCTCTGTTTATACTCATTGGCAAAATAATCACTCCAAATCGTCTCACTGTTCTCTTGTGTGTGCGCCCCCAAATAAGCACCTCCAATGAACTATAGTGTATGTATGTGTATATGTGTGTGTGTATATATATATATATATATATATATATATATATATATATATATATATATATATATATATATATATATATATATATATATATATATAATCCTCCGCATTTTGCATGACTAGTGTAGTACTACTACATATATACACACATATAGGAAGGGATTAACCAATTTCCTTTAGGGAGGTCTAGGTGACTATCTATTATCGGCGGACGCTGCCAATGAATGTGAAATCTGATAAACTTTCATCTTGGACTGATTAATTCCCTAAGGTCATACTAGAGTTACACATGGTCTGAATGCATTTGATAGTAATTAAGTCTGACAGCTTGGGGAAGGAACAATTGTGTTTTTAGGTTACTTTCATTTGTAAACTACAGAACAAATTAGCAAGATGTGTCCACCAAATGAAATATACCATGCATCTACCTTCCCGGATTAAAAGCAAAATCAAGCATGGTAGTGATACATGAAAGCTCTTTCAAGCATAACACCTGCAAGTAATATCTTCTCACCTTCAGTGTCTGCTTTCTACATTGTATTGGCCTTATTCCAATTTTGGGCTGAAAATATAAGTTCGATCATAGTCCAATGAATCCAGTGATTGCTGGGTGAAATATTGGTCTACATGTTGAAGTAGCCCAAGAGTGTGGTGGTGAACCCATTGTGATATTAATAGATGTGGTAGAACATAAATATGTGCTCAGATATGATGAACATGCAATTTTTCTTGGTTTTGTTTGGTTCTCTCTAAGGCCAGGTGCCCACGATCCGGAACTAGCAGTGCTTTGGATGCATGTTCGCTTTGTCCAAAGCACTGCTTTATATTGAACGCAGGTGAATCCGCTTGTGTTCACTGAATCCAATACATTTCTTGATGTAATTTCTCTTGGGGAGACTAGCATCTCCGCAAGAGAAATTGACCTGCTGCGGTCTGGAAAGATCCCATTTCGGTGTCCGCGAGTGAGCCACGAGCGTTTCTGGACGTAGTGGACATGGAATTTCTTGAACTCTCATCCACTATGCAGTAACAGCTGGCCGCTGCGGGTTTGTCGATGCATCAATACGCAGCGTCAGACCCGCAGCTGTTCCTGATGGTGGACACATACCCTAATAGATTTATCTTGCCTTAATATCATTTCAGTCCAGAGTGGAGGAAGCACAGGTGCTATGAGGATCATTTCAGAAGGCATGGAGATGTGTGTAGGACACAATAGCTGGTGTGGTTTTTGTCACGTTGTAAACTTGAGAACTATCTACATAATAATAGAAAGGGGAGAACCTCTCATAAAAAGGCAATTACATTTATGGTGTTGTGAAGGGAGCTGTTTTCTGGAACAACAGAACTCTCTCCCAAGCTTTGATGTTCAGGCTCTTTATGGCTTGTTGCGCCCATCACAGCATTGCCTTTACAGTTTGGATTTTAAATTGACATTAGCATTGAATAAGAAGGAGCAGTAAGATTGTGCTACTAGAAAAGACACAAGTGTCCTGGAAGTGACATTGCAGCTGATGGTCCAACAATGGACAGGCAGTAATCTGAACTGTGAAAGAACAAAAGCACACATTCTAAATGAGAAATATTCTACATGTACATATTATGGTTGTAGAAGACTACGTTAGACTTGTACATGATTACTTATTTTGTTGAAAGAGCATTTCCATTTAATGGAAAAAAAAATCACCAGTGAGTAAAGGTACCTTCACACTAAACGATATCGCTAGCGATCCGTGACGTTGCAGCGTCCTGGCTAGCGATATCATTTAGTTTGACACGCAGCAGCGATCAGGATCCTGCTGTGATATCGCTGGTCGTTGAACAAAGTTCAGAACTTTATTTGGTCGTCAGATCGGCGTGTATCGTCGTGTTTGACACCAAAAGCAACGATACCAGCGATGTTTTACAGTGGTAACCAGGGTAAACATCGGGTTACTAAGCGCAGGGCCGCGCTTAGTAACCCCATGTTTACCCTGGTTACCAGTGTAAAATGTAAAAAAACAAACCGTACATACTCACCTTCGCGTCCCCCGGCGTCCGCTTCCCACACTGACTGAGCGTCGTAAAGTGAAAGTGAAAGTACAGCACAGCGGTGACGTCACCGCTCTGCTGTTAGGGCCGGCGCTCAGTCAGTGCAGGAAGCGGACGCCGGGGGGACGCGAATGTAAGTATGTACTGTTTTTTGGGTTTTTTTACATTTTACGCTGGTAACCAGGGTAAACATCGGGTTACTAAGCGCGGCCCTGCACTTAGTAACCCGATGTTTACCCTGGTTACCCGGGGACCTCGGCATCGTTGGTCGCTGGAGAGCGGTCTGTGTGACAGCTCTCCAGCGATCAAACAGCGACGCTGCAGCGATCGGCATCGTTGTCGCTATCGCTGCAGCGTCGCTTAATGTGAAGGTACCCTAAAATGTCTTCCAGTATTGTTGCCTCCAGTTTAGGAAAACCTTCAGTTCTGTCATCACTTAAGGCCCCCATATATATTACATGGCTGTTGGCCGAGTGATGCTTTGACCAATCGTTCAGCCGACAGACCTCTCTCTCATACACAGGAGTGCTTGTTTGGACAAGCACTCCTGTGTTCTCTAAAAGCTGCCGACGGACCTCTCCGGGAGTCAATTTTGAAACCTATTGAGTAGAGAAGGAATAGGTCTCACAATATTAGGCTGTCATATACAGACCCTTCTAATTAAAATGGAATACTTTATTAAATATTAAAAGGTCAGACTCCCAACGCACAAATATCAAACACCAACAAATATAAATAGACATAAACATATGTAAATAACTCGCCAATAATTACTGTAGCTTCTGCCTAACAGCAGAGGGTGGTGCCCCATCTCATCAGTGGCTGTCCCTACAATGCCCTGTTGTGGCCTAATTAGCTTAACACTAATGTATTTACATCAGATTGAAAACAGATACATAAACGGGATCAATAACGCCTCTATCTATATACAACATTGTCTTACAGCAACCAAAGGGTGAGATGTGTACCCATTACAATACGGAGAAAATATTTTCATTGAGATACTGATGATAGAAAAATACTTTCTTAAACAAGCTCAACCTTACCTAACCGCAGAGGTTGGCACCCTGGATAAACTCTGCGACTGACCCTGGGTTGCTCTATACCAGTGATAACGAATCTTTTAGAGACAGAATGCCCAAACTGCAACCCAAAACCCACTTATTTATCGCAAAGTGACAACACGGCCATTTAACCTGAATACTGAAGTTTTAGTTTATAAACATCAACTCTTGTAGAGAGAAGGCGGAGGCAGCAGAGAGCAGCCACAGATCGGAGCTGGGGTACCAGACTGCAGATATAAATGAATATTCTCCCCATCCTGGTATGTGATCTCCCCATCCTGGTATATGCTCTCCCCATCCTGGTATATGCTCTCCCCATCCTGGTAAATGCTCTCTCCATCATTGTATATGCACTCCCCATCCTGGTATATGCTCTCCCCATCCTGGTATATGCTCTCCCCATCCTGGTATATGCTCTCCCCATCCTGGTAAATGCTCTCCCCATCATTGTATATGCACTCCCCATCCTGGTATATGCTCTCCCCATCCTGGTGTATGCACCCTGTCGTCCTGGTATATGCAAGAACCCTCCCTCATCTTGATCCTGGTATATGCACCCCCTCTTTGTCCTTGTATATGAACCCCCCACCTTCCACAGCCTGTAATATGCACCCCACTCATCCTGGTATATACACCCCACCATACTGGTATATGTGCTCCCCCCAT
This sequence comes from Ranitomeya variabilis, assembly GCF_051348905.1. Classification (NCBI taxonomy): domain Eukaryota; kingdom Metazoa; phylum Chordata; class Amphibia; order Anura; family Dendrobatidae; genus Ranitomeya; species Ranitomeya variabilis. Next base: position 217,457,386 of record NC_135236.1, on the reverse strand, counting down.
CCTGGTATATGCCCCCCCCACACCAATCCATGTATATGCCCCTATCCTAGTATATGGCCCCCATCCTGCTGGCGCCACTGTTCAACGCATAGGAAAAAAAAAACACATTGCTACCCACCTTCCTTCCTCTTTCCCGCCTCGTCGTCTCCTAAAGCTAGCAGTTGATTTCTGTGTCCAAACAACGGGAGGCGCATGACGTCACTGACATGCGCCCAGTCTCATGTACGCCAACATCAGCTGCTGGCCTCTGATTGTCCCGCAGCATGTATTGCAGTGCACAGACCTGACATTTTCTTGCGCCTTAATATACTTCAGCTAGATATATGTCCGAGGATGTAAGGGCTGACGCTGCGGGGGTCCTCACCCACTGTCCTCGTTCCACTGATGCGGAACAGCAAGGACTCTGTGTCCCCCCTCTGTCACGGGTGCCATAGGTTCGCCACCACTACCTAATACTGTACTGGAACCAACCATACTATCTCAGATAGCTTTAGATCAGCAGGGCCAGATGTGCCCCTAATTTCAACATAAATGTAATTAATGACATATTAAATGCAAGATAAAGGGTATTACTTATCTAGCTGTGTCTTCATATACTTGCCTCAACGCATTTCATCGTGCAGCTCATCAGGAGGCCTGATGTTAATTAATGATATCCAGTCTGCTATCATGGGTCCTGTATAAAAATCTCACATATTTAGACCACTCCCCAAAGAATACTGTTGTTTCTGTTAGGAGGGGGAGAGACACATCCTGGATAATGCCATTGACTTTCTCCATAGTTATAGAACGCATATTCCATATTACTGACCCTCCCTCTAACCGTACGGTGCATGTCCGGAAGTGACGCGCGTCAACTGTAATGCACGCCAGCGGTCCACACTTGACCAGCAGTGTGCACTCTATTGCACTGCTCATGCCCACAATGCATTTCACGATGGAGCACATAAAGAGCAGTGGCGTGTGATTGCCCTTATCAGAAAGTATACACTCCATGGCAACGAAATACATACGGGTATCCGCATGGAACGCAGACAAATTATATACCCCTTATATCATCCATGATAAAGAAAGTAGATGAACTGAGAGATGTGATATCCTCCTTGTCCCTGACCTTCTGCTCGGTGTCCCCTAATGGCATTTCTGCTTTTGCTTTTTTATATATTACTGGCTATTGAACCCGTTCTACGCCCGGGTGGCGAGCATTTGTATTGGTATATGGTTTCCATCCTGTCATGTGCTGCCCCATCCTGCGCCCCCATCCTGTCATGTGCTGCTCCATCCTGCGCCCCCATCCTGTCATGTGCTCCCATCCTGCGCCCCATCCTGTCATGTGCTCCCATCCTGCGCCCCATCCTGTCATGTGCTCCCATCCTGCTTTCCCATCCTGTCATGTGTGCGCCCCCATTCTGTCATGTGCTGCTCCCATCGTGCGCAATCATCCTGTCATGTGCTGCTCCCATCCTGCGCCCCCATTCTGTCATGTGCTGCTCCCATCCTGCGCTCCCATTCTGTTGTAATGTCCTGCACCCATTCTGCCTGTTCCTGTTTCCATTCTGCCATATGTTGCTCCCATCTTTCTCTCTCCGGCTCTACTGCCCGAGTGCGGCGGTGCTGAGTGCGGGCGGCGGTGCTGAGTGCGGGCGGCGGTGCTGAGTGCGGGCGGCGGTGCTGAGTGCGGGCGGCGGTGCTGAGTGCGGGCGGCGGTGCTGAGTGCGGGCGGCTGTGCGTGGCGGTGCTGAGTGCGGGCGGCTGTGCGTGGCGGTGCTGAGTGCGGGCGGCGGTGCTGAGTGCGGGCGGCTGTGCGTGGCGGTGCTGAGTGCGGGCGGCTGTGCGTGGCGGTGCCGGGGGCCTGAGCAGGCGGGGACACCGGCGCGCTGTGGGGGTCAGGTGCCGGGGTCGCCGCTAGCTCAGGCCCCCGGCACTTGCTATATTCACCTGTCCCCCGTTCCAGCGCTGCGTGCTGCACCATCCTCTACATCCTGGCTGTGACTGTTCAGTCAGAGGGCGGCGCGCATTAAGCGCGTCATCGTGCCCTCTGAACTGAACGTCACAGGCAGAGGATGTGGAGGATGGTGCAGCGCGCAGCGCTGGAACGGGACAGGTAAATATAGCATACTCACCCTCCTGGCTCGTCCCTGCTTCTCCGTTGGAGATCGCGGTGTGCATTCAGTGCTTACGCATACCGCGATCTCCTGTGAGCGTCACTCTGTGGGGTTCAGACTGCGCCGGCGCTTGCGCAGTCTATAAAGGCTTCGGACAGAGTGACGCTCCCAGCGTTATATTATAGATGTTTTTAATATAAATGAATGCAATTATTTTATCATTTAATATTTTTTTGATCTCTTCTTGCCCTCCCATATTTATTTGTATATGGGATTTTGTCATATGTGCCTATAATCCTTGTGATACCATCAAGATTTTGTTTTATTCTTTATTATTCTTTTTTTTAAAAAAAGGAGGGACTATCTCTCTTAATTTTCTGCAAATGTATGGGCCAAATCCAAAATATAGTGTAAATACCCCTTTTCCCTGAATCTGCCATTCATATCTCTCTCCTGTCTATGAAATTCATGGATGCTGGAGCAGTTCCTTCTCAATCTGAAGAACTGGCCCTTAGGTATACCTTTTTTGAAGGGGGTGGATGGTGGCTATCCCACTTTAGGAGGCTGTTGGTACTAGTGGTTTTACAACAGATGTTATTTTTTAATGAATACAAACAGGAATGGTAATTGATTACAATTTGATTCAGACCTACACTTCAAACCCATTCTACTGATAATGAGTTCTGTAACAAAGTCCAAGAACTGCTTATTTGTACCTGACTAAATAATGAGTATATCATCGATAAATCTGTACCAGACACCTATGTGGGGATGCCTCCACCTTGCCTCATCCCCAAAGACTACAATTTCTTCACACCAGCCTTGGAACAGGTTGGCATACGATGGGGCACAGGGACTCCCCATCACAGTGCCCCTGAGCTGGTGGAAGTACTTCCTGTTAAAGAGGAAGAAGTTGTGGATAAGGGTGAACCTTAGGAGATATGCAACAAAATAATTGTCTGCTGCACACAATTGATCTTGATGTTAGAAAACGATACACTCCTCTGATGCCAAACTCATGTGAGATGTTATTATATAATGCCTCCACATCTGAAGAGGCCAAAAGTATATGTTCTCTCACAGGGCCGTATTTGCCACTAGGCACTTGAGGGCACGTGCCTAGGGCAGGACGATGCGGGGGGGGGGGGGGCAAGTTTTTTTTTTTTTTATTAAAGTCCGGGGTCACCTTCCGACTGACCGACCGCCCCCCCAGACGCCTGCTTGCCTCCTTGAAGACGTCATACTCACCCTACTCCAGCGATGCCTGGTCTCCGCGCCCGCAGCTCGTCCTGTGTGAGCGGTCACGTGGTACCGCTCATTAAGGTGATGAATATGGACGCATATTCATGACCTTAATGAGCGGTACCACATGACCGCTCACGCAGGAAGAAGTTGCTGCGCCGGGACAGAGATGGAGGGATGTTCGGTCGGTGTGGGAAAGGTGAGTATCACAGCCAGGGAGGACAGGGGGAGGATGAAGGAGGACGGGGAGCCGTGCCATGCATACAGGATGGGAGGGGGGGTGAGATGAGCAATGCATACAGGATGGGAGGGGAGATGAGCCATGCATACAGGATGGGAGGGGGAGATGAGCCATGCGTACAAGATGGGTGAGGGGATGATGAGCCATACATACAAGATGGGAGGGGGGGAGATGAGCCATGCATACAGGATGGGAGGGGGAGATGAGCCATGCATACAGGATGGGAGGGGGAGATGAGCCATGCATACAGGATGGGAGGGGGAGATGAGCCATGCATACAGGATGGGAGGGGGAGATGAGCCATGCATACAGGATGGGAGGGGGAGATGAGCCATGCATACAGGATGGGAGGGGGGAGATGAGCCATGCATACAGGATGGGAGGGGGAGAGTTGAGCCATGTATACAGGATGGGAGGTGGGGGGAGCCGAGCCATGCATACAGGATGGGGGGAAGATGAGCCATGCACACAGGATGGGAGGTGCCGAGCCATGCATACAGGATGGGAGGTGCCGAGCCATGCATACAGGATGGGGGGAAGATGAGCCATGCATACAAGATGGGAGGGTGGGGGAGATGAGCCATGCATACAAGATGGGAGGGAGGGGGCCATTATGCAATATGGAGCATCATGTGTTGCCGTTATACAGTATGGAGCATCATGTGTGGCCATTATACAGTATTGAGCATCATGTTGGGTCGTTATACAGTATGGAGCACTGTGGCCATTTTTTTTTTTTTTGTTTATAATTATTGTTTATGAAACCGTGTGATCAGCAGTACTAAATGGGTGTGGATATGGGTGTCACTAGTTGTGAAATGAGTGTGGTCAGAGGCATGGCCTAAAATTTGCCGAGGCGCGCGTAGCAAACTTTATCCCTCTTTCCCTTCTTCAAAAGTTGGGAGGTATGAAACCGCATTTGCCGGATCGCGGCAAGTGCTGCAAATGTCCACAAATACCATAGGAAATGAATGAGGCCGAACGCAGTGTTGCCGTAAGTGATCCATTACGCGGCAGATGCGGAAAAACTGCCGGATCTGCTGCAAAAGGCTACTGTCACATCTGCGGTTTTTGCCAAAGTCGCTACCGATAGTGTCATACTCACCAAAGGGGGAGGCAGCACTAAAAGTACCTAGGGCAGCAGAAACTCTAAATACGGCCCTGTTCTCTCACATGTTTGCCTTCAAGTGTTTGAAGGAGGTCCAGTATATCTCTTATGTGCTATGGAAGGGAAAGTACAAAGATACGGAGGATCTTGCTTATGTAAATGCCACCATTGTGAATCCAAGTAATATACCAAAGATAGAATAGGGCGTTCTCAGTGAGAACAAAGCGATCACAGTCCAAAATCGCATGCCCGATTGACATCTCCCCCAGCAATCAGTTGGTCAGTGCCACCATACATGTGATTGTCGGCCCGAACCTGTCGATATTGGCAGATGCTTTCAACATTGGTATAAAGTGTGTCGTACTTGTACTCTTAACAATCTACAGATGTTGGAGGAAATCCAATTCATGCCTTATTTTAGGTTTTACGAAGCCTAATTTTTTCCTGCTGAGAAATAAGAGTTTCCTGAGGATAAACACACATGTTCACTGAAGTTTATTTTCCTTCCATCGGTCTTTAGCTGCTCTTTGATGGCTTATGTGGTCAAGGCTGTAAGTATCTCAGGAAAGAAGATATATCATAAATAGTCGATTCTAAAAAAATTATAGAAATCCTTTTTAATTGTGAATAAGGAAATCCCTGTTTAAATTAAGTGTGAAGAATTTATTGGAAGACCTGATTTGTGCACCTGCCTGAAGATAGGGTTTCATTTGCTCCATTTTGTCCATTGTCAGAAATATCCATTATGCAGGAGCTGTAGAAATGGTTGTATGCCGAGAAGACATAGACGTAACAACCTTGCATATTGTGGTCTGCAGAATATACTTGGAAGACTTTGTGCTAATACTCCTTGGCTTGAAGGTCTTTGTTGTAATGTGATTGTTCAGGGTGCTTGTAAATTAAATTGTCTTGCGATCTTACTTATATGCACTTTTCACCTTTCACCCGGGTACTCTCCATTGTACAGTGTACTCAATATTCTAATCGCTATGTCTAACCATTCACGTTCCCCTCACAGTGAGCTGAGTCAGACCGCACACTTATAGGTCAGATAATAAATTTACAGATGACCAAACGTGGCTCATTTAGCAGTACAATACTCTTGCTGGTGGCTCCTGCTCCATAAATTATTCTCTTGCTGGTGGCAGTAGTCCTGCTCCATAAATTCCGCCAACCATTATTTACATAAATGATAACCAAGTATTTGTAATAAAACTGAATATTAAATGTGTGGAAGTTTTAGGCAGAATAGCCTTTTAAGACCGTGATTTTATATTTCAGCTATGTCTGCCTTTGAAGAACAACCAGTTTCAATAAAGGTGCAAGTGGGAGGGATGGCACGTTTCTCTTGTAGGATAACCGCAAACCCTCCAGCTGTCATTACTTGGGAAGTAAATCGCACAGCTCTACCTCTTGCCATGGACAGGTAAGTAACAACTTAATAGAGCTGTAATATGTTCTAGAAGACTGACATCATGAATGTCTTTTCAATTATCAGTAGGCTGGATATACATCACAGTGATGTTCTATTTTATGGAATGAATCAGTATATATATTTTTTTTGCTTAGGACCATAGATGGCCTTATTGATGGCTGTATGGCATGTTTCTCACACTAGTGCTCCTTTTAAGTGCCTGCCTTTTATAGGATCTGATCAGTAGTAGGTTCATATTGATGACTTAGGCTGGTTTCACATTTGCGTATGGCTGGTCTGGGTATGGCTGCGTACATCCTCCCTTAAGCTCCGCCTACTTCCACATGCGTCGTACAGTGCGTACCTATCTTTAACATTGGGTATACAGGGACATGCGTTGTATGCTGATGTGTCCGCATGCTGTGTTTTGACGAGCCCGCCGTCCACACGGGAACACAAAAAGTTGCATTCCCATGCGGTCGGCGGGCACTTAAAAACACAGCATGCGGACCCATCCGCATACAACGCATGTCCCTGCGTACCTAATGTTAAAAATAGGTACGCACTGTACGACGCATGCGGAAATAGGCGGAGCTTAAGGGAGGATGTACGCAGCCATACGCAGACCAGCCATATGCAAATGTGAAACCCTTAGACATAGGATAGGCCATCAATAGCCAATCAATGTATGGTACAGCTGCTAGCTCCTGGTATTGCAATGAAGTCATTGTCACTTGAATGGGACAATACTAACATAGCCACTACCAAATGTATGGTGCTATGCTTGATAAACAAGGATTGTTGGGGTGCCTGTCGTTCCGGACAGTCAGAGAAATGACCCTTATTTTTCTACTGCCTTTAGAAAAAAAAAGAAGTGATATGACTATTATTTTACATGTCTTCCAATCTGTGCTTAAAATAATTCAGCTGTCCGTGATTTTAGGATAAGTTGTCAAGAACAAAATAAATAAAATTGGCAACGCTGCCCCTCGATGATCTAATTGATGACCTTAAGGATAGACAATCGGCATCAAATTCCCGCAAATAACTAGAATAGATGATTGTTTTTATCTTAAATTAGTTTTTCAAACATTTCAACAAGCTCCTCTAAAGTAAGAAATTATGATTCAAACAAGTTCATGTAAGTGACCTTTTAGTTGTCCAGCCTGTTGTGACGATCTAGCTACATGTCTGTTACTTTAAAGAGGTTTTCCCATGAACAAAGTACATTTTAATCAATTGATTATTTCATTATTTTTATTGCAAAAACTAATGATTAAAATGTACATTGTTCCTATAACCGCATTTCCACAAAACGTTTGGCATGTAACTGAGGCCTGTCAAGAATTTTGATTTATGGCAGTATGGGTGCTAAATCAGAGGGGAGGAAGAGTCCCTCTATGGTTGGGGTCACACAAGCGTGCATTCTCGCATGCAAGAGAATTGGCTTAGGCTAATAGACACCTGGTTCAAAGTCTGATCAGCATTTTAGCAGTGTCAGTTTTTTGTGATCAGATTTTCGCACATGAAAGAATCGGAGCACAGGTGTGGAGAAGATGGAGAACTTCATCTCCTCATCTTCTCCATTGCCGGTGTCCATGCAAAACGGACTGCACTCCGTTGACATCCGAGTGCAATCTGATGTTTTACACGCACCCATAAACTTGAGTGGGTGTGCATGCTCCGATTTGCAGAGCTACTCACAGCTTGCTGAATTTATTTTTCTCATGCATAAGAAAACAAATATCAGATCTGCACTAACCCATAGAATAGCATTGGGCCCAGTGCTATCCAATAAAACATTGGATAACACTCGTCCGATTAATACGCTCATGTGAGTGAGCCCTAAGGCCAAGTATTGAGTATTTAGTGAGTATTTTTCCTCCTCATCTGTAAGCCAAAATCAGGTGCGGAACAGTCAGAGGAAAAATATAATAGAAAATGGGCTCGTAGACTTTCTATTGAGCTCATCTTAAAGGGGTTGTCCAAGTTAAATTAAAATTTTGCCAAGGGGATAATGACATGTTAAAAAAAAAACCAAGCAAACAAAGCTATCATGCTTGCCTACCAGCACAGACTTGGATAAAGAACTAAATAACTGGGCGCTCCGTGGTCTGTGCAGGAACAGGCAGCGGGGATGTCTGTGTGCCACCAGTCAGTGGCTGCAGTGGTCAGATGACTTGAGTAGTATGTCATCATAAAATATCTGACCGCTGCTGGCAGTCATATGCCACAGCCGTCTAGCAGCTTTTTAAAGTGTGACATCACCGCTTCCTGTCTCTGTGTAGATTACAAAGTGACCTGAATTGGATCAAGGTGGATGCCAATAAGGGAGTGTGACTGATTGCCCATTGACTGGATTTGTTTAAAAAAAAAAAAAATATATATATATATATATATATATTATTTTGCCCTCCAAGAGAGAACCTTCGGTACTTCTGCCCCTCTGTTTTAGAGATCCGTGCCGGTCTCTGTGTCAGGTCCACATCGATCATAACATCTAGCACATTTGTAGAACAAATTCCTTAGCATACGGAGACTCAGACTCCTTAAATACGTGGAAAATAATAGGTTAAATAATACTTTGTCGTATTTTACCTAAAGGATTACTGTGCTACCAAAAGGTGTTCTTCAGATCTATGGCATCACTAAGAAAGACGCTGGAAATTACCGATGCATAGCCACCACCTCGTTAAATAGACGGAAGAGTGCCGAAGCCTCATTAACTGTTTTATCAGGTATGTTGCAACATTCAAATATATTCACTAGATTAGTGCAGCTTCCATATTTACTGTACAGTCGCATGTGACACATGATGCATCATACAATCTATGTGGCCTAATATGGATGTTCGCTATCTATGTGGCCATAAAAAATTGTATCACAAGTCACATTCCTAGTCCATATGTTTATATTGACTTTTTTGTAGAAGAAAAATTTAAGTTTTACAACTCAAAATGTTTGCAAAGTTGCTTTATAAGTCTAGTCAAGTCTATGGCCCCCTTTATTCATTCTGCTCCTCTGACAGCCATTCTAAAGTTGTTTTTTTTGTATGTTTTTTTTCTAGCCACACCAGAAGAGCCTTTCCAGAAGCCAATCATCATTGCACCTCCTCAGAATACAACTACCTCTGTACACCAAACGGTTACACTGGAGTGTATGGCTAGAGGAAACCCTAAACCAATAGTATCTTGGAGCAGACTTGGTAAGAACTTTGCTAAAAAAAGGAATGCATGAGAAAATTCTTCCAAAATTATCATGGGGTTGTCCTCGAATTGTTAATACCAGATTAGATGTTACATAACTGCAAAAAATAATATTGTCCATTTTATTTTCTAGACCAAAGACCCATTGACGTCTTCAACACACGAGTTGTGGGAAATGGAAATCTTGTTATATCTGATGTGAGAGTGCAACACGCCGGAGTGTATATTTGCCGAGCAACTACCCCAGGAACTCGTAATTTCACTGTAGCAGTGGCTAATGTTATAGTCTTGGGTAAGACTTGGTTGTTCTTCATTGATTTGTTGTACTCCTGTTATTCATAGTATCAAGAAGGATAGAAAATAATAAGTAATCTCACTAAATTTCACCATTTTCACTTCCCAACAGTCATTATATTTCAGTTTATAAAAAAAAATCCTTTTAGGTAAGAAATTGGGGTGAAGATTTTGGTCTGCAAGCTACATCCATGGTAGACAAACATTTGGCCATTTGTATTAGATCATGTTTCACACTTAAATGGATCTAATCACGTGTTGATAGGATGGGGGTGAGCTTTCTCACTGTGCGTGACCACCAGGGTGACTTAGAATAGGGAGGGAGGTCTTCTGGTGACCAAGTGAAAGAAAGCCATCCCCATGAGAGCTAATATGACAATGGTAGCTGGCAACCATCTACTTCCTGTCCCACCATTTGAAGTCTAGAGCACAAGTGACTGAGATTACTGGAGAAACGCTGATCAGTTACTGCACATCAGTTATGTTTTACAGAAAATTAATAAATGGGCACTTGACTTGCTAGTATGCCCACTGTTGAGATTTAGTACCCACGCTATCAGTGTTCAATTTCTATGTAAATCTTAATTAATGGTTTTTCACTAAAGTTTTTGCTTTAATATAAAAATGTGCTATTTGCCTTTTTACCAAGAATAAATTCAGAGGATATAAGTACATGCAACCAAATGTGTGTACTATGCTATAAGCAATATAAGCCTCTGTAAAGCATAATGACACATAGCAACAGTTCTGTTTTGTAAGAAAACATGTTTTAATGTATGGTTTTTAATCTCAGCCTAAATTGTAGCAAAACAATGGTTGTGTAACGTTATTATAAGGCAAAATAATTCTATAATGTTGCACATTGGGGTGAATGAATTAAAATACCAGGTGTTTGGAATATAGACCAAGAGTCTCTATATGTGTCTTTACAGCTCCACCATCATTTACTGAGCGACCGGAGAGTTTGACAAGACCACGTGCGGGAACGGCTCGTTTTGTATGTCAGGCAGAAGGAATTCCAACTCCTAAAATCACCTGGCTGAGGAATGGCAGAAAGATTCATTCTAATGGGAGAATGAAAATGTACAGCAGGTAAATAAGGTCTATATTATGTGTAATATACATAGTGACACAGACAGGCATAACTTGATGGATCCTATCTCGTTGTCGCATGTTTATTCCATATACTTGTTACTGAAGGCATAATGGTTCCTGTGTGTGTTTGTTTTTTTATATTATATTTTTTATTTTGTTCTAGTAAACTTGTAATCAACCAAATCATCCCTGAAGATGATGCAGTGTATCAGTGCATGGCCGAAAATAACCAGGGCTCTGCCATGTCCCGAGCAAGGCTGACTGTTGTGATGTCTGAAGACAGGCCCAGTGCTCCCCGTAACCTCCGAGCGGAGACAATGTCCAGTTCAGCCATTATACTATCGTGGGAAAGGCCTCTGTATAACTCAGAAAAAGTCATTGCTTATTCTGTGCATTACATGAAGGCGGAAGGTAAGAATAAGACTTGCAGCAAGTGTTTATGGAAAGCCTATGGATTTCTGACAGCTGCACACGGCTTTTGTTGTCCCTTTTGCTAAGATTTTTTTTATTATTCCAGAATTACCTTCGTTTTCACTTAGAAATGTCATATTAAATTTAAAAGTAGATTTTACTTTTTAATGTTTCACATGCTTTTTTCAAAGTGCGCTATACATTTGCTTTCTATTGGTAATATCTCTTTTGCCATACTCTAATGTAGATGATTAAGTATGGAAATTGGTTTGTCTATTTTCTAGTGACTTTACCAATAGTATAGCAATGGTATGCAGTATATACAGTGGGTACGGAAAGTATTCAGACCCCTTTAAATTTTTCACTCTTTGTTTCGTTGCAGCCATTTGGTAAATTCAAAAAAGTTCATTTTTCACATTAATGTACAATCTGTACCCCATCTTGACTGAAAAAAAATGTAGAAATTTTCACATATTTATTAAAAAAGAAAAACTGAAATATCACATGGTCATAAGTATTCAGACCCTTTGCTCAGACACTCATATTTAAGTCACATGCTGTCCATTTGCTTGTGATCCTCCTTGATTTCTACTCCTTCATTGCAGTCCAGCAGTGTTTAACTAAACTGGTAGGACTTGATTTGAAAAGGCACACACCTGTCTATATTAGACCTCACCGCTCATAGTGCATGTCAGACCAAATGAAAATCAGGCGGTCAAAGGAACTGGCCAAGGAGCTCAGAGACAGAATTGTGGCAAGGCACAGATCTAGCCAAGGTTACAATAGAATTTCTGCAGTACTCAAGGTTCCTAAGAGCCCATTGGCCTCCATAATCCTTAAATGGATGACGATTGGGACCACCAGAAGTCTACCTGGACCTGGCCGACCAGCCAAACTGAGCAAACGTGGGAGAATAGCCTTGGTGAGAAAGGTAAAGATTTATCCCATGATCACTGTGGCTGAGCTCCAGAGATGCAGTAGGGAGATGGGAGAAAGTTCCACAAAGTCAACTATCACTGCAGCCCTTCACCAGTCAGGCCTTTATGGCAGAGTGGCCCGGCGGTAGCCTCTCCTCAGTGCAAGACATATGAAAGCCCACATAGTTTGCTAAAAAACTCATGAAGGACTCCCAGACTATGAGAAATAAGATTCTCTGGTCTGATGAGACGAAAATAGACCTTTTTGGTGATAATTCTAAGCGGTATGTGTGGAGAAAATCAGGCACTGCTCATCACCTGCCCAATACAATCCCAACAGTGAAACATGGTGGTGGCAGCATCATGCTATGTGGGGTGTTTTTCAGCTGCAGGGACAGGGTGACTGGTTGTCATTGAAGAAAACATGAATGTGGCCAAGTGCAGAGAGATCCTGGATGGAAACGTCTTCCAGAGTGCTTTGGATCTCAGACTTGGCCAACGGTTCACTTTCCAACAAGACAATGACCCTAAGCACACAGCTAAAATAACAAAGGAGTGGCTTCAGAACAACTGTGTGACCATTCTTGACTGGCCCAGCCAGACCCCTGACCTAAACCCAATTGAGCATCTCTGGAGAGACCTGAAAATGGCTGTCCACCAACGTTCGCCATCCAACCTGACGGAACTGGAGAGGATCTGCAAGGAATAATGGCAGAGGATCCCCAAATCCAGATGTGAAAAACTTGTTGCATCATTCTCAAGAAGACTCATGGCTCAAAAGGGTGCTTCTACTCAATACTGAGCAAAGGGTCTGAATACTTATGACAATGTGATATTTCAGTTTTTCTTTTTTAATAAATATGCTAAAATTTCTACATTTTTTTCAGTCAAGATGGGGTGCAGAGTGTACATTAATGAGAAAAAAATGAACTTTTTTGAATTTACCAAATGGCTGCAATGAAACAGTGAAAAATGTAAAGGGGTCTGAATACTTTCTGTACCCACTGTACAAGTTTCCATAGCACCTAATGTTTTTATCTTTCGAGTAGCTTGCTTGTTTTTTTTAGATATGTAAAGGGAAAAACAAACCTCTTTTGTAACTTTCTAGTGAACCTGTGCGTCATATTTTCTGCAGAGATGAATGCAACTTGATATATAAGTAGTTAGTATATAATAGAAAGAGATGGTGTTGAAGAAAGCCAACAGGTGTTCTTTAAAAAGGGACAGAACTTGCATTTAAATTAGCGGGTTAGTGCGCCGGCCAAACGAAAGGTCTGATAAGCATACATGAGTGTATTAATTCCTTGTTAGCAATTTGGAAGCTCTACAAAGGGTGTAGTGATTCTGTTTGTAGGCTGGTCTCGCCCCCTATTATGGTCATTTCATCAGGCCTCCACATGAGGCCCAGTGGCTCATTCACTCCAAGAACAAGGCCTTTTAATTTGAGCTTAAGGGTCTTGTTTAGCGGGTCAAAAATCGTGCCACGACATTCCTAATTAACAAACCATCAACGGCTCTGTTGTGAGATGCCAGTAATCTTGTCTAATTAAAATGCTTTTTAGTCAATTCAGAAATGTGGGAAAGCTTAATAGTAGAATTTGGTCTTGGGTTTTGTTTATAAATTTAATGGTAATGGGCGGTGGGGGAGTTTTGATTAAGTTGACGTGCGTTTTGGTGTGAAATGGACTTGAACCACAACAGCCTTCAACAACCTTATTCCGCTTACCAGTTCCTATGTATAGGAATTAGGACACAACAAAGAGAATCACAGCAATGCAACCCTCTGCATATTTCAATATGAATTGCTGAAATTTTTCCTAAGCTCATTAAGACACAACGCATTTATAGAGGACATTCTCCTTCAGTGCCCCTGCCTTCATCCTATCCCATGTCCATAATAGATTTCAACTATATAATCGCCCCTTTACAATGCAGCTTTTTGTGTAGTTGTTGTTTCTTATAAAACGGCTTGTTCTTGAATGCCGCGACTCCGAAAACCTGGTTTGTTTTTCCCAACGTTAAATCACAAGGATTTAGGATGAAGGAATTGTAAGTGGGTAAATGGCGCTTCTTTTCGCCGTAGTTTTTTTTTTTTTTTTTAACTCCCTTCAATGAAACAGTTTACCAAAACTTGTTGTGACTAGTTGTGAAACACAAGCCGATTGTTACTTTTAATGCTTTTGAGTAAAATGTAATTACTGATCGGATATAAGAGACATGAGTATCCTATGTGCTATTGTGACTATTCTGAATTGTCGTTCTCTTAACAAGAAGCTTAATGTTATCGTTCGTGTTTAGACCCTACATTAATACATTTATAATGCGTTTTTTCCTCTATTTTTTATATGCAAATATCAGAACGTAATTGCACGGACAGTCACACTTTTTAAGGTTTATAAGTTTGGTACTGTGGTGAATACGGTATATTTGACGTTTTCAAGTTAAGCAGAGCTTTGGCTTTAGTCCATAACTCGTGACACTACAGTATATTAATGTCTGCGATGGATTGTAGACAGTTCTCTAAGTTAGATCAGATAGATCTGGTTTCGAAAACTTATTTTCAGATGCTAGATGAAATCTCATACAACATTCGATTATGGTGATTTGGACCCGGGACTCCTGCAGTCAATCACTGACCAAAGTGGTCTCTGCTGGAAGAGACCGCTTGAAAGCCAACTGGGGAAATGGGGAGCAGTAAGGTAAAGATTGGCAGCTGAGTATGTTTATATTTTAATTTTTTTAAGCTGTGGAGTTTCATTAAAAAATAAGTTCTGGGCACTCAGTTAATCAGAAATGCACTTACGGTGTCCCATTTTCGAAAAGTTCTAATGTTATGTGGATCTTTAAATTAATGTGTGTAATGTATATTTCTGTTGTTCCATAGGACTGAATAATGAGGAATATCAGGTGGTTATGGGGAATGACACCAGTCATTACATTATTGATGATTTGGAGCCAGCCAGCAATTACACATTTTACATTGTTGCCTACATGCCAATGGGTGCAAGTCAGATGTCGGACCATGTGACACAAAATACACTTGAAGATGGTAAGACATTTCTGCATTGTCTGTTTAATATCAATCCCACGTGATTTTGCGTTATAATGATATCTATGGTATAGCTGCCAATATATCTGTAGACCAGTACTTGGTAAATCAGGAAAAATCCTAGGATCTGGATTGGCAATGTGCCTTTGTAGTAGCTGCTGCCACAAAGGTTCTTAGGTTGTTTTCCATTAATGTCTACTGTTATTTAGTCCACATTTGGGTGGTCATCTCAAATATATTGCAATGTACTTGTACATACTTTACCTGTGTGCATACAAAGATATTGTTTTCTCTACAATATAATAAAATGCTTATTTTTCAGTTCCACTTCGTGCCCCAGAAATCAGTTTAACAAGTCGCAGTCCGACAGATGTTCTAATCTCGTGGCTGACCATCCCACTGAAGTTCCGGCGAGGAAAAATCATCCTGTATCGCTTATCCTTTCGAATGAGCACTGAAAGTTTAGTGCAAGTTCTTGAGCTTCCAGGGACTACACATGAGTATTTTTTGGAAGGCCTGAAACCTGACAGTGTTTACCTGGTTCGCATAGCTGCAGCAACTAAAGTGGGATGGGGAGAATCCTCAGTTTGGACCTCACACAGGACACCCAAAGCAAGCAGCATCAGAGGCAAGTGCTTTGTGAAATTCTTCACTGTCTGTGGCTGCAAGTTATATATTATTTATCTCAACGTGTAATCATGTAGACATTCTCTAAATGCTTTCCTCATGAGCAGGAAAATCATACTTTTTAAGGTTTCTATGTGTCGACAGACACACAACTTTTTTAATTATCCATTATTTATTGTTAAAAAACTAATAAACCCCAAAATAAGCAGTGATTGTTTCATTATCAGCACACCTTGCCAAAATGGATCCCCTCAAATCACATATACACGTGTTAAAAATCAAAACACTCCATGAAGCAGCACAATTCACAATTTTAATGACCTATATTTTATAATTTTTTTGTATAAATCAAGATAGAGTAAAACGCCAACATATACCTATAGCTCCATGTTTTTCGTTAGGATGGTCCTTTAGAAGTAGCTGGATTGGGCTTTGCGCAGATGCCAATAGAGGCACAGGTGCAACCCGTAAGAGATCACACTCGTGACATTTTGGGGGCATTCCCCCTATTGCAAGACAAGGGGATGCTTGAGAAATGACAACGCCCCCTAAACATTACCAGTCTGATCTCCTGCTGGTTGCAGCCAACATCTCCGCAAAGCCCTATCCAGCTGCTTCTAAAGAAGCCGATCCTAACCAAAAGCAGATAGAAGTATATATGTTGGCGTTTTGTGCTCTTTGTCACCAATGCATGGCTATGACATGTGAGGTGAGAGACGCTCAAGTCAGGTAAACTTAGGACTAGCCTCTCTGAATCTAGTTTTATGTGGCAGAAAGAGAAAACAATACGGTACCTCCAATTGTGTGACTTTTCTATCGCATAGTTTACAGAGGAACCTACTAGTAGCTAGACTTGATATATCAGTCGGCTTCATACCTTGCAGTTACATGTTTTAAATCTATTACAAAATGTAAAGATAATGTGGCTTAAAGGGTTATTGTTTCCAAAATATAAGAAAACATAACCTGCACTAGGGAATGTCACCCATCAATTCCAAACACTTAGAATAATTATGTATCCAATTATAATTTTTATACCATCCCGGAAAAGTCAGATAATAATCCCTAATTTATTAGTGCTGCCTTGGTTGCCGCTAGTGGCTGTCATCTTTTAAAGGGAACCTGTCCGCAGATTCTTTGCATTTTTAAAGTAGGGCCAGCACCTGTATGCCCTCTGTTACAGCATTCTGTATATGTGTCACCGATAGGTTTTATTATACTCCCCTACAAAGTGTCCCAGCGTCTCCTCTCTTCTTACAATCACCGTCCTCCTTCTTGCTTCAGGTGGATAGATCGTCCTACATCATGCGCACTGTGTTCTCGGCATCGTGCTCCTGCATGTGCTCCCCTGTGTAAGGGCTGCATGATAGTCTGATAGTTCTGCCCTCTTATTTCCCAATACCAATGATGTAGAATGGGGCACATTCTCCTGGCCGCCTCCATTATTAAATGATAGTTGCCTTCAAGAGCAGATTCTTCTTGGTGCGGTGTAGTGAGTGCCCGCCTGTTGCTCCTTATACACAACACAGCATGTGAGATGAGTTGGTCATCGGCTGCTGTGTTCTACATAGCCATCATATGTAATAACAATGCTCAGTCTTCTTGATTGCTGCTTTATGCGAAGCACACCAGTCTGAAAAACTCCTCTCAACAGCTGCGCACTGCATAGGCAGTTACTGAAATTACATGATTTAAGGGGTATTCCCATCTCAAAGACCCCATCCTAATATGTAGTATGCGTAATAATAATAGCAAATACCTCCAATTAGAATTGTAGCATAGTGTTTTTGATTTGCTGTGTCTTTCCTCATATGCAGGCATTGCAGGACCTTAGGTCTCCACGGCTACATCCACTGATATAGTGACAGTTAGCAAATTGCTAGTGGTTGTAACCTTGGATACCTAAGGTCCTGCAATGCCTGCACATGAGGATAGAGACATAGCGAGTCAGAAAAACTATACTACATTTCTAATTGGAGGTATTTGCTAATATTATTATTATTTATTATTATTATTACACCTACTACATATTGGGTTAGGATCTTGGAGATGGGAATACCCCTTTAACTGTGATTGGATATGAGTGAACCTGGACTGTAAAGTTTGGAGTTGTATTGGACGGTGGTGAGCTCAGAACACTTCTCCTGGAAGTCTGTTTTTCCAGTTCGGTAGTCTGAGTGGGGGAGAGAGATTTTCTACGAGTCCGCTCATCTTCATCTGTGATGTTACACGGGGCAGAGTAGTTAGCCTGATGACAGATAATGATTGAAGTTATTTCTAAATTGTTTAATCCACAATGTACATGTCCTGTAAGCTACTTTTTCTTTCTTACTGAATAACACCATAAAACATGTACATAAAGTATTTTTTATACAATAATAATAATCTTTTTATATAGCGCTAACATATTCCGCAGCACATTGTATAATATTTAATCACGCAATAAGGTTTATCTTGCGTCATAAATCGTTTGCTGAATGGGCAGAAAACTAATCCTAAGAACACAACACAATGTGCTGCCGAGGACACAACAACTCACTATGTAGCGAGCGGGGATAACAAGGGCATGCTGCGGCATTACTGCGAGATAGGAAAAATGCTGATAAAGGCAGAAAGAATTCCCACAAGGACGACTGAGGAATATTTCCAGGTCAATTTTACATTCTTATATAACGGACATATTTAATGCTTCCCACCATGAGAACATTGTAAAAGGTTAATACTAAAAGTGTGACTTTTATTTTACAGCACCAAGATCCCCAGAATTACGCTTGGATCCATTGAACTGCACAACCATTGCTGTGAGATGGCAACAGGATCCCGAGGACACGGCAACAATTCAAGGCTACAAACTTTACTACAAGGAGGAAGGACAACAGGAGAGTGGGCCCATCCTTCTGGATGTCAAAGATTTTGATTACAACATTGGTGGATTGGGTAAGTGCCAACTTTACTGATAAACCTTCCTGTGTACATTTTAGACAACTCGCATTGAATAGGAAAAGAAAATCTTGGGTATAGGTAATAATGGAGGATCTACCTTTTATGAATATTATCCCACAAGAATGTGTATCTGTAATGTAAAATTAGCTATTTGTTTTTACATTTTGCTTCAGACTAAATATCAGGACTGCATTGAAGGGGTAATCTCCTACAGTCAACCCCTCGATCGAAATGAATGTGTTATATAAAAATTGTTTTTTTTGTTTGTTTTTTCAACAGTTGAAAAAATGTCACATATTGCTGTTTTATCTTTTTTACTACTATAAAATATGAAGAATAATTAAAAACTATTGTTAAATTTTTAAACACAAGGGGGAGCAGCTGCTGAAATTAGCCATGAAGAACTAGTGTAATACTAGTTAGCATTACGACTGCAGTAAAAGAGGGCTGTATCTGCCCACGTGTGTGAATTATTTTTTTTTTCTCCCTTTCTGGGCGTTTGCAAAAAGATAAATGATGATGAGGTTTGGGATCACAGTACAGAAACATTTTGTTGGTGACTGCAAATTGATACTGACATAAGGACAGTGTCACTAAGGATGGCTGGCAGCGCCGATTCTGTTAGTTGCCGCTGTTCGCTGTAGCACACACAAAAGGATTAGATACACAGCCTTTGTTGCACGATAACATTAGCTACATTGCTCGGCAGGCTGCATCACACATGATGGGCTTAGATACACATCATAGCAGACTGCATCAGGCTTAGATATACAGTTCAGTGAAATGCATCATGCATGTATCGTGTATCTTAAGCCCATGATGGGCTTGTATACACTGTTAAGCAAACGTTATCACACATGATGGGCTTAGATACACGGATGCGTCACGTATGATGTGCTTAGATATGTGGCTTTGCTAAGTCAGTAAAAAGTCTCATTCAGATGTCTGTAATGCAAGGACTTCTGTATGAATCGTCACACTGACTGAGCCATGCTGAGTCAGTGTTCAGAGCACAGCAGCATGGTTACACTGCTGTGCTCTAAACACTGCAGTGATAGCTACAGTGAGCAACACCTGACATCGTACTACTGATACCAGGCTACTCTGTTCTCACCGCTGGAAGACGTAATGTCCGCAGTCCTTTTCTCACTGCTCCAAGCATCCCTGTGGTAGTGACTTCATCCAGTGGTGAGAATAAGCTAGTAGCACAATGTCAAGCTGACAACTTGTGCCAACTGCTTGCCGCCTTGATGCTTCGCCCATGGCCTGTCATCTGTAGTGATCAATCGCCGCTGAACATTGTGAGAAGTGATAGGGGTCAATTGTATCTCAAAGCACAGCTCTGGGCTACAAAAAAATGGTGCCTGGCTACCCCGTATAGCTGTGAACTGGACAGTCTCGGGGGTGAGCCTAGTTCACAGCTGAGGCAGGCACAGTGTAGGAGATGCGGTCAGACACTGACCACAGTCTCCTATGGCCGGGGGCTGCCTTATTTGCTGTGTGCTAGCATTCTAATCACACACGCCAGCAAATATAGATGGCAACCCCCAGTGGCTGCAGTAGAAAATTAATAAATGTTTACACAGAACATTTTATATAGTTTTCAAATAAATGGTTATATAATTAATAATAAAAAATCTAAATCGTGACACAATCCCTTTTTAAAAAAAAAAAAAAGTTGGGTTGACACACCCCAGGCAATCATCAATTCTCTTCTCTAGGTTAGAGACAGACAGAAGAGAGCCCCGGTGCAAGAACTGTACATGTGCTCTCTGCAGTCCAGTAGCTCCTCATATTGCACCCATTTATATGTCTGGGACAGAAGTGGTTTGCTGCTTTAGTGTCCGTCCTACCTCTGCGCAGGTTGCACCAATGGTCTGGCTGCGCATGCTCTAGCTCACAGTGTGCGTTATGGAGCCAATACAATGGCTTTATTTTGTCTATATTTCCTAATGTTAGACAAACCCATCAATACATTTATCTAATCCATGAGAAGTCAGTTTAACTACTATAGATCTACATAATCATGTTGGACTATGTGTAGCCGTGCACAATTGTATATTATAGTACATAGTTAACAATTTTAGGGTCAGATTGCCAAAGGAAACATTTAATGGAGGTTTCCCTAGCTAGCTTTACAATGTGTTTAAACAAACTTTGTGCCTCGTTAGGCCATGTTCACACGCTGCGGGTTCCTCTGCGGGTTAATCCCGCAGCGGAATTGAAAATCTGCAGGGCAAAACCGCTGTGGTTATCCCTGCAGATTTATCGCGGCTTGTTCCGCGGTTTCCGCTGCGGGATTACTGCTGTACTATTGATGCTGCATATGCAGCAATATGCAGCATCAATAGTAATGTAAAAAATAATAAAAATTGGCTATACTCACCCTCTGACGTCGCGATCTCCCCGGCGCTGCAAGCGGCTGTGCCGACAAGGACCTTCGTGACGTCACGGTCATGTGACCGCGGCGTCATCACGGTCATGTGACCGCGACGTCACCACAGGTCCTGTTCGGCACAGCAACTGAGACCGGACGGCCGCGGGCAGCGCTGATAGGTGAGTATAGCTTCATTTTTTATTTTAATTCTTTTTTTTACACTATTTTATGGTTCCCAGGGCCTGGAGGAGAGTCTCCTCTCCTCCACCCCGGGTACCACCCGCACATTATCCGCTTACTTCCCGCAACGTGGGCACAGCCCCATGCGGGAAGTAAGCGGTTCAATGCATTTCTATGGGTGCAGAATCGCAGCGATTCTGCACAAAGAAGTGACATGCTGCGGGTTGTAAACCGCTGCGTTTCTGCGCGGTTTTTCCCGCAGCATGTGCACTGCGGTTTGCGGTTTCCATAGGGTTTACATGTTAATGTAAACGCTATGGAAACTGCTGCGGACCCACAGCATCAAAATCGCGGCGGTTCCGCGGTAAAAACCGCAGCGTGTGAACATGGCCTTAGACAGTAATCTTAAAATGTGCTAAAACATTGTGTCCAAATTTTGGTCTAAAATAAGCAAACTGGCCTTAGACACATTTTTGTGCCTGTCTAAACAAGAACAAAGTTTGTGTCTTTTGCAGTCTATGGGCCCGATTCATTAAGGCCAGAATTGTGCATGTCAGTCTTAATGAATAAGGCGCATCATAGTCCAGTGAGCCGCTTCACTAAGGGGTGCCGTTAAGTGACGTAACTTTTAATGAATTTGTTGGGTGGGCATAACCATGTCAGTCCTACCCATGCTATGCTCATAGTGGCATAGTTAGCAAAGTCTGTCGCGTAAACATCAAATTTGGTAACAATTTAATGCAATTTCCAAATTGTGCAAAAATATTGCTACTTAAGGTGTTTTTTTTTTTTTTTTTTTTTTACACCACAATTCTGTCTTACACACTTTATTGAATCAGGCTCTACAAAGTTTTGCCCCAAACATTGTTGCAGGAGACCAATTACTGATTAAAATAAAATTACTCTACTTTACTTTACTTTACAGATCAAATAGCTGATAAAATATATACCGGTACATGTCTATGACACAAGGTTAAAATAACAGGTGTAGGGAAACCAGGATAATGAAGGCTTCTTGGACTGGGGGATCAAGGTAAACTAGTAGACATGGAGACAATTCAACATCAGCAAATGGATATACAGAAATATCAAGGTACATAAATATATCACCAAGTGATGGTATGTGTCCTTGTAGGCTCTGTTATCCTGGTTTCCATACACCTGTTATTTTATCCCTATGTCATAGACCTGTATAGGTTAAGAGTAATTTGATTTTAATCAGTAACTTTGTTTCCTGCACCAATTTCTTATAGGAGACTTTGGATTGCTACCTAGGTACTCTATTATGGGTGCTACCTTCTGAGACTCTATTTGGTGTTAGTCTACTGGCGGGAGTTCTATCTGAATCTCATTTTTTCATGGATTCAGATTGATCCCTGGACGCAGTGCATAAATGCAGTCTAGAAAGATGTTCCGAGTCAGTGCTCCATTATTGTACATATGTCTCATCTTGGTGTAAGCTGTCTAAATTTAAGAACAAACTAATAAACCTGGCCTAATTCCTCTCTGCCTTCGTTCATCTGACATGTTAATGTGGTCCATGGCATGCTATTTCTGTGTTTTGAGAACTGCAGATAAGAGATGTGAAGGAGGTTTCTTCCAGTAATGAAGCTGAGCTGGTGAAAATCACTAATCTCTACTACTAATGGGGCTGTTGCTGGGCCAGTCAATGGACATTACAGGAATTAAGAAAATGGCCGTATTTACACAAAACGGAGTTTGATAAATTACAATCATAAAAAAAATTAGCGAAGGCGATTACTCGTTTCAGCTTTTCCACAGTTTACTGCGGGATTCAACCTTCGACCATTTTGTGTTTCCAAAGTGTTAAATCCTGAACATTAGATTTCGCTGTTAAAAATATTATTCTTTATGTTGGTTTCTACATTCTTATAGCAAGTGATAGAGAGAGCAATTCGCTGCTTCATGACTCAATGTACAATATTTTTCAGACTATAAGAAGCACTTTTTAACCAGAAAAGCTCCTGTTAAAAAGTGTGTCATTCTCCCCGATCAGCGTTAATGGGGCAGATCGGGAAAGAAGTTTCCTGGGACCTGAATGGAGGCTTCAGGAGCTGAGTAGCTGAAGGACCTTCCACCAGAATAAATCAAGAACCTTTCAGGCCATGCAACTAATTACATGACCTGAAAGGTCCTTGAGTTAATCGAGTAGAAGGTCTTTCAGGACTGTGTTGCAGAGCTGTGTGTAAATGTGCATGTAGCAGAGCTGTATGTCTGTCTGTAAGGGCTCGCGCGCATCTACATAAATAAAATCGCTGTTGTGTTGTTCCTGAAAAGTAGGACGAGTGTCATGCGAGTACAATGCAATTTTTATCAAGTAGCATCCGTATGACATGCGTATGCAATGCGTTAACATCAGCTTTGACATACAGTAATTCTGTCATTTAAAGCTAGTTTTCTAAGTGATAAAGCAATCTTTTTTTTCAAACTTATTTAAAAAAAATGGTGTGGGATCCCCCATCTCATAGGAAACCCGACATTTCATCAGCTAAGTACAGTAAATTCCCAACCCGAACCATCGGAATAGAATAGGTAGAATAGAAATAAAGATGTCATTGCAGTGCGTGTGTAGCTTACTGTATGTTATTAGATAATAAATAAATGGAAAAAATGACGTTGGATTCCCCTCATTTTTTATAACCGGCTGAGGGAAAGAAGGCAGCTGGGGGCTGGTGTTATTATTCTGGGAAGGGGCCAGTATCCATGGATCTTCCCAGCATATTACTAATAGCTCACAGCGGTCTGTGTAGCCTTTACTGGTTTTTAAAAATGGGAAACCCGAAAAAAAGACATGGGGTCCCCCCCCTATTTTTAATAGCCAGCAAAGACTAAAAAGACAGCTGCAGGCTGATATTAATAAGATGGGAAGGGGCCATGGATATCCATGGCCCCCTCACAGACTAATAGCACTCAGCCGCCCCAGAAATGGCACATCCATTAGATTAGCCTCCGGTCTTTTCACTTGCCCTGGTTGTTCGCAAAGGGGGTAATATTTTTGGGGTTGATGTCAGCTGTTTTATGTCCTGACATCAAGCCCAGGGGTTAGTAAAGAAGAGGTGTACTAGTCAAAAATAATAGATATTGAGAAAAGTCCTTTAATTAAAAAAAAAAACAAAAAACACTCCCTGACCCTATTTTAGCCATTTATTCCCATAGTAATCAAAGTTATACTTGCCTGTCTTCCGTAATGCCATAATAAGGAGGTCCCACGACGATCCCCAACTCTTCCACATCTGGATGGTGTGTTGAGCATTGAAATCAGTAATGTTAGCGTTCAGCATGCCAGCCGGAACAATGAGAATACCATGAGAAATTTGAGTCTGCAGTGACGGGTGGTGATGTAATTAAGGTTACCGCAGGTCAAAGGCAGCGGTTCTCACGGTAAGCTCTGTGTGAGCCGGCCTGAGAAGTTCTTTAACCTTACTGACGTCACCGCTCGCAGCATGAGCGCTTTCACAACAATGTTTTTGTGTTCCAATACACATGAAGGAAATAAATATGTGCATAACAAAACATGTGTAATTGCATTAATTTTCCGTGAGAAATATTTCCTTTTCTGGAACAATTTCAAGGATGCCTAAACTTTAGGCCATGACTGATTTCCTCCAAAACTCTTACAGTATGTGACCCAGAAGTAAGCTAATGTTGTTGGAGCAAAACACTGTGGCCGACCTCGCCAATCTTTAGTAACCGTGAACTGGAGTAAAGCACATCTTTCTGCTGCTGAGCGCCACTGCAAAAAATGTACTCCAGCCAACAAGACTGAAGTCCATTTCTGGCATAATTTATTCCTCTGTGTGTCATAAATGTATGATGAATTTGTCGGTCATGCTTTGCCACACTACACTATTTCCGTCCAGCACTCATAAAGTTAGTAGAGCTGGCCAAGACTGTCAGGAAAGCATCAAAAGTTGCAAAATCTTTATGCATTTAAAGCTGTTTTACATCTGCAGTCAAAGTGCTTGATGAATAGGCCCTTTGTGTTCAGTGTGCTGTAATTAATATTTTACTTCAATGGACAGATAGATGGACAGACAGACTGTTCTTAAAGGGGTTGTTAACTACCTTTTCTCACTCTGAATGTTTGCCCCCATGAAAATAAAAACAACTATACCCCCCTCCTGTGTTGGCGCCGTCCAGCCATGTCTGCACTGACATTTCAGGGCTCACTTGAAATTATGACATGTGAGCTCTATGTCCCATCAGCACAGGCGTCGCTGTCCCATGCCTTTGGACATACAGTATAAGCAATCAGGAGAAAGTGAGGGCTGCATCTGGTCTCTCACTTCCTCTTGATTGTTTTAACGAAAGTGGGGACCATTATGCCAGTGTTGAGCTCCAATGTCGTAACAACATCACATGAGCCCAAGAAACATGAGTGCTGACACCACTGAAACAGCGCCGGCATGGGAGGTGAGTATAGGTGTTTTTATTTTCATGGTGGTATACATTCTCAGTGAGAAGGGGTTGTCCTCGTAGATGACAACCCCTTTAACTAGTTTTACCTGGACAACACCATTATGACCTATCCACAAGAGTGATCACTTGATAATTGGAGGGTGTCGCATCGTTCGGACCCACATTAATCAGAAGGTCCAATAATTTTTATCCCCGTCAGAAAATGGTGCGGCAGGTCGGTCTCCCAACCACTGCTCCATTCGTTTTCTAATAGGATGCTGCAACAAGCAGAGTGCAGCGGTCCAGCATGATCACTGTTGCTCCATTTTAATGGAGATAAAGGTGCCCCATTCTGCTTATAGATGCAGGACCTAATGGTCGGTCCCCGCTAGTCAATTATTTATAACCTGTGTTAGGGGAAGGGGATAACTTGTTTTCACCAGACAACCCCTTTAAATGTTCCATATCTTTACATTTATTTTGCCAATATATAGGCAATGGTACATAATTAAAAGTCTTGATTCCTATAAACATACCAGTATGCAATCAAAATGCCTGAGAATGTAAAGCAGATGTATTGTGTTGGCAATGACACATGACAACATAAGCACTAGTTCCTTGCTAGAAGTGTGATGTGAAGTCTCCACTTGACGTACCAGAAACCTTTATTACAGATTCCGGAAGTTGTGTTTTTCATTTTTTCATTTCAATTTGAATGTGTCAGCGTTTTAATGGGTTTCTTTGTGGCAAGCACTTTGAAGATCGAGTTGTCCGGATTTCATTAAATGGTTTAGAAGAAAATGAATTATGTGGCTATGTTCACGAGCTTCAAGATAGCTTTTGTTGTTGGAGAATTTATGCAGACTCCTTAGTGTCAGGTGAGAGTTGGGACTCCGAGGTCATGGTGTAGTGTTCAGAGGAAGGAGAGGAAAGAAGGCGGGTTGATGACCCTAGAATAAAAAGACTACTTTAATAATGAAACATTAGGGTTGCCTATTAAAATGCATTGTACCTTAAGTGCTACTTTAGTAGGATTAGGTGAAAAAGCCTTCTCTTGTAGTATGTTTGTAGCATTCGGCATTATTTGGGCCCCATTATTTCTTAATTTATTCTGTATGTCTAACGTACCTAATGGATTTTTGCAATAGTTACTGTATTACAAAATAGACCAAATATACGTAGCATTATTAGAAGCTGTTGGTTTAAACCAGAATAAACAGAGTTCACTGTGCAGAACTTGGAGAATCCACAACTTTCTATTAGACGGTCTGATACTATAAGAATGGACAGAACCGGCCTAGCCTGAGAATTTACGTTGGCTTTTTATGCCTGGTGGAGGCAGCATTTTTTATGATCTTAAGATTTGACTACTAAAGTTAGCTGATTGGTGGTAGATCATTGTGATAAGTAATGCATTGTAATATCCAGACAATTTATTTGCTAACCTGGTTCTACAGGTTGTGTCAGTAAAGCAGGGCGCCTATTGCACAGTTCTCCTTTTATACCTATGGAAGTCATTGTTAATCATTAGACTTCTCCACAAGAATATTCTGCGTTTAATCCCTTTTGGCCTTGAATGTTTAGTTGAGTTATGACTGTTGTTTGCGGGGCTGTGCTTCTGCTATGCTCTTTTGTGATTGTAGAGGGGTCTGGCAAGCCCCCTCCTCCCCTATTCCTTCAGGGCAGGAACAGATATTTAGCACATAGTTTAATGACATTTTTGTTAAAAGAAGGGTAAAATCTCCTGGGATTGAAGAGGCCAGTAGGTGAAAGGTGATGGGGAGGCAGTAAAGAAAAAGTGCGCTTTGCTTCCTGGCTGGGAGCATTCAGTCTCCCTTCTTTGCAGATGATAATCTTGGATAGTGGCACACAGAAGACTCTTATGTCCTCCAAATCTGGTTTACCTCAAAGCACTAAGTATACGCTTTACTTCTAAACCATAGATGCTTTTACAAACGCCACTAATGCCTTTCCAAAGAGCTAACACATGGAATGTCGAAACGTACAGTCTCCTATATGTCCACAAATGTACTGCAATGCAAACGTTATGTTACCAAATACCAACCATTGGTCTCCACAAGCTAGCGTAAGACCTGCAGCATATTCTCATAGGGCTCCCTTTCCATCAAGCAGCAAAAATTATCTGGTTGCAAATGCACTCTGTGCTCCTGTGGGGAAGTTGAAAAATGTTTTGGGTTAAGTTGGAATTGTTTCTTGCTGTGAAACGCACACACGCACTGGGTGAAATCAGTATTCAACACATAACCAATTTTCTAAGTAAATATATTTCTAAAGGTACTATTGACATGAAATTCTCAACAGATATGGTAACAACCCATCCAATGCACACAGGCAAAGAAATCAAACCATAGATGTCCATCAATTAAGTTATGTATAATAATGAGAAATTACATAGGAAAAAGTATTGAACACACTTACTGAAATGTAATTCATACTTCATGCAAAAGCCTTTGTTGGTGATGACCCCTTCAGACACCTCCTGTATGGAGAAACTAGTCGCATGCATTGCTCAGGTGTGATTTTGGCCCATTCTTCCACACAAATACTCTTGAAATCCTGAGTGTTCTGTAGGCTCTGTCTATGAACTCTGGGCTGTAGTTCCTTCCATACATACTGGATTCAGGTCAGGTGATTGGCTGGGTCATTCTAGCTTATTTATTTCTTTCTCTGAAACCAATTGAGACTATTCTTGTATGGGTGTTTGGGATCTTTGTTTTGCTGAAATGTCCACCCTCCTTTCATCTTCATCATCCTGGTAGATGGCAGCAGATTTTTATCAAGAATGTCTCAATACATTTGTCGGTTCATCATTCCTTCAGTTATATGAAGTTTGCAGGTGCCGTATGATGAAAAATATCCCCACACCATGATGTTCCCACCTCCAAACTTCACTTTTGTTATGGTGTTTTGGGGGTGATTTGCAGTGCCTTTTGACTTCCAAACGTGGTGTGTATTATGACATCTAAAGAGTTCAATTTTGGTCTCATCTGACCAGACTATATTCTCCTAGTATTTCACAGGCTTGTCTAAATGTTAAGCAAACTTTAAACGCTCTTGAACATGGTTTTTCTTCAGCAGTGGAGTCTTGTGTGGTGAGCATGCATTCAGGCCATGGAGATTGAGTGTATTGCATATAGTTTTTTTTTAAACAATTATAAATCCTGATTCCATATTTTTCTGTAGCTCTCCAGAGGTGGTCTTTGGCTCTTGGACAACTCTTCTGATAATTATTTTCACTCCTCTGTCTGAAATCTTGCGAGAAGCACCTGGTCGTGGCCAGTTTATGAAGAAAAAGGTGGCCTTTCCACTTCCGTATAAGACCCCAACAGTGCTCACTGGAAATGGCCTCAGTATGTTTTGCAACAAGAAAGTTGCAATGTTTTTGAGATGGCTCCACTGGGTTTACCCATCATAAGATGTTTCTTGTGTGGCACCTTTTTACATGCTATCAGTTGAACCAGCTGATATTTATTTCCCCGAGTGGCAAGATTGTTTTTTAATGACTGATAGACTTCAGCTAGTTTCATGACTTTCCATGGCTTTTTGCATCTTATCTTGTATTCAATACTTTTTCCCTGTGTCATTTCTATTTTTATTATTCCACATAACTTAATTTATGGACATCTATGGTTTGATTTATTTTCATGTGTGGAATGGATGGGTTGTTACCAACATCTGATGAGAATTACATGTCAATAGCACCTTTAGAAACCTAGTTACTTTGAAAATTGTTAACGTTTTCAATACTTATTTCACCCGCTGCAGATACATAAACTCATGCATATACATATTCACACTCACTCACACATACACACGCTCATCCATACACACTCACCCACACACAACACATACGTAACTATACTTATCTTCACAAATAAAGATGTGTTAATGCATATCTGACTTTTTGCTTTCCAGAAATTATTCACATTTAGATGGTTTTTAACACACGGGGTAGTGAATATCTGACTCTTTGCTAGAGTCCCTGATGGTATGGTTAGACTTGGCTTTAGATGCACGCCAGGTGCTACTCCAGGACAGACCTCTGACACACAGTAGGGGAAGGAAGATGAAATGGCCAGAAATGGGTGGGCACAGCTGGTATACAGGAAGGCACGGCTGGTATTACAGTAATGCACAGCAGGTGCTGACAGGCATGACTGGTATACAGGAAGACACAGCTGGGATACAGGATGACATGGTGGGTGCTGGCAGGCACGGCTGCTATACAGGAAGGAACGGTGGGTACTGGCAGGCATGGCTGGTATACAAGAAGGCACGGCAGGTGCTGGCAGGCACGGCTGGTATACAGGAAGGAACGGTGGGTTCTGGCAGGCACGGTTGGTATACAGGAAGGCACGGTGGGTGCTGGTAGTTACTGACTGGAACTGGCAGGTATACAAAGACCAGGACCTGACAACTAGCAAGCGTGCACATATACTGACAGAACACGTTGCTCAGGCACCTTCCAACAGGTGGAGGTGCCTTACATAATAAGTGTCTCCCAGCCATTGGCTGGGGACTTTTTAGGACCGTGCACTCTGTCTCTTAAGAGATCGGGAGCCAGTGTGCCCTAAGCACAGTGCTTGGATATCTGCCAGATGTGCACAGCATTATGAGGAAGTGAGGGCCGGGGTGGTGAGTGAGTCTGCGTTCCTGCTGGAGAGAGAACAATGGGAATCGCGCTGGAACGCCAGCCCCACAGGTATTAAGTTTTGTGAAGAATTATACACATTAGGTGTTTTTACGTTACACACTCTCTCTGTTACACACACTCTCTGTTACACACACTCTCTGTTACACACACTCTCTGTTACACACACTCTCTGTTACACACACTCTCTGTTACACACACTCTCTGTTACACACACTCTCTGTTACACACACTCTCTGTTACACACACTCTCTGTTACACACACTCTCTGTTACACACACTCTCTGTTACACACACTCTCTGTTACACACTCTGTTACACACACTCTCTGTTACACACACTCTGTTACTCTTTCTGTTGCACACACTCTCTATGTTGCGCACACTCTCTGTTGCACACTCTCTGTTGCGCACACTCTCTGTTGCACTCTCTCTGTTGCACACACTCTGTTGCACACACTCTGTTGCACACACTCTCTGTTGCACACTCTCTGTTGCACACACTCTGTTGCACACACTCTGTTGCACACACTCTGTTGCACACACTGTTGCACACACTCTGTTGCACACTCTCTGTTGCACACACTCTCTCTGTTGCACACACTCTCTCTCTGTTGCACACACTCTCTCTCTGTTGCACACACTCTCTCTCTGTTGCACACACTCTCTCTCTGTTGCACACTCTCTCTCTGTTGCACACACTCTCTCTCTGTTGCACACACTCTCTGTTGCACTCTCTCTGCGCTCTGTTGCGCTCTCTGTTGCGCTCTCTCTGTTGCACTCTGTTGCACACACTCTCTCTCTGTTGCACACTCTCTGTTGCACACACTCTCTCTCTGTTGCACACACTCTCTGTTGCACACTCTCTCTCTGTTGCACACACTCTCTCTGTTGCACTCTCTGCGCTCTCTGTTGCGCTCTCTCTGTTGCGCTCTCTCTGTTGCGCTCTCTCTGTTGCGCTCTCTCTGTTGCGCTCTCTCTGTTGCGCTCTCTCTGTTGCGCTCTCTCTGTTGCACTCTGATGCGCACACTCTGTGTTGCGCGCACACTCTGTGTTGCGCGCACACTCTGTGTTGCGCGCACACTCTGTGTTGCGCGCACACTCTGTGTTGCGCGCACACTCTGTGTTGCGCGCACACTCTGTGTTGCGCGCACACTCTGTGTTGCGCGCACACTCTGTGTTGCGCGCACACTCTGTGTTGCGCGCACACTCTGTGTTGCGCGCACACTCTGTGTTGCGCGCACACTCTGTGTTGCGCGCACACTCTGTGTTGCGCGCACACTCTGTGTTGCGCGCACACTCTGTGTTGCGCGCACACTCTGTGTTGCGCGCACACTGTTGCACACACTCTGTTGCACACACTCTCTCTCTGTTGCACACACTCTCTCTGTTGCACACACTCTCTCTCTGTTGCACACACTCTCTCTCTGTTGCACACACTCTCTCTGTTGCACACACTCTCTCTCTGTTGCACACACTCTCTCTCTGTTGCACACACTCTCTTTCTGTTGCACACACTCTCTGTTGCACTCTCTCTGCGCTCTCTGTTGCGCTCTCTCTGTTGCACTCTGTTGCACACACTCTCTCTGTTGCACACACTCTCTCTGTTGCACACACTCTCTCTGTTGCACACTCTCTGTTGCACTCTCTCTGCGCTCTGTTGCGCTCTCTCTGTTGCGCTCTCTCTGTTGCACACACTCTCTGTTGCACACACTCTCTGTTGCACACACTCTGTGTTGCGCGCACACTGTGTTGCGCGCACACTCTGTGTTGCGCGCACACTCTGTTGCACACACTGTTGCACTCTCTCTCTGTTGCACACACACTCTCTCTCTCTGTTGCACACTCTCTCTCTGTTGCACACACACTCTCTCTGTTGCACACACACTCTCTCTCTGTTGCACACACTCTCTCTCTCTCTCTGTTGCACACACTCTCTCTCTGTTGCACACACTCTCTCTCTGTTGCACACACTCTGTGTTGCGCGCACACTCTGTGTTGCGCGCACACTCTGTGTTGCGCGCACACTCTGTGTTGCGCGCACACTCTGTGTTGCGCGCACACTCTGTGTTGCGCGCACACTCTGTGTTGCGCGCACACTCTGTGTTGCGCGCACACTCTGTGTTGCGCGCACACTCTGTGTTGCGCGCACACTCTGTGTTGCGCGCACACTCTGTGTTGCGCGCACACTCTGTTGCACACACTGTTGCACTCTCTCTCTGTTGCACACTCTCTCTCTCTGTTGCACACACACTCTCTCTCTGTTGCACACACACTCTCTCTCTCTGTTGCACACACACTCTCTCTCTCTGTTGCACACACACTCTCTCTCTCTGTTGCACACACACTCTCTCTCTCTGTTGCACACACACTCTCTCTCTCTGTTGCACACACACTCTCTCTCTCTGTTGCACACACACTCTCTCTGTTGCACACACTCTCTCTGTTGCACACTCTCTCTGTTGCACACTCTCTCTGTTGCACACACTCTCTCTCTGTTGCACACTCTGTTGCACACTCTCTCTGTTGCACACTCTCTGTTGCACACTCTCTCTGTTGCACACACTCTCTCTGTTGCACACACTCTCTCTGTTGCACACTCTCTCTGTTGCACACTCTCTCTGTTGCACACTCTCTGTTGCACACTCTCTGTTGCACACTCTCTGTTGCACACTCTGTTGCACACTTTCTGTTGCACACTTTCTGTTGCACACTCTCTGTTGCACACTCTCTGTTGCACACATTCTTGCACACACTCTGTTGCACACACTCTGTTGCACACTCTCTCTGTTGCACACACTCTCTGTTGCACACACTCTCTGTTGCACACACTCTCTGTTGCACACACTCTGTTGCACACACTCTCTGTTACACACACTCTGTTACTCTCTCTCTGTTACTCTCTATGTTGCACACACTCTCTATGTTGCGCACACTCTCTCTGTTGCGCACACTCTCTGTTGCGCACACTCTCTTTTGCACACTCTGTTGCACTCTCTCTCTGCACACTCTCTGTTGCACACACTCTCTGTTGCACACACTCTCTGTTGCACACACTCTCTGTTGCACACACTGTTGCACACTCTGTTGCACACACTCTCTGTTGCACACACTCTGCACACACTCTGTTGCACACACTCTGCACACACTCTGTTGCACACACTCTGTTGCACACTCTCTGTTGCACACTCTCTGTTGCACACACTCTGTTGCACACTCTCTGTTGCACACTCTCTGTTGCACACTCTCTGTTGCACACTCTGTTGCACACACTCTGTTGCACACACTCTGTTGCACACACTCTGTTGCACACTCTCTCTGTTGCACACTCTCTCTGTTGCACACTCTCTCTGTTGCACTCTCTCTCTGTTGCACACTCTCTCTCTGTTGCACACACTCTCTCTGTTGCACACTCTCTGTTGCACTCTCTCTGCGCTCTCTGTTGCGCTCTCTCTGTTGCGCTCTCTCTGTT
Organism: Ranitomeya variabilis; assembly: GCF_051348905.1. Taxonomy (NCBI): domain Eukaryota; kingdom Metazoa; phylum Chordata; class Amphibia; order Anura; family Dendrobatidae; genus Ranitomeya; species Ranitomeya variabilis. The sequence continues at coordinate 217,423,615 of NC_135236.1, read as the reverse complement.
GCACTCTGTTGCACACACTCTGTGTTGCGCGCACACTCTGTGTTGCGCGCACACTCTGTGTTGCGCGCACACTCTGTTGCACACACTGTTGCACTCTCTCTCTCTCTGTTGCACACACTCTCTGTTGCACACTCTCTCTCTGTGTTGCACACTCTCTCTCTCTGTTGCACACTCTCTCTCTCTCTCTGTTGCACACACACGCTCTCTGTTGCACACACTCTCTCTCTGTTGCACACACTCTCTCTCTGTTGCACACACTCTCTGTTGCACACTCTCTGTTGCACACTCTCTCTGTTGCACACTCTCTCTGTTGCACACTCTGTTGCACACACTCTGTTGCACTCTCTCTGTTGCACACTCTGTTGCACACTCTCTGTTGCACACACTCTGTTGCACACTCTCTGTTGCACACTCTGTTGCACACACTTTCTCTGTTGCACACACTCTCTCTGTTGCACACACTCTGTTGCACACACTTTCTCTGTTGCACACACTCTGTTACACACTCTGTTGCACACACTCTCTCTGTTGCACACACTCTCTCTGTTGCACACACTCTCTCTGTTGCACACACTCTCTCTGTTGCACACACTCTCTGTTGCACACACTCTCTCTGTTGCACACACTCTCTCTGTTGCACACACTCTCTCTGTTGCACACACTCTCTCTGTTGCACACACTCTCTCTGTTGCACACACTCTGTTGCACACACTCTCTCTCTCTGTTGCACACACTCTCTCTCTCTGTTGCACACACTCTCTCTCTCTGTTGCACACACTCTCTCTGTTGCACACACTCTCTCTCTCTGTTGCACACTCTCTCTCTCTGTTGCACACACTCTCTCTCTCTGTTGCACACTCTCTCTCTCTCTGTTGCACACTCTCTCTCTGTTGCACACTCTCTCTGTTGCACACACTCTCTCTGTTGCACACACTCTCTCTGTTGCACACTCTCTCTGTTGCACACTCTCTCTGTTGCACACACTCTCTGTTGCACACTCTCTGTTGCACACTCTCTGTTGCACACTCTGTTGCACACTCTCTCTGTTGCACACTCTCTTTGCGCTCTCTGTTGCGCTCTCTCTGTTGCGCTCTCTCTGTTGCACACACTCTGTGTTGCGCGCACACTCTGTGTTGCGCGCACACTGTTGCACACACACTCTCTCTCTGTTGCACACACACTCTCTCTCTGTTGCACACACTCTCTCTGTTGCACACACACGCTCTCTCTGTTGCACACTCTCTGTTGCAAACTCTCTGTTGCACACACTCTCTCTCTGTTGCACACTCTCTCTGTTGCACACTCTCTGTTGCACACACTCTCTCTCTGTTGCACACACTCTCTCTCTGTTGCACACACTCTGTTGCACACACTCTCTGTTGCACGCACTCTCTGTTGCACGCACTCTCTCTGTTGCACTCTCTCTCTGTTGCACTCACTCTCTGTTGCACGCACTCTCTGTTGCACGCACTCTCTGTTGCACGCACTCTGTTGCACGCACTCTCTGTTGCACGCACTCTCTGTTGCACGCACTCTCTGTTGCACGCTCTCTGTTGCACGCTCTCTGTTGCACGCTCTGTTGCACACACTCTGTTGCACACTCTCTCTGTTGCACTCTCTCTGTTGCACACACTCTCTGTTGCACACACTCTGTTGCACTCACTCTCTCTGTTGCACTCACTCTCTCTGTTGCACTCACTCTCTCTCTGTTGCACACTCTCTCTCTGTTGCACACTCTCTCTCTCTGTTGCACACACTCTCTCTGATGCACACACTCTCTCTCTCTCTGTTGCACACTCTCTCTCTGTTGCACACACTCTCTCTGTTGCACACACTCTCTGTTGCACACACTCTCTGTTGCACACTCTCTCTGTTGCACACTCTCTCTGTTGCACACTCTCTCTGTTGCACACTCTCTCTGTTGCACACTCTCTCTGTTGCACACTCTCTCTGTTGCACACTCTCTCTGTTGCACACTCTCTGTTGCACACTCTCTCTGTTGCACACTCTTTGCGCTCTCTGTTGCGCTCTCTCTGTTGCACACACTCTGTGTTGCGCGCACACTCTGTGTTGCGCGCACACTCTCTCTCTCTGTTGCACACACACTCTCTCTCTGTTGCACACACACTCTCTCTCTGTTGCACACACTCTCTCTGTTGCACACACACGCTCTCTCTGTTGCACACTCTCTGTTGCAAACTCTCTGTTGCACACACTCTCTCTCTGTTGCACACACTCTCTCTCTGTTGCACTCTCTCTCTGTTGCACACACTCTCTCTGTTGCACACACTCTCTGTTGCACGCACTCTCTGTTGCACGCACTCTCTGTTGCACGCACTCTCTGTTGCACGCACTCTCTGTTGCACGCACTCTGTTGCACTCTCTCTCTCTGTTGCACTCTCTCTCTCTGTTGCACTCTCTCTCTCTGTTGCACTCTCTCTCTCTGTTGCACTCTCTCTGTTGCACGCACTCTGTTGCACGCACTCTGTTGCACGCACTCTGTTGCACACTCTCTGTTGCACACTCTCTCTGTTGCGCACACTCTCTCTGTTGCGCACACTCTCTCTGTTGCGCACACCCTCTGTTGCACTCACTCTCTCTCTCTGTTGCACTCACTCTCTCTCTGTTGCACTCACTCTCTCTCTGTTGCACTCACTCTCTCTCTGTTGCACACTCTCTCTTGCACACACTCTCTCTGTTGCACACTCTCTGTTGCACACACTCTCTCTCTGTGTTGCATACACTCTCTCTGTTGCACACACTCTCTTACACTCTGTTACTCTTTATTTATAGATAGGTTTATATCAATACCATTGACATTTATTAATAAGTTTTTCCTTCAGATTACCAATAATTGATAATTATGCTGAAGTTTGATTTGCATCTAACACAGAGGGCAGTAATCCAATATGCTGTGAAACTTTAATTAACTTCAGTAGAGATTTCAGCTTGTGGCACTCCGTTCTGGGAAATACAAGATCACTTCTGAAGAGAGATTATTTATGGCATATGCAGGTAGCACAATTTAAAATATATTGCTATTATATGCCTTTACAATCAAATCTAAGTTCTCATTGAGTGCTTGTTGTATTGGCTATAATATACTATGTATATGGATGGCTTCTATCCCTTTGTACAACACTTACTATATTAAAAGGGAAAGAGCTAAAAGACAAAGCACTTCCAAAAGATTGTGATTTAAATGTAGACATCTGGAATGTAAAAGCTAAAACTCAGTGATCCTTGATAATAGCAGATCTCTACTTTAGAAAAAGTGAAGCCTCAAGGCCTTTTCAGATGTCACTGACTTACAAGCTAAAAAGACTTCTATGTATATTTACCAAATCTGTGAAATATAACTATGCTTTATTTTTATTTATTTATTTATTTATTTATTTATTTTTTTACCAATGGTCAGTGTTGCGCTGGCCATGCATGATGGAATATACCAAATCTTCTTTTGATATGCATAGCAAGTTATACAAAGTTGTCACTTAGACTATATTTGCAATATTGCAGTTACTGGTAATAAGTCCCCTGTGGCACTTTGTGTCTTAAACATTAGCTACCAAGTTACTGGTTAACTAAATGAATGCCATTGTCTTGTTGGCCTCCCACCTTAGTTTTGCATTTGAAAAGAAACTTAAACCATAAAGAGGGCAAATATCTGAGCAGCCAAGAAAATAAACACACTTAAAAAAAAATATATATAAATAAATAGAAAATAAAAACACTTATATTATGCCAATCAGAACAAAATATCACGCCTCTGAGTAGCAAGCCAATATTAGGACAGGATTAACAAGGCTCCTGAACTGCATTTTTTACTGGAGTCGGCAGATATATCAACTCCCATTTACATATGGTAGCTTTTGTTCTGATTTACTGAGAGCAGGTTGTGTTTATTGCCTAAATGCCCCATATACATTAGACTAACATTGGCCACACCCGCACGTCAATATCTGCCAACAGGGGGCCTCCTGACACCCAACTCTCCCAACAGATGGTGTCAGGGGAAGAAACTGATCCCATGTGTTCAATTTTAGTCACTCGAGTTGGCCCAGGGTGCTCGGGTATGCACCGAGTATCGCGGGTTCTCGAGTGACATGTTCAAGGGTCTGCAGCCTTATGCTTTGCGGCTGTTGGACAGCTACAAAACATGGGGGAATTGCCTGACAAACTCAAGCAATCTCTGAATGTTTTGTGGCTAAAAGCCGTGAAACATGCAGATACGAGGACTCAATGATGTCACTCGAGCACCCGCGATACCCTAGGCATACCCAAGCACCCTAGCCAAACTTGAGAGATGAGCATTTGTGCTCGTCACTACTTCTGTTCCCTTTGTTCTCAGTGCGACAAGCTATCACCAGAGATGTTTGACAGCGTCTTTCTCAAAGAACAATGGAGCGCTCAAATGAGTGAGCACTCCAAAGGATTGGAGAGATGGCTGCCAGTTTTGTACAGTCTGTGTATGAGGCCCTTAAGTTGCTTACTAATTTAGCCTTTGTCATACACAAGTGGCCATTTTTAAGGAGGTTCCATGATATTGATTACCTACCTTTAGGATAGTTCATCAGTATCTATCTGATCGGAATGGGTCTCAAACCCAGCACCACCAATTGCTCAGCTTGTATTGTTTCCAGCGACCAGGTGTAAAGATTTAATGGAGGTGATCTTCTCAGCACCTATCAACTTGGTTAGTGGCCAAAGGAGTGGTCTTTAATATGTGACCATTGAATCAATTTATCTTTATTTGTTTGGCGTTTAGTTATATAATTTGTCATAATACTAATTCAATACAATCTTGTGCCATCCAGTAAAAGGTACAGTGGGGCAAAAAAGTATTTAGTCAGTCAGCAATAGTGCAAGTTCCACCACTTAAAAAGATGAGAGGCGTCTGTAATTTACATCATAGGTAGACCTCAACTATGGGAGACAAACTGAGAAAAAAAAATCCAGAAAATCACATTGTCTGGTTTTTTTTATCATTTTATTTGCATATTATGGTGGAAAATAAGTATTTGGTCAGAAACAAACAATCAAGATTTCTGGCTCTCACAGACCTGTAACTTCTTCTTTAAGAGTCTCCTCTTTCCTCCACTCATTACCTGTAGTAATGGCACCTGTTTAAACTTGTTATCAGTATAAAAAGACACCTGTGCACACCCTCAAACAGTCTGACTCCAAACTCCACTATGGTGAAGACCAAAGAGCTGTCAAAGGACACCAGAAACAAAATTGTAGCCCTGCACCAGGCTGGGAAGACTGAATCTGCAATAGCCAACCAGCTTGGAGTGAAGAAATCAACAGTGGGAGCAATAATTAGAAAATGGAAGACATTCAAGACCACTGATAATCTCCCTCGATCTGGGGCTCCACGCAAAATCCCACCCGTGGGGTCAGAATGATCACAAGAACGGTGAGCAAAAATCCCAGAACCACGCGGGGGGACCTAGTGAATGAACTGCAGAGAGCTGGGACCAATGTAACAAGGCCTACCATAAGTAACACACTACGCCACCATGGACTCAGATCCTGCAGTGCCAGACGTGTCCCACTGCTTAAGCCAGTACATGTCCGGGCCCGTCTGAAGTTTGCTAGAGAGCATTTGGATGATCCAGAGGAGTTTTGGGAGAATGTCCTATGGTCTGATGAAACCAAACTGGAACTGTTTGGTAGAAACACAACTTGTCGTGTTTGGAGGAAAAAGAATACCGAGTTGCATCCATCAAACACCATACCTACTGTAAAGCATGGTGGTGGAAACATCATGCTTTGGGGCTGTTTCTCTGCAAAGGGGCCAGGACGACTGATCTGGGTACATGAAAGAATGAATGGGGCCATGTATCGTGAGATTTTGAGTGCAAACCTCCTTCCATCAGCAAGGGCATTGAAGATGAAACGTGGCTGGGTCTTTCAACATGACAATGATCCAAAGCACACCGCCAGGGCAACGAAGGAGTGGCTTCGTAAGAAGCATTTCAAGGTCCTGGAGTGGCCTAGCCAGTCTCCAGATCTCAACCCAATAGAAAACTTTTGGAGGGAGTTGAAAGTCTGTGTTGCCAAGTGAAAAGCCAAAAACATCACTGCTCTAGAGGAGATCTGCATGGAGGAATGGGCCAACATACCAACAACAGTGTGTGGCAACCTTGTGAAGACTTACAGAAAACGTTTGACCTCTGTCATTGCCAACAAAGGATATATTACAAAGTATTGAGATGAAATTTTGTTTCTGACCAAATACTTATTTTCCACCATAATATGCAAATAAAATGATAAAAAAACAGACAATGTGATTTTCTGGATTTTTTTTTCACAGTTTGTCTCCCATAGTTCAGGTCTACCTATGATGTAAATTACAGACGCCTCTCATCTTTTTAAGTGGTGGAACTTGCACTATTGCTGACTGACTAAATACTTTTTTGCCCCACTGTATGTGGGTGATGGCGAGCTGACAAAATAGCTCGTGTTCAGAGAAGAACACATCTACAGACCACTTTAAATACATGAAGGCCATGGTGGGACACAATCTCTAGTCCGTGGGGTATTTTTCTTCATGGTTGGATGTCTTGTCCTGTAGCACTGCGGGAGTGCAACATTTTACCTTTTTTATAGAATTGTAGAGATTTTTCACAAAATCTTTGCAATATATCAGAAGATTTAGTAACGAGTCAGGAATGAAGAACTAAAAGTGGTGTAGCCGCAAACCACAGATGTTAAATGACCTACTGATAACTGTGTCTTTTATCAGCTGGCTGTGACCTCCTGATCTTTAGAAAGAGAAGGTCTCTGTTGCTAAGAAAAGAGAACTCTTAGATTGATAAAGGAGATGCAATGGGAAGATAGCATTGCTGACTTGACATGTCTTTAAGATCCCCCAAGAAGTTATTTGTTGGGAGGTCTTGTCTTATTGAGATGTTGTTGGCTGGATATATTCTACTTTACATTTTTACTGTTTGTGAAGAATAAAGCTCATAACATGGTGACACATGTCTGCAAGTTGTGGCCTTTAAAAGTACTTTATGACTGAATTGTGCCCTCAGATATCTAGTTAATGGCGTCTTGGTTTTAATAGAGTTGAGCTATCCATCATGATATTATTTATCTATTATATGTCATCATTATGGAGAGAAATGTACAATATACTACAGTACTATATTGCTTCAAAGCTGAATAGGTAAAAAATACACAAAAATAGTGATCCTAGTGCAACACCATTAGTGAATCACAATCTCAACCAGCAATATACGGTAAGGAATAACCAAAGCCGACACTACATATGAAGCAATACTCATGTTTATTATTATTTTTAAGTTTCCACCTGCATTAAGTAGTAAATATTGCATATGGACAAAACAAGCAGCACCTACAAAGAAAAATGGGCCAAAAATGCAGATCAAATTCAAGTAAAATTACATAGATAGTAGTTTAGACTAGATAGTCAATTTTAAATGGTAAGCATTTTGGAAAACACTATGCATATGATTTGTGAAAGAAAAAAAAAAATGAAATTTTGCAAACACCAATTCATAGGATTATGTCGTTACCAATTTTACTTTGCAGATTATATTTGTTCAGTGTTAGAGACCTGATTTATACTTAGCACTCCAACAGTCCATGGTTTCCATTTATTTTCCCTGCAGTATATTTTTTTTTCTGGTGATTTATCTGGCAATTCTCATATCGCCAAACCAGAAATGATCCTCAGCTTTACTTAACATCATCCTGTAAATGTATAAACCAACCACCCTTATCATGGATGTATATACAGAAATCTATATTGAACTATAGATAGATGTGTGTATAGAATTATTAGATTGCAGTAATGAAGGCTCGGTGGCTACGTCAAATTTTAAATTACAGCATGTTGGCTTTCCAATAATTTACTGGCTTAGATAGTAATCAGGTTTTGTAGGTATCTCTACAGGCAACAGATCTGGGCTACTATTGATCACTAGGTTACACGTGACAAAACATGACAAACACTCTTAATAAAAAAAAATTGAGTAAACCTCTAGGCTTACTTGAATTAATGCAAGGTCATGATGTTGCTTGCAAAATATGGAGCTTCTTACCTAGCGGTGGCTGGAATATTAAGCCATCATTATCCCCTTTTGCTTCATCTCTCAATAAAATGTAATTAGTTTTCTCCTGTTGTATATTTTCAAGTGGACTTAGTGTAGCAATTAATCTTGGTTATCCTATTTACTAAGGTAACACATTGACACCATATTTATCACCAGGTGCCACAATTTCAGTTAAATGTAGAAAGCCATAACCTGAGTGTATCCCGTTAAATCTGCTTTTACTCTACCTGTTAAATATTAAGTAATTGATTTCCCCTACAGTGGCAGATTTTGGGATAATTAAGTGTTACATGACAGTTATTCAGATGAATGGCTGTCTATGTAATATGTTGACGGCTTGGGTCCGCCAGACCTAGAGATGTTGCTGGAGAACTGCGGCTCTTTATTTTAGCCTCTATGATGCCGTTTGCACTAATAAGGCATATGGACCAGGGGTTTAGTGCAAGGATCCCACTTAATCAATATTCCTAACCTTCTTATGCCCCTTTGAGTTGACCTGACAGAGGAGGATATTGATTTGCAAACAGACCTACATTTTTCAGTTTTTAGCAGACTTGGGTATTAGCAGTTTTCCTGATACTGACACTAATTGATTTCCATGATGCTGAAAGTGAATATGCGTCCTCTGCTTTGGAAGCGTCGCAGTCACTGATTCCGCTCTAACTAAGGGCACATTCAGACAAGCCAAAAGTTGACTTCCGTCTGCCATTTCTTTTTAATGGAGCTTCAAAAATTGAATGCCCAATCTAGTCACAAAAATGGATAAGCACATGATATGCACTGAACAGAGATGTGGCTCTGTATAAAATAAATGTGTGAATTGTTAAGTTAAATTATATGACTTTTGTCTGTTCTTTTGTATTTATAACGGACTGAGAAATCAGCGTTTGAATTAGTTTTCTTTCTTATTTGAGTATTCTCTGTAGCTATGAATGAAGCCTCTGTCACTTCAGCTCTATTCCTTGCCCAGTGCCCACTCCTCCTCCTCCTCCTTTTGCTCCTCTTGCTCTTCATTTTAAGGGTTTTTTGGGCGCATGACGATTTTCATTGGATGAGTGCTGTCCTTGGTTTTCTTACAAGGGCTATCTGTGGTGGAGACCTGTCCAATTTTGATCCAAGTGTCGGATCAAAATTGGAAATAGAATTCTGTAGGTCCATGAAAAAAATCAGATTACACTTGGATGAAATCTGAATGTGGTCTGATTTTCACAGGCTGACAGAGTGGAGAAGGTGAAGAAGTGTTTGGAGTTTTTTTTTTTTTTTGTTTGTTTTTAAATTCTCCACATCTGAGAAAAGTGATGCCACTCTGATCAAGGTCTGATCAGAATAACCTGATTGTTTTTTCAGATGTGGAGTAATTGGTCATGTGAACACCTACCCTAAGCCTCGTTCACAGTTGTTTCTGCTACAGTTAATGATAATGACTGTTTCAACCTACATGTAAAAATGATGAGCATTATCAATTGTTTATTATAATTGGTTACTGATACACCTGACTATAATCTTACACAGTCTGCGCAACTGTATCTAATAGGCTATGTGCCCACGATCCGGAACCCGCGGTGCTTTGGATGCAGCGCATGTTTGCTGCATCCAAAGTGTTACCGTCTGTTGAACTCAGGTGAATCCGCATGTGTTCATTGAGCCGTGCGGATTCACCGCGTTCACCACATTCTATTGGTGAAATTTCTAGCATCTCCGCAAGAGAAATTGACATGCTGCGGTCTGGAGAAACGCGCCGCATGTCCGTCTCCGCTGGTGATCCGCAGGCATCTGTGGACACATAGTGGACATCGGATTTCTTAAAATCCCATCCACCATGCTGTAACATCTGGCTGCTGTGGGTTTGATGCATGCTTCAAACCCGCAGAGATTACTGATCGAATGCACATACCCTAAGAATTGATTCTGTTTTAAAGGCAAATGGTGGTCACACCGAATATTGATGTGAATTACCGTAGATTTCTCTTTTGTTCATTCACTTTGTATATTTTGGTGATAGATATAAATAAATGATTAACACTTCTGTTTTTTAAAGCATTATTACTTTGCAGCATTTTTCCACACCTGCCTAAAACTACCGTACTTTTACACAGTACTGAGTAGGTTTGGGAGTGTGTGTATGCAAGTGCTTCTCACTAAATTAGAATATTATCAAAAAGTTAATTTATTTCAGTTCTTCAATGCAAAAAATGAAACCCATATATTATATAGTTATTACAAACATAGTGATCTATTTCAAGTGTTTATTTCTGTTAATGTTGATGATTATGGCTTACAGCCAATGAAAACCCCAAAGTCATTATCTCAGTAAATTAGAATACTTTATAACATCAGCTTGAAAAAGGATTTTAAAAACCAAAATGTTGGCCTACTGAAATGTGTGTTCAGTAAATTCACTTGGCTCCTTTTGCATCAATTGCTGCATTAATGCGGCATGGCACGAATGCGATCTGCCTGTGGCACTGTTGAGGTGTTATGGAAGCCCAGGTTGCTTTGCTAGCCGCCTTCAGCTCGTCTGCATTGTTGGGTCTGGTGTCTCTCATCTTCCTCTTGACAATACCTCATAGATTCTCTATGGGGTTAAGGTCAGGCGAGTTTGCTGGCCAATCAAGCACTGTGATGTTATTGTTTTTAAACCAGGTATTGGTGCTTTTGGCAGTGTGGACAGGTGCCAAGATCTGCTGGAGAATGAAATTTCCATCTCCAAAAAGCTTGTCGTCAGAGGGAAGCATGAAGTGCTCTAAAATCTCCTGGTAGATGGCTGCGCTGACTTTGGTCTTGATAAAACACAGTGGACCTACACCAGCAGATGACATGGCTCCACAAATCATCACTGATTGTGGAAACTTCACACTAGACCTCAAGCAGCTTGGATTCTGTGCCTCTCCACTCTTCCTCCAGACTCTGGGACCTTGATTTCCAAATGAAATACAAAATGTACTTTCATCTGAAAACAACACCTGGGACCACTGAGCAACAGTCCAGTTCTTTTTCTCCTTGGCCCAGGTAAGACACTTCTGGCGTTGTCTATAGGTCATGAATGGCTTGACACAAGGTATGCGACACTTGTAGCCCATGTCCTGGATACGTCTGTGCGTGGTGGCCCTTGAAGCAATGTCGTCAGCAGCAGTCCACTCCTTGTGAATCTCCCCTAAATATTGAATGGCCTTTTCTTTAAAATCCTTTGTTTTCCTGGTTGCTTATGCACTTTTTTCTACCACACTTTTTCCTTCCACTCAACTTTCCATTAATATGTTTGGATACAGCACACTGAACAGCCAGCTTCTTTAGCAATGACCTTTTGTGGCTTACCCTCCTTGTGGAGTGTGTCAATGACTGCCTTTGGACATCTGTAAAGTCAGCAGTCGTCCCCATGATTGTGGAACGTACTGAAACAGACTTTTAGGGACCTTTTGTAAATGCTTATGAATCCTTTGCAGGTGTTTTTTGTTAATTATTCTAATTTACTGAGATAATGAACTTTTGGTTTTCATTTGCTGTAAGCCATAATCCTCAACATTAACAGATATAAACACTTGAAATAGATCACTCTGTTTGTAATTATGCTTTATAATATGAGTTTCACTTTTTGTATTGAAGAACTGAATTTACTGCTTTGTAAGATGCACTTTTTTTCCCCAAAATTTGGGGGGGTGCGTCTTACAATGCGGATATACCTTATCGGTGCTGCCGCTGCGGGTGTCCGATGCTTGCTTCCACACTATCCCCGCTGCTGCCATGTGCTGCTGCCGCCACGCTGTGTCACCGGCGCTTGCTGCCGCTCTCTGTACCGTGCTGCTTGGGGGGGCTCTGCAGTTTCATCCATGCTTTCCTGTGCGGTGGATTCCTTCCGGGAAAATGGCCGCCGGGAGGTCTCGGGAGATGAGATCTCAGCGCTGATATCTCATCTCCCGAGATCTTGTTGCCGAGATCTCCATCTGCGCATGCGCTACCTCCCGGCGGCCATTTTCCCTGAAGGAATCCACCGCACAGGAAAGCATGGATGGAACTGCCGAGCTCCCCCATGCAGCATGGGACAGAGAGTGGCGTCAAGCATCGGGGACTCAGCACGGCAGCATAACCCGGTAAAAGAGTGCGGCAGCAAGCATCAGGGATACAGCGTGGCAGCAGCACCCAGTAAAAGAGCATGGCAGCAAGCATCGGTGACACAGCATGGTGGCAGCAAGGGACAGAGTGCGCTGGCAAGCTTCCGGGACACAGCATGGATGCAGCACCTGGCAGCATGGGACAGAGTGCAACAGCAACACCCACCTCCTCCAGCAGCAACCCTGAGACCCCGCTTCACCACAGCACCACCCCTGGTAAGCAATAAGATGCATGGATTATAAGAAGCACCACCATTTTATTAAAAAAAAGTTTTTTTTCCTATTTTTCTCCTCAAAATTTGGGGTGCGTCTTATAATCTGGAGCGTCTTATAAAGATACGGTAACTTTTTGATGATATTCTAATTCAGTGAGAAGCACGTGTGTGTGTGTATATAATGTATGTATGTACACCGGTTTTTCCACTTTTATCCTGCGTACTATGAAAATAGTTAATATAGTTTATGGATAACATTTAGGTGCTCACTGTTTTTGGATGTGCTGTTAACGGTCTTATGTAGTCTTCTGAGCAATACTAGTAGAAGTACTTTCCATTGCAGCTCCCTGTAGCTAAAAGTGGCATTTGGAGTTAGGTAAAATAACTTACTACACCTTGGGGATTAATATACATAGGCACAGTATGCACATTTAAAAAAATAAAATACATATACGGTACATCATATGATCACTTCAAACACTTTTTGTTTTAAGTTCATTTCACAGTAGGAAAATGCTTAAAACTTGAAGTGAACCATAAAAAAAACTTAGAAACAATAATGAATAGCAACGTGAGACGTCTCTGCTGAAGACTTTTAACAAAAATCCCCTAAAGAAAATTAAATCGGCATTGTCCATTAATCATAGTGCTTGCCAGACCTTAGGCCTATATCAATTGTTCTCTATGAATGGAAGTCGTCATTTAGATGTGTGGGGCCTTTCTGAGGTCTTGAAAAGTCAAAGGGGACGACTTAAAAAAACAGCATTATTACCACATGAAAGCTCAGAGTGGACAGCAAAAAACATTTATTGTGCTTGGGAAAAGTAGTGTAGTCTTCCTGCATGATCTGACTGCATGGATGACCTCAGTAATGGTCACCAAGAGATTGTCACACAAGCTTAAGGATCAGAAGGTTTTCTATTGCTGGGTGAAAGTGTCCAGACTTGGTATGACGCAGTCCTGCTTATGCTTGTGTGCACATTGGAGATAGTCCCGACAAATTACACATTATTATTATTATTACTATTTATATAGCACCATTAATTCCATGGTGCTGTACATGAGAAAGGGGTTATGTACAGAGTTAGGTTGGGTTCACATTGCGTTATGGCAGTCCGTTAGGCGGACTGCGTTACACCCGAGGCATAACGCGGTGTAACGCAGTCCGTTAACACTGCCAGTAACCCCTATTATCTGGCACATCGCCAATGCATGCCATAATGGGCGTGCGCTAGCGATGTGCCGTCATTTTGTGACGGACCCTCGGACGTGGGATACAGCGTTTCCGGGTCCGTCACCGCTAGCGCAGATAGAGCATTTGCGCTAGCACGATCGCATAACGCAATCTTTTTCAGCACTTGCGTTAACACAGTCCGTTTAACGCATGCGTTGAACAGACTGCAGTAACGCAATGTGAACCCAGCCTTATAGATATCGTTTACAGTAAACAAATTTACAATGACAGACTGGTACAGAGGCGAGAAGACCCTGTCCTTGCGGATTTACATTCTATGACGTTGATTTCCATTTTATGGCTATAGGTGAATATTGTGAAGAATAAAGCACAGACAAGACTGTTTACACTTAATATTCTTACTTTCTTGCTCATGTAATTTTTTTTCTTAATTAATGATTATTACTCTTCTGTTGATTTGGCTTTTATCCTAAGTCATATTGCACGACTTGTTAAAGGGTTGATTGTGACTTGTAGGATCGCTACTTCCAACAGGTGGCGCTATAGAGTTTAAGTTGTCTTTTTCTCTGAAGAGGCAATTTGCATAGTACTCTTCTAGCAACTTTGTCTCTACACCTTTCCGTATCACACATTTAGTAGAAAGTCCTGTATCACACATTTAGTAGAAAGTTAACAGAAGTTATACATTGGACACACATTACTCTGAGCTGCTTCTGCTGGAGGAATTTTAGGGTGTCTAAAAATTTGAAAAAACTTTAATGTTCACATGTTGCTTTTTGTTCTGAGTTTTGTTTTTTTTCCCACAGGCAATAACTGCTCTCTTGGCAGTAAGAAACTTGCTTCAAAAAAGCAGGTTTTGGCTTAGTTTTTGTAGTGTTTTTGCTGCGGTTTTGGTGGGGGGGTTTTTTCCCTGCATTTCGTTTTCACGGTATACTTGTTTTTTGTGCATGCAGATAAAGTTTAGTGCATTGAAAAAAAAATCTGATTATACTTCATCACGTTTTGGCACCAAAAACTGATACGTGCATTTTTTTCAGCGACATGCTGCATTTTTCAAAAATCGAGGTATTGCACAAAATACTGAGGACAAAAAAAACAAACAAACTATGTGCATGGCATTTCTGAAATCTCATAGACTTTTCTGGTACTATAAAATGCAGCTGAAGATTTGCATAAAAAACCCCACTGAAAAAAACCCACAATTTTTGAACATATAGCCCAAGGCCTTGGATCTTTGTATTTTTGTACCAAGCTGCCACTTCTGGTCTTGAGGTCCTTACTGTAGGGAGGTCCTTTTTCCAGTTATGCGGTCATATGATGGAAACACTACATCCTAGTCCATCACTTCTAAATAAGCTTGTCGGCTAATAATGGAGGCGCTCCTTGACACTAAGTACAATTCATAAATGGAATTGAAAAATGTATACACAGCTGCTGAAAGGCATCACTGTATAACAAAGCCAAGTTACATTTTAGCGCCTGCACAGTATCTGCCGACCGTCTCCAATCCCATTATTCATTTTTTCTCAAATCCCATTATTTCAGTCCTGATACTTATGCTTTTCATGTAATCAAAATTTTTATAGTTTTATATGGCTAATTTTTGGCTGATCATACTTATAAAATAATACATTTTTTGTGCCTTCTGTGATGTTTTGTCACCAATGGCCGTAATAGTATCAGCCATATGTCAGAACGGTAATTTCTAGTGTCTTATGTCTTCTATGAAGTAATGTCTATCACCAGCCTAAAGGTACTCATAAACATTAGGCTGGGTTCATACATCCTGGGCCGTGGCCGGCGTTTATAGGAGATGATTTTTGTTACCCTGAGCCCTGCTATGTGTAGCACAAGTGATCGGATGAGATATGAAAAATACAAAAGTTCAAACCCCCCCCTTTACCATATTCAAAATATACCGTATATACTCGAGTATAAGCCGACCCGAGTATAAGCCGACCCCCCTAATTTTGCCACAAAAAACTGGGAAAACTTATTGACTCGAGTATAAGCCTAGGGTGGAAAATGCAGCAGGTACCGGTGAATTTCAAAATTAAAAATAGATGCTCCATACCGTTCATTATGGCCCCATAGATGCTCCACATAAAGCTGTGCCACATATAATGCTCTGCACCGTTCATTATGGCCCCATAGATGCTCCACATAAAGCTGTGCCATATATAATGCTCTGCACCGTTGCCCCATAGATAGCTGTGCCATATATATAATGCTCTGCACCATTGCCCCATAGCTGTGCCATATATATAGTGCTCTGCACCATTGCCCCATAGCTGTGCCATATATGCTTTGCACCGTTGCCCCATAGCTGCGCCATATATATAATGCTCTGCACCATTGCCCCATACCTGTGCCATATAGTGCTCTGCACCGTTGCCCCATAGCTGTGCCATATATATAATGCTCTGCACCGTTGCCCCATAGATAGCTGTGCCATATAGTGCTCTGCACCATTGCCCCATAGCTGTGCCATATATATAATGCTCTGCACCGTTGCCCCATAGCTGTGCCATATAGTGCTCTGCACCGTTGCCCCATAGCTGTGCCATATAGTGCTCTGCACCATTGCCCCATAGCTGTGCCATATATGCTCTGCACCGTTGCCCCATAGCTGTGCCATATAGTGCTCTGCACCGTTGCCCCATAGCTGTGCCATATAGTGCTCTGCACCGTTGCCCCATAGCTGTGCCTTATATATAGTGCTCTGCACCGTTGCCCCATAGATACTCCACATAAAGCTGTGCTGCTGCTGCTGCAATAAAAAAAAACAAAACACATACTCACCTCTCTTGCCTGCAGCTCCTCGGCGTCCGGTCTCGGCGTCTCTCCGCACTGACTGATCAGGCAGAGGGCGCCGCGCACACTAAATGCGTCATCGCGCCCTCTGACCTGCACAGTCAGTGCGGAGAGAGAGACGCCGGGAAGACAGAGCGGCGCCCGGCGGGTGGAACGAGGGAAGGTAAATATGACATACTTACCTGCTCCCGGCGTCCCGCTCCTTCCCCCAGACAGCTGGTCTCCGGGTGCTGCAGCCTCTTCCTCTATCAGCGGTCACCGGCACCGCTTCATTAGAGAAATGAATTATGCGGCTCCGCCCCTATGGGAGGTGGAGCAGCCTATTCATTTCTCTAATGAGCGGTCCCATGTGACCGCTCAGAGGAAGAGCTGCGGCACCCGGAGACCGTGGGACGGGCAGGGGGAGCGACAGGAACGCCGGAACTAGGTGAGTATATGACAGTCCTCACCCGCCGACCCCACCACCGATCATGACTCGAGTATAAGCCGATAGGGGCACTTTCAGCCCAAAAATTTGGGCTGAAAATCTCGGCTTATACTCGAGTATATACGGTAACCATAATAAAAAAAACAATTCTATCAAAATATAAAGTAATGAGTCCAATTGGTAAACGGAGTAATGAGAAACATCATATCGACCTCAAAATGGTATAAATAAAAACATCAGCTCAGCATACAAAAAAATATTCCCTCACCCAGCATCAGATGCCGAAAAATGGAAACAGATCTCTGGAAATGGCACTTTGGGTTTAAGAAAACAAACAAAAAACTTTAGATTTTTTTTTTCACCACTTAAATAAAAAAGAACCTAATACTGTACATGTTTGGTATCTGAAAACTCGTATTGACCTGTAGAATATTAATAGCAGGTCAGTTTTAGCAATTAGTGAACATTGTAAATTTGAAAAAAAAAAATCTGGAATTGCACACTTTTTTGCGATTTCACTGCACTTGGATTTTTTTCCCCATTTTCCAGTATACTATATGGTAAAATCAATGGTGTTGTTCAAAAGTACAACTTGTCCCGCAAAAAAAAAAAATAAAAATCATGGCTCTGGGAATTGGGGAACACAAGAAACGGAAACAAAACACAAAAAAAGAAAATCCCTCTGTCGTGAAAGTCTGATTTCAGACTTCATCAATTTGCTTCTCAGTGCCTGATAGAAAACTGAGCAAATACATGAGGGAATGCTGCAGTAAGAACAGATTCTTAGGCCTCTTTCACACTTCCGTCTTTCATCTCCCGTCACAATCCGTTGAATTTTGAGAAAACAGAATCCTGCAAATTTTCTGCAGGATCCTGTTTTTTCTCATAGACTTGTATTAGCGACAGATTGTGACGGATGGCCATCCGTTTCATCCGACGTGCACTGGATCTGTCGGCAAAAAACGGTCCGTCGGGCGGAGAAAACGTTTTTTTCTGCACGTCGGAAAATCGCTCAGCGACGCATCCTGCACTGCCCGTCGCTGGCTATAATGGAAGCCTATGGACGCAGGATCCGTCGCTGACCGTCACACACAGGAATCCAGCGACGTATCACATTTTTGTGTTCTGAGCATGCCCGGAAAGATTTTCAAGTCAGGGATTAAAAAAAAAAAATTTCTCTCTCTCTCTCTCGACGCACCCATCATAACTCTGGATGCACACGTTTTCCACTATTTTCAACACATCCGTCGATACGTCGCCTCACTGCATCCTGACGCACCCCGACCGACGGAAGTGTGAAAGAAGCCTTACTTACACTGAAAATTGCAACAAGTGTAGTGACCTCTTCATAAATATGTTGAAGAATTATGGGGCATTGGAAAAGGAAACTGTCCTACAAACGACATCACTGATGCGGACACACTGATTGATGCCTTTTACTTGCGTCTAATGCTGCACAAAATTTACCATGTTCACAAACAACTTTTTTCTTTTAAGAATATTGATTGCAATGTATTTGGAGTTGCACTCACTCAAGTTCATTTTGAGTGAGCAAATGTGAGATTGTCTACGGAGTCAAAATTGGGGATAAAGCGGATTTGTGTAGATTAACATATGATTTGCATCTATTTTTTATTTCCTCTTGATCAACAATACGCAAACTTTTTAAACATTTTTACAGTGCATCGTTTACAAATAATAACAATGTTCTCATTAAAAAATATAATATATATATATATATATATATATATATATATATATATATATATATTTACAGTCCTATAATCCATGTAATGCCAAAAGAAATGCCATCCATTCCTGTCTGAAGGTAAATGCACAATATCCGCTCCATGTGAGGATGTGCCCATATGCTTCTTTGTTTGAACACACAAATATTAGGATGTTTTAAATAGGAGAATAGACCATCATTTCGCCCAGCAGTTGGGGAAACTTAGAAGTACTAGATCAATGCTCAAAGACAAACTCCGAAGAAGGTCAGTTCATTACAAATGCCATGGCAGCTGCTGATTGTACCTGTGTAAGCTGCTGTAATGGCAGCATCTGCCGCTCCATTGAGATCCTGGAAAGCAAAACATATTCTGAAAAAGAGACTTAGGAGACCTGATTCTTTGAGCTACATGGGAACCATGGAGAACAAACTGGAGATTAACATAATGATGATGAGAATTTACTTTGGCTGCTGTAGTATTATAATATTAACTAATTGCTGTGGCATTTATCTTCTTGATGTCATTCTCCCCCAAGAAAAAAAGAACCCTTATTTTAAGTAACCACAGGAAATCAGAGAATTGTCATAAATATTCACTACTCACAACCGTGGGACATGACCAACAATCATTCAACCTCTTTCTGAAAATCTTTTATTTATGTTATTATTATTATTTATAATTTCATCAATATTTTAGAAATGTGAATGATTATTTTAATAGTGGTGACTTTAAAGAGACTAGAATATTTTATAAATTTACTCTATGGCTTTGTGAGACTTTTTTCCAGGATTTCTGCAACAACTACGAGCTGTTTATTTTATGGAGTTATGTAGATGTGTGTGTGGTTCCTCTGTAAATACATTAAAAGAACATTTCCAACTAAATTGTAAATATGTTCCTATATGAAAGAAGCAGTCCTCCCATCAAAGTTTTTATCCTCTTAATATATTGCAGTCCTCATATTATATAGCACTGTGCAAGTGCTCATTTTACCTTTCTATCCAGCTAATTTGTCAAATTTCTCTGCTCTATGTAGAAACAGGAAGTCTCTTTACCCTGCATTTATCATTCTCCTCTTCACCCCCTGACCCAGCTGCTTCTTCCTCTTCCCCCCCCCCCCCCCCCCAAGGGATTTCTGCAGTGACTGATGACTTGGGCTAGTTTCACACTAGCACTCGGCAGGGCTGTGGATGAAAGCCCCTCCCACTGCCACACCTCTTCCTTCAGCTCCGACTACGTCTGCATGCATCCTGCGTACCCTATCATTAACATACGGATAAGCCATACGGATGTATGTGTATGGCTCCGCATGCGTCGTCTTGATGCTTCGATGACCTGTGTTAAGCGCAACATGTTAGGATTTTGTTGCGGTCGGCACAGCTTCAAAACGACGTATGCGGAGGCATCTGCATACGTCCGCATGTACTGCGTACCCAATGTTAAAGATAGGGTACGCAGGACGCATGCAGATGTAGGCGGAGCTGAAGGAAAAGGCGCGGCAGTGGGTGGGGCTTCACGGAGGAAGAAGACTTTCGTCCGCAGCCCTGCCGAACGCTAGTGTGAAACTAGCCTTATACTGGGAAAATTAACCTCTTGTTAACTTCCTTAGTCAGTCAATTTTTAATCACTTGATGTCATAGACCTAATGGAAAAGTGAGGAACTAACTGGGTAGAAAGGTAAAATGAGCAATTGTAAGTGCATAGTGCTGTATAATATGAGGATTGCAATATATTAAGAGGCTATAAATGTTGATGGGAGGAGTGCTTCTTTAAGGCTGGTTTCAGACTTGCGTTCCTGTGAGCTGTGGATGGCAGCGTACTTCCTCTTTGCTTCCTCTGTGAAGCTCCTCCTGCTGCCGGCTGCGTCCAGCGTTTCCATGCATACCTATCTTTAACATTGGGTACGCAGGGACATGCGTTGCATGCGGATGTGTCCGCATGCGGTGATTTGAGATGTGCGGTGCCGGACGGAAACACAGGTCTGAAACCAGCCTTAGTGTTTAGTAACTTATGCTTTTCATTATCTCTCTGCTTTGTTCCAGTGTTCACAATGTGAATGCGTAGTTTTAATTTGTAAACAAAAAAAATACAAAAAAAACTTGAATGTCTTTATTAAAGGGCAGTTTCTTGTTCATGGTAACCGTTTCCCTATGACATGTGTTTAAATGTTTACAAAAAAAGTGAGATGGTAAAAACTAGTGATAAAAGTCAGCCCTAACGTTTAATTTTTTTGTAAATGGAAGGAGCAGCTTTTTGACCAGCTATTCAAATTCTTAGAATAAATTACGTGAAGGCAATTCTGACATAAGCCCACAATGCACATTAGACTTACGTCAGCCACACCCGCTGATATCGGTGGGTTCAGTTCACACTCTCTGTATGGGGGTGCCAGAAAACTGATTGTCAAGGGAAGTTGTTAATCAGACAATTTCGGACTGCTAATCAATTTCTTCTCCCGGAGATAAGCCGTTGGCAGATTTGTTGTCTGGCAGCTTTCGTTGTATGAGAGAAGTGGCCAAAATGGCTGTTGGCCTAATAATTGGCTGAATCATTGTTCAGTCAACACCCATCTAATGTGTATCTGGGATTTTAGCCGTTAGATTTCCCTCATTGGGCTTTACTGATGCCATCCCTATAATGTCTGAGGAAGGCCTGATGGTCCCCTTTTTTTTTTCTTCTTCTTCGAAACAATTTTAATACATAGATACATTTTATTTTTTTAGATGTTGGAAAAAAAGCTTTGGTATACAGAAAATGTAATTGTGATAATCATCTTGATCAAGTAATGGGTAATCCATAAATATGAGCTCAGTACAGTACAAAGCCATGATTGTACCATCTACATGTTACTTACTGTTACTCGGAATTTCTGTGTTTATCAGCCAAAATAGTGTTTTGATTGGATACCTTTAACTAAATTTGTAAGTAAAATGTTAAGTAACTGATAGTTTAATAAAATTACAGCTACAGAGGAATACATTTCCTTTTTCTGTGAAGTCATTTTTTCTGAGAGCGTTCTTACTTACATTAATACAATGTCAATATCGTATAACCGCAACTGCAGGTCACTTTTGATAAATCTAGGTATTGGCAGTTGTATTTATTTCTTTAATCTTCTTTATGGGCGTCAACTTCACACCACTCTTCTTTTTTTCTTTTCTTTTTTTTTATGCATGGGAAGTATCTTAAATAAAACTTCAGTTTAAAGTTTCTTTTTTGATATTTACTAGGTAAAATTAGAATTTCAGCAACAGTAAAATAATGCTCTACCAATTACATAGTTGTTCAGACATTTCTACTGATTTCCTACAAAACAGAGCTTCAACCATGTATTGCAGAACAGCGCCCAAATTCATCATAGCTTTTATGCCCAAAACTGACAAAAAATGCTTTCAAAAGTTTCAAAAATGCTAGTATGCTCAAAAGTGTTGCAACTTTAGTTGTTTTGATGACCGTTATGCCAACATGAGCAAAGCCGGTACAGGACGTGGGGACTCCCGCTCATCCATTTCGTGACTAGGTGTGGCCTGTGGTACCGGAGTTGTCCGTGTGCCTGGGAACTCACGTAGGCCATACGTGCGGCCCGTATGGCGAGTGGGTACCACACGGAGCGTGTGGTACCCACGCGTGTGGTACCCTGCATCGTGCTGAAGCCGCGATTCATATGTTCCCTGCAGCAGCGTTTGCTGCTGAGAAAATATGAATAATAGTGTTTAAAGATCTATGTGTCCGCCGCCCCCCCACCCCCTGTGCGCCCACCCCGCTGTTCAGAAAATACTCACCCGCTCCCTCGTTGGCTGTCGCTCCTTCCTGGTCTGGCCCCATCTTCTCCTGTGTGCGGTCACGTGGGGCCGATCATTTACAGTCATGAATATGTGGCTCCACCTCCCATAGGGGCGGAGCCGACTATTCATGATTGTAAATGAGTGGCCCCACGTGACCGCATACAGTAGGAGGCGCGGGGCAGAGAGGAAGGAGTGACAGCCAACGTGGGAGTGGGTGAGTATTTTCTGAACAGCGGGGGGGGCGCACAGGGGGTGGGAGGGCGGCGGACACATAGATCTTTATTTTAAACACTATTATTCATATTTTCTCTGCAGCAAACGCTGCTGCAGGGAACATATGAATCGCGGCTTCAGCACCATGTGGGGGAGACAGCGCTTACTGTAGCGCTGTCTCCTGCACGCACACGGACCCCAGACGGAGAACGTCCGTGTGAGGTCCGTGTTTTACACGGACCCATTGACTTTAATGGGTCCGTGTAATACATGCGCTCCCACGAACACTGACATGTCTCCGTGTTTGGCACACGGAGACACGGTCCGCAAAAAATCAATGACATCTGAACAGATGCATTGATTTTTATGGGTCTACGTGTGTCAGTGTCTCCGGTACGTGAGGAAACTGTCACCTCACGTACTGGAGACACTGACGTGTGAAACCGGCCAAAGAGACGGGGTCTGTAAACAATTCTCGCGAAGGGGTCATTTTTTCTGTCTCCACCCCTTGTTATTGACACATTAACCCATATTATAATAAATATTAATTACTATTTTATATTACTGTGTCTGTAATTACTCTCTGTATATTGATCTATTGTGAGGTTAAAATGTAATAACTATATAAAGTAGAAAGAATAGTCTAGTATCACAAAAACATTGTAATTGTCTCTTTGAAATCTGAGATCTATAAAAAAGTATGTTTCATGTGGGATTTTAAGTTATGTTCACATGTCCAATAGTAATGGATGCAGAGGCAATCCGTTAGTATTTTTTTAAATAACTGATCCCTGATGGATCCATTAATTAGACAAACATTTTTCTTTCATTTGTAACAGATCATTTTTTGCTTATTGGATCCAGTAAGCAAAAAATAGATGTTACTGGATATAGTAAGAAAAAAAAATGGACCTGTTAAAAATGAAAGAAAAACAGATGTTTTATTAACAAATCCATTTTTAATAGACTTCAATGATAAAAAAATTGGATCTAGCAAAGATCAGTTATTCACAAACAATTTTTTTACAGCGTATTGCTTCTGCTTACGTTCTAACGTACCACTACTGAACATATGAACATAGCCTTAAATGATCACAGAACTTTTTGGTTCCCAAGCTTCTTATCCTTCACAGCAGTGCATTCCTCAGTCCATACATGATATAAATTATCTTTACTTATAGTAAAAAAAAAACCTCGTAGAAGTTCATCCATGTTCCACTAGATGTCCCCTATCTTTGTACCTTGACAAAAATGCAGCAAAAACTAAGTAAAACCTACTTTTTGTAAGCAGCTTAACCCCTTCACCCCCGAGCCTGTTTTCACCTTCATAACCAGGCCAATTGTGACCAGTGTCACTTTATGAGGTAGTAGCTCTGGAAAGCTTCAACAGATCCTACTGATTCTAAGATTGTTTTTTCATAACATATTGTACTTCATGATGGTTGTAAAAATGGCATTGTCACACAAAATACTTTTTTTTAATTATTATTATTATTATACATTTTTATAGCGCCATTTAATCCATGGCGCTGTACATGTGAATACTGGGCAAATATAGACAAATACATTAAACCTGAGCAAAAAACAACGCACACAGGTACATAAGGAGGGAGGACCCTGCCCGCGAGGGCTCAGTCTGCAGGGGATGGGTGAGGATACACTAGGAATAATAACATTTGCCACATGTCTACGTTACATCAGCACAATTTTTGAAACATAATTTTTTTTTGTTAGGAAGTTCGCTACGTTCACATTAGCGTTGTGCGACGCAGCGTCGGGCGCCGCTGCGTCGCCGCATGCGTCATGCACCCCTATATTTAACATGGGGGCGCATGGACATGCGTCGCACTTGCGTTTTGTGACGCATGCGTCTCTGCGGCGCACGCGTCCGGGCGCACAGGACGCAGCAAGTTGCATTTTTGGTGCATCCAAAATCAAGCAAAAAAAGGACGCATGCGTCACAAAACGCTGCGTTGTGCATGCGTTCACATTTGCGTTGTGCGTTGCGTCGCCGACGCTGCGGCGCACAACGCAAATGTGAACGTAGCCTAAGGGTGAAAAGCTGACCAGCGATTTCTCCAACAAAATTAACAAAACCAGTTGTTTTTTTTTTTTTTAGGGACCACATCCCATTTGAAGTTACTTTAAGGGGCCTGTATGACTGAAAATTCCCAAAAGGGGCACCATTCTAAAAACTGCACCCCTCACGTTGCTCAAAACCAATGGAATGTGGAAGGGAAAAAAAATTAACATTCAGCTTTTTTCACAAAAATTTTGCTTTAGATCCCAGGTTTTTTTTTTTTTTGTTTCAAAAGGGTTACAGGAGAAAATGGACCCCAAAATTTGTTGTGCTATTTATCCTGAGCATGTCAATACCTGATATGTGGGGGGAAACGGTTTGGGTGCCATTTGTCTTTTTTAATGTAAAATTTGCTGGAATCATTAGCAGACACCATGTCGCGTTTAGAGAGCCCCTGATGTGCCTAAACAATGGAAGGCGCTCACAAGTGACACCATGGAAAGCGCCCACAAGTGACTCAATTTTTGAAAATAGACTCCTCAAGTAATGTATTTAGATGTGTGGTGAGCACCTTGAAACCCCAGGTGCTTCACAGAAGTTTATAACGTTGAGCCATGAAAATAAATCACATTTTACTGCAAATAAGATTTTTTTTGGCCAATTTTTTTTATTTTCACAAGGGTAAAATAATTAGATGGACCCCAGGGAATGCTCTGTGGTTGTCATGTCACGTTTGTAGAGCCCTGATGTGCCTAAACTGTGGAAAACCATCACAAGTGACCCCATTTTGAAAACTAGACCCCTCAATGAATTTGAGATGTGTGGTGAATACTTTGAACCCACAGGTGCTTCATTGAAATTTGCAATGTTGATCTGTGAAAATGAACAAAAATAGTTTTCCCACAAAAACGTTTTTGCCCCACATATTTTAATTTTCACAAGGATAGGAGAAAATAGATCTCAAAATTTGCTGTGCACTTTCTCATGAGTATGCCGATACCCCATATGTGGGAAATGGGTAAAAATGGCACCAAAATTTGTCCCACTTTTTTTGCTGAATCTAGAAATACCCCATATGTGGCTGTACAGTACTGCTTAGCCACACAGCGAGACTCGGGAAGTACGGAGAGCTATTTGCCTCTTGAAGCCAGATTTTCCTAAAATAGTATAGAGACTCCATATTCAGAGCCCCAAAGTGCTAGAAGAGCAGGATCCTCCCTCAAGTGACCCCATTTTGGAAATTTTACTCCGTTGGGAATTTATCTACAGGTGTCGTGGAGATTTTGACTCCATGGCTGTTTTTCAGAAACAAGCAGTAATGGATATTACGGAGTGAAAATTGGAAACTGCCGCTGTAGTGACGAGTACGTTGAAGTGCCCGTACATTGTGCCCAGCTCATGCGCTTGTAAATTAGGCGGACTCTCATTGCTTCAGAAATGACAAATATGTGGATGCTAAATGTGATTTAGGCACACTGGAGCTAAGTAGGGATGGAGGAGGTATTTGGATTTTGCTTTTCCAGAGCCTTTGTACTACCGGTAACTTTGAATCCCCCTATATTTCTGTTAACAGAGGACAGACCTGAGAGGGGACTTACTTTTATTATGGATTGAGTTGAAGCTTCTATTGGGAACATTTTGCACGGCATTTGGGATCACATTTATTCTGCACTCTACGAAGAGCACTTACATCAGGGTTTCCATCTAAATCTCTGAGAGACTAATTCAGATGAAACTTTTGAGGCATCCAGTCACTATAATTGGGCAGCAGAGTTACTCTGGACTCCGTCTGGCCTGTGTTTAGCAGTGTCCTTTTTTTTTTTTTTTTTTAAGAATTGCACAAAACTGTGGCCTTTTATGCACTCCTAAAAAAGACGGACATCAGCGGATCATAGGCGGCTAGATGGATTCCACATTGTTTCCATATACCTCATTATAAGGAATCTACCACCGGGTGTTCCGTCTGATTCCCATATTTCAGAGATTTACACTAAAGCTCTGGTGTAAGCCCTCAGCGTGGAACCGCAGCGTAAGGCCGGAGTCACACTAGTCTGTAATACGGATGAGTGCTATGCAACAAAAAATCGCATAGAGCTCGGACCAATGTTAATCTATGGGGTAGCTCCCATCATCCTTTTTTTTCTCGTCCGTATTACGCATGCGAGTGAAATCGCAGCATGCTGCGATCGTCCACGTATCTCAGCTGAGAAATGCCAATGCAAGTCTATGGGTGTGAGGAAAAAATAGCACAGCACACGGACCATCAGTGTGACTTGCTAGAAATTCTCAGGCATTGGGCAGGTGACAGGAAAGGCTCAGCCATTATTTGCTCATTATGCAAGTGTGTGAGAAAATCTCACTATACGGATGAGAAAAAAAAAGCATCCTGGCATAGCACACGGATGAGATACGGATCACCATACGGAGAACATTTGTGCGATTCTCAGCAGACAAAATCGGACAGATTTTTTATACATTGTGTGTGACTCCAGCTTAAATGTGAGCCGAGCCTTAATACAATCTTTGTGAGGCAGAATGAACAAATCAACAGCAGGTGAAGAATTGGTTTTATTTATTTTTTTACACCGTTCTTCATGAAATGATTAGACAACTTTATTCTTCAGGTCGGTGTGATTACAGCGATACCAGATTTATATTGGGTTTTTCATGTTTTGCTGCTGTCACACACTAAAAGACGCTTTTTTTTTTTCAAAAACAAGTTTTTGTATCGCCATAATTAGAAAACTATAATTTTTTCATATTTCGACTAACAGAGTCATGTAATGGCTTGTTCTTTTGCGGGACGACTTGACATTTTTATTGGTACCATTTTCGGCAACATTACTTTTTTGTTCACTTTTGATTTTGATTGCTTTCGATTCTGATTTTTGGGAGGCAGAATTAACAAACAGCAATTCGGGAATTTTTTTTTTTTTTTTAAATGTCATTCCGCGTGTGGTAAAATTGATAAGGCAGCTTTACTCTTTGGGTCAGTGCGATTTACTGCAATACCACATTTGTATAATTTTTTTTTTGTGTTGTGGCGCTTTATACAATAAAAACTATTTTGTAGAAATAGTTATTTTAGATCACTTTATTCTGAGAGCCATAACTTTTTTTTTTTCCATTGATGAAGCTGTATGGCGGCTTTTTTTTTTTTTTTTTGCGGGACAAGGTTGCATTTTTAGAGATACCATATTTTTTTATATTAGTCTTTCTGGTCACGTTTTGTTAGGCAGAATGATAAAGCATCTGTTTTAATGAGGTTATCCAGTGGGACAGTTTATAGGTCGAGCCGCTCCGAATGTGGCGATACCAGATGTGTACTTTTTTTATTTTTTCAAAAATGTATGGGTGCAAAATATTTTTTATTTGATTATATTTTTACAAATTTTTTTTTAATTTTTTTTTTAAATTTCCATTTTTTTTTTTTTATTTGACCTAGTTTCACTTTTTGCAGTCTGCTTGCTTGTAAAGCATAGCAAAGCAGGAGCTTCGGCATGTATACATCAGTATTAATATATGCAGCAAATGTCACAGCTTTCATAGCATTTATACACTAATGCTGCTTTCACACTAGCGTCGGTATGGGGCCGTTGCGCTGCGTCGGCCCGATGTACCGACGCATACTGTGAAAAAAATGCCCGATGTGGGCAGCGGAAGTAGTCTTATGACGCTTCCGCTGCCCCATTGCAAGGTCCGGGGAGGAGTGGGCGGAGTTTCGGCCACGCATGCGCGGTCGAAAATGGCGGACTCGACGCACAAAAAAACGTTACATGCAACTTTTTTGTGGCGGCGGTCCTCCAAAACATGACGCAACCATCGCACGACGGATGCGACGTGTGGCAATACGTCGCAATGCGCGGTAATGTTAGTCTATGGGGGAAAAAAACGCATCCTGCAGACAACTTTGCAGGATGCGTTTTTTTCTCCTGAACGACGCATTGCAACGTATTGCAAACAACGCTAGTGTGAAAGTAGCCTAACAGTTTTCAAGTTTATTAATTTGCTAGACTTTGCTTTTATGGCGCCATCATATTCTGCAGCACTTTAGACATTATCAAGTTAATACATGGAGGTGGAAGTGCTTAGATGGTGGCACATTTTTTTGATTGCCTGCTATATAAATGTGCCTATTATTAATATACTAGATGGCAGCCCGATTCTAAAGAATCGGGAGTCTAGAATCCATATATACTTTATTTATTCAAATGTAAGAATAATACAATTAATAAATAATAGTAAGAAAGAACAAAAAATGGCTACACTCACCAGCTCTTGACAATTCTTGTTATTTAAGGTACAGTTACACAGGATCCATGAACATGCTTATGAGGGGAGTGATGAAAGACATCAGACAACAACTTTGCATGTTGTGGCAAATGCCACAACAACGGTTCTTTGCTTAAGAACAATAATGTAAATAATAAATAATATGTATCAATAACTATGTATATTGGTATGTTCTATGACATTTTAAAATATTTCATTATTATGTGGAAAAGCTCTTAGTACCCATACTGGCGCATACTTGTGTGCCCATCAGGTATTTTCACAGTAATTTTACATCTGATGGGTTGGTATGAAACGTTTTTAATCATCTCTTGGGCTTAGCTAAGCCTTCATTTTAAATAATTCTAATAAGTACAACAGAAATAAAAGCCTTTTTGTGTATCCAAATTTTTTGTGTTTATTTTTACAGAAGTGTAAAATTTAAGAAATCAACGTTCATAGTACACCGATGGGCTAATATAAGCATGCCCATCAACCACGTCACGGTAGCCTTTGAACTGATGGGTCCTAACTAACTGATTCCTATTTCTTAATACTCAAACCTCTTTCACATCTGCATGTTTCTGATATTTGCAGAAGTAATGTTAAAAACAATATAACTTCCACACTTGGCACCAAAGAACTGACCTACAACACACTTTCAGCAAGTGCCATGCAATGTAGATGAAGCTTGGAGTTAACTTGCAGTAAATGCGGCAAACGCGGCTTCGACAATTGCATTAAATGCAGCCACAACAAAAACACTGGTAAGTGGAGATTTTGTGGCGAAAACTGCAGAAACCACATGTGCCGCACCTGCCGCAAGTGAAGTACAAATTCCGTATACATTGCATGCAACTTACAGCAAGAGTGGCGTGGGTCAGCCCTTAGGCAGGAAGTGCAGAAATAGCCTTTTTTCCACCATAAATTCTCCAAATAGCAGAAAAATGTTGATGTGAAAGCAAAATCTCTATTCTTTCCCTATCTATCTAAATATGTACCTATCTATATATCTATTTCTATGTACAGAACACACCTGGAGATAGAGATGTGTGTGAACAGCCATCCCACCCATCTCTTACCTGTTCACAAAAACCTCACCCTTTTTAAAAACAAAATGAAATCTCTCAGCAGCTATACTGCTGGAGCTTCAAATACAGGTTCCTATCACCAAATACAGGCATTTGGATGATACACATCTTACATCTTGTACTTAATGTGTGTTCTACTTACCTATAAAAATATGTATTGATATATCATATTTCTAAATTTATGTAGATATGATATAGAGTTATTAACCCTATATGCTAATGAGTACGTATGTTATATACGTATTTCCTACATAAGTACTTAAAATCTATATGTCTATGGCTACACTAATTTTTTTTTGTTTTTGTTTTTTTTCCTTATCTCTATACATAGAATTTGCCGATTGCTGTCTATGTTATTAGAAAAACTGAATAATGAAAAAAAAGAAAAGTAACTTTAAACTAAAATATTTTTGTAGATAATATTACGTGTGAAGACTTTAGTACTATCAGCCAATAATTGTCCTTGAAGTGGTGTATTAACCACTTTAACCCTCACATTGCAACACTGCTTCACCCTGGAAAAAGCAACATACAATTGACCATGGGCAAAAGCAGGTTCTGGTAGATAAATGCCAACTCGATGGAGGGTCTGGCCTTGAGATTTATTTATGGTCATTGCAAATGCGGGCTTGATAGGAAATTGTCTCCGTCTTAATTTAAAAGGTAATCCAGTCTCTGATGACACAAATCAATTCGTGGAATGAATACCACATTTCCTGCTGCTGGCCCACTAATTACTTTAGCCAGTATGATATTGGCATGTAAGGCAGTGACAATGAGCCGCGTACCATTGCAGAGACCTTTGTTCGTGTTCAGATTACGTAATAACATGACAATGGTGCCAATTTTAAGTTTCAGCCGATGTGAAGGCATTCCAGTTGGTGTTAGTGAATTCAAAAACTCAAGTGGGTATTGATCGAGGTCATCAGCTTCATCAGGATCGATGGAATCATCACTGATATATTCAGTATAGTCACCTATCAATAAATCCATGACTTGGGAATTGACTTTCTCAACGTCCTCATTTTTTGGACATAAAATTGCATGAGATGCAGCTGTATTTATGCTTTCGGTGTCATTCACATCAATACAAAGATTATCTCCAAAAATTTCAATTATTAAAGAGCCAGTGCATACCATGTCTGGAGGAATTTCAATTACATCATCTCCAAGGTTATGTTCATTAGATAGTTCACCATTTCCCAGTTGAAGCAACCAACTGCTGTAGTGAGGATCAATGGAGCGCATGTTGTTAATAAGTGGCAGGCGAGTAAAATGTTGCCAGTGTTGTGAATATTTTATACAGCTCTCTACAACATCAGTTCTTGTCCCATGAGGGATGACAGGAAGACATTGTCTAAAGTCGCCTCCAAAAACAATCACTTTACCTCCAAACGGTGTTTTTTCTTTGTGAGCTACATTTGTTGTCATGACATCACGTAAAACTCTATCAATGACATGCAATGCATATTTGGATAGCATTGTGCACTCATCAATAATAAAAAGTTTAGTGCTGTGCAAATCTTTTGCTGCATCGGTATCATTCTTAATCCTGGAAACAGATGTTTCATTCACAGGAATTGGAATCCCATAAAGAGAATGAATGGTTCGTCCACCTTGTAGCAAGTTGGCGGCAATTCCAGTAGTGGCAGCAGGTGACACAATGTCTCCTTGTCCTCTTAGCTGATGTAGGAGTAGATGATATAGGTACGTTTTTCCGCTGCCACCAGGACCATCAAGGAAAAAACACTTTGCTGTAGAATTAGTGTCTTCTAAAGCTTGAGTGATAGCATCAAAAGCAAAAAGTTGGTCCTCATTTAGAGTAGCTTTCATTTCAGCAGCTGCTGATAACTCATAATCTTTATCATACTGTGGGAGGAGGTGTTGTTTCTTGACTGGACGTGGCAAATTAAAATCAGTATAAGTTTTGCCATGAGCTTTAAGAACATGTTGGACATCTGTCATAGCATAGCCTTCACAATTGACACACTCCAGAGTGTCGGAGTGGTATGCATAGCAGTAGTCTTCTACAAAGTGTTCCTTAAATTCATCCCATAAGTCCCGAGGTTTAGCTGGAGGACCAAAAATACAAATGTAGGCAAACATGTCACGTAGCTGTGCTGGCATGTTGAGAATACTGGCATCAAGTAATGTATTTCTCCACAGACTATCATCAAATAGTAAGCCAAGAGCTAATGCCGCATCTTTGAAGGTTTCATGTGTGACTCCGTGTACAGTTTTTATGCTGTCAAAACTGGTTGCACGTTTGACATGTAACAATAACAATCTTAAATAGTAGCGATCTTGGTCTTTCACACTGACAGTATACATTCGTCCAATCACAGAACCACCTGCTCGCTTTCTAACTTCCCAAGAACCTTCTTTCCAAACATAGTTTTCGGGAATTTCACGGTATAAATAAATATGAGCATGATGGTCGTTCTGATTAAGCTTGAAGTAGGCCATAAGTGTAGAATTTTGATGGAGCTTTTGTTTGATGTTTCCAATAGAGTCATCCTCATGAAAATAGAGTGGCTGAGAATGCGGTAGATGTACAGCAAGGCGAATGATGCTATGAGATTGTTTATGCATTGGATATGAGAATATTCGCCAAGCTGCCTCTGGTGCACTGACATATCTTGAATCCATGAATTGGTGTGTTTCATCATGTTGGATGTTAGTCTGGCAGATTTCAAGATTGGCTTTATCATGTCCTTTGTAGACGTATTTAAATAAATATTTCACAGCCTGAATGGAACCACAAACTTCGACATTTATATGGCACTTGTATTTTAATAGCAGGAACGGATTATATGGAACCACCCACGAATTGTCAATCATGTTAGAATGGTGTTGAAAAGATGGGCCAAAGTGTCTGCGATAAGTAGGATAGGCGTCCTTAGCTATGATGGCTCTTGGTTGCAAATCTTTAGGGAAACCTTTTGTACACTTCCCCAGATCCATACAGGGAGAATTTGGGTTGTGTTCTCCACACGGACCATGAATCATATGTTGGAGAACAATTTTATGGAGCTGAGGGTAGTGGGTAGGATTGGGAATTTCAGCCCACACTGTATTGTCTATGTCCTCCTCAGTCCTTAATTTGGAGTTGCTGTCCAGAATAATCAAAATGTGAGCGTGTGGAAGGCCACGTTTTTGAAATTCGATTACATGAACCATAGCGCAAACTTTCCCAAATAATCCGTTGTTAATGTCTTTTAAAAGTGCTTCCAGTTTTATTTTGAAAACACGTGCCACCAAATCAGGTCTATGTTCCACACGCTGCCAAGGTTCCAAATTCTCAGTAATCTCATTCCATTTCGGATTACAGGTCATGGTGATGAATAGATCAGGACGACCATATTTAGTCACAATAGCCATGGCATCCTGGTACCGCTGCTGCATATTCCTGGGACTGCCTTCAAACGAAGATGGTAAAATGACTGTTTTTCCAATGGGGATGCCCTTCTCAATGGATTTTTTCTGGAGATGTTCCTGGAGTACACAATAATCCTCTACTTTCAAATCCTTTTGGTGTTGACTGATATAATTTAGGCGATTTGCCTCGATTTTCACATAAGCATCCACTAAGTACTGCTGAGTGAGTTTGCCACCATTCAGGAGAGGATTAAACTGATTACGGACAGACAGCACATAGCAGTAATATTGCAGTTGTGTAACTCTGCGTGGACTTTGCCCTTGTTGCTTGAGGCAATCATGCCAGCCCTGGTCTCCGTAAGGGAAAAATAAAGGATAGAGTAAAGCATCTAAATTACTGTGTAGAATGCTGACCTGTTGTGTTCTTGGCGCCAAAGGATTTTTGGGGTCCGGTTGTAAATGTATTAAAATATCACGATTAAATGGTGGCTCTCCATTGTCATTTTCAAATACGACAGCAACTTCATTGACAGTTGGATTATTATATCGGCGAGGGTCTTGATTCCGATCTTGTTTAAGGGCCATGATGATATTTGGCATGAGAGTGCCATTAGCTTCAGCTTTAAGATGTTCTTCATGTTCCACATCTCGTAACATTTTGTAGGCAGCAACAAAGGGATTCACATTGTCTAACTGAAGAGCAATTATACTCATCAAAGTGGGATGACATTTTTGATTTTGTTCACAGTTTAAACGTTGTTCATTCGCGGTAGCGGTATCCAAAATATACAGTTGGGCATAAGCTGCAACTTGATCATCACTGGGATGTAGGGTTCCAGTACGATTATATATTAGTCCATGTATACGGAAACAGTAAGGGCCATGTCCAGGTGGAGGGGATATATTGGCACCCATGGAGGCGAAAGCAAATGAGCTGTTAATACTACGAATATTTTCCATGAGATTCTTACTGAACTCACTCTCCCCTGTCAGCAATCGTTTAAAGACCTCGGGATATTGGGGTATAGGTATATGCACTTTACTCTTGTGACAACACAGAGTAAAATTTTTATCTGCTGGTATCTCAGCATTAAAATGTAATGCTTGACAATGTTCACATAAATAGTTCATAGGACCACAGGAGTGTTCTACTATGGTACTGTCATCATTAGTAAAACCTGTAGGATGTTGAGGTACAGGTTGTGGTAACGGAGCATTGGAATGTTTCTTTAAGCCAACATATATAAAGCGTGGACCTGGTAGAGGATCTTCACTGTCCACAGATTCAATCACTGAGGAGTTGGAAGGTGTATCGTGGTCAGGGTTTATTAATATGGAGGTGCAAGCGGTTTTTTTGCGCCGTTCACGGCGTGCACCAGCTGCATTTGGTAATGGTTTGTTTGTTGCCTTAGAAGAGTCAGGTGCGAAGCATGTCTTATAAGCAGACTTAACGGTGTACAGGCGACGGCGTTTATCATTTGGAGTGTAAGTAGGACAGTGTTTGCGCTTACGTGCAGATTTACCAACGGTTAAAGGAGCTTCAGGCTGCACACATTCTATGAATGGAGACAAAGAAGCTGTATTGTGGGCAGAATCTATGACTGAGGACGTGGAAATATTATGTTTGCAACGTTGAGAGCGTGCAGCAGCAGCTTTATTACTTAATCGATTAGTTTTGTCCTCAAAAGACTCATTAGTAATGCGTTTATTGCAAGCAGCATTAACAGTGTCCAGGCGGTTCTGTCTGTCCTCTGTAGTCTCGTTAGCACGCTGTTTGCGCTTACGTGCGGCATCGGCGGCTTTTCGCTCTGCGTCATTGGTATACTTATTATCAGACCTGATGTTACGTGCGCAATCAGCAGCTTTGGGCTCTGTGTCATTAGTATACTTAACAGTGTCCAGGCGCTTGCATCTATCCTCTGTACTCTTGTTAACACGCTGTTTGCGCTTACGTGTGGCATCGGCGGCTTTTCGCTCTGCATCATTACCATACTTTATATCAGACCTGATCTTACGTGCGCCATCAGCAGCTTTACACTCTGTGTCATTAGTATACTTAACAGTATCCAGGCGCTTGCATCTATCCTCTGTACTCTTGTTAGCACGCTGTTTACGCTTACGTGCGGCATCGGCGTCTTTTTGCTCTGCATTATTAGTATACTTTATATCAGACCTAATCTTACGTGCGCCATCAGCAGCTTTGGGCTCTGTGTCATTAGTATCCTTACTATTAGAGCTCATGTTGGCTAAGCTAAACAGCTTTAAGCGTGGTGGTGGCAAACAACAGGTTAATAAGAGGCAGTGTCAGGTAGTAGGAAAATAGCCAGTTAATAATAGGCAATAGTTCTTTGCAGGAATACAGATATTAATAAATAGGCAGTTTATATTGCAGAGAAATTGCTGGGCAATAATGGACAATGTCCTTATGTGGCAAATAATAGAGCAATATACCCAGTGTGGCAAAGAAGAGGTTAATAAACGGCAGTCTCTCAGTATAACAGTCAGTGAATAATAGGCAGTATATGGAGAAAACACCAAAAAAAAGTTCAAAATTGGTGTGAAAATGTCACTGAACCACTTCACAACTAAATATATATAGTTTTGGTAAATGGTATTATCATTTTTTTGACGAAATTCGGCAGGAGCTTGAAGAGCGACGTCACTGGGACCGCCTCCACGCAGTAGAAACTTGCTGTGAGGTAAAAATTCAAAAATCACACCAAAATGGCGGGCGGAGTGTGTCACAGTACGGCACATTTCTGATTGGTCGCTCGCGGCAGGCGGCAACCAATCAGAAAAGTGCCGCGCACCACGAAGGCATATATCTTTGTCCACCCTGAGCGGGTGTAGGACGCTGGTGACGTCACTTATCTCCGGACATTATCTCCGGACAAAGCCACGGAAGTTGGCACAAATTGCCGGAAGTAGTATTCTAGGCAATTATATATTAGATTGTCCTGTCACCAGCCATGTGTACGATTATCGGCCAAAAGCCTCTCTGGAACCAATAATCACCCCATGTAAAGGTATCTTTATAAGTTAAAGATTCAGAATACTATGACTTTTATCATATCCTGAACAGTCAAGTTTTTTATGAACCGTTAAGGTTTTCTGGTTGAAGTAAAAAAAACTCTGAGTGTTTACAGTTTGAAACCATAAAATGTTGAAAAATTATGTCATTCTTGAGTATATCACTCAATGGTGCTCATAAACGTGTCAAATTTGATCTATAATATACTTTAATATACGTTACTTTAATCTTTAATATACTTAAGAACAGGGCCCCAGACATCACACAGGGGGTCTGAAACACCGCACAGTGGTCCAAAATATCGCTGTGCTCTGCCTGGGGCCCCATATGCTGCCTGGGGCCCCATATGCTGCCTGGGGCCCCATATGCTGCCTGGGGCCCCTGTGCTCTGCCTGGGGCCCCTGTGCTCTGCCTGGGGCCCCTGTGCTCTGCCTGGGGCCCCATGTTCTGCCTGGGGCCCCTGTGCTCTGCCTGGGGCCACTGTGCTCTGCCTGGGGCCCCTGTGCTCTGCCTGGGGCCCCATATGCTGCCTGGGGCCCCTGTGCTCTACCTGGGACCACTGTGCTCTGCCTGGGGCCCCATATGCTGCCTGGGGCCCCTGTGCTCTGCCTGGGGCCCCTGTGCTCTGCCTGGGGCCCCATGTTCTGCCTGGGGCCACTGTGCTCTGCCTGGGGCCCCATAGGCTGCCTGGGGCCCCTGTGCTCTGCCTGGGACCACTGTGCTCTGCCTGGGGCCCCATATGCTGCCTGGGGCCCCTGTGCTCTGCCTGGGGCCCCATATGCTGCCTGGGGCCCCTGTGCTCTGCCTGGGGCCCCATATGCTGCCTGGGGCCCCTGTGCTCTGCCTGGGGCCCCTGTGCTCTGCCTGGGGACCCATGTTCTGCCTGGGGCCCCTGTGCTCTGCCTGGGGCCCCATGTTCTGCCTGGGGCCACTGTGCTCTGTCTGGGGCCCCATAAGCTGCCTGGGGCCCCTGTGCTCTGCCTGGGACCACTGTGCTCTGCCTGGGGCCCCATATGCTGCCTGGGGCCCCTGTGCTCTGCCACCACTGTGCTCTGCCTGGGGCCCCATATGCTGCCTGGGGCCCCTGTGCTCTGCCTGGGGCCCCTGTGCTCTGCCTGGGGCCCCATATGCTGCCTGGGGCCCCTGTGCTCTGCCTGGGGCCCCTGTGCTCTGCCTGGGGCCCCATGTTCTGCCTGGGGCCACTGTGCTCTGCCTGGGGCCCCATAGGCTGCCTGGGGCCCCTGTGCTCTGCCTGGGACCACTGTGCTCTGCCTGGGGCCCCATATGCTGCCTGGGGCCCCTGTGCTCTGCCTGGGGCCCCATATGCTGCCTGGGGCCCCATATGCTGCCTGGGGCCCCTGTGCTCTGCCTGGGGCCCCATGTTCTGCCTGGGGCCCCTGTGCTCTGCCTGGGGCCACTGTGCTCTGCCTGGGGCCCCATATGCTGCCTGGGGTCCCTGTGCTCTGCCTGGGGCCCCATATGCTGCCTGGGGCCCCTGTGCTCTGCCTGGGGCCCCTGTGCTCTGCCTGGGGCCCCATGTTCTGCCTGGGGCCACTGTGCTCTGCCTGGGGCCCCATAAGCTGCCTGGGGCCCCTGTGCTCTGCCTGGGACCACTGTGCTCTGCCTGGGGCCCCATGTGCTGCCTGGGGCCCCTGTGCTCTGCCTGGGGCCACTGTGCTCTGCCTGGGGCCCCTATGCTCTGCCTGGGGCCCCATGTTCTGCCTGGGGCCACTGTGCTCTGCCTGGGGCCCCATAGGCTGCCTGGGGCCCCTGTGCTCTGCCTGGGGCCCCTGTGCTCTGCCTGGGGCCCCTGTGCTCTGCCTGGGGCCCCATGTTCTGCCTGGGGCCACTGTGCTCTGCCTGGGGCCCCATAGGCTGCCTGGGACCACTGTGCTCTGCCTGGGGCCCCATATGCTGCCTGGGGCCCCTGTGCTCTGCCTGGGGCCACTGTGCTCTGCCTGGGGCCCCATATGCTGCCTGGGGCCCCTGTGCTCTGCCTGGGGCCCCATATGCTGCCTGGGGCCCCTGTGCTCTGCCTGGGACCACTGTGCTCTGCCTGGGGCCCCATATGCTGCCTGGGGCCCCTGTGCTCTGCCTGGGGCCACTGTGCTCTGCCTGGGGCCCCATATGCTGCCTGGGGCCCCTGTGCTCTGCCTGGGGCCCCATATGCTGCCTGGGGCCCCTGTGCTCTGCCTGGGGCCCCATGTTCTGCCTGGGGCCCCTGTGCTCTGCCTGGGGCCACTGTGCTCTGCCTGGGGCCCCATATGCTGCCTGGGGCCCCTGTGCTCTGCCTGGGGCCCCATATGCTGCCTGGGGCCCCTGTGCTCTGCCTGGGGCCCCATGTTCTGCCTGGGGCCACTGTGCTCTGCCTGGGGCCCCATAGGCTGCCTGGGGCCCCTGTGCTCTGCCTGGGACCACTGTGCTCTGCCTGGGGCCCCAAATGCTGCCTGGGGCCCCTGTGCTCTGCCTGGGGCCCCTGTGCTCTGCCTGGGGCCCCATATGCTGCCTGGGGCCACTGTGCTCTGCCTGGGGCCCTATATGCTGCCTGGGGCCCCTGTGCTCTGCCTGGGGCCCCATAGGCTGCCTGGGGCCCCTGTGCTCTGCCTGGGACCACTGTGCTCTGCCTGGGGCCCCATATGCTGCCTGGGGCCCCTGTGCTCTGCCTGGGGCCACTGTGCTCTGCCTGGGGCCCCATATGCTGCCTGGGGCCCCTGTGCTCTGCCTGGGTGTAGGACACTGGTGACGTCACTTATCTCCGGACATTAGCTCCGGACAAAGCCACGGAAGTTGGCATAAATTGCAGGAAGTAGTATTCTAGGCAATTAATCTCCGGACATTAGCTCCGGACATTAGCTCCGGACATTAGCTCCGGACATTAGCTCCGGACAAAGCCACGGAAGTTGGCACAAATTGCAGGAAGTAGTATTCTAGGCAATTATATATTAGATATATTTTTATCCTCAGTTTGACCTCTTCAAATATTATGCCGTTTGGATTGATGATGAATAGGGAGTTGGATTATGGCACTAAATCAGAAAAATAACTCATCCTGTTTCTTTGTATTTGTACCTTACTTTGCCCCAGGCTTGCATAATATATTAGAACAATCACTAGACCCAGTTCTTCACTGCAAGCATAAACCTGAGAATGAGTACATTGATCTGTCCTGATGAGATTCCCCCTTCGCATTTGAGAGGTAAATGTGTGCTACAAAGGTGTGATAATTGCCCCTTGCTTATGACATGGTCATATATATACTTAAGTGCTGGACATTTTTTTCCTCCGTATTAGTTGATGGAACACTTGAAAATTAAGTTTACTTATAGGACAGAAAATGCGGTTAATTGGCCCTTTGGGGCAATCTGATGTTGCAGTGCGCACACAAGTGTGGCGATGTTCTAATGATTACCGATACCATACACCAGCAATTACCATTGACCAAAAACAGTTGAGGCTTTTGTAAAACATTGGTTTAATTACTGCATTATCCAATTAAATCCCCAAACATTTTGTATGCACCAGTAGAAAATGGAATGCTATATTAAAGACTCTTCTTTGCCAACAGAAATATAGGGAAATTGGCAAAATTCCTCTTACTCATCCATACGTGTTATCTAATTTTAGACTTACCCCTCCTACATACTTTTTCCCCCCCCCATTTTATCAATTTATATTTTGGTGTGGAGCCAGCAGAGTTTGTTTTCCCACCCATCCCCCTAAATCAGTTGCTTTGCGCATGAATTGCTCCATGCACACTTTGGTCAACCCCAGGTTTTATGGCAAAGGTCTTGACCCAGATGTCACATTAGCCCATACTGCTGCCCCTTTGGCTGAATGATGATGTAGACTTTATTGTGTTGAGAGGTTGGTCTTGAGGGCAGTGCACTCACCCTAGAAATCGGGACCAATGAGCTTTCCAGCCGGACTCTTCCTGAACAATAGGTTGGTAAGACATACAAAAACTGCACAATACAAAAGGGCTTGTAAAAAATGTCCATTCGACTGCACCATAAGTCTACCCTTAGCACCTCAGTTCAACTCTTCAACTTCTCTTAAAGTTCAACAATTAAATAGAAATTATGGCTGAGTACATTTATATAAACCAGATATATAGTCCAGGTTACTATCCAATGACCCGTTTTGTGGAATGTACTGTAAATCTCTGTACACAAATTCTTTAGGAGAAAGAAATTCCACACTTGACCACTGAAGCTTTTATAGTGTTGCTGTATAATTGGTATCATCTGTAGAGATGTGTTAGGACTCGGTTTGCTGCTTGCAGACCACAGTATATATACCGTATATATATGTATATGTGTATGTATGTATGTATGTATGTATGTATATATATATATAATGTATATATATTCTCTCCATTTCTGTTAAAAGTTGTATGACTGCCTGCTTCCTTCACACCACTATTTGCAATGCTGAGCCTGAATATGAAATACTTCATAGCTCGGTTCGTATTACAAGGTCAAAAAGTGCCATTTAAAGGTGACTAATTAGTGAATTGCTTTGTTCTTTGTATGTCATAATATGCGTGGTTATAAAAGAATCGTACTGCTATAATAGTGCATACAGGCCATGCTGCTTGGAATCTTCCTAGAAGCACAAAGATGTAAAGAAATACTTTTGAATAATATGAATTATGGATTAGATGTGTAATTATTTATGACTCTACCCCAAGGCATTGTAGATTTATATAGGGTTGAAGTGTTTACATATCCAGCCAGTTTGAAAGCACATTGCTTTGTAAATGGGGAATGACCGTAATCCAATAAAATATCCTCTGTAAAAATAAATTGATGTAGAACATCCTTGATTCCCTCCAGTTAATGAAGCAACAATGAGCCATAGAATTCAAAATTGCATTACTGCCTTCTAAAAACTTCTAAAGCATCCTGGACATAAGAATTACATGACATACATTGTTTCCAGCATGCCTAATGGCTTAATTGTAAGCATTTTTGATAACGTGGTAGGCATTTCATTTTCCCCTTCTCTCACACGGGAGTAACAGACCCTTATAGGAAGGTTAAGTGGTTTAATAATGTTATTAATTATTGACACTTCTTATCAAGAACGTCATTACTAACCACAACCTGAGCGTGCTGTGAACAGTATGGTTGCGGCGCCATCTACTGGTAGAGATGTACCTATGGGATGAATGTCTTGCTTTCTAGGAATATCATCAGTTTGTGGAAAGAGAAATAATTTTGTGGTTAATTAAAAATATATAAAATATGGATGTTATCATGGTATCTTGGTTAACACAGATATGTACTCATCTTGCAATAATATAGTTGTTAATGTTTCTGTGTAATTTTGCAATTCTGTGCGTTTATTATCCTTTAGCCAATTAAAACTTC